>NC_090267.1:410739519-411432019 GCF_040414725.1 Anabrus simplex | reverse complement strand
TTGTCTTAAGTTAACCCTCTTTACCTCCAGCTCCCATACTTCTGTCCCATACATTACGTTGCCAAATACAACTGATCTTAAGACTAAGCTCACGGTTTTATAGCTTATTCCCAGAAAGTTAGCCACTAAAATTTTGACTAAGGCTACGGCTGCCATCCCCTTCCCTCTTGCTTTCTTAATTTGATCCTCCCGTGTCCCACCTCTATTTAAAATCATTCCTAAATATTCTAACTTATTTACTTGCTCTATCCTCTCTCCCTGTACCATCCACGTCATTTCTTTTTTTCTCCCTTTATGTTTCTGCATTACTAACACTTTAGATTTATTCCCATTAATTTTCATGTCCCATTCCTTTGCATATTCTGACACTGCATTAAACTTTGCTGCATTCCACCAGCAGTTAAAGTCATCAATACCACATCATCCGCAAAAATCAGTCCCGGTATCTCCATCCCATTAAGAACTGGTGCCTCCCAGTTATTCCCACCATGTCCATCCAAAATGTCGTTAATGAATAATATAAATAATCGGGGATAATTTGCAACCTTGTTTTAAACCCACCTTACACTCTATTGACCTACTTAACCTGTCTTCCTCCAACTTAACACAGCACCTGCCCTCCTTATATATAGCCTCCACTGCACGTATCATCTTCCCAGAAACCCCCAACCTACCCAATTTTTCCACTAACGCACTTCTGTTTACCGTATCAAACACTTTTTCAAAATCAATTACTACTACATAAACTTTGCCTCTTCCCATACTCATGTATTTATCTGAAATAATCTTCACTATCATTATATTGTCTACCGTTCTTTTTCCTCTTCTAAATCCCCCTTGGAATTCTGACAAAACCAAATTCTCTTCAGCCCAATCTCTTAATCTGTTTACCAAAACTCCTGTATAAATTTTACTTAGAGAATCTAACAGCGTTATACCCCTATAATTTTTCGTGTTTTTTCATATATTGGACATACAATTCCTGTTTCCCATTCTTTTGAATACTTGCCCCCCACCCCTCAAAAATCTTATTTAATAACTTCACTATGCCCTCTATTATTAGCCCAATTTTGCTTAATGCTTTCCAAAACCTATTGTTAATACCACTGCATCCTCCTGTAGACCTACCCTTGATTTTACCTATCACTTCCATAACTTCTTTTGAAATTTCTTTGTCCAGTTCATATATCGATACCCCACTATCTCTCCAAATAACTTCTTCCCCCTTCTCCCTATACCACTCCTTCCCCCCTCTGCCAAGTAGTTCACTAAAATAATTCACCCACTGCTCATCCTCAATACTTGGTTTCTCAAATCTCCTTCCACCCTTGTTAATTCTGTTTAATCTCTCCCAAATTTTTCCCATTTTATTCATCCTACATTTATTTATCGCTTCCGTTTGTTCTTTCATCCATAACTTTTTTCTCTCACCGATTTCCCTTTTGTAGTCTTCCCTTAAATTACAGAAAACTTCTCTTTCTGTACTCCCACCCTTTTTTCTATACTCTCTTAACGCATCCATAACCCTATTTCCCAAATCCTCACACTCCTCACTGTGCCAGGCTTCCCCCTCTCTCCTTTTTCTCCTCCTGCCTCTGTCTCTCTGAGCCACCCTTCTGATTGATGCTTGTTGTTTAAAGGGGCCTAACATCTAGGTCATCGGCCTCTAATGGTACAAAATGAGACGAAATGGAATGACAAATTAAAAGTCCAAAATCTTCCACTGACCAGAATTCAAAACGTGAAGACGAAGAATGAATGGATGGATATGAATTTAAAACAATCAGTGGACCCGACACGCAATGTCTTGCATTCACAGAAACTAACGTGATATAATGGTATTACTGAACAAGGGACTGCGTCTATAGCATAATACTGAATCGACGTTGCTTTTAGTCCAAAGGGTTCCAAAATCCAAGTCATCGGCCCCTCATAATGGTACTTATCGCTAGGAAAGTAGAACCATGTTATTTGTCATGCTGCGGTACTAATCAAAAGTAGCGTAGACTCACGGTATTCCACACATTATGGTACTACTCACAGGTAATGAAATTCGCACATGTAATACAGACCTATGGGGTTTTGAACATTGTGGCGCCATTTACAGGCAACGCAAACCTATGGTGTTCATCATGTAAGTGTACTAACCACAACACTTGCGCCATCCCTTGGTATTCCTCATATAGTGGGTATTAACAGAGATGCCAACTTTCAAGAAAGGCAATTCATAATGCACCAGTTAGGGCACGGGGGCGGAGGGAAGGGGCGGAGGCCACAGATTTTTCCCGAGATCTTACTAACTTACATATCATTGAAAAGACAATGAACAACATACAATTCCACCATATGTAACAATTTAAAGACTGGCGTATAAAGAGTGCATGATTCTTACATGCTAAAGTAACAAGTGATCTGCAGTACATATCTGAGTGGAGGTTGAAGGATTATTTCTTTTGAGTACTGTACTTGCTCCTTAGCAGCTTGCAGTTCCTGTTTGGTAAACGTACATTGGTAACATGCCTTTTCTTTTGCTATTATGTGCATCCTCTGCACTAACAGAGCACTTAACAGTTCGGAGTTCATATTAGCACGGAATTCAGTCTTTTTTTTTTCCTCGTCATGCGCATCTAAAAAATCGCGGCTACACACACTACAAAACATGTGCGAATGAGATTTTGAGAAACGCAGTAAACAGGGCCATTCATTAGAGTATTCCTCCCTAAATTTTTGAACTGTTGGTTTATTACTAGTGTCACTGGTCACAGTAACGTCATTACACGTATTTTCCTGCACAAGAAATCGCTTCATTAATTGCAAACCTTTCGCATTTTGTAACACAAAATTAGTATATATCCTAGAAGAGCAATATATGCAAATTTGGCAACCAAGATCGCAATAAATACTTCTTCAACAGTCACGCACACAGTATTCACAATGAAACGGAGTTTGTCACCACTTTGCCGCCAAAACAGACAAAAGAACTCAACGGCAACATACTCTTTTGCATGGTGTTCCCCGCGTGGTGGTACTAATCACAAGTAGTTTCATGGTTCTAATACAATCATCCCTTGGTTGCCTCTTTTAGTCGCCCCTTTCTACAGGCAGGGGATACCATGGGTGTAATCCTTGTTTGAGTCCCCCACCCACAGCGGTTCATCACATAAGTGTACTAACCACAGGGACTTGCGCCATCCCTTGGTGTTCCTCATATAGTGGGTACCGGTACTAATCATCGGCAAGCCAGAATCATGGTGTTGCTCATCCCATGGTATCGCTCATATAGTGCTACCAATCACAGGTACTGTAAAAGCTGGCAACGTACTCTTTTGCTACTAATCACAAACCTATTTGGTACCGAACATAGTGGTACTACGCGCAAGTAAAAGCGACCCATGGTGTTCCCCATATGGTGGTACTAATCACAAGTACAGTAGTTTCATGGTTCTAATACAATCATCCCTTGGTTGCCCCTTTTAGTTGCCTCTTTTGACAGGCAGGGGATACAGTGGGTGTATTCGTCGTCTGAGTCCCCCACCCACAGGGGGTTGTGTGTTTGGTCCGCGAGAGGTATTTTATTTCCCTCAAGTCCGCCGGCAAGCCGGTTAGGACCCCCCTATCTGCCACCTGGGACGCGTGACGTGGGAGTATCACCTCTCCCCCTGCTGCGCCAGTGTAGTAGGTTCATGGCCCTTCTGATTGGGTATAATATCAGTTCCAAAACTCTATCTATGTTGTTTTCCTCCAGTGCAACCTCCCACCCATACCTTACTAATTATAACTCCTCTTTTATTATTGTGTCCAAATCCTGATTTACTTTCTCTGTCCATTTATATTTAATATACCCGCTCCCCAGTTCATCCCTCTTCTTTAACTCTCACTTCTTGTCCCTCCCTGCCCTCCTTTTTATCAACACCCACACTGGAAAATGCTGTGCTTCAACCCAATTTCCTACCTCCATCCTTACGATTTCTTCTAACATATCTTCTGAGCTTATTCCTTACGATTTCTTCTAACATATCTTCTGAGCTTATTCCTATGTTAATCATGCTTCCTCCCTGTTCTGTAACATATGTCAGCTTCCCCTTCCTGTCACCCTCTTTCCAACCAGTTAGAATATATAAATTTCTCGCTGCACACATTTCTAAAAGTTTATCTTCATTACTGTTTATGACTGTATCTTCACTTCTTCTACTTTCCCTCATTTCCCTTCTGTCTTCTTTACTATACACTGGGGTCTGCTCCCCTGTTCTCACATTCCAGTCCCCAAATAACATACCATCTTCTCCTTCAAACTTCCCTCTTATCACACTAATTTCCAGCAATAACTCCTCAAAAAGTTTGTATTTGTGTGTAACGAACTCCTACGGTGACAATATGCCAATGCTAAACTTACCTTTTTAGCCCTCCCTTCTTCCCTCCTCATATTAAATCTGATCCAGATCACTTCTTGCATCTCTATCTCAATATTCTCTACTAATCCACTAATTTCTTCCTTTATTAGAACCGCTATTCCTCCTGGTGTTCTTCCACTCTTTTCTTTTGTATTTTTACTTAACCACAAGCCCTTCCCATGTTATCTCCTTTCCTATTTCAAGCCATGTCTCCAAGAGTGCCACAATATCGTAACTTTCCACTACTTCTTTAACCTTTTTATTACCTAATTTGCCCAACAGCCCCTCAATAGTCACAAACCCTATTTTCTAACTTTGGTATAACATACCCTCCCCTCCATCCAGGTTTCCTCCCCTAATCTTGCTTCTTGTTACTATAGCTCTCTCACTTTCTGGCTCCATTTTGCCCATCCTTAACATTTTTGGTTGCTCTCTTCCTTCTTTACCCTCCAAACTTTTATACCTTTTACCCCACAAGTCTTTTAGACTCATACTTCTTCCTTTACTCATAGCTCCTTTTCCTTTCTGTTCATCACGTCTATCACCACCTTTATTGTTCACTTGTCCACTGCACTCACTGAAGCTCAACCTGTAGGATTCCAGCAAGATATACCAGATATCTTGGATTCAGAAGGTCAAATGGACTGTATCGCTATTGACCTGTCTAAAGCATTTGATAGGGTGGATCATGGGAGACTACTGGCAAAAATGAGTGCAATTGGACTACACAAAAGAGTGACTGAATGGGTTGCTATATTTCTAGAAAATAGATTTCAGAGAATTAGAGTAGGCGAAGCTATATCTGACCCTGTAATAATTAAGAGGGGAATTCCTCAGGGCAGTATTATTGGACCTTTATGTTTTCTTATATATATAAATGATATGAGTAAACAAGTGGAATCAGAGATAAGGCTTTTTGCAGATGATGTTATTCTGTATAGAGTAATAAATAAGTTACAAGATTGTGAGCAACTGCAATGTGACCTCGGTAATGTTGTGAGATGGACAGCAGGCAATTGTATGTTTATAAACGGGGTTAAAAGTCAGGTTATGAGTCTCACAAATAGGAAAAGTCCTCTCAGTTTTAATTACTACGTTGATGGGGTACAAGTTCCTTTTGGGGATCATTGTAAGTACCTAGGAAAGATCTTCATTGGGGTAATCACATAAATGAGATTGTAAACAAAGGGTACTGATCTCTGCACATGGTTATGAGGGTGTTTAGGGGTTGTAGTAAGGATGTAAAGGAGAGGGCACATAAGTCTCTGGTAAGACCCCAACTAGAGTATGGTTCCAGTGTATGGGACCCTCACCAGGATTACCTGATTCAAGAACTGGAAAAAATCCAAAGAAAAGCAGCTCGATTTGTTCTGGGTGATTTCCGACAAGAGAGTAGCATTACAAAAATGTTGCAAAGTTTGGGCTGGGAAGAACTGGGAGAAAGAAGACGAGCTGCTCGACGAAGTGGTATGTATAAATAACACTAGTATGTTTTTATTATTCTCCCACCTATTCAATACAATACAATCTTAAAAGTTAGGACTTTGTCCTTATCAAAATATTAATATAAAATTAATACATTGGATGTCACATGTTTCGCCTATCAATAGTAGGCATCATCAGCCATTTTTTTACCTTAGGAATAGATCAGGTACCTGATTGGGAATGACTTATGAATACTGTTAAAAACTATGTCTTGCAAAATGGATTAGAGATCGTTAAACAACTATTACAATATAAAATATGGTATACTATTACTTAACAATATTTGTGTTAATGTTTGAGTCTAAAAATATACAACATAGGTGGTTGGTTCTTGATATTAAAAGATGTTACAATAAAGATAAAAATCAGAAAGTACATTCCATATGACTGTCAAATGACATGTTAAAAACTTGAGAAAAGTTGAGCATTGGTAATGGTCATTGGTTCTTGAAGTTAATAAGTATTGATTTTCATTTATATGCTTATAAATTATTGAATTTTTATATGGCTTGGTTCTTTTTAAGATAATATTAGTTGGAATGCTGGTGTCATATGCTATATTGAAGTTTGTGTAGACATCATGAGGCCATCACCTTTAATGTAGTATTTGTGGGAAGAGTTTGTGATAGGTGTGGCTCTTTGTTGTTGAACATGCTGAGGTGAACGTACTAGTCGAAAGGGAACGTTGTTGTCAATCGGTGGTTAGCCAAGTGTGTGATTAAATTCTGTAATTAAAGAGTTATTTTGAAAATTTAACGAAGGACCATAATTGGAATTAAGGGGCTGAATAGTGGAAATTATGGAAAGTGTTGATACTTACCCCTTTGACCGCTGAGATGTTATGTTGAGAACTTTAGAGCAACTGGCAGTCGCCGAGCTCTTACTTCGCATGTTGTATTTGTGAAGTCTTGGTGGAGGAGGTTGAGCTTGAGAAGGCGTGGCTAAGGGCCCATACGCTGTGCGTGAGGAGGAGTTGCCGGCAGCGCGAGAAGGGGCGGAGGTGGTGTGTGTATGTTAGATTGGTGGGAGTGTTTATTGATTTGGTGCCAAATATTTTATAGAAATTACTATTCAGAAGGAATTTTTTTTTTTTAAATAGATTTGAAATCTGTTCATAATGAGGGCTTTTGTTATCTATTATGTCATTTAGGTTATGTCTTTGTTAAATTGTTGATCTAGGAAGATGTATAATTTTCATATTCCGTCATGAGCTTACCTTTTTCAATTCTTTTTAAGATTTGTAAATCCTGATCTATTGTAGTAAATTTGTGACCTGTTTCCTTCCTGTGGTTACTCATCGCAGAGAAATTATTATGTTTTTGGGCGTTATAATGTTCTGCATATCTAGTTGAGAAACATCGGCCAGTTTGGCCAACTTAAGAAAAATTACATACTGAGCATCTGAGTCTATATATAGCTAAGCTTGAATATTTATTATTAGTTAAATGGACTGAGTTATGATTGAAAAATAAATTTTGATTTGTATTCTGCATTGTGTAAGCGATTTTTATCTCGTGTTTTTTTAAAGGATTGGTAATTTGATGGATTTTTGGGTTGGTAAATGTGAACTTCACGAATTTTGGTTTGTTGGGTTTTATTGGAGAAAGGTTTGTGGTTAATTTTAGTCTAACTTTATTAATGATTTTGTTGATCATATCTGGATTGAACCCGTTGAATCTGGCTATTTCTTTTATGAAATCTAATTCATTTTTTAGATTATTCGGTGAAAGAGGGATTTTTAATGCCGTGTATACTAAACTGTAATAATTGGCTTTTTTATGGGAATTTGGGTGCGAAGATTCGTTTTTTATAGTTATTGGAGTAAATGAAGGCTTGCGGTAAATTTGGAGATCAAATTTGTCCACAACTCGCGTGATTTTGATGTCTAGAAAATTGACTGAATTGGTGTTTTCGTTTTCTTTTGTGAACTTTATATTATCGTCTAAATTATTTAGAAATGTTCGGATGTTGTCACTATTGTTAAGTTGTTTATCGATAACTGCTAATGTGTCATCGACATAACGGAGCTATAAACTGAGTCCGTTAATGTTTTTTACTATTTTGTTGTATTCTAGATTGTCCATGTAGATGTCCTCTAAAATGCCAGAGATTGGGTCTCCCATAGCTAAGCCTTCTTGATTTTATTTATTTATTTACAGAGTTTACGCCCACATTGGAGCACTTAAATCAGACTACAACAAATTTGTCTTCCTTTTCTTCTCCCAAAAAGTCTTGAGTCTGGTTGACCTGGCTGCCCTCTCCGCATCCGTTATAACATATTGTTTCCTCTGTACAGTGGTCAGAGGAAGCGTGATGCATTTATTCTTCAAAATACTTTTCTCGCCTCTGTTTTCTATGGTTTGCATGGTAATATTCAACTCCTACAAATCACTTTGAACTTCTTTAAACCAATTGTTTTTTGATCTACTATTCCAAAAGTAATTAAATAATTGTTTTAAAACTCTGTTATCACTTCGTCGAAATATATGACAAAAAAAGGCAATTCTTCTTTTTCTCATCGTGTCTGTGATGGACTCACTTTCCCAGCCTTCTTGTTTATATATTTTGTTGTTGAAAGTAAAGTAATTATTGTGTAAAACAAAACTTAGTAACTTTATGAATTCGTCTATTACAATTTTGCTTAAAACGCTGTGTTTGGAGAGGTTGTTTTTTATTATGGTAATAGTTTTGTTGACGGGTATATTTGAATACATATTCGTGATGTCAAACGAACATAAAACGTGATTTGGTTGTATAAAGTTTCGCAAAGTTCGATAGAATTTTTGATGGGATTTGCATTGTGAAATTTAAAATGCTTTCTAATTCTAAGTTTATCCTCAATGAAGACTAAATTCAGAGGATGATAAATTTGAACCCCAGGTTACCCACGGCTAGAGCGTTTCCCAAAATCCATAAAGTAAGAGTACCCCTAAGACCTATTATTAATTGTAAGAACAGTCCTTCGTACAAAATCTCCAAATTTATACACAAATTTCTTTCTAACAACTATAAGTTTCATAATAAATCAATAATAAGAAATTCAGTAGATTTTTGTAATAGTTTGGAAAGTTTCAAACTTCTGCCACATCATTACTTATGTTCATAGGATATAACTCATAGTATGCAAATATCCCGGTCAGTAAAACAATAGATACTATTAGAATGAATTTAACTAGTCATGGTCAAATGGGGAAATTAGAAACTGAACAATTCATGAAAATTCTCGAGTTTGTCACAATCAACAATTATTTTACCTTCAACAACACTATTTATAGTAAAGAGGGATTAGCAATGGGAACTCCATCCTTAGGTATCCTGGCCAATATTTATTTAGATCATTTAGATCACCACAAAATAGTTGGACATATTCAAGGTTTGGATTTTAGGATACAATTCGTGGATGAAACTTTACAACAAAGAGAATTACTTCGATTCAGGAATCTACAAACTTGAGTGTGATGAATGTTTTGTCATGAACATTGGGAAAACAGGTAGGAGTTTTCAAACTAGGTATCTGGAACACGTCAATGCTAATAGACACAGGAAGTATTCTACTATGAATGTCCATATGGGAGATACGGGTCACCAATATACCGATATAAATAGAGACTTGACCATTTTTTTTTTTTAAGTGAGCAAAGGGAACCTGATGAACACATACGAAAATATTTATATAGGTTTGGACCAGAGTTTTAACATGGACAAAAATTTGAATGACGTACAAGAGAAAAATAATCCGTTATATGAACAGATACCGTTGCTTTTATCACCACGAAAAATTAATAATTTAAAGTTTCCTTCTCTAAAACAAACAACCTACCCTTCCATTCTGCATATAGGTGGAGAAGTTTCCCCTTCTCCTACTAATAGCGCTGCTCCTCCTCCTATCACCCCCAGCCTAGTTCCGCCAGGTGACAGGAAACATAATTATAACACGCGCAGTAGCGTGACGAGAAGCAAGTCGGAGTGAGGCTCAAATGGGACCCGGCCATAGGGAGATTCACCAACTTTGATGGTAAGTTTTTATGTCACGCAATCATGACGAAAACTCATTTCTTAATTTCCAAGGTTTTAAACCCATTAATTGTATATATTTCTTTCCAGACCTTGTATTTTGAAAGGAATCTTCATAAGAATTAAAGCTAGTATTCTGATGTGAATAAGGTCCCATTTTCCTATTCCGAGGCCAGTGTTCAAATCTCCCTCAGTCAGTACCTCTACTTTACATCCTTACTACAAACCCTAAACATCCTCATAACCATGTGCAGAGGTCCATACCCTTTATTTACAATCCTATGTCTTTCCTTATATTAACACCTAGGTACTTACAATGATTCCCATACGGATCTTTCACCCCATCAACGCAGTAATTAAAACAGAGAGGCCTTTTCCTATATGTGAAACTCACGACCTGACTTTTAACCCAGTGTACCACCATACCATTGCCTACTGTCCATCTCACATCATTATCCAGGTCATTTTGCAGTTGCTCACAATCTTGTAATTTATTTATTACTCTGTACAGAATAACATCATCTGCAAAAGGGCTTACCCCTGATTCCACTTCTTTACTCATATCATTAATTTCATTCAAGAAAACATAAGGGTCCAATAATACTGCCTTGAGGAATTCCACTCTTAATTATTACTGGGTCAGATAAGGATTCGCCTACTCTAATTCTCTGAGTTCTATTTTCTAGAAATATAGCCACCCATTCAGTCACTCTTTTGTCAAGTCCAGTTGTACTCATTTTTGCCCTACCAAATGCCTTAGATAAGTCAATCGCGATTCAGTCCATTTGACTTCCTGAATCCAGGATGTCTGCTTTCATGTGGTATGCTGATACATTCTGTTCCTGTGTGTTTCCTATGATTAATGTACTATGTGGAATTGTAGCAAATGAGAACATGGAATTAAAGCAATTCCAGACCCATGAGTATATAACATATTTTCTTCTGTATGTGAGGAACGTGTCCTGAAAGTTTGGCCATATCTTATTGTTACATCCTGTATATCTAATTTGATTTATTCTGACATCAACTTGCAACAACTTACCTGGACTGCGATGGACCCAAGTTTGGGAGCAGAAAGAGAAGCAAGGCATCCTCCAAATGACCCTATAGGAGTCCGAGCAGCTGACACAATCACTACATCATTTACAGAAATACTGGAGCTGTATTTGCGTGCCTGTCGAAGGGACAGCTGTAATAAAAATACTAGTATTATACAATTATTAAAACTCAATACTCATCATTTCAAATTACAAATGTTGAAAACAATATATATGGTCACTCTAATGGGGTATTCTTCAAACTTCATTTCAGAAATTTGTGGTTTTTTGGTAATAATGTTCATATTTCTCTTACTCTTGTTCACCTAAATTCATCTGGATACTGTATTTAGTTAGTTGCTATAGAATAGGGGTGGGCATCTCAGATATATTGTCAGTCGTGGCCCTCCTTGCGCTATGATTATACAATCTACCAGTGGTCCCTAACCCGTTAGAGAAATTCTCACTGGGATAATGTGAAAGTATGGTAGCATCCATTTTCACAGAATTTTTTAAGCAAGCTTCTTTTCCTCTTCTAAGAAGGAAATCATACTTTTTCAGTGTTTACTTAATAAAACCTGTAAGTTTTCAGTCTATCTAAATACAGAATGTAACACTTCAGTACACTATAACATAATT
Organism: Anabrus simplex; assembly: GCF_040414725.1. NCBI lineage: Eukaryota > Metazoa > Arthropoda > Insecta > Orthoptera > Tettigoniidae > Anabrus > Anabrus simplex. The sequence goes on along the minus strand of NC_090267.1, from coordinate 411,420,453 downwards.
GTAACTGCTTACAGTGGTGATGGTGGTGATTATTGTTTTCAGAAGAAATACAACTAGGCAACCATCTGCTATACAACAATGATCAGAGAGAAAAAATGGAAGGGATCCAACACTTTGAAAAATGAAGGTATCAGCCAAAGGAAGACAAGGGCCGTGAAGGGCGTGAAAATGAAAGACTCCCTAGGCTTCGAGTGCTCTAATACCGTCGAGGTCGGAAAAGAACAAGAGTTGACCAAGGGAGGTCGGATAGGATAGATGAAAGTGAGGAGCCTGGCACAAGTAAGTGGAAGCAATGCCAGGACTCAGCTAAGGGCCCGAGGTCGCCAACCCACACTCCCAAGTTGAGAGCTCCTGGGGCCCCTTTTAGTCTCCTCTTATGACAGGCAAAGGATACCGTGGATGTTATTCTACCACCCCCACCCACAGGGGAAAACTGCTTACAGGAATGTTATATTGCAGGCCTACTAAGTGTTATATTTTGTGTTTTGACAGACTTGAAAAACTTGCAAATTATTTTAAGCAAGCCTTGAGCCTAGGGGAGTAACAGAATCACACTTCCATTTGACAGGCGAGGAACTCCTTGGAAATAACTTGGCAAACTAAAAGGAAATTGATGGGGAGCTATCAATATTAATGGGGCTTATGGAAGAAAGGAAGTAGAACGGGCTGAGTCAGCAAAGAGGATGTCTGTATGTGTCTGAATGTGTTAGGAGTTAGTGATATTCAGGTAGGGGAGATAACAAGGAAGAGGTAGGAGAAGATGTGTTCTTAACAAGTGTTAAAAAATGGCTTCCTTCAATAGCTGAATGGTTACCCCATCCTAACGAAGCTGGGAAAGCTGAAATAAGTTATGCAAGTTGGGGTCAAAGGAGAAAAATGTATGTAGAAGATTATGGGGTAGGACTGTTTGTCGGAGCTGCACACAACATAGTTTTTATTAGACATGTAAATGAGTGAATGATTGGATAGATTTAGCAGTTGGAGGAATTAGGATGAGAACTGTCTTGGAGAGGGTGCAGACAAGGATGAAGTTGACAAGTTTTATTATGAAACATGAGTCACTTATAAGCTATAAATTTAATTTTGTTCCGTATTGAAGTGCAATTATAAGAAATAAATTGACTACAGGATCCACCTTTTCAATACAACATATTAACCCTTTGAGTGCCGCATGCTATTACGGTTTCCCTAGTGCTGAGCGTCAAGGCCACTTTCCGTTTTTTGCAAACTTTTGTTGATTTTTGTTGATCACTTACAGTTCAGCTGTTATTGTAGGCAGAAACTTGAAATTTTCAGTATTTTTTTTTACTAATATGACTGCCTATACGAATAAAGCCTTACTCAGTTCATTTATGACCATTAGTAAACATTTGGCAGCCACAACCCAAAAAAATTAATTAAAAATAAAACAAAAGTTTAGCAATAAATAGCAATAAACGGCTTTCTTGCATAGTTTGCAACAAATATACCTAGTCTTTTTCTCTTCCCTCCTTGACTGGTACTAGTTGCACTACAGGCGGCACAGTTCCTTTGTTTGTTTTCCGGTAGAAGTTCAAGCAGATTGCCGCCACCAGCGTGAGCTGTGTGTGCCTGAATGGGAGCCGGGTCCCACAACCACTCTGCACACAGTTCTCGGATTTTTGATATGGTGAAATCCAGTTTATCAGTGTTTAGGCTATATAATATATACTGTACAAAATGACAATCAACCTTGAGAAAATATTGATAGTAACTTTTTTCCAATATTTCACACACCTTCGTTCAACCAAGTAGCAGTACATCATCTGATCAGCCTTACCCACTCCTCCCATGAAGGCATTATAATATCTAGGCCCTAATCATTTTTGGTTTATCGGTAATAAACAATTTATTGCCTTTCTTCTTCTTCTTCGATCGTAGTACGCTTTCAGCTGAAGAATTAGTCGATAGCAACAGAACTGGTTTCTTCTGCTTTGCTTTTTGTCTATGGCCTAACATTAGCAATTGTTCCCTGTGATAGTACGTTCTCTGGCCTACATGGAAATGTCCTTTCATTTCTGCAGGAATGCCTTTTCTATTACTGTAAACTTATAATGTCCTCCTCAAGTGTGTAAGCTTAGAATACAACTCCTTAATCAAGGCAATTGAGGTGAAAAAACTGTCAACGAAAACATGAAAAACCTTTGTTTAGGAAGTTACCCATTTCAAGCAATTTCATTACAACTTGGTGTGCAAGACCCTTTTCTCTGTTGGCAGTCCCATCACTACACTTCGCACCTCTATAGATAAAAAAAATCCCAAACAGTAATGTGTGACTGCATCACACAGCATCCAGAGCTTGATGCCCCACTTATGGTGGCGCTTACTGGGTAACTATTGAATGAGCTATGTATAGTGTATATATATATATATATTTTTTTTATATATATATATATATTTTTTTTTTGTGCCTATAAGACTCTTATCGATTGAAAGTCATTTGTTTGGAGAATAACACTGCCTGAAAACTCTATTAGCATGCTCAACCGAGCCTGCCTGTTCTGGCTTTGGCAGCGTTCTACTGTCTGCTAAATGAAAAAACTTGAGAATGCTTTCTTGCAAACATCTTACCAAACCATGGAAAGTGTTGTGAACCTAATGTCGACCAGCATCCTGAAATAGTAGGCTTTTTATTTAGGCCCATGTTCAGCAGGACAGCAATAAAAGCTTTGATTTCAACAAAACTTACGGGCCTCCATTTCCTATTCCTACTATGAGCACGTAATCTGTTACGATTTACATCAATAAAGTGCCTTGCATAGCTATTTGTATGCACAACAATGGAATCTAGAAGTGTCAGAGAAGAAATGGCCGAAATATGATATAGGAGGAGAGTTCCTAGTGGGGCATCGCTTAGGCCCTGGTGTATCGTTGAAAGTGAATGAATGATTGTGTCCACGATGACTGTTTTCTGAAACTTCTGCCCAACCGTCTGAATCATGTTCTGAGTCACTATCTGGTGAACTATCAATGCTTACCTCGTGATCATTGCCATTACGAGGTGGGCGGCCGCGGCGTCTAGGACCAACCTGTTGTTAATGTGTAGTCCTAGTCTGCGGTGCGGACGCATCATCTTCTGATGAAGACAAAACTGATCTGTTTATATATATTCGAAGAATACAATGACAGACCAGAAATACTTGGTAGGCTGGGATCAAAATCTGGATCGGCGTCTGTATTCTCAATATCACTATCACTAGTACTGCCTCCTGTAGAAAACTCGCTGTCATTGAAAAAGTCGTATTCTCCTTCTTTTTCTTCTTTTTCTTCAGTCATATTACGAATAGTGTTCTCACTCACAGGAGATCAGCTCATTTTCTCAGCAATAAATGGACAAGTAAAAGATCGAGAGCCACTAGACACACAGTGGACAATGTGCCCAGTGAGACTGCTAGTGTTGCTGCCGCGCCAAGTAAAACGCACCAATAAACATGACTGCTGATTGGACCGATATACTGAAAGAATGGCCTTGAAAATAAAAGATGCTGTTTATTGCAAAAAATAGTCTTTGCAAATTCTTTAACTAACTATATTGGAAAATTCTGAAAGTAAATGGCTGTTACTTTTAATAATACAAAATAAATACTGAACGTCCTTTTGAAAAGACGTTGGCATTTTTCAGATGAAAACCAAACGGGCTTTCAAAAGGACGTTGGCTCTTAGAGGGTTAAGTAAATAATATTACATTAGTCTTGGAACTAGTTTCAGACACCTAGTAGCCATCTTCAGCCAAAATAAAAATTAAGCAGATCATGTGATAACTAAAACATATGCATATAAGACAATGTTGTAGGAATGATTATAACATCAAAATACATATAACAACAATAATTATGGAGGTGACCTTCATGTCATAATTATAATGCTGCCTTTAAATTGAATTAGGCAAATCAATGCGGATCTCAGGCAATGAAGTAAATATACATCTAATGTCTGATGGTATACTAAGTGGCTGAAACTAGTCCCAAGACTAATGTAATATTTTCTTAACACTGAGTCACATCACAGTCAGTGTCAAAAACAAGGATAAGAGAGTGTTAATGAGCAATTTCAATCTTTAAGTTGGAAATAGAACTTAAGGATATGACATTAGATGTATATTTCACACTAGAAGAGAGTCTCATAAATAATGTTTCTCCTTTTTATTTTATTTTCTGTTTGTTTATTCACTCCTAATTCTGGCTATCATTTCCAGATTTACTTCACTGCCTGAGATCCGCTTTGATTTGCCTAATTCAATTTAAATATAGCATCATATTATGAAATGAAGGTCACACCCATAATTTTTGTTGTTATAAAAGCATCCGATAATGCAACAGGGGTTGGGATTGGTGAAAATGAGAGGAAATGTTCCTATAAGGATATGTCTGGAAACAAATACCTGCTGAGACATGCGCCACTGTACCTGCGTGGAGGAGTGATGTTCGGTGGTGCAGGCGTCTTCCTATTGAAGGTCTTTGCACACGTCGGGTGTTCGATCATCGTATGCAGTTGTGCTGGTGGTGCATCTTTCCGTTGGAGGTCTTTGCACGTGTCTGATGTTCCGTCATAGTATGCGGTTGTGCTGGCAGTGCAATGCTGTACCCAAACCAGACTAGTGGTCCCATGCTGTGTGGACGATGTAAACAGTGCGATGGGGTATTCCTCAAGGGAAATGGCAAACATGGTCTTCTGCTATGGATTAGCCAACGGTAGTGGACGGCAGGCCCGTATCATGAACGATCGACGACATCCACACCACAACATTCCATCAGAAAATATTTTTGCTCGGCTATTCCAGCGACTTGCAGAAACGGGTTCATTTGCTGCCAGGACAACGGACTGCGGTAGACCACGTACCATTCGCACGCCGGAAATGGAAGAACGGGTGGAACGTGATCCTCAAACAAGTGTACGAAGAATTGCTGCTGCTGAAGGTATCAACCATGCTCTTGCGTGGTTTGTTCTACGTGAGCAGTTACTGTATCCATACCATGTCCAACTTGTATAAGCTCTTCGGCCTCCTGACCATCCTGCCAGAGCACAATTCTGTCAATGGCTTCTATGCCAGAGGGCGGAAGATCCACAATTTACAGCCTGCATTTTATTTACGGATGAGGCAGGATTCACCAGAAATGGCATATTAAATTACCACAAGACGCACATGTGGGCGGGTGCAAATCCTCGAGCTGTCAGGGGGTCAATGCATCAGGATCGTTTTAGTCTCAATGAGCGGGCAGGAATTGTGGGTGACAAACTAATAGGGCCATACATTTTACCGAACAGATTAACAGGTGCTGTGTATCGTCGATTCCTGCGCGATGAATTACCAAGACTGTTGGAGGACGTTGGACTTCTAGAACGCCAACACATGTGGTTTATGCATGACGGGGCACCACCCCATTTTCTACACATCGTGTGACAATACCTAAACCAAACGTTTCCTGGACAATGGATAGGTTGAGTAGGTCCCGTAGCATGGCCCCCCCCTGTTCGCCGGACCTCTATTCATTGGCTTTCTGGCTATGGGGACATTTAAAGAAATTGGCATCTGCCACACCCATCGACAACGTTCAGATGTTATAGGAGCGTGTGCCCACATCCGCAAGCAGCCAGGCGGGATTGGACACGTTTGGGATTCCTTGCGAAGAAGAGCCGAAGTATGTGTACAAATGCGTGGTAACCATGTGGAGCATCTCCTGTAATGTACAGATGGTATCCACGGACAAACCAGCTCCTGGTTGGTGGTGTTGATGGCTGTTTGCACAACGCATGTTCTGTGCAATGCATGTGACAGTCGTGTGTTCATTAGAAGTAGCTGGTAGGATGACATCCATTGTGTGACAGTCATGTGTTCATTGGAAGTGGCTGGTAGGATGACGTCCATTGTGTGACAGTCATGTGTTCATTAGAAGTAGCTGGTAGGATGATGTCCATTCTGTGACAGTCACGTGTTCATTAGAAGTAGTTGGTAGGATGACGTCCATTGTCTGAAGTGTAAATACGCAACACAAATAAAATGGCTTATATCTCAACAGGTATCTGTTTCTGGACATATGTTTATAGGAACATTTCTTCTCATTTTGACCAATCCCAACCCTTGTTGCAATATCGGACTCCTTTATTTAAACACCGCCGGGCTGAGTGGCTCAGACGGTTAAGACGCTGGCCTTCTGACCCCAACTTGGCAGGTTCGATCCTGGCTCAGTCCGGTGGTATTTGAAGGTGCTCAAATACGCTAGCCTCATGTCGGTAGATTTACTGGCACGTAAAAGAACTCCTGCGGGACTAAATTCCGGCACCTCGGCGTCTCCGAAAACCTTAAAAGAGTAGTTAGTGGGATGTAAAACAAATAACATTATTATTTAAACACCCTGCATATATTTTGATATTATAATCGTTCCTACAACATCGCCTTTATCTTATACACATATGTTTTAGATATCGCATGATCTGCTTAATTTTTATTCTGGCTGATGATGGCCACTAGGTGGCTGAAACTAGTACCAAGACTAATGTAATATTATTTACTTAACACTGAGTCACATCATAGCCAACGTCAAAAACAAGGCTATTATTGTTTTAAGAGGAAGTACAACAGGCAACCATCCCCTATATAACACTATTCAGAGAGAAAAATTGGAAGGGATATGACACTTCAAAAAAGGAAGATTTCGGCCAAAAACAAGGGCAACGAAGGGTGTGAAAATGAAAGACACCCTAGGCCTTGGAACCTAATACCACCAAGGTCAGAAAAGAACAAGAGATGACCAAGGGAGGTCAAATAGCATAGGCCTAGACAAAAGTGAAGAGTCTGGTAAAAGTAAATGGAAGCAATGCCAGGACTCATCTAAGGGCCCATAGTCGCAAAGCCACGCTCCACAGTTCAGAGCCCCTGAGGCCCCTATTAGTAGCCTCTTACGACAGGCAGGATATATCGTGGGTGTTATTCTACCGCCCTCACCCACAGGCTAACTCAAAGGAACTGAAAAATGTTGCTCTTTCCTTTTCCAAGAAATAAGTTTGAGAGTTGGGTAAAAAGATCTTATAAATTCCCCTTCTTACAATTTCACTCTTATCTGAACACAGTTTCTAATGCAACTAATGGAAAACAATCAGTCAAGAATGGTTTCCTTCAATGTCTGAATGGTTACCCCATCCTAACGAAGCTGGGAAAGCTGAAATAAGTTATGCAAGTTGGAGTCAGAGGAGAAAAATGCATGTAGGGCCTAGAAGAACTGTGATCTCACAATGGGGTTCTTATTTTAAAACTGATGAAGTTGAAATATCAAAATGATTTTTTTTTTTAAATTACAGTTCTCCTACTGTGTCATGATAATCTACTATCATCTTATTCCTCCGTGAACTTAGTACAGAAATGTTAACTGCCTATTTTTTTTTTTTTTTTTTTTTTCCTTATCCTGTTTGACTTGGTGTCTGGATTCTGTCACTGAATACAGTAGTCAGACCCTACAAAGCATGATGTGAATCAGGAGTGTACCAAGGGCCTGCAACAAATTCAAAGCTGTAAATAAAGCTTACAGTGTTTGTAGTGGAGATTACTGAAATATAACTGGTCTCAGGTAATCTCTAATCCAGAGAATGGATACCGGTAATTTAGTTTCACATTTCTCGGTAAAATCCTACTTCTGAAAACTATAAACCTTATCCTCTGAATCACATCACAGGTTACAGGAAATTAAGACAGGTAGACCAAGCAGCCTATCTCTCCAAGTCATGAGCAGGACGTAGTTCCTTGGTTTTCCTAGAATACCTTGATCGTAATTGCAACCAACAGTTGCATACCAATTTTATGTAACAGCAAAGTTACAACACCCGTCCTTAACTTAACCTGTAAATAATTTCGAAATGTAACTTATCATTTCGTAAATTTTATAAGCAGTGAGAACTCAGAAACGTCTATATAAAATTAATCTGGATTTTTAACTTACGATCTTTCCAACACGAATTATTAAAGTCATGTTGTTCCCAACGTAATAACCTTAACCTCACGCTTACGGATCAGATCGTCAGCTGGTCGGAGCGTTGCGTCGGAGCTCGTGTAAGAAAAGAAAAAGAAAAAAAATGCGCTTGTATGAAAGCTTGATGAAAGGTCTCGGTTTGGTCAATTGGTTCATGACCTATTCCCTGTTGCCAACCGAATTTAGTACCGTACTGCACCAATGCTCGAAAATTATTTAAATTTTATGAAACAGATGTAGCTTTTAAGCTCACCAAGTGCATTAGACTCGAGAATAAATAAAAAAGGATAAGTTCACGAAATATTTGCGATATTGTTTTTCATATTTTCGTGCATTTTCCAGCTGATAAGTCGCCTGCGATTGATTTATAATATAAATACTATACGTATGGCGGCAAGTACGATCTGGATTAATGAGAGGACAAACATTGTATTTGTTCATTAGAGGTGTTCTGCGATTTTAAACAATCAAAATAATACACAATACGTGTAGAATATGAATAAATCATCAGACCTTCTAGAAAGGATACAGTTACTAAATAGCATCCAGGTAAAGATGTTTTTGAAATATATGTTCACTACTCCAATTGAGTTGAACACATTGTCATATCTACCATACTATGTCATAGTTATCATATTATGGTAATTAGTTGTACAAATTACTCTTGTTATATTTTTCGTAGAAAGATGCATTAAGCGAAAGATTTGGATTTTCTGAATACTGGAGCCATACAAAGGAAGAGATACCATCAACAGTGACAGGAAAAGAGAGGTTAGTGTAAACATTAGAGCCCAAAATCTTTTCACTTTTATTTTGATTATTATTTATTCTATATTATAGAAGTTCATAATTAACCCATTAAATTCCAGCATTCTCCTCATTATCACACATCTATTGAATATAGCATTCCAAGTTGTCCGTGGTGAGATGACGTAGAATGACATTAGCCCTAGTTCCCATTCAGCACTATGGAGCTCAGGGCTCAAGAATTGGTTTGTATACTATAGACTAATAAGCTTGTGGAGTTTTTTAAAATAGGGAAGATCATAATATTAAGATAAAGTTGGAATTCAAGAGGTCAAATTGAGGCAAATATTCATTTAAGGCATTCAGATAAATTATCAAGGGAAATGTTCAATAAAATATGTTCAAGTTCTTTTTGAAAACATTTAAGAAAAGGCTAGATAAACATTTGATAGGGAATCTTCCACCTGGGTGACAGCTCCAAATGCAAATCATTGATGAATGATTGATTGAATCCCTTGCTCACTGTATGAGAAAACATAGTCTTACACTTTATAAATATATTTTTAAAGGTAAGCAAGTTTCATACTTCACCAGTTAGGAAGAGGCCTAGTGAGAAGACTTGTAAGAAAGAGAGAGAGAGAGAGAGAACATTGCCCTGAGACTGAAAGGCTGATAGCTTATCAGACATGTAGATCACTCTAAATCAGTGGTTCTCAACGTTTGTTAACCTGCCCCCCCCCCCCCCTTGTATCCGTATATGAGCGAAAGTCACTCGGGCGAAACTTACTCGCTTCGAGTGAAATTTCGCACTACCCAAAGCAGAGCGCAATTCAGAGCGAAAAATAGCGTGACTGGGGCGAGCTGCCTTCGACAAGCCTGAAAGCTTCAGTTCTGGTTTTGCAGCCAACATGGAAAATTGTTTTGCCCCTCCAGCCGCTGCAGCTGTGCATTACCTTTATGAGTTAATTTGTTTATAATCGTCTTTTTTCATTGTTGTTTCATTGTTTTTTCATTGTTAGACACCTACATGAGACCATACTACAATATTTCATCATCATATAGTAGATTAGTGTCATAAAAGTGTGGTAAAGTTAAAATAAATTTCAGTTTTTGTAAGAAATTGAAGTGTTGCGTTTTTCGTGCCGGTCAGTGTAAGTTCCACACAATGATCCAAGAATGCTTCAAAATAGGAGCAGTAGGCTCAAAAAAGTAATGAAATGAAATGACACAATTTTGCATTATAAACCAATAGTAATAGCTTACCTGATCCGGTGACTCTGCTCTTATTTTCTCTCAATCTTTGGTTTCGATATGATCCCAATAGCGCTTTCATCTTCCCTTTCACTGTAGAAATAGGGAAGTTTAGTTGAGAACTAATTTCCTTCCACGCATCTTCTCTTTTATTGCGATTGAAATAGTTTTTGCTTTTCGGATTCCACATAAAATCTCGATTTTTGTAGAGCTCGATGAGCTGCAAGCACTGTTCTTGATTCATCCGTCACACAACTATGGGGACCACGTTTACATCGAGCGAAATTCGATGAGCAAAACCGTTTGATGCGCGGACAAAAACCGACTGAGCTCCGGCTCGCAGCGAGGACCCTCACTCCGCAATTACTCAGGGGTGAGGGAGCGTCTATTGTCGGCGCACTTTATCTTGGTGCATTTGTGTACGGGGCTGAGGAGTAAGGAGGGAGCTGTCGCGGTTCCGGAAGTGCTGTCAACTGAATGAAAATGAAATCTGAATTGAATCGAGAATATGATCGATCGATATGAAGTTTCTAAACAGTTATCATTTTAAGCCAACAACTGTGTCACATACACATTATATAACATTATATAACATTTCTCGATGCGAATCTTATTCCTAGCATGAATTCTATAGTTTGGCTTTGCTGTGTAGACAACAACAGTACTAGTACGTAAAGTGTACGCCAGATGTCACACAATGATGCTTAAGCGATTCATAGTTTGTGTTTCAAAGGTTGCCAGTACAAATCTCGAAGATTGCCGAGGTCAACCGATTCAGCACTAGAGTGTAAATGCATCCAGATAAAGTGTGCCGATAATACACTAGGCTCAATTCCCTCGTGAAATTATTTCGCGAGGAAATTGCCCTTAGTGTAAATGCAGCTTTGGGATGCTGGAAGTTCTTACAGATTGTATAATATGTTTATCATCTGATTGACATATTAACACATAGCAATGTCATACCGAGGTTCCTACATACCGAAGTTGGCAAGCATGACAATTTTTCTGTCGTTACCTCATACTCAGTGTTTGAACTAGTCTTGTATGTCCCAATACACAAATCTATATATATAAAATAACTTGTCCTGACTGACTGACTGACTGACTGATTCATCATCGCCGAGCCAAAACTACTGGACATAAAGAAATGAAATTTTGAGGACACATTTATACCACAAAGTAGGTGCTCCCTAAGGGAGGATTTTTCGATATTCCGTCGCTAAGGGGGTGAAAAGGAGGGCGAATTTTTAAAATGAGTGTATCTATATCTCAAAAATTAAAAAGTTTACAGATCTAAAAATTGGTATTTAGAATCTCTTCTAAAAATAAAGAGGCGTCCCCGAAGACCTTAACAAAGTAGTTAGTGGGATGTAAAACAAATAACATTATTATTATTATTAAAAATAAAGAAACACGTATTTTTTCGTTTTTGGATAATCCCAATAGGAGGGGTGAAAAGGTGAAAAACGGGTTGAATGCCTTTAATGATGATACTTGTATCTCAGAAACTGAAGACATTACAGACCTGAAAATTTGTATTTGGGATCTCCTTTAAAAATAAAGAAACACACATTTTTTTGTGTTTGGAAAATCCAATTAATGGGGGGGGGGGGGTAAAAACGGGAGTGAATTTTTAAAATGAGTGTATCTATATCTCAAAACTTTAAATGTTCACAGATGTAAAAATTCGTATTTAGAATCTCCTTTAAAAATAAAGAAACACGTATTTTTTGTTTTTGGAAAAAACCAATAGGAGGCGTGAAAAGGGTGAAAAGGCGGTTGAATGCCTTCAATCAGGATACTTATGTCTCAGAAACTGAAGATATTACAGACCTGAAAATTTGTATTTGTGATCTATAAAAATAAAGAAACAGTTATTTTTGGAAAATCTAATTCAAGGGGGGGGGGGGGGGAGGTTAAAAATGAGTGTATCTTTATCTCAAAACTTTAAAAGTTTACAGATGTAAAACTTGGTATTTAGAATCTCCTTTAAAAATAAAGAAACAGGTATTATTTGTTTTCGGAAAATCCTAATAGGAGGGCTGAAAAAAAGGGTGAAGAAGCGGTTGAATGCCTTTAATGAAGATAATTATATCTCAGAAATTGAAGATATTACACACCTAAAAATGGGTATTTGGGACCTCATTTAAAAACAAAGAAACACGTATTTTTTATTTTGGAAAATCCAATTAATGGGGGTTAAACGGGAGTGACAAATTGGGGTGAATTTTTAGAAAGATTATAACCACAGTGTATCTCAGAAACGTAAAATGTAACAGACATAAAAATTGATATTTGGAATCTCCTGTAAAAGTAAAGAAAGTCAGGTGATTTTTTTTGAAACTCCACTTAAGGGGAACTAAAAAGGGGGTGAAATTCTAAAATGAGCATTTCCACAGTATATCTCAAAAACGTAACATGTTACAGAAATGAAAAATGATATTTTTATCTCTATTACAAATAAAGAAACATGAATTTTTGTTTTCGGAAAAACCACTTGGGTGGGGGGGAGGGTAAAAGTGAATGAAAAAGGGGTTGAATTCTTTTAAATAGGATACTGATATCTCAAAAACTGAAGATGTTACAGACGTGAAATTTGGTATTTGAAATCTCCTTTAAAAATAAAGAAATACGTAGTTTTTGTTTGCGGAAATCCACTTAAAGGGGGGGGGATTGAAAAATTAGTTGAAATATTTGTATGAAGATACTATTATCTCAAAAATGAAAGATTTTGCAGACGTGAACGTTGGTATTTGGAATCTGCTTTAAAAGTAAATAAACACGTTTTCTCGGAAAATTAAATAAAGGTGGGGGGGGGGGGGGGCTGATGTGAAAGAATTGAAAAATTAATTTAATTAATTTTATGTAGATACGTACATCTAATAAAAACTAAAGTTGTTACAGACGTGAAAAGTGGTATTTGTATCTCCTTTAAAAACAAGAAAAATGCGTTTTTGGAGGTAAATCATTTTGAGAGGCGGGGGTGAAAAGGAGTTGAATTCCTTTTACGAGGATACACTTCTCAAAAACTGAAGATGTTAGTCGTGATAATTGGTATTTAGAAGATCCTTTACTATTAAGGAAACAAGTATTTTTTGCCGGAAAATTCACTTCGTGGGTGGGGGGTGTGAAAGGAAGTGAAAAAAGTGAATTATTTTTATGGGGATACTCATATCTTAAAACTGAAAGTAACAGGTGTGAACATTGGTATTTGGAGCCTCTTTTAAACATAAACAATCATTCTTTATTCTTGGAGGGGGGGGGGGGGTAAATCAACTTAACGGCGGTGGGGTGAAAAAGTAGTTGAGACCAATTGATTTTACTGTAACACCTTCAGTTTTTGAGATAAATGGATACTCATAAGAATAATTCAACTTCTTCTTCTTCTTCTTAACTTCTTCCTCCCCCACTCTCCCGCCTTAAGAGGACTTTCGGAAAACAAAAAATTAACGTTTCTTTATTTTGAAAGGAAATTCAAAACACCTGCTTTCACGTGTGTAACAGCTTCAGTTTTTAAGATAAAGTATCCTCATAAACATATTTCAACTCCTCATTTACTTACTTTCAACCCCACACCCTTTACGTCGATTCTCCGAAGAAAACAAATGCGTGTTTCTTCATTTTTAAAGGAGATTCCAAATACCAATTTTCACGTCTTTAACATCTTTAGTTTTTGAGATATAAGTATCCTCATACAAAGAATTCAACTAATTTTTCTATACATTCAGCCCCCCTTAAGTGGATTTTCTGAAGACAAAAGAACATATGTTTCTTTACTTTGAAAGAAGATTCCAAATACAAATGTTCATGCCTCTAACATCTTCAGATCCTCATAAAAATAATTCAAATCGTTTTTCACCCCACCCCATTGAGTTGATTCCTCCCACCCTCCAAAAAATATGTGTTTATTTTTAAAGGAGATCCCAAATACAAATTTTCACATGTACAAAGAATTCAACTAATTTTTCAATTAATCCACCCCCCTTAAGTGGATTTTCCAAAGACAAAAGATTACTTGTTTCTTTACTTTGAAAGAAAATTCCAATTACAAATTTTCATGTCTGTAAAGTTTTGAGCTTTTGAGGTATAAGTGTCCTCATGAAAAGAATTCAACTCCTTTTTTACTCCACCCCCACCCAAGAAGTTGGTTTCAACCCACCCAAAAAATGCGTGTTTATTTTTCAAGGAGATTCCAAATACCAATTTCCACGTCTGCAACCTTCAGTTTTGAGATATAAGTTACTCTAGAAAAAGAATTCAATTTTTTTTCACTTCCTTTCACACTCCCCACTTATGGGAATTTTCCAAAAAAAAAAAAAAAACAGTACCCGTTTCTTTAAAAGAGATTCCAAGTACGAATTATCATGACTGTAACATCTTCAGTTTTTGAGATACATGTATCCTCGTAAAAAAAAAATTCATCTCCATTTTCATCCCCCCCCCCTACCAAATTGATTCCCCCCCAGAAATGCGTGTTTCTTTATTTTTAAAGGAGATTCTAAATACCAGTTTTCACCTTTGTAACATGTTTAGATTTATATATATTCATACAAATAATTCAACTAATTTTCTTTCACACACACACACACACACACACTCTCTCTCTCTCTCTCTCTCTCTCTCTCTAAGGGTTTTTTTCCCTAAAACAAACAAATGTTTCGTTATTTTTAAAGGAGATTCCAAATACTAATTTTCACGTCTGCAACATGTTAAGTTTTTGAGATATACTGTAGGTAGATATGCTAAGTTTAAAAAATTCACGCCGGAGTTTTCACTTTTCGTTTTTTTTAATTTTTGTTTAATATTCCCAGCATTCACATATCAGAGAACATTTAAAAGTTATTTTTCTAAAAATTGAATCGTTGGTTTTTAAATGAAGGCCTGGTACCATACGGTACCGCACGGCGCTTGACATAGCTTTTGGTTGGAACATAAAAATTGTTACCTCTTTAGAATACCATGGAACTGAATGCTTAATATTGTTACAGAATATCACTTACAAATTACTGAGCAATAAACAAAAGAAGAAATGGTGTTTATAGGTTTATTTGTGATATCCCTTTGGAATTCCGAAATATAACATTAGCTCAGACGTGACATATCTTTAGGAAATACGAGTAATATTACTTCAGCTTTTTTTATTTAGTCACCTATTTCCACTCTTCACTAGTTTAGAATGGCAAAATGCTGTTTACACAAACGCCCCCACTACACGTGACGCATTCCGTGCGGCCGTGGAATTCACATTCGTTCGCCGCACAGCTCCTGCTTTGGTTTGTCGGAGCGATATAGTGATGTACGCCATTGAATCTCAAAGTGTCAGATACACTAAGAACTGTAAACAACTGCATTTATTTACCTTAAAATACCACCCAAATATATATGTCGTAATAAATATTTTGCACCTACCCTTTTCTGATTGTGGTACTTACATATAGCCACTTAGAAGGAAAATGCCGATGAAATTTTCATTTCTTCGGGGTTATTTCTCGTTTGTAAAAAGCATATACCGGTAGTTGTTGACTTCAGAGCACAAGAAATTCATAATTTCATCGTAAAGAAAACCCTCATATTTCGGTCGGCATCATATATCGAAAAGTGGAAAATTTTGCACTAGGGAATTGGAGTGAAATTGGGCCATACACCATCCAGGTACCTGGTGGATGAGGTGATGATTTCGCTCTCTTACCGGGCCATGAATCATTATCGGACTTGGATTATCTACTCCTGTGCGGAATTTGTTGCTTTTGCACTATTTCTGCTGGTACCCGTGATTGACCTCCCGTAAGGTTATCTGCGAGACCCCCTTCATCTTCCTCGGATAATACCTTAGATTCCAGTGGTTCAGTATGTCATGCCGTTTAATTTTTAAAAGTAAAATATACAATTATAGAGTTTTATGACACACATAAATCATTATTTGCAACTACAGTATGAATTGTTACCCTTAGAAGTAAGGAGGAGAAAGTAAACAGAGAGGCATGGTAAGCGCCGTGCGGTACCATACGGTACCAGCGGAATAATTTGTATCATAACAGCTGACACAGGAATGCTGACCAATTGCTTGTTATTTCAATTCATGGACTTATATTTCAAGACAATAAATCACATGATACAAAATCGTATTGTCAATATTTATAAACAAAGTAAAGCAACTTACTTTAGACAGGTAGTCATTTTTATTCCTCTCGACACGATCTCAAATTACAAGCAGTTGTTGCCGCAAACAAATACTCAAATAAAACCTTTTGTTGATTTTAGGCATTGTAGAGAGTATCTCCTTGACAATGTAAAGCGAAGTTGCTAGATTTATGGCGCGAGTAAGGATCAGTATGAGAAAATCAGAAGTAAGGCGCACTGGTACTATACGGTACCGCACGGCGTTGCCGTGTTAAGTGGATTTTCCAAAAAAGATATTTATGTTTCTTTACTTTTACAGGAAATTCCGAATACCAGTTTTCAAATCTGTAATATGTTACCTGTCTGAGATAACTTGCAGATATAGTCTTTTTAAAAATTCGCCCCGTTTGTCATTCCTGTTCACCCCCTATTCATCAGATTATCCCAAAACATGTGTTTCTTTATTTTCAAAGGAGATTCCAAATACCATTTTTCATGTCTGTAACATCTTCAGTTTTTGAGATATAAGTCTACTCATAAAAGGTTGATTATTTTTTAATTATATTCCTGTTGCTCCTCCTTCCATCTGTTCCTATTGTTGGCTAACCTCTTCACTTCGTTCCAAGTTTTTCCAACTGTTAGACGTTCCTCTTCGATTGTCTTTTTCCAGGTCTTCTTCGGACGTCCGCGCTTTCTAGCGCCTTGGGGGTTCCAGTCGAGCGCTGTCTTTTCAATGGCTCCAGTGGGCTTCCTTAAAGTATGTCCTATCCAATGCTATTTTCTCTCCCTTATCTGCATTTCAATTGGCTGCTGATTAGTTTCTTCCCATAGATCTTCATTTCAAATAACATCCGGCCGTCTTCTGTTGATGATACGTCTTAGACAGCGATTCACGAAGACTTGCAGTTGTTTAATGGAAATTCTAAGTTCCCATGGAGGGAATTAGATATTTTCCACCAATAGAGCATATAAAAAATTAGATGTATGGCTTCTTTTTTTTTTTTTTTTTTTTTTTTTTAGTTGTTAAGTCGTCTTCTGGGTAACTTCCCACGTTTCACAGCTGTAAAGCAGAACGGACTTAACATTTGTGTTAAAAAGTCGTAGCTTAGTTTTTCTAGAAATGTTCCTGTTTCTCCATATAGGATACAATTGAACAAAAGCACCATTTGCTTACCTGATATGACTCTTAATATCTTCTTCTGCTTTTCCAGTTGTAGTAACCATACTCCCAAGATATATGAAGGAGTCTACTTCTTCTATCTCTTTATCATCTATAGACAATTTATCATCAATCTTGAAATTGACCCTATCTCCTTGGTCTTATTAATATTTATTTTAAGTCCAGTATTCTCTGCGTCCTTCTTCAACCGCTTAATCTTCTCTTCTATATCTCTGAACCGCTGAGCCAGTAGGCAGGTGTCATCTGCAATAACAAGGTCTTCTAACCTATCTTGTAAGCCCCACTGGATCCCCCTTTTCCAACCTCAATACACTCTACTCAGGACACTATCCAACACAAGTAGGAAAAGTGTTCGAGAAAGAATACAGCCCTGTCAAACTCTCGAGGTCACATCTATTGGTTCAGTAAGATCTCCTATATGCAGAACCTGACATTTATAACCCTCGTACATATCCTTTATTCAGAATCTTTTGTGGTATACCATATTCTCCAAGTGTTTGCCACATAACTCTTCTATTTACAGAGTTGAAGGCTTTCTCAAAATCAATGAAAGTCAAGTAGAGGTTGTTGTGCCATTCTGCACTTTGTTCCAAGATGATCTCAGAGTGTTTATGACATCGACACAGCTACGGTGTTTATGAAAACCACCCTGTTGCCTTCTAAGGCGCGCAATTCCACAACATCCTTCACCCGTTCTAAAATGATCCTTGAAAGCACCTTAGTTGGTACCGACAACAATGTAATTCCCCTCCAATTTATCACACTTAGTAATATCCCCTTTCTTTGGTATCTTAACAATCAGGCCTTTCTTCCATTCAGCTGGTAGCTTTTCTTCATTCCGGATCCTTTCCAAAAGGGAGTGCAATAATTTTGCCAAGGTCTCAATATCTGCTTTAAGTATTTCTGGCACGATATCCATACCTGGTGCTTTTCCAGTTCTTATCTGTATCAAGGCCTTCTCTATTTCTGAACAGCTGAACAAGTTGGAGGATGTAAATTTATTCTTGGGTCACTATCTACTGTTTCTGTTTGTTGGTTACCATTCTGTTCTATATCTCTATTGAGCAACTCTGAGTAAAGTTCCTTCCATCTCTGTAGCTGTTCTTCCCTGGTGGTCAGTTGTTCACCTCTCTTGTTTTTAACAGGTTTATTCCTGATAAATCCTCTCCTTGACAGTTTCTTTGTGATACTATACAATTCCTTAGCATCTCCCCTTGCTGATACCTCTTCTGCCATTCGTGCTTGTTCATCTACCCACTGTATATGATTTTTCTTACGCTTTTCTTCACACTCTTATCAGCTTTTACATATTCCTTTTATGCTGCGGATTTCTGTTGTCTTGTTTTACACATATTAATCTTTGCCTTAACTAGCTTCCTAGCCTCTATTTTTTTCCAAGTATCATCAGACATCCATTCCTTCTTGAGATAATTGTGAAATCCAAGCACCTTCTCACTAACTTCTAAATATGTGCCCTTGACTTTCTTCCATGTTAATTCAACATCCATCATAAGTTCTGGTTCAACAGCAAGAGCTTCAAGGCAGTTTCTTAATTCTATCTGGAATTCTTTCCTTCTACTTTATTCTTGCAATTTACCTAAATCAAATTTCTTGTTTTGCCTTCCATATTTCCTTCCACTTGACACAATTTTCATTCTAAACTCTGCAACTACCAGGTGATGATCACTTCCAATATCTGCCCCTCTTTTATTTCTAACATCAGTCATTGATCTTCTAAACTTTCTACTTATGGCGGTGGTCTCTCTCATTTTCTTTAACCTGATCTGGCGACACCCATATAATCTTATGGCATCGTTTATGAGGGAATAAAGTGCCACCCACTACCAAATCATGGCTAGCACAGAAATCAATGAAAAGCTCCCCATTTTCGTCACAGTCACCAACCTCTTGCACTCCCATAATTTGTTCCAGCCCCTCATTGTTAGAACCAACCTTTGCATTTAAGTCCCCCATCACAATAATAATATCCCTCTTTCCCACTCTCTTAATAGGCTCATTTAGCTGGCAGTAGAATTCTTTTTTTTTTCAATCTCTGACATTTCTGTGGGAGCATAACACTGGATCACAGTCACATTGTGAACTCGGGTCTTGAATCGAGCTGTCATCAGTCTTTCTGAGATGGGTTTCCAGTCAAGGAGGCTCCTCTTTACAGTTTCATTCAATAGCAATCCTACACCTTCTCTATGTTCTGCATCCTCCCCCATTTGCCCAGAATACAGGAATGTGCACCTGTTAAGAGTCTGTATTTCTCCAAAGTCTCGCCACCGTACTTCACTTAATCCAAGGATATTCAGCCTACATTCCTCCATCACTTTAGCCACTTGCTTCAATTTACTGCTCTCTCTCAGCGTTCTGACATTCCAAGAACCTATTCTCATTTTCTGTTTCATACCAAAAGTCGTCAACTTATTATCCATCCGGTTGTGTTTCACTTCGGTTTCTTTAATAGTTTATATTAAAGGATGTGCGAATTATTAGCCCACAGCAACCCGAACTTGGTGGTGGGACTGCCACCTAAGTCTCCAAGCCTGCTGTTTTCTGTAGGGGTTGTCTCCCTTAGCCTTTGAAGATCCCTCTTCACCACAAGGCAGTGGTTCCCCTTGTTTCTTTAAACCCCACGGAAAGAGGGTTGCCTCATCTGCCAGATTTTCCATTCCAAAAGTCTCTTTTTCCGCTGCATCTGCCATTGAGGACTTCACCAGAGCCCCATTAGCTATCACTTTTCAGGGTTTCTGTAGGGCCTTCACAGCTACTGTAGTGGTCATGGGGCACACACAGTCCCCACTGTACATCACCCCTGCAGGCAATCCCTTACTTCATGCTGTTGCCCACCTTCCACGACGTGGACAAGGGATTGGACTTACGGGAGGCCCTCATGAAAGGTGTTCAACCCATTTCCCCCCATTTTTCCACCCCATTAATGGGATTTTCTTAAAACAAAAAATACGTGTTTCTTTATTTTTAAAGGAGATTCCAAATACCAATTTTTATGTCTGTAAACTGTTAAGTTTTGCAGATATAGATATCATTTTAAAAATTCACCCCCTTAGCGCCGGAATATCCAAAAATCCTCTTGTAGTGAGCAGCTACACCCTAATATAAATGTATCCCCAGAATTTCATTTCTTTATGTCCAGTAGTTTTGACTCTACAATGATGAATCAGTCAGTCAGTCAGGTCTATTTTATATATATAGATAATTGAAAATGTCGCAGTTCACATTTTAAAAAATGGTAATCCTATATATCAAGACTGAAGATATGTGAATATACCCACTAAATGTGTCATTCCCCATCCTCCTTATGAAACAGAAACTAGCACATCAAGGGCTGAGAAGTAGTGAATGTGCAAGAACTGTTGTTTATGAGGAGGAAGACCATCTATGAGAAGATTCCAGTATATGAAGATGTAGAGATTGTCCTTGTCTCTTTTCTCTGTTGTTTCCTCTTTTCACACTAACCTGCCCTTATGATTATACTAATATCTAATTCTATCAAAGTTCCTATGACTTCATTTGTTGCTTGTTCTGTTACTAATATTGATTTGTAAGTGTATTTATTGCATTATATTGTATATTTCTTATTTTAGCTTACGACTTCCTGCAGTTTCACAAACGTCTGCATCATTAAATGATGCTCAGTCTGGTGAATGTGAAGTTGATTCAACAGTTATGAATGATGTTGGAAATGATAAGATTCATAAATTAGAGATGCAAATGAGGTCTGATGAACATGTGCAACAGTTAGGTAAGCTACATGGAAGTAATGCTTATTAAAAATCCCAATGTTAGCTTATTATTTATGTCCTATTATTGATTCATGCTGATTGACTTTTAATTAGAATATAGTGAAAATCTCATCGGAGGAGAAATAATTTTATCTAAAGAATGTTGGTTATCAAGGCTGTCAGCAAGTGTTCATATCTCTCCTGCAATTCTTCCAATATTTGAATTCACGGGTACAGATGCCTTTGATGGCTATGGAGATTACAGTAATCCTGGCATGAAATGTACGACCACATTGGTTGCACCTTATAGAGGGCAGAGGTCATTGTTGAGCCTGGAGTTTGTTTCCTCTGACATTTTTCTACTTTCTGTCTATGATGTTCACACTCAAATTGTGCAGCAGTAGCTGCAGTAGTTGTGCGCCAGCCAGTGCAGTCTTCTGCAATGATCAGGAGTTTAACGAATGAGATACGGGCCCGCCTGCCAAAATAAAAATTCGGCCCCCCTCAAATAAAATGTAAAACCTATGAATAAATATAAATTTAATTACAGCAGGTAGAAATAATGCAATGTATTGTCTAATTATATGAACAAAACAATGAATCATTATTATAGGATGATTATTAAATAATGTTTAATAGGTTTTATTTGACTGCCTCCGTAGTTTAACGGCTATAAACTGCTGAACTGCCAACCATGAACCATTTAGTTGTTCATACTTAACTTTAATTGGTTTCATTTTTCTGTATTACAGAACTATACCCTGTAACCAATGCCGAAGTCTCGGTTATAATATTTTTTTTATTACAACAAAGAAAAATATGTATACAAATTAAATTAAATCAGAAACTGTTCAAGTGCAGTTAAAAAAGAATCAGACTGTACAATCAGTAAGCTTATTAACTTCATGCAAAAAGAGATTGTTCAAAACTGAGTTGACTGATTGTTACTACACCAACTTCTTATTGGCATTATACACTGTTGTCCAATAAATGTGTGACAACCATTAAATATTCTAAACAATTTGTGGAATAATACGATCTTAGGTGCACTACACAGCAAGAAAACATCATTTTGTAACTAGAATATGATATTTTGGTATTAATTTTCATTGCTGTAATTATTTTTAAATAATTTGGTGTAGGTCTTTCCTGAAGAGCATGTCACTGTGTTGCGAGAGACAGCAGCTGTGCTGTGTTACACTCAATATAATAAACTGCTGCTAGATGCAATCAAGTGGCGATTCCTCTACGTACAAATTGTAAAGAAAAAGAAAAGAAAGAGCTATTTCGACTGATTCTACAAAATAGCCCTGATCATTTTCATGCAGGCTGACATTAGGCTACATAAATATTATTTTTACTTCTTCGAGAGGAGACCGCGGAGCCCCTTAAAGGCCCGGGCCCACCTGCATTGCAGGCCCTGCAGGCCCTAACATTACGCCCCTGGCAGTGATGTACCAAGTACTTGGATCAGCGTCAGTGCTCCTGAAAGTCTTCTCAATCTGATCTTTATAGCACTTCAGAGGGGCAACATGGGTTCTCCTGCCTGTACTGATTTCACTATACAGAATTGTTTGAGGAAGTCTATCATCTTCCATGTGCTAGACATGCCCAAATCATCTTGAGTTGATGACCAATGATGGTGGCCTCTATACCGTTCATCTTTACCCTCTCTAGAACAGTGTTTGGAATGTAGTCATCCCATTTGATGTTCATAATGTATCTAAGCTTCTGTTGATGGAAGCATTCCAGTTTCTTCATATCATGGTGATATACTGTAGACTCCAGGTTTCATATCCATAGAGTAGGGTGGAGATGACAACTGCTCAATACACCATCAATTTTTTATATATTCTTAAATTTTTATTCAGGGAAACCTGATGTGTAAGATGTCTGAAAGCTCTATGGGCAGCATGTATTCTGTTCTCCATGTCCTTCTTCATTGAACTGTTTCTACATAAAATACTTCCTAGGTAGATGAAATTATTTACTTGCTCTAGAGGCATACTGGAGATTAGAAATACTGAAATATGGAAATCAGTTCCAGGAGCTGGCTGAGCAAGTACCTTTGTTTTAGGAATGTCGATGGTTAGCCCAAATCATTCATATGCCCTTGTGAAACAGTTAAATGACATTTGCTGCTCATCAAATTTATAAGCTAGAGAAACATTGTCTGCATATTGCAGTTCATTGACATGAGTGAGACTAAAAAGTCTCTCTGATCGGAGTCTGGCCTGATTGAATAGCCCTCCATCAAACCTATACTGAAGTTCCACACCTGCATTGTTGTCAGACGATGTCTCATGGAACATTGCCACCAGGTACAGGGCAAAGAGTGTTGATGCAAGTACACAGCCTTGCTTAAGCCCATTAGTGATGGGAAATTATCCCGAAGTTTCATTTTGGTACAACACTTGTCCAAGCATATTATCATGGAGTGCCCATATCAATCCAACAAAGTGTTCTGCACAGCCAATTGCCTTAAAACCATCCACGTTGCTTCACTAGGCACTGTATCGAAGGTCTTTTCCAGGTTCTCTGCACTTTTCATGGAGTTGTCTTGCTCAGAAGATCATATCTGTAGTGCCTCTTGATGGATGGAACCCATATTGGGATTCAGGAAATACCTTCTCAGAGACTCTGTGGCGACGATTTGACAGAATCCTCACAAATATTTTACCAGCTATGGAGAGCCGGGATATGCCAAAGTAATTATCACAGATGCTTTGATTACCTTTTTTTGAAGATGGTGACACTTGTGGAATTCTTCATGTCAGCAAGAATCTTGCAAGATTCCCATGTTAGAAGGATCACGGAGAAAAGCCTTCTCTGCGGTCTCTCTGATGGTGTTTCTTAAGAAGGATCAGGGAGAAAAAGCCTCCTCTGCAGTCTCTCTGATGGTGTTTCTTAATGTGGTTCACTCTGACTCAACATCTTTTGTGTTGATTGGATATTTATTTAGTTGATTTGAAAGAGTGCCTTGTAAAGTACTGCAAACAACTTAATTCTAAAGATTGGTGCTGTTGAATTTTCTACTAGAAGGGTTCGAGAAGTAAAGTCGTGGCTTATGATGTAGCCTATGAGGATCCTTAGTCAACTAATTAGAAGTCTATGGTCAGTCCAACAGTCATCAATGTTACGTGCTGTCTTTGTGATAAGAACATCTTTTCTGTCATGCTGCCTAGTGACGACATAGTCATTGAGATGCCAGTGTTTGGAACATGGGTCCATCCACGTGGTCTTGAAGCGATTAGGTAGGCGGAAATGTGTGTTGGTGATGAAGAGCTCATGCTAGAGCACAGAGACCAAGAAGTAGCAGTCCATTTACATTGCATTTTCCTTTGCCTTGTTTAGCCATGACATTCTCCCATTATCAGTAGTCTCTTCCCACTCTGGCATTGAAATCACCAAGTAACAAGATTTTATCCTTAGTATCTATGTTGTCAAGAAGACTGTTCAGTAGGTGGTAGAATCAGTTCTTAGAATCTCATTATCATCTAAAGTAGGAGCATAGTGGAGATAAAGGTAAGAATTCTCACTCCAGCAAGAGGAATTCAAGGATACATGAGCCTTTCATTGACTGCAACAGGTGTAAGCTATTGTTCTTTCACTAGTTTTGTCTTTCTGCACATTCAACACTACGTATACATGGTTCACCTACATCCTTTCCTTTCCAAAAGATGGTGTAGCCTTAGCTGGGCTCACTTACTTATCCTTCACCCAATAACCTAGTTTCATTCAGAGCAGCAACATCTGTATTTAACCTAATTAGCCCATGAGTAACAAGAGCTCTTTCATCTCTCTGGCCTATTCTTATTATTTTTTAAGTATAGAAGAGTCCTGACATTCCATGTTCCAATAATCATAATCATACCATTCTTCCTTAATTCTCGTCTACAAAAATTTGAGTGAGATTGTGGGTGTGGATTTCCAAACAGGTTTTAGTGTGATTACCGATGTTTAGCCCACATTTTCTAGGGCCTTCTCCATGCAGGGTGGCCAGCGGTTATCCTAAAAGGGCCTGCCCAGTCATAGATGCAGGACCGGATCTGTGAGTAGTCACAGGTCTCAGGGAGATGACCATCACACAACTGCTGCTGCCAGTGTGCAGCTTCAGACTAATAGCTGTCAGTTTCACCCAAACCCTACTACCACCACCCTTACCCCATCGCTATTGGACTTCTGAAGGAAATGGCAGGAGAAATTGCCATTAGTGTGATTTTGTTTAAGGTGTGGATCACATCTTTCCAGGAAGTGACCCACACACTATGATTCCTGAGCCATTCATCATCGCACATGGAACATGAGACATATGATTTCAGACACCAGAATGCAATGAACTGCCACAGTCTCAAGAAAGGTTGAGCAGCACCTTTGCAGCCAGTCTGTCTGGCATGACCTCTTCTGCTTCCATGATCGTTGGAAAACTGAAAGATAACTGGTTCCTCCTCCATCCATTTTGCCGTTAGATCAAACGTACAATGGTTCATCCACCGTATACATTGCTGGAGCATTGCTAATCGCCCTTCCAAGCAGTTGACCATCCAGAAGGAGATGTGTTTGGTCCACGAGAGCTATTTTATTTTGCTCAAGTCTGCCAGCAAGCTGATGAGGAACTCCTTCCCCCTATCTGCCACCTGGAACCTCTGGTACAAGAAAATAGACCAATGAAGTCAGCACTGTGTTGTGACCATCATCTATTTATCTCCATTCCCCAGAGTGAATACATTAGTAGAGAATATCCCTTTGGAACTTACTTGGACAATTCTTGAGCTGACCGGAAACTATCTAGAAAACTGAGTGGCATTCCAAAATCCTTACCCCTGCCAGGCGTCAGACCTATGTTAAACGATAAGTCAAGGGGAACACACTAGTATACAGTAGAAATAAGGCATATTCGGTAAAGCTTCCAACAAGAAATGTTCATAAACTTAAGAAATAGAGCTAAAATAATTTTTTAAAGTGGACAATATCTACATTGAAACATTGTGCCCCATGACATATCTGAAGTTAAGCAACATTAGGTGTCATTAGTACTGGAGCAGGTGACTGTGATCTGTATTACAAATTAAAAAGACAATAACTCTTTATCTTCTTAACGTTCTCTTTAAAATGCCCAGTGTTTTAAAAGCTACCCATGTAATTTACATAACATAGAGGTACTAACTATTATGGACTGCCTGTAATTATTACAGATTTCGTCTCACTATTAAGGAGAAATTATTACGGAGAAGTGAAATTATCACAGTAATGAATTGTACAAAGGATGGAATATGTCAGTGGTGCTTGTTTCTATACACTCTAGTTGTCTAGCATACGGATTCAAATGGCACTCATTTGCTAAACGAACAAGAAACTTATTCCTGAGTTTCTGAACACTAACCCATACGTTTCTGTTATGAGCATGTTCAGAACTGGCACTCACGCCAATTTCAAGAATAAGGTCCCAGAGCACTCATTTGCTAAACGAACAAGAAACCTATTCCTGAGTTTCTGAACACTAACCCATACGTTTCTGTTATGAGTATGTTCAGAAACTGGCACTCATGCCAATTTCAAGAATAAGGTCCCAGATGAACAAAGGCACTCGTTTGAAGAGTGATTGACTGATGACTTGCTGTGAACAATGTAGTTCTTTTCGTTGGTTGTAGTGTATCCGTAGTGGCTATGTACGATGGGGTTACTGATAACCCACTTCGCAGATTGGCACATTATGATAAGGTGTAGCTTGCTTGACTTATGATACATTTATTTCAAGTTCTTTATGCCACTAGAAGTGTTTGTGCAAAATATGTTTCTAGATGATTATTCCAGAGTATGATAAACATATTCAAGCGTCACTCATATGTACCATGTCCCACTAAATTTAATCCCAAGGAAAAGAAAGTGAAAATACAGGGAAAATAGACCTAGCTTACTAGTGGGAACCCTGTGTTGTGGTTGTCAAAGCAAGTATGGCAAAGCAAGTTTGTCCTATTTTGAACTTATAAGAGATGTCAAAAAGCAACTATACAAATTTAAAAGTTCTATCTAGAGAAGATTCAGAGATACAGGGATGTATACTTATCCATTTTTGATGAGGTAGAACATGCCAACTCCCCATAAGAGAGGATCATCATGTTCTATTTCCCCTTAAAACAGCAGGGGCAGATGTTGATGACCTAAAAAATTGCTGAAAATGATCAATAAAATGCCCTTAAATTTATGAAAAAATGCAACAAAATAATTTAAAAAGACTTTAAAATATTTAACCAAACTGAATTCTGGTGACTGGTTTTGAATTATAATATATCCCTGCACAGCTCTTGTTTTTAGAGAAATAATTATCTTCTAGTTTCCTTGGAAGTGTATATAAATATGAATGTAATGATTTGCTGTATGCCCTCGAGTAACCTGGGAACACATGTTCTTCGCACTTGTTACAACTTTCAGATGTTTTTCTTATTTAATGTGTTGCTGTATAACAAACTTCCATTCCTTACTCACTTTAACACCGCACAATGTACAAAATAAAACATGCCCATCTGTTGTAAACATGTCTTTTCCAAATTCATTCACTAACTGAATTTAAAATATATTTGAAGTGATTTCACTCTTGGTATTTTTCTTGCACGGAATTACTTGGGAGGATAATTTTGTACTGAAGTAGAAAGTTATGTTTCCAATCCCTTCTCATTTCCATTTGTTCTTGGCATTGAGATACGCGAGGTTGAATGACTGGCTGTAGAGACGAATGTGAAGGCTGGTTCCTTATACTTGAAACACGTTAGGAAATACTTTCTCCTAATTATCAGAGTTCTGTATTGTGTTCCTGAACATATTTTGGAAACACAAGACTCACAGGTATAAATCCTTTCCTTATCTTTTCTTAGTCACCAACAGATTACATAGATGTTAGGCCCCTTTAAACAACATGCATCATCATCATCATCATCATCATCATCATCATCAGAAAAATGTATAATTTTTTATGTTGTCATTTGTGGACAATATAGAATGCATGCATAAATTTAAAAAATTTAAAATGATCTAAAAATTCTTTACAATTCTACATATTGACCTAAAACCTTCTTGAAAGTTGAAATAATGACTGATCATCTCAAATCAGCAAAAAAAATGCAAAATAAAAACATGTTATCATTTCTTCTTCTTCAACCGGGCGAGTTGGCCGTGCGCGTAGAGGCGTGCGGCTGTGAGCTTGCATCCGGGAGATAGTAGGTTCGAATCCCACTATCGGCAGCCCTGAAAATGGTTTTCCGTGGTTTCCCATTTTCACACCAGGCAAATGCTGGGGCTGTACCTTAATTAAGGCCACGGCCGCTTCCTTCCAACTCCTAGGCCTTTCCTATCCCATCGTCGCCATAAGACCTATCTGTGTCGGCGCGACGTAAAGCCCCTAGCAAAAAAAAAAAAAAAATCTTCTTCTTCATTTAGGCCTACAATGGACCACATGGTTCCTAACTCTGGTGAGCTTTTTCCTTCTTCTTAGCCCAGTATTCCTTCTAGCACTATGGATGTCTTTTCTTTCTTGAGTCCATTTCACTCCTACTCCTGGACACAGTGATTTAGCTGTTAGTGACTGGAGAGTGTTGGATGTCTTGATTAACTTTCTGAACTTATCTCAGCTGTAAATGTCAGTGTGATCAATGTTTATGTATTGTAGATCTTTCCGAACTAAATTCGTCCATTTGGCATTTGTTTCTTCCCTGTAGATACAGTGTTGAAGATCCTTGAAGTGAGTCTCTGGCTGTCCATCCTGACTATGTGGCCATAGAACATTAGTCTTCTCTTCCTCATAGCTGTTGTAATGCTCTCTATTTTACTGTAATGTTCTTTGTTGTGCCTGATTCTGTACCCAACTCTTTCTTTCTGAGGATCTTTCGGTCTTTCAGAGCCAGTTTTCTGAGCTGTCCTTCCCAGGTCATGTTTAGGCATTCTGAGGCATATAGTACAGATGGTCTTATTACAGTGTTGTAGTGTCTAAGTTTAAGATCCAAGGAGAGGGATTTAGAGTGCATCTACTCTTCATTGCAAGGTCCTCATTTATATTTGGGGTTATCCATTCTCCAAAATATTTGAATGAGTTGGCCTTTCATATTATTTTGTCCCCCACAGAAATGAAGTTGGGTGCTTCTCTGATGTTGGTCAGAAATTCTGTTTCGTTGACAGCGATCTTCAGCCCTACTTTAGATGGTATGTGTTCGAGAGAGGATAGCTGGTACGTAGCTTCTTTCATAGTTGAAGCTAAGAGTGTGAAGTCATCTGCGAAGGCTAATCAAGTCACTGTTAACTTGTCTCTTTTGTAGCCGATTTTTAATCCAGAGGTATCAGCTAGTGTATTCGTCCATTCCCGAATGATCTTCTCCAGCAGACAGTTAAACAGGATGGGGGACATACCATCTTCTTGTCTAGTTATTATCATTTGATATATCACAGAATGAATTTCTATACTACTGAGCAACACTTTTTTTTTCAACTTGCTTCACGTTGCACTGGCTCAAATAAGTCTTATGGCGATGATGCAATAGGAAAGGCCTAGGAGTGGGGTTCGAACCCACTATCTCCTGAATGCAAGCTCACAGTTGCGCACCCTTAACTACACAACCAACTCGCCTGGTGAGCAATATCCTAATGCAAAGAGAAAAAAAATGATGACATTTCAACAACATCCACCCTTTAGTAATAACATGGTATCCCATTCCTTTCATGAGTGGTTTAACATCACACTAACACATCAAAAGTTTTTGGCAATACAAGGATGGGAAAGGGCTAGGATTGGGAAGGTAGCAACCATGGCCTTAATTAAGGTACAGCCCCAGCATTTGCCTGGTGTAATATCATTCACTTGAAGCTGATGTCATTCAGCTATGTTACTGTCATAAACTTGCAGAGGAAAAGTAAAATTCATAGACTTCATTGAATTAATTGTTAAAATGAGTTCAGAATTTGACTGCAGTTTCCAAGACTCATCATCGTCATCATCATCAAGTTTCCACTCGTTTCCCAGGTGTGGTTTACGAGCACTCTCCATTTTAGTCTATTCATGTACCACTGCTCCTTCAAGACTTCATCCCATTTGATACCTTTGGATGTGATATCTTCCTTCACTTAGTCCAGCCATCTCCTCCGAGGTCTTCCAACAGGTCTCTTTCCAGTAATCTCAGTATGCAACCATTGTTTTGCAATTCTTCTTTCTATCATACGTTTGATGTGACCAAACAATCGCAAATGTGCCCTAGTTATGGTCTCCTTCAGGGACTGATTTATTCCAGCTTGTTCTCTAATCTTCTCATTTCTTACTTTGTCTTTCCTAGTCTTTTCAAGCATGCTTCTTAGAAACTTCATTTCTGAAGCCTGAAGTCTACTGTCTTTTTTGTTAGTTGTGCATGTTTCCAACCCATAAGTCAATATAGGGACAAATTATGTTCGAAACAGAGTTTATTTTGATCTTAATGGCACTTGTTTATTCCAGAGCAGATATTGAACTTGCTGATAGAATTGACTGGATTTCTGAATATGGTTATAATTCAAGCTGTATTCTGTTGTCACTTGATATTATGCATCCAAGGTACTGATACTGGTTTACTGTTTCCAATTGTCACCC
Source organism: Anabrus simplex (assembly GCF_040414725.1). Taxonomy (NCBI): domain Eukaryota; kingdom Metazoa; phylum Arthropoda; class Insecta; order Orthoptera; family Tettigoniidae; genus Anabrus; species Anabrus simplex. The sequence goes on along the minus strand of NC_090267.1, from coordinate 411,389,826 downwards.
TCCAGCATTATATATTTTTTAAATTTTATTTAAATGCTATTTGTTCGGAGCGTCGACCCATGTGGATCTTTTGCCCCTACTGGCACCATATTGTATGAACCTGCGTGTAATTGGAATGGTGGTAGTGTGAAATGTTGCGTATGAGGAAAGGAAGATTAAGGATGTCACAAATACCCAGTCCCCAGGCCAGGGATATTAATCTTTACAATTAAAAAACCCTGACCCGGCCAGGAATCGAACCCGGGGCCGCCGGGTGACAGACAGACGCGTTGCCCCCTACACCGTGGGGCCAGACTTATATTATATTTACTTCTCTGTCTATTAACAGACATTGCAGCAGTTTTTGTAGCGCTTAATTTCAGTGATTTTTTTTCAGATGATCATTCCAGACATTCGGCCTTTCCTGGATTTCCATCTCACTCTTTCCCCAGATAACTATATCATTTGCAAACGCAAATGCTTTAAGATCCATGTCGGTGTTCTGCTTCACTTCTTTTATGATTTCATCCATGATGGTGATGAATCATAATGGTGAAAGGGCACTGCCTTGTTGCACTCCTCTAGATGTCTGGAACCAATCTGAGTATCCATTTCCTACTTGAACACAACTGTAGCAGTCATCATAAAGCATTTTTATTCTCTGAATGAGTTCCATAGATACATTCTTCTTTTTAAGACACTCCCATATAGTTGTTCTAGGGATACTATTGAATGCTTTTTCGATGTCTAGAAACACAAATGTCAAGTTACGATCTTTCTCCCTGTGCTTTTCTAATATCATTTTCAGTGTGAATATGAGGTCTATAGTTGATCTATCTTTCCTAAATCCATATTGTTTTTCTTGCTGTTGGGGTTCAGTAATTTTCCTTAATCTTTTCTTGAGAATCTTCTTAAATATTGTTAAACCATCATCATCATTATTATTATTATTATTACATTCGCTATAAATAGGTTAGATAACGTGTTGATATAAAATGGCTCTGTGCGCTGCCCAGATACTATTTTGAACGTTTAGTTTTAGGATTTGTGTCACCTGTTAATTATATGTGAAGTGCATTTTTTTAATTTTTTTTTTAGATTTCTTTATAGTGATGTTGATTGATAATTGATGAACTTTTTTTAAACAATTTGTTTTAAGTCGTACCAGCACAGATAGGTTGTACTGCCGACAGTGTGATTCGAACCCACCCAAACCGTGCAGCCACTTGTTCGGTTTTTACAAACTATTTTGTAGCTTTAGAGTTATTGTTGTGTGTTTGATTTAAAAGTTTTAATTTTAGATTATTTTGATTCATATGGGACTTTGTCCATGTGGCAGCCCAGATTGTCTGGGAAGTTATTGGTCTTTTCAAATAATAAAAATCAGTGATAACTTTATGTATTTACACGTCGTGCTAAAGATATGATTTACACAGTTCCAACTGTCATTGGGACTGTTACCAATCACCCCAGCAAACTCCAAAACTGGGAATTCAGTACTTATCTCGGTCATTTTGGACATTTCTTTTCTCACCCCCTTATGACCCGCATGGCGATGGAGGCTGAAATTGAACTTAAATGGCATCCAGAGTGTCAAAATTACCTCAGTGACCCCAAAAAGTATGGATTTGACACTAATGTTGGTCATTTTCAATTATTTTTTACATGTGACTCCCTCCCAACCCCCAACCAAAGGGGTACTAGGGTTGTCTTACCCCTACAGTATTTTGCTCCAGATAGCAAGTCATTTGTGTATCAAATTTGGTTGACAGTTATGCTGGAATATGGACGCATACATACATAATATTGGTCATTTTGCACATTTTCTTTTTCACCCCTTCTCACTCTCCATGCCAGTGATGGCTAAACTTGGACTTAAATGTCATCTGGAGTGTCACTATTCATCTTAGTGACCCCAGAAAACGATGGATTCAACACTAATATAGGTCATTTTCGATTATTTTTACATGTCATTCCCTTCCCACTCCACCCTCAGGAATGTTAGGTGTGTCTTACTCCTACGGTATTTCTCTCCAGATAGTACTAAGTTATATGTGTACCAAGTTTGGATGAAATTGCAGGTTTGCCTATAGTCACCATCATTTCTAATCGTTTAGCTTCGCCAATATCTTTACATAAAGATATTGTTCCTTCACTGTATGCAACCCGCTACATAAAGAATGTAATGCGAGGGTAAGCCTTCACCTTCAATTATTGGAATGATCATTTAATGACTTGATTTTACGACTACTCAAAACTGAATGAACTTAGAGTTCTATCAGCGCCAGGTAATTCCGGAGAGAATAAAACAAAAATGAAGCAAATCAGTTCAGTAGAATGGACGGACAGATTGGACAAAGCTGTTTTTTGTAAGCTCTTTTAATATATAGATTATTATTATTATTATTATTATTATTATTATTATTATTATTATTATTATTATTATTATTATCATTATCATTATTATTATTATTATTATGTCCGACTCATTGGCTGAATGGTCAGCGTACTGGCCTTCGGTTCAGAGGGTCCCGGGTTCGATTCCTGGCCGGGTCGGGGATTTTAACCTTAATTGGTTAATTCCAATGGCCCGGGGGCTGGGTGTTTGTGCTGTCCCCAACATCCCTGCAACTCACACACCACACATAACACTATCCTCCACCACAATAACACGCAGTTACCTACAAATGGCAGATGCCGCCCACCCTCATCGGAGGGTCTGCCTTACAAGGGCTGCACTCGGCTAGAAATAGCCACACGAAATTATTATTTATTTATTTATTTATTTATTTATTTATTTATTTATTTTACGCCCACATTAGAGGACTGAAATCAGTCTATATACAGTCAAGTCTTATGAATATTGGTTACAAATTTGATGTTTCTTCTTTTGTTCCCAGAAATGTTTCAATCTCTCTGAACTGGCTGCCCGTTCTAAGTCAGTTATGTTGTACTGTTTGCGTGTATAGGTCTTCAGTTTAAGTCTCATGTCGTTATTTCTCAGGATCCTCTTCTCTTCCCTGTTTTCAATTTGTTGAATTGTCAAGCCTAATTCATTTAAATCTTCTTGGACTTCTTTGAACTAGTGATTTTTAGTTTTACTATTATTATTATTATTATTATTATCATCATCATCATTATTATTATTATTATCATCAGTGTAGAGACAGCTAGGATGGTTTGTTTGTTTGTTTGTTTGTTTGTTTGTTTGTTTGTTTGTTTGTTTTAACGTATGTTATTACAGTACTTAACCAGAATTTCTAGTCTGACAAAATCTTCTACATTGTTCCCTTATTTTGCTAGTTACAGTAGAGGTATCTCAAACAACTGCACAGCAGCTAGTTATCTCACAGAGGCAGGAACTAAAGGACAGCAATATTAAAAATGTATATAGTGAATTTCAAAGCCATTTAATAAAAAGGTAAGAATTTTCCTTTAAGTATAAACTAGTTTTAACAAAATGTATGATCTCAGCACACAGTTTATGGAGAGAGATTCATGCATTGGAGTAAAGGAAGTCCTTCCTTTTAATATCATATTTTACCTTCCATATACCAGTACTGTCTTTCCCCTTTGTTTTTTTTGTTTGTTTTTTACACAATCATCTTGGTTTTTATTTTTCATGCAAGGATGATTATTTTCCTTATAATATCCTGTTTGTATTTTTTAATATTTTATTTGACTTCCATAAGAAAAAAAAATCAGCCTCTTTTCTGTACATTGGTATGGTCCTAGCTTCTACCAAAGTACATCAAAATACATTGACTGCTACACAACAAAGTGAATGTTTCTGTTCTCAGCAGCAATGCACCTGGGGAGCCTGTTTGGATCACAAAAGGTATCAAGAAGGAATGTGTGATCTGTCTGACTTTGTTCTGTATATTTATGGAGACTATACCACATGTTACATGTTATAATTCTCATGTTAGGTCCGTATTGAAATGTACGTAAATACAAAGTATGTTACAAGTGTTTATTTATATATCCACCTATTCAATACAAAGAGATCTTTTTAGAAATTAAATATTATTATAAAATGTTAAGGGACATGTTTCGCCCATATTAAGGGCGTCATCAGCCTCAAATTCAAACCTGTATGGTGAAAAATCAGGATCCTGATTGCTCAAACCTGTATGGTGAAAAATCAGGATCCTGATTGCTCTTACAAGCCATAAAAAGAGGATATCATTATAGGTGTCAGTCTAAACATACAAAATATTAGAATGTCCTTGGCTAAAATTGCAGTATCAAGCTGCATGTCATAAGTTCACATGAATATACTTTCCGGAGCGTTGAAAAACTTGTTGGGGTAGGGCAGTAAACAGCTCAGTCTTTATAATGAAACAGAAATGTGCCTCCTTGAAGATGACAAGAAAAAGCAAAGCTGATGCTGAACAGCCATTTAAGAGATCTGTTGTCTTATCACAACATACGATATCGACATCTGTAACAGTGTATCAGCTTTGCTTTTTCTTATCATCTTCAAGGAGGCACATTTCTGTTTCATTATAAAGACTGAGCTGTTTACTGCCCTACCCCAACAAGTTTTTCAACGCTCCGGAAAGTATATTCATGTGAACTTATGACATGCAGCTGGATACTGCAATTTTAGCCAAGGACATTCTAATATTTTGTATGTTTAGACTGACACCTATAATGATATCCTCTTTTTATGGCTTGTAAGAGCAATCAGGATCCTGATTTTTCACCATACAGGTTTGAATTTGAGGCTGATGATGCCCTTAATATGGGCGAAACATGTCCCTTAACATTTTATAATAATATTTAATTTCTAAAAAGATCTCTTTGTATTGAATAGGTGGATATATAAATAAACACTTGTAACATACTTTGTATATACCGCATGTTTCTGAAGGAAGACTTCCTCTGGGTGTGGAATAGTGTATAGATTTGATAGCAGATTATTTCATCTTAGCAGAATGTGAACCAAGACAAAAGTATCCTCAAATGAAATCAATTAATCAATGAGCTGCATTTAGGACTCACCTAGATGGCAGATTCCATATCAGTTCTTTACCTAGTCTTTTCTTAAATGTTTCCAAAAAACTTGGAAATTTATCGAACATTACCCTTGAAAAATTAATCCAATCCCCTTATTCCTCAACATAAAGCAAGTTGTAAAACAAAAGTTTCTTACATGATTTCAAAGAAGTTGGAAATTTATCAAACATTTCCCTTGATAAATTATTCCACTCTGTAATTGCTCTACCTATAAGTGCCAGCTTCATCAGGAGGACAGTCTTCAACTCCCAGTGAGGGACCATTTCTTCAGATCTTAAATCATGACGTGGGAAGTATAGGATAAGGAGAAAGCTGGATAAATGTATGTAGTAGAAAGAGACAAAATTAGAGATCAGTACAAGTGGCAAAGAACTAGGAACACAGGACAAACCAGCAGAACAAACAAGTAACAAACCACAAAGTAGTACATAGAAAAATAGGAACATATAATAGTGTAAGCATAATAGCTGGTCAGTGGAAGAGAGGGAGTAACAAAGGGCTTTCTCCTCATCAATCCCAATTTCTTAATACATTGATTTCTTCCCAGCTCCTGGCGAGCTTGTTTCAGCTTTCCAGCCTCATAGGTTTCTTATTCAGGGACCTGTTTATCACATCTTCAGCAGTGATGTGGGAAATGCCCATCAAACCAAAACCCATAGTGGATCTTGATGGATCTTGGCCTACCAAGTGACCACTGCTGAGCTCAAAGGCTTGTAAATTATGAGGTGGCATGTGATAAGTGTGACAAATCCCCTTGGCCATTATTCTTTGTATCTAGACCAGGATCACTATATCACCATCAAATAACTCCTCAATCACATAATCATGTAGGCTGAATGGACCTTGGAATCAATTCTAATGTCAAGGTAAAAGTCCCGAACAGGTAATGAACCTAGGGTAACCAGGTAGGAGACAGGCTTGCTACTCCTAGATTGCAGGGCTGGCTATGGAACGTGTAAGCTTAGGAGAAAGTCAGATAAGTATAGAAAATAGGAAGATACAAAGAAAATACATGTGGTAATAGACTACGAACAAAGGACAAACACAGTCTTTTTATCCTTTATTTTTCTTTCTATAATCAGTTGTATCAGGGTGTATTTATTATTTCAGAAGATGCAACCCAAATAGGCTGCTTTTCTGTATTTGGCAAGTGTTAGGACTTTGCACTATTTCCCATTAGCAATGGCATTTTCAATATTGCGTGGTAAGTCCACATTTCAAATCCTTCAATGGGTTCATTGACTGTCCAGTCTTTGATAACAGTAGCATGCAACTCTCCATGACATAGCAATGGATTTTGAATATGAAGCAAATACACTATAGAGAATATGTGACACTTCGCGAGATATCGCAAGACGTTGATTGGCAGCACACCTAGCGGGACAGCCTTGAAGCTGAATGTAGTAGTAATACCAATCAGTTGTAGGCTTTTTTAAAGTCCACAAAGGTTATTGCAAGAGGTTTGTTTTGCTTCTTTTAAGATGCTATGGCTAATTTTAAAGTGATGATTCGTTCTGCACAGCTTCTCCAAGGTCTGAAGCCTCCTTGGTATTCACCTAATTCTTCCTCTAGTTGCTCTTTGATCCTCCTGTATAGGATTCTGGAGAAAATCTTGTATCTGCAGTCTAAGAGGGAGATACCTCTGTAATTATCTGGATTGCTTTTATCTCCTTTTTTGTGGAGTGGGTGGATTATGCCTGTGGTCCAATGTTCGGGGAACTTTTCTGTTATCCAGATTTTTGTTAGGGCCATTTGTAGGCATGTTCGAACTGTATCACTGGCATATTTCCACATTTCTGCGAAAACTTGGTCTTTTCCGCATACCTTATGATTTTTCAACTCTCTGAGTGCTGTTTCCACCTCTTGGATTGTTTATGAGTTCAGGCGGGGTTTTGATGGGCCTATCTGTATTAATTGCTAAAAGTTCCTGGGTTTCTTCACAATTCAAAAGTTTAATGAATGCTTTTGCCATGATTTCGGCATTTTCCTTGTCATGATGTGTCGTTTTTCCATCTTCACTTTTCCGCATTAACGTAGGAGGGGCAAATTTTTGTACTTGTCTTCCAAAGAGTTTGTAAAAGTCTCTGGAATTGGTTTTGTGGTAATTTTCTTCTATTGAGTTGATTAGATCTTTCTGTGATTGTCTCTTAGTTTGCCTGATAATTTCTGTGAACTTTTTCCTGATATTTTTGAGGTTGGTTGCACTTTCTTCTGTTTTGTGTGTTCGATATTTTAACCAGGCCTGATGTCTTTCTTCATGAATTTTGTCACATTCTGAGGTCCACCAGGCATGTCTTTTACGTGTGTTCAATGGGGCTAAATTTTCAGCTTGTTGCCTGAGAATTGGAACCAGTTCTTCTAAGTTATCTGTCAGTTTTATGTTTTGTGTGACTTCTCTATATTTATCATTTCTAATTAATTGGTGAGGATAAAAGTTCCCGTTTTGTTTATTATGTTTTGGTTTCTTTTTTAGTGGTGTGAACTTAACTTTGATTTTGACTATGTAATGATCTGAACCTATATCTACTCCTCTTAATACTTTAACATTGTAGATTTCTCTCTGGAAGGTTTTGTCCATAAATACATGATCCAGCTGCCATTCCCCTGTTCTCCAATCAGGATGTTTCCAAGTTTTAAGTTTGTTGAGCCTCCTTTTGAAGTATGTGGACTTTGAGATCAATTTGTGTTCTCTGCAGAGTTCAACAAGTCTTTGACCATTCTTATTTGTATGTTTATGTGGAGCCCATTTCCCAATGATACATCAGTATTTCTTTTCTCTTCCGAGTTGGGCATTGAAGTCCCCTAACAGGATCTTAACGTTGTTAATATTTATTTAGTTTACAGTTTGGTCAATGAGATCCCAAGACTTTTCCTCTTTTTTCCTAGTGTTTGTTAGAAAATTCTTTTCATTAGTAGGGGCATGGGCATTTATGATGGTATAAATTTTGTTGGATGCTTTTAAACTCAAAGTTGCAATTCTGCGTGAGATGGCTTGAAAATTGATTATTGAATCTATGATTTTCACATTGACTATAAATCCAGTTCCAAATTGGGAACACTGTTTCATAACCCTTAGTCCAGGTTTTCCATTGTAAATTCTGTAGCCTTGAGATTCGAATGGTTCTTCTGTAGTATTTCTCATCTCCTGGAGTCCTGCTACTAAAATTTTCTGTTTATCTAATTCGTCCGTCGAGTTCTTTAGTTTTACTGCTTTAAGTAGAGAATTCATATTATGAGTTGCAATGTAGTTGATCTGATCTTGTTTGATCCTGTTCTTATGTGCTGACATAGGAATGGGCGATTGCCAATGCTCCGACTCATTGACGCCTTTTAGGTGGCTACCCACCGAATCCGATGTAGCCTTCTCCTGCTTTCTTGGACAGGACGGCGGAATTTTTTTTTTCCTAAAAGACCGTTCCATGGTTGACTTTCGATACTCGGGTGGCTGATTGCAGTGGTTTCCCACTGGGCAATGGGGTCGCCACGTCCCTACGTCAAAAATTGAAACAAAATACATAAAACAAAAATTCTTCTTCTACTTCTACTGCTTTTCCCACATCTGTGGGGTCGCGGGTGCGAGCTGCGTCACACACATATGGATTTGGCCCTATTTTGCAGCTGAATGCCCTCCGTGACGCCAACCCTATATGGAAGGATGTAATCACTATACCTCAGATTTTAGGGAGAGACCTATTTTGTCCTTGGAGAGAGAACTTAAAATGAAGTTGTATTTACACATTTAATGTATTTATAAGGTTAGAAACGGTGGTCCTGTAGTACACAAAAAATGCCTGAATTGACTTTAAAACCTATATTTTGCTGGGTTGAGTGGCTCAGAAGGTTGAAGCACTGGCCTTCTGAGCCCAACTTGGCAGGTTTGATCCTGGCTCAGTCTGGTTGTTTTTGAAGCTGCTCAAATACATCAGGCTCGTGTCAATAGATTTACTGGCACATAAAAGAACTCCTGCGGGACAGAATTGCGACACGTCAGCATCTCCAAAAACCGTCAAAAGTAGTTAGTGGGATGTAAAAACAATACCATTATTTATTATTATTAAGCTATATTTGCCTATATTCCTATAATTCATATTTTTATCCCTAAATTGGTTAAAATGATTTGAATGTATTCCAATAAAATGAAATATTTGCTGACCCGTTTTCAGTATATTAAATAAAATATTAAAATCTGAAAGCTGTAAAAACTACACTCCCCGGAAAGCCTTACGAACCTCCCGCAGCAAACACTCCCGTAGTTTGTCACTAGGTAGGAGACAGTATCCATTGACCTGCTGGGGAAAAAACCCTCCATTTCATCCTGTGAGAACAGTTTGGTATTCCTGTTTCTTCAGTGTGTGAATTATGCCGAAAGTGTCAGGTTCCAAGTCATCTTTAATTAAAAGTGGTTACAAGAGTTCCCCCATTTCACATCGGATGGTAAAATTCTGAGACGTTTGTAGCACAGAGGTGAGTGACACACGATTTATTTTTCCCCCTAACGAGTTATTATCTATTTAACAAAATAAACATGGTGTTTTAATTGAAGCCTATTAAAATACGTAAAGTTCAAGCTGCCTAAATATATTTTAGAACCTATTTGAGAATATATTTCAAGCAGCTAAATAACATTTTAACACCTAAAAATCCGTGGTCTAGTAATCACTAATACATGTTTCGGTGGTTATTGAAAGTGTAATGTGTTGTCTGAATATGAAGAGAAAAGTGTTGGAACAAACACAAATACCCAGTCCCCCGAGCCAGAATAATTTTTCTCTAAGTTTTCATTCCCCTCCCTGAAGGAGAGGAGCAGGCTACCTTGAAGTTTACGCCTTCACCCTGGGCAGGAGTTCAGGCAGGTTGGGGAAGGAGCAATAATGTTAGGAAGAGGGGAAATTGAAGTGAAGAACAGGGAGGTGTGCAAAGTTTTTTAAATTTATTCATTTTATTTTTTGTTTTTATATTTTGTTTTGTTTTCATATGTGTTTTTCTTTTCCTTTTTTACTTTTTCAAGTGCAGAATAATAGTATTTAAAATAGAGTAATGTATAACTTTTTAAAAAGAAGTGAAGAATCATATTATCATTATATTATAATATAATAATAATATGATTTACAACTCATAAACATTCTTATGAATAGATACATATAGCCTTTTATTAATGCAAGTACAGTATTATATCATCTATATATATTGAAACAGGAACGCCCGTACTTCAGTTTATCGGAGAGCATGAGAAACGACAAGGCGTGTACGGCCCATGCTAAGAGAGTGAGAGAGAGAGCAGGGTAGTGAAAATTTTTTTTAATGATTAAGTGGATCCTTCAGTTTATTCAATAGATATGCAAAGAATTATGTCACCTTGTACAGCTGAATCGTGGAGTTGTCCTTGAAGGCGTGGAGGGGACGTCGTCCTGCGGCGGCTGCGTCGTCTTGCGGTCGGCGTCGGCGTTGTCTTCCGTCGTTGGTGTTTTCTCTGTATTAGTGTTGATGGCGACTCGAACCTGAGGCAGGAACGGGGAAATGTGGAGCTTCCACATCGGACGTCATGGGACTCTGGTGTGACACCTCTAAGGCGAAGCACACCGAAATAGTTCCCACAGTCAATGATGTTGAACGCACTTTAGCAGCAAGGATAAAGCCAGAGTCACAGTTCCAAACGAAAACAATCTAGGACCTTCCGAGGTGCAGTGATTAAGCACTTCACAAAGAAAATTAAATTCACCGGGTACAGTCTCTGCACTGTACACCATGAGCACAATATTTACACACTTGTTGAAATAAACGACAATCCAAGTTCTGTTACGTCGTAATTTTTAGAAGATTATCACTGGCACTTAAGATCATACGTGATTCTGAACAGGTTATGATGGGAATTGGCATGGTCCCTCGGAAAGAAATTACGATACCGTATTCCACAAGTTAATACTGTCTTTAAGAGGGAATGTTGGCACAGTTTATTACGAACACAGTTCAATGGATAGACACAGTCTTTAAATGAAATGCAGGCTGGCACAGTTTTATGTTAGAAACGTTATCGCTGTTTTCACACAGTCTTTAAACGAAATCAAGGTTGGCACAGTTTATGCTAGAAACACAGTCTTTAAATGAAATCAAGGTTGGCACAGTTTATGCTAGAAACACAGTCCTTAAATTTAATCAAGGCTGGCACAGTTTATGCTAGAAACATTCATAGTCCACAAACGAAATATAATCGCCCAGTCGTACAGACTGATAAAAACGAAATTACGTTTTTGTTCATGCACAAAGTGCAAGCCCATGGAGAAAGCTTCCAACACTAACGTTTCTGAACTCAAGTATACAGCCGGACCGAGTGACGAATTATATCGCGACGTGCTTACTTGCGCACACACACACACACACTGAACTCACGGCTTACTGCCGACTCCCCTCACTCTCTCTGCCTACGGCACACTTCAGCTGCACACTGCCCACACTGCCACTGCCTTCGTAATGTCCAGGCCGTACTGTACCTCTGATGACGTCACGCTTTGGGGGGAACTTGAAGGCGATACGCATACGCTCCGCTTGAATAACATACTCGTTTAATTTACTTAAAGAACTGTTAACACCTTATAAAACCAAAACCTATCGTCAAATATTTGTTAATTCTGACGTACAATGCATATTCTTCTCCGTAACGTTCTATTTCTCGCGTATATACGTTCGTTTGCGTGAGGTACAGCCTAACACTTTGAGGCATATTCTTGCGATTTTATCCATTTTCTGGTCAACTGGAACATTCACACCATACACACTCACAGAAAACATGCAGCCAATTACCATTACTATTTATTACAAATATAAATTATTTCTGTACCTCACTGTTTCCACTCCATGAACACTGCAGCTTTCCTGGACCTCTTGCAGGAAGTTACACGAGTATGCAGTAGGTCTGCTCTCTTTGAAGCACTTTGTTGAATACACAAGTCGGTGTGAATTTTGGAAAAGTTATTTAAAAACATATTCACCCAAATATATATACACACTGTCCGGCCAGGTCTTTCAATTTCTTCCCGCAGTCACAAATGACTAGGGAATCTGCCAACTGCATTGACTCCAAAGCCAAGGATTCTGAGACACACTTAGGATTGTCTGAATTTAGAAATACCATCTTATATGCATCTGACACTAACACACAAAATACTTTGTACACCTCAATTCTAAGTTCTATTGATATGTCTGATGGATACTTTAAGCCCCCTCGATTTAGGAAATTCAGATATCTTACGTCTGGAGGTAATTCATATATAAGATCTGAATCTGTCAGAAAATAAAATTTACATAAATCACACTGCTGTTTGATACTTTTTTTTTTGGTTGCTATTTGCTTTTCGTCGCGCCGACACAGATAGGTCTTACGGCGAGGATAGGACAGGAAAGGTCTAGGAATGGGAAAGAAGCGGCCGTGGCCTTAATTAAGGTACAGCCCCAGCATTTGCCTAGCGTGAAAATAGGAAACCACGGAAAACCATCTTCAGGGCTGCCGACAGTGTGGTTCGAACCCACTGTCTGCCGAATACTGGATACTGGCCGCACTTAAGCGACTGCAGCTATCGAGCTCGGTGATACTCATAAATAAGACTTGTATTTTCAAATACACCGAATTCAGATAAGCCATAGGTCTGATTACATAAAAATACAGGACCTACCTAATGGGACCCATGTTTATGACATAATAAAAAATGTAACTCACCGTCAGGACGTGACACTCTTATTTCTCTCAGGATGTGATTTTCAGGAAAGTGCTTGATACACACAACTGTGTTTTGATTAACTATTAAATTCTCCTTGGGAATAGCCTTTTTCCATAACTTAACTCGTTCTTCATCAGAAGGAAACACAAATACCGGAGTGTACTCTCCTTGTTTATAACTGGCTTTGCAGCCAGGCACACAGCAACTCTTAGGCATGGTGATTTCCCTCACTGATCATCTTAATTCAAGTATATACAATTCGTGGTTAATAATAAAATACAGAATGCACAAACTCAATCAATTTTACACTATAAATATAACTTTACACAAATAAACTACAAAATTAAAACACCGAAGAACGATCTTCTTAACCTAGGCCTATAGCTTCACATAAATACACGCTCACACTAAGTTTTCTTCACTAATTAACGACTTTCCACTTAATAATGCAGTCGATGACGACTCATTCTCACATATATCGGAGTGAACATGCAGCCATCGTTAAAGGTTTCAATAAAACTGCGAAAATCTATGTTTAACTCTACTAACTCATGTGCTAAACTTCCCCCCTAACGATCAGCTGATTGCTTTCCCGCGCTTGTTACAGTACGGCCTGGGCATCACGAAGGCAGTGACACTGCACACTCTCTGCTTTACCCCAGGCTGGCGATTCGCTTATATTGCCGAAGGTCGGTGGGCGTGGCTACACATGTGGGCCCCAAGAAAATTTTATATCTTGGCCATCTTTACACCGATTGACATGAAATTTCGGCTAGCAGCGATCATTATTCCTGCCTGCAAGGTGACGTTATTGAAATATTGATATCACATTTCGTTCATGCTGCAATGCTATGGAACACGAAAGAACCTTCTGCGTGACGTCGCTTGACCTTGGCCGGTGTTCTGGAACAGCGCGAGCTTGCTTGCAGTTCCCACAATGCCTGTGCGCTCGGCGCAAGTTTTAAATGCTTACGGCCGGGTGTTAGCGAGTTCCTCTTAATAAATGAATGAAACGTGAATGCTCGTAGGGCGTTCCCGTTTCAATATAAAATAAGAGTTTTGTCTGTACATTGCTCAGAATTTGAAAATAATGGTATTTCTGTATCGGTCATGTCCATAGTAACATGAAAATGCACTTTTTACTTTTCCGTAATTTCTGTCTGTCTGTATGTATGTACATGCATCACGAGAAAACGGTTGAAGAGAATTTAATGAAAATCGGTATGTGAAGTCGGGGGATGAGCCTCTACAATCTAGGCTATAAATCATTTTGCTCACGCTGAGTGAAATGGTAGTTTAGGGGGAGGCCTAAAATTTAATTCTCAACTATTTATGTTAAGTGGTCTAATGAAAATCGGTATGTGAAGTCCGTGGATGAGCCTCTACAATCTAAGCTATAAATCATTTTACTCACGCTGAGTGAAGTGGTAGTTTAAGGGAAGGCCTAAAATTGAAAATTGAAAATTAGTGGTCGTATTTTAAAGAAAATGGGTATGCAAAGTGGGGGAATAAGTTGCTACAATCTAGGCTATCAATAATTGTATTCACGCTGAGAAAAATGGTAGTTTAGGGGAAGGCGTAAAATTCAATTCTTAAATATTGTTGTTATTAGTAGTCCTATCTTGATGAAAATCGGTATGCAAAGTCAGGAAATAAGTCACTATAGTCTAGGCTGTAAATTATTTTATTCACGCTGAGTGAAATGGTAGTTTAGGGGAAGGCCTAAAATGTAATTCTCAAATATTTCTTATTAGAGGTGTAATCGATGAATGCTACATAACTAAGGTTATATAGTATTAAATTTCCTATTATTCATGTCTTATACATTGTTACCGTACTGGCTATGATCACAAAGATATTCATGAATTTGGATTTTTGTTACTAAGTACATATCAGCGCCGAGTAACGAGAAAATGGGTAAACAGTATTTAATGAAAATCGGTATGTAAAGTCGGTGAATAAGAAACTACAGTTTATGGTATAAAATATTTTACAAATCACAGAGTCGAAAGAAAACTAAATGTGAAGGCCTACAATATAGAAAGCTCATAACATTGATCAACAATAACATTACATTGACCATTGTTTGTCGTGATGTGCTTTGTGTCTTCTGTTGCCCTTCATCTCCGATAGATAGGATTACTGCTGCGTACAGAGTATTTTTATTTGATTTACGTTGCACCGACATAGATAGGTTTTATGGCGACGATGGGATAGGAAAGGGCTAGGAGTGCCTTAGGCCTTAATTAAGGTACAGGCCCAGCATTTGACTGGTGTGAAAGTGGGAAACCACGGAATACCATCTTTAGCGCTGCCAACAATGGGGTTCGAATCCATTATCTCTCGGATGCAAGCTCACAGCTGCGCACCGCTAACCACACGGTCAACTCGCCTAGTCGTACAGTGTGTAACAGCCTGTCTGAATATTGATGGGAAGTAGCTGGGGAATTAGATAACTTTCTTCTTTAGCATGCCATTCCCCTGGTTTATAAATTTTCTGATACTACTGGTACATAACACACTGGATCATCATAGCATTCGGGCTATTCAATCCCTACTCTGAGGCACTGATTGGAATGAACAGTGTGCATATTTAGCGGAATAATGGCAGATGAGTGTCCATGGCAATCTGCGGCCTGGTCATCCCAGCTCTGGAACTTGGGACTATTAGATTGGCACCGCAATCTAACCGCAGCACTGTTCGTTAAAAGTGATAAAACGCGCGGCTTTCCATTTGATCGAGTATTTTATATGATAGCATTGCTTTTAATCGCTACATTCATACTTGCGTTTTGTAATGACCTATGTTGATTTCAGGTTAGGAAAACCACAAAATCAGTCTTTCTGAGAATCCCGTAGCGAAGCACGGGTTCATCAACTAGTTATATAATAGCCGTCTTACTAATAAAAAGTCCTTATACAGTAGTTTAACTCTTGTTTAGTTCAACAGTGAATAAACCCTGTATAAGCGTTTTACATTTTTCTTACTAATAAACGAGGTATACGCATTGTATTACTATACAGCATGTATACACTCGTTCCAAGGCGTAGGAATCTCTTCCTGCAATTCACTGACGTATTTCGCACGTTTACCGCCTTTATGATCGCTTCTGCTGGTTATCTACGAGCAAAACTTTCCGGAAAGTCGCACAGTAGCACGGCATATCGAAAAGGCAGTTGCAATACTAAGTGAGACAGCTGGAAATTGGCTTATACTGATATCAACATTTCTTCAGCTTGCTTGTGTAATGAACGCCAAAAAAGGAAAGGCTTAAGAAAAGATCAATAGCTCCTAACTGGGGTAGTACGGAAAACGCAAGCTATTGTAATTGAACCGGCGAGTTGAAAATTGTACCGTACACATTCCAAAATCCTTACATTTCAGGAGAAAGGAAAACCTTTTTTGTAGCTAAACGAAAGGTTTGATCAAAAAAGTTTCTATTAGGCATTTATACATCATATTTCTGGGTATTCAAATACAAAGTATGGAAATCATATTGTGTATGGTTTTCAAGTTATGCCATTTTTTATCTCGAGGAATATGTCCCATTTTATAGGTACCGTATTTAAATTTGAGAAAGATCTTTGTAAGGGCCAGATAAGGTATAATAAACTCGCAATTTCAAAAGTCTATTAAGCAGTAATACATTATTACACAAACATACGCCCAACCATCATTTCTTTTATAACTTAGTTATTCATTGTCATTCCATGAGACAGCTGGAAATTGATTTATATTGATATCAACATTTCTTCAGCTTGCTTGTGTAATGAACGCCAAAAAAGAAATGGAAAAGCTAAGATCAAAAGCTCCTAACTGGGGTAGTACGGAAAACGTAAGCAATTGTAATTGAATCGGCGAGTTGAAAAGGGTACACATTCCAAAATCCTTACTTTTCAGGAGAAAGGAAAAACTGTTTTGTAGCTTAGAAGAAAGGTTTGATCAAAAAAGTTTCTATTAGGCATTTATACATCATATTTCTGGATATTCAACTACAAAGTATGGAAATCATATTACGTATGGTTTTCAAGTTATGCCATTTTTTATCTCGAGGAATATGCCCCATTTTATAGGTACTCAATTTTGAGAAAGATCTTTGTAGGGGCAGATAATGTATAATAATCTCGCAATATCAAAAGTCTATTAAGCAGTAACACATTATTACACAAAAATACGCCCAACCATAATTTATTTTATAGTTATTCATTGCCATTCCGTCTCTTTAAAGTGTTTTACTTTACGAAGATGTCTAGCGTCCATAACCTCTGAACGGTGTATGTCTTCTATGTTTAAAATATCGTGAAGATCATCAACGTTATCGTCCATTCTTTCAATGTTAAATGGATAAGTCGAATATTTCACCTCGATTATAATATTACTGTAGACAATAAATACCACGAAAATAAACTGCTCACTCGTTTCTTCTCCCGCTACTCGCTGCTACACAACGCTTATACAAGGGTCCTGGTCTGTATAAGCAATCCAATGAATAACTATAACAGATGTATACACAGGAGGCTTATACACGGTTTATTAGTAACGAATTTCACATAAACGGTGTATAAACCTTGTATAAAAGTTACACACCATTTATTAGTAAGACGGTAAGAGTGATGATAAATCAGAATAAGGTAGTGATGTGAAATAATGGATCATAATAAGCGGATTACATATCCATATTGGAGAACGATGTAGAATGCATACCGCGATGAGGAGGAGGATAGAGTAGACATAGAATATACCTATAATTGAAATGAATGATTTAAGTGCATAGTGTGATAATATGAAAGGTGAATGGGGAAGATGATATCCTAGACCCCCACGCTTGTTGGAACTGCCTGATGAAACCTTGAGTGTAAGTGCTATCTGTAGAGGCGGTCAGGATTCGGTTTTAGGGTGTCCGTCACAATCTCTGCATAGTCACCACACTAGAGTGGGGGAAGTGAGCGTAATAGGTGATAGGGGGTATGGACAAAGTGAGGGAGGGAGAGGGTGGACCGCAGTGAAGGTGGTTCAGGAAGGGATGATCTCGGGCAAGAGTGCATTGGGAACAGGTGAGGACGTAGGTATCGAGTTTTGGGAAGGGGAAGATATCGTAGAGATTGAAAGTGTGGTACGTGAATGGAAGATGGAGGGCATAGCGGACAGTACAGCGTTCAGTGGAAAGGAGGGGTTGGAAGAGGATCGGTTGGGAATGGGCGACGGCTGCCCAGGCGGTGAGGCCATAAATGACAGGGGGTCGAACAAAGGTCTTGTAAGTGAGGATGAGGAGGGAGGAATTCATACCCCCACCGGCTGCCGGCAAAATGACGCACCAGGCAAGCACAGGTGGCAGTCTTTGTTTTGAGGTGAAGGAAATGTGGACGGAAGGTATTTAAGGATGGGTTGGGTTCGGATAGGGGTGTCGCCATTGAGGAGTTGAAGTTGGTTGAAGTCACGGGTACTGCTGGACATGCCACGACAGCGACGGAAGAGAATGACTTGGGTTTTGGTAGAATTAAGCTTGAGGTGCCATCGGTCACACCAGGAGGTTAATTAACTAAACAGAATAGAGAGAAGCAAGAATGGCAGTGTCATCGGCAAATTGGAACAGTTGAAGGGGCTGGGGAATGTCAGCGATGAATAGTATGAAGAGGAGGGGTGAGAGCGGCGAACCTTGGAGAACACCTAGGGTGAGGGGAAAGGATGAGGAGAGCTGGTGGTTGATGGAGATCTGGGTGGTTCGATTGGAGAGGTAGGATGAAATGTACCGGGCATAGGAGATTGGGATAGCATAGAATTGGAGTTTGAACAGGAGTGCAGGATGCCAGATGGAGTCAAAGGCTAGGTGAAATTCGAAAGTGATGAGGAGTGTAGGATGGGCGTGGTTGAAATTATTCGAAGTGATCTGGGCAAGGCATAGGAGTTGGTCAATTGTGGATAGTCCAGGATGGAAACCAAATTGGGAAGAGGGAAGATGGTTACTTTGGTGTTGGGGTGGAGATGGCTGACTAGGATTTTGCCTAGAATTTTGGCAAGGACAATGATGAGGATGATGGGGTGATAGGAGTCAAGTACAGAAAGTGGTTTGCCTGGTTTTAGAAAGAGGAGCGTGGTGGTGTGTTACCAGGAGGTGGGATAAAAGTGTTTCTGAGGATGAAGGTGTAGAGAGCAGCCAGGATGGTTAGAAGGGGGTAATGGGGCTTGACGGATATGAAGGTAACGGCTTTTGTCAGGTCCAGGGGTGGTGTTCTGGGATTTAGAGAGGACAGATTGAATTTTGTACAGTGTGATGGGCGTGTCTAGGGAGTGATTAGAAATGGTATGGGAGGTGGAGGGAGGGAGTGAGTGGCGGGGAGGAGGCTAAGGTAAGGTAGAGTTGTGAGTCGGTGTAGTCAAAATCAGAATCAAGATGTGTGTTGAAGCCGTTGTGAACGTGTTCGGCATAGATCTCCAGTTTTTCTGTGGTGTTGGCTGGAGCAATGCCATGATGGAGAATCAGGGATAGGGATGTGGACTTGGAGTGTAGGAGACTATTGAGTTTTCGCCAGTATTTTGAAGGATGGGTGTGAAGAGAATTGAGGGTGGTGCATGTTTGGGCCCAGGAATGGCAGGAATGGGCGGTAAGGTAGTTGCGGAGTGATCGGAGATTTGGGCGGTGAAGGCAAAGGAAATATGGGTCACGGGGTGGATGTGAATTATCAGAGATAGGACTGGGGGAGCCTCTGTAGGCGGACAAAGCGTAGTGAAAATCTGGGCTGTGAGTAATTGCGATACTGGAATCAGAAGCAGAGGAAATAGCGGAAAGTATGAATGTATTGAGGTGGTCTATGGATTGTTTGTCAGAGAGGGGAAGAGGATGGTTTTCTATGGCTTGAGACAGATGAGTACGGTAGGATAGCCAGTCTGCTTTTGAAAAGTTAACGATAGAGATTGGTGGTGGAGGGGAGGGTGGTTGTTGGTGGAGGGAATCTGGAGGAGGAGGGGAAGGTGAACGCTGGCGATGCTGGGTAGGAGTTGGACTTTCAGGATGTGAACGAGCGAGTTGTGGGCTATGATGGCATCCAGTGTGGTGTTGGAGGCAGAACGGCTGTGGCCTGGGATGGAGATGAGGGAACAGTCTCTATCACTAAGGAGGGATTGTAGGTCATTGAGTTCACGGCGGGATCGGTAGGTGAGGTTGAGGTCAGCGCAGGAAGTGGGGGAAGGTGTCAGAGAGATAGGTGAGGTAGTCTAGAGGTAAGGGAATGTGTGACCGATGGTATGTGGTAGCAAGGTGAAGGATTCGGGATCGGAAGTAAATGGTTACAGCGATAGATTCGGAGATGGAAAGGGGATGAGGAAGGATGTGTTTACGATTAGGAAGGGATGAGCGGGTGGTGATAGCTGAGCCCCCATTGCCTATGTCATGAGGGTGGTCTGCGCAGAGAAATGTAAAGCCAGGGAGGTGGGTAAACTGATGGGGACGCAGCATGGTTTCATTAAGGAGGAGGACGTGTGAGGGGTATTGGGTGGTGAGAGCTTGGACTGGAAGGATTGGATGTTGAGGAAGATGATGGAGATGGGTGTAGAGGACTGGTTTCTGGAAGGGACTAGGGCCATTATCAAACTAATGTTTCGAGGGGGTGGGGTGAAATTGCTATTTATTTTACGTCGCACTGACACAGATAGGTCTTATGGTGACGATGGGATAGGAAAGGCCTAGGAATGGGAGCAAAGCGGCCGTGGCCTTAATTAAGGAATAGCCTCAGCATTTGCCTGGTGTGAAAATGGGGAACCACAGAAAACCATCTTCAAAGCTGCCGACAGTGGGGTTCGAACCCACTATCTCCTGAATACTGGATACTGGCCACACTTAAGCGACTGCAGCTATCGAGCTTGGTGAAGTGGGTGTTGAGGCCTGAAAGGAATGTCTGGAAGTGCATGTTTAAGGTGTGGTTAGTGGCTGCTTGTAGCTGAGCAAAGACTATAGAATGGTGGAGTGGATGGATATTGAGGAGTGAAATGGTGATAAAGCGGATGATGTCTTCTAAGGTCGAAGGTGGGAAGAGGGAGGGAGCGTGTAGGTTGGGTAGGGGTATCAATGGTACGGATAGAGGCAACCATGTCTGGGCGATATTCGGGAGGGGCAGGACGGGATTTACATTGGTGGGAGTAAGTTGGATGGGATTCCCCACAGGTGTTACATGGGGAGGGGCGTTGGACATTGGTACACCAGGAGATGAGATGTGGCTCATAGCAGTGACCACGCACCGGGTGCGGTAGTGTGCTGGTTGTAGTCCAGGCACCGTTCACATCTGATGGACCGAGGGGCTGGGGCACGAGAGTGTTCCACTCTGTGATGGTGGCGGTAGATAGATACTCCGCTGCTGAGAACCCGGTCGACATCCCCAGTGGTGGGGAGTAGGATTCTCACTATAAAAGGGGGTCCACTGGCGTTATTGATGCGGAAGGCTTTCCTAGCCGGAACGCCCTCCGCATTCAGTTCGGCAATGATGGCTTCTTCGGGGACGTCGGAGTTAACGCAGATTATAGAGCTAAAAGGGCTATGACGGAGGGAGGAGGAGTGTTTTGATGGTGGGGGAGCAGAGAGATTTGAGGGGCGAAGAGGAACCTAGATGCGTCGCTCCAATGGATTGCGTGAGTCAGCGAGCAGCATAATACCTGTTGACATTTATTATCACCCGATTGGCAGTGGGGCGGATGTCAGCAATTTCATGTCGTTGCAAGTTAAACCTGGAAAGAGTGTTAAAAATATTTCGGGGAATTCGGAATTTGGAAGTAGGGTTTAGTTATTTATTTATTTATCGTATGGCATTTACATGAACAGTACAATAAATTACAGGTTTATATCTACATTATTTACATATGTAATCGCCTGTGGCGTCGCCAGGAAAAATTCACTTGTTTCTCCATTGAAACATCTCAGTGGGCATTCTTGTGTGATGTGTTTCACAGTTTGCCTCTCAGCACCACAGTCGCAGCAGGATGACGACTTTTTCTTCCATTTATACAGAAGATCTGCACACACACCATGGTTAGTCCGGATCCGGTTTAATTTGGACCATACTTTCCGCGGTTGTTCAAAGCCAGGTACCTTCTGTGTAATGCATGGCATATTTAAGGATTCTGCTGAAGCAAATTGTCTCCATTCATTAGACCATCTCTCAGTCAGATTGAAATGACTGGCTACAAGGTTCTCTGCCGTACAGATGGGTGGGCGTCTTGACTTAAGTCTGTCTATATGTAGGTGGGGGATATCCTTATGAATGGGCAATCTTTGATTATTCTGGATCTTATTGTATTCATTCATCAGAGCAATGCTTCTACGGAGGTGGGGTGGAGGAATATGGCTTAGTACGGGCAACCATTGAATTGGAGTTGATCTGGTCGTGCCAGTGATCATTCTCATTGTGTCATTTAACTTACCGTCTATTCTCTTCACATGAGGACTGTTCATCCAGACGGGGGTACAATACTTCGCAGTAGAGTAAACTAGACTTAGAGCTGAGCAGCGTAGAGTAGTTGCACTTGCACCCCAAGAAGAACTACACAGTTTTCGAATTATGTTGTTACGTGTCTGAATCTTGGCAGCGCTCTTTCTCAGATGTTCTTGGAATGACAGTGTTCTGTCGAGTGTAACACCTAGATATCTGGGGTGTCTGTTGTGGCGGAGGAGAGTGTTATCGAAGTATACTTTGAGGTCCCTTGAAGCCATTCGGTTGTTCAGATGAAAACAAGAAACTTCTGTTTTACTCATACTTGGTTGAAGTCTCCATTTTCGAAAGTATTTTCCTAAAACAGAGATCTTTTGTCAACGTTTCTTCTGTCTGCTCAAAGCATAGGTCTTTAGTGGCAAGAGCCCAGTCATCTACATACCCAAATTTCCTGGATCTTGTGGATGGTATATCTGAGATATATAAACTGAACAAGAGTGGGGCAAGCTCTGAACCTCGCGGGAGTCCATTATTTAGTTTGCTGGGTTTGCTGATTTCAACCCCCAAGACTACACGAAATGTTCTGTCACTCAGCATGTTATTTATAAGATGAGCCAGACTCCTGCATGGAATCACTTTAAGGAGTTTGCTGATTACACCTTCTCTCCATACTGTGTCGTAAGCTGCCTTTAAGTCAATAAATGCTACTGAAGTCTTTAGTCCTTGCTGGAATCCTGCTTCAATGAAGGTAGTTAGTGACAAGACTTGGTCAGTACAGCTTCTTTGTGGCCTGAATCCTGCTTGTTCAATACGGATCGTTTCCAACACTTTTGTAGCAATTCTATTCAAGATTAGCCTTTCAAGTAATTTATAGCATACACTAAGCAATGCTATTGGTCTATAGCTCTCTGGTGCATCATTAGGCTTTCCTGGCTTTAGGATTGCAATTATCTTACTCGTTTTTAATAAGCGAGGTAGATTACCTGTTCTTAGAATGTAGGTTAGAAACCTAGATAACCATAATTTTGTATTTGCTCCACAATTAATTAGAAACTCAGGATGAATCCCATCAAATCCCGGTGCTTTACCAGTTTTTATGTCTTTTAAAGCTGCCTCAATATCTTGCACACTAAATGGTCTAGTGTATTCCGAATCATGGGGGCTTGTGGACTTAAGACTGGTTAATTGTTTTTTGATGTTCCTTGTATGATTTCTGTCTCTCGGTGATCTAGACATATCAACTATATGAGCTGCAATTTTGTTTGGAGTGACTGCAGAACTTTTACGAAAGATGGGAGTGGCCCCACCAAACTTCCGTAACAATGACCGTGCCTTTCTGCTCGATTCTCTGAAATTCATAGATGTTACAGTTTCGGTCCATCTTTCTCTTCAAGCATTATCTAGGTTATGAAGCAGTTCATCCCCGATTTCTTGTTCACCGCTAGCAAGGAATTCTTGGTATAACTCTTCAGTTGCATCAGTCCAGCCAGGAATATATTCCTTCCTGTAGCCTCTAGGAATGAATTTTTTTGCTGTGGCAATTACAGCACCCACAAATCTCTCATAATTGTTACTTGTTGGAGGTATCCATCTAACATATTTATCAAGGTCACACGAGAATGCTTTCCAGTCTGCTTTCCTGAAGTTCCATCGTGGACGAGGATAAGAAGTTACCAGGGATATTTGCATTCCAACCTCAAGACATATAGGTCGATGTTGACTATGTGGGAAATCTTGAAGTACTTTCCGTGATGTGAGCAGAGGTTCATTATTCTGATCACTGGAAACAAAACATGGGTCTGGGTTGTATTCCTGTTTCCATACAGCAGATCTAAATCTTCCTCTATCTTTTGCATCAAATACAAGATGAATATTATGTTCCTCTGCCCAGTTCATGAGAGTTTCTCCATTAGAATCAGTGGCATTATATTTCCATTCTTCATGGTGACTGTTGAAGTCACCCACATAGATGGCTGGATGGTCCTGTACCTGAATCATCTGGGAGGGCCATGGTGAAGGTGGAGGCTTGTAGACGTTTATGATGGTGACATCTCCAACTTTGATGACAACTGTATGTATGTCGTCTTTTGAGCTAGCTGCGAGCAATGAGTCATTTTCAATAGTACTACGAACATACGTAGCTATACCATATGCATGGTGATATGTTGCACCTACGATATCATATACCGATATTAGCCCTCTCATTTGTAATTGGTGTTCATCCGCAGCATGTGTTTCCTGAATGGCAACCACATCGATTTTTCCATCTCGTAGGATTCTTGACAAGTATTGGCATTTGGATTTGCTTATGCCTTCTATATTTAGATGAAGGACTTTAAGTGTAGGCCCGAAAGTCTTTGCCTGGTGGTTCTGAAAAGAACCGTTTGAATGATATTGCATTAAAAATAGCCAGGAGATCACTAGGATAGTCTGGCAGCCTGATCGCTGTTTCTCGCTTAGCACCACCCAGGGAGCACGTGTAGGGTACTTTTAGGTTAAAACCTACGGACGTGAGCTACTCTACTCCCCAGGGTTGAGTAGGAGGAATCTATGGGTGCCAACTGGAGGTCTCTGGTGAGTACGTGGATTGGTGATAGGGCGACGAGTGAGGGAGATGGGAGGATATTCGCTTGAAGAATTGATGTTTGGAGTTGGAGGGGTTGTGTCCATGGTGGCAGTTCCTCTTACCCCAGATGCAGTAGCTGGGGTGGCCTCCAGGGCGCCAGAGGTAACATGAGATGAGTAGGTGAAAAATCCGTGCTGGGGCAGGAGACACCCATGTAATCAGCTAGAGTGGTAAACGTGTTGCTAGATTGTGAAAGAGATGCTGTGACCATGGTTGTAGTTGTGCTGGTGGTGGTGAGTGACGTTGTGAACACGGAGCAGTCGCAGTCAGCAGATGAACGGAAACCCCATTTCTTCAACATGTAGCCAAACCTCCCTTGACCCGTCCTAATTCGGTTCAGCTTTGACCAGGTTTGACGCGGCAGTTGGAATCCTTCAATCTTCTTTGTTGGATCTTGAACCAAGTGAGCGTTGTTGGATGGATGTTCCTGCCAACGTTGTTGCCACTCAGAGGTCATGTCGAAATAACTGATTCTTTTAAAATCAGTCCAGGGTCGTTTGCGTGATTTCAGACGGGTTGGTGGGTGTTGTAGGGCATCGTACAAGTGAGAGTGAGAGTTCCTATGAGAACAGATCTTCTTGAGCAAGTTTACCTTAGCTGTTTTCCTCCTTAGATCTGGCAGGGCAATATTAGCTAAGACAGGAAACCACTGAATGGGAGTAGATCTGACAGTACCAGTGATAACTCTCATGGCTTCATTACGCTGGACATCAATCTTTGTTGTGTGAATGCTGTTTTGCCGTACAGGAGCACAGTTATTCACCAGCAGAATACACAAGAGCGAGTGCAGCAGTGCGTAGGGTATTGGCGTCGGCACCCCAGCTACTTCCGGCAATCTTGCGGAGTAGATTCACTCTGGAGCCAAGTTTCTTAGATAACATGATGCACTGTTGTTTGAATGTCAAGGACCGATCCAGAGTGATTCCTAGATATTTGGGATTGTAGTTATGCGGTACTTCGGTTCCATCGAAAGTCACATGTAGCTTCCTATGGACTTCCTTATTATTTAGATGGAATGCAGTAACCTCAGTTTTATTTGGGTTAGGTTGAAGTCTCCATTTATGGAAGTAGTCATTCAATTTCGTCAGATCACTTGTCAGTACATTAAGCTCACATGCTTTAGATCTAAACCCAATGGACACGCATGTTTATCGCCTTATTAGCATAATTTCATCACTGTTATTGAAACTACGTGTGAATCATGCTGTAAGAGAGTTGAATGGAAACAGATCTGACCATAGTTCGACATTAAGGGGATGGCGATGTGTAAGCATTTGGAAATTGATATACCAATGTTTCTTTTTTAACAGCAATATAAGGAAGCTAATAGGTCTAATTAATCAGTAATACTGTCATTATTTCGATGTTTTAAATTATTTGAATTATCTTCTGTCCATTATTTCCGTTTCGGCTACTATTTTACGTTAATGCATCGGGATAGTGTAGTGACGTAAGATGGCGGCGGCCGCACGCTTCCGGCTTCAGAATTCTGCTGCTCGTTGTCAGTCTATACCTATATGTCTGTGGTTCCGGAGGCAGCAGTCTCGACTCTTCGCGACTCCGTTCACAACCCATCCCTACTGGTGAGTGTCTACGTTGTTCGGCTTCGGCTAGCCTTTGGGCGAACCCAGTAAGCCTGAGGATCGCCGAACCAGGACCCAAAGATCTTGGTACACCAATATATGTGAAAAGTCCTGGGGTGAAACCCTTCGTGAGCACCTCAGTCCACCTTAACCGAACACTTTTCTAAACACCTATAAATTGTCGTGACGGTTTCTGGCGTATGGCTCCACTGGACCTCTGGAAATCGCTTATCAGACAGTGGTACAGCATTCTGTCACCTGAAGCGATATCCACGACGAGTTGCCAGAAGAATAAATTAGACGCAATTAAAATCTCCGATCTCATCGGGAATCGGATGAGGGACCTTCTGAACAGAAGGCCTCAACGCCGACTATTCAGCCAAGGATTCGGACAAATCGAAATCATTATTTCTATCAGTATAAACATTCAACTTTCGTAGTAGAAAATCAGAATAATTATTTAGCTTCATTTTTCTATCAATTTCAATATGCAACATTCGTAGTTTCAATCTTGCCGCCTGATGTTTAAGGTCGGGCCGCCAGGTGCGTCACTGTCAACACGTGTCTCAGTTGTAATGGTTGGATGTTGATTATTATAAGTTATGGATTATTATTAATAAAGTGGGCACTTATGGGATAAGGAGTTACATAAAGGTGTGTAACAGGTAATATAGCTGGGCTAACTTTTGAAAGGGAGAAAACACCCTTACCAAACTTGTCACGCTTTAACACATACGGTCGAAATAGTTATAACAGAACAGATATTATTATAGCCAAGTTGTTTAAAGTGACGCTCAAATTTTGAAAAAAATACAAAGCCTGAACTCAAGGTAAATGAGAAGGTGGAAAAAACCACCTAAAATTAGACCACGAAACATCAGCTACAAAAGTAGTATTGTCTTTGCAACGCGCAAGAGGCTTTCAAGAACAATACCATCCTCGATTCAATATTACACACCAAGCATATGTTTGCGGGATTGGGATATAATACCAAATATTCATCAATCAGCAGAGTAACGTGAAAGCAGTACTGGTTATCCAGAGTAAACCGTGGTAGTTACAGGTTTTGAGAAAAGGAAAAAAAAAGATTTAAGGAAAATAAGAACAGACACACCTTTCTCAGCAACAAAACTAATAGTATATTATATATTGAAAGATTTTCAATAAAATAATCAAACATAGACTACTTTTTATCCTTTCATAATTTTCCACGTTAGTAAACATCTTTCAGCCGAAAGCCTTGATTAAAATAGCAGACAGATCTTAGAAGTTTAAAAAATTACACTTTCAGTATTTGCACTGGAGTAAACATCTATCAAGCAAAAGTGGAGACAAAAGTTGGCGATCGTTATTACCTATTTTAACAGCAGTATAAAAAAATTATCCTCCCGATGGTGTCGCCACCTTGACCAAGGCAAAATACATTTTGCCGGGTGTTTTGGAGGCTTGCGTGTTAAAATGATCCTTAGAGCTATGCCGGCGGGAACACATGCTCCTGGTAGGGCCACCCAAGCCGGACAGGTCTAAGGTGATCCAGACTAAGAGTGATACCCTGGTCCTCCAGGTTGGGGGTTGGTGCATGGGGCTAACAACTCCACTACCACAAAACTACATATTGTTCAGAAACCAAATCGAGGTAACCGGACGGTCCCAAACTTACGACGACTAAAGCGCGCTAAATTGCAACGATACGGATATATTGGAATATGGAATGTGAGAAGTATCTTTCAGGCTGGGGCTAATAGAAAACTGGAGGAGGAATTACTTAAATATCTGAGAAATGTGGCAGTATTACTGGAGATAAGATGGAAGACAATCGAGGTGGCAGACCTACAGCACAATATTTTGTTCAGTGGTGGGGAGGAAGAAAATAGAATAGGAACAGGGTTTGTGGTCAAGAAATCGGTCAGTCATAAAGTGATTTAATATAAAGCAATAAGCCCCAGACTATGCCGGTTAAGATTGAAAGGTAGATTTGCCTACAAATCACTAATTAGTGTCCATGCCCCAACAGAGAATGCCGAAGAGGAAGAGAAAGAACAGTTTTATGAAAAAATGGAGCAAGTATATGACAAGTTGCCCAAGTATGATGTTAAAGTTGTCCTAGGGGATTATAATGCCAAAGTAGGGAAACAGATAGAAAATCACCCAGTGGCAGGATATCACAGTAAACCCCAAGAATCCAATGAGAACGGGTGGAAATTGATTGATCTTGCCTTTAGCAAGGAGCTGGTGATTAAGAGCACATGTTTTCCACATAAGGAGATCCATAAAGAGACATGGATATCACCGGATGGTCTGACAAAGAACCAGATAGACCATGTGCTGATAGATGTGCGACATGCCTTCAATATAATGGATGTGAGAAGCATGCGTGGTGCAGACAGTGATTCAGATCACATACTGGCGAGGATCAAGTTCCAAGAAAGACTGGCAATTAAACCCAGGGACAGAGCTGAGCGGAGCAAGATCTATAAGGTAGAACTGTTAAGGGATGAGAAGAAGGAGGAAGAGTATAGCGACCGGCTGCAAAGAAAGCTACAGATGGGCAGAAACGGAGATTTGGACATCAATACAATGTGGGAAGAAACCAAGCTAGCAATGAATACAACATCGCAGGAAGTACTTGGAGAGGGAAGGAAACAGAATAGAAATAAATGGAATGACGAAGAAGTGGGTAAGGTTCTGCAAGAGAGAAATCTGGCCCGACAAAGAATGTTACAGAGACCAACTCGAAATAATATGACAATTTTTAAAGAGAAACGGAGAATAGTAAAGACATCGATAAGGAACAAGAAAAGAATAGAAGAAAGGGGGAGACTGGATGAATGCAGAAGAATTTTGAAAACAAACAAGGTAGAAAATTCTTCCATGGGGTTGGAAAGTAAAGGGGTATCAACCTTGAGTGAATTTGCTTAAGGATGAGACTGATAGACTGATTGTTGGGAAAGAACGAATTCTGGAAAAATGGGCAACATTTTTTTGAAACACTACTTTCTGTCAGACCAATAAATGAAGAAAGGGAAGGATCAGGTCGTTTGGAAACTTCAGAGAGAGATGAGGAGGGGGAATATGGAGATGAGTGTGAGGGAAAAGAGAGTAATGAGGAGAATGGAGATGAGGATGAAGACGATATGGGATCGCCATCGATTGAAGAAATAATAGAAATTATAAAACGAAGAACAGTAAAGGCCCAGGGAATGACCTCATAACGGCAGAAATGCTAAAACATGGGGAAGTGTTGGTGAGGAAAATACATAAGATAATTAAAAAGGTATGGGAAACAGGTAAAATGCCATAGGACTGGACATTAGCAAATATATGCCCTATACATAAGAAGGGGTCACGCATGTAATGCAAGAATTATCGAGGTATACCCTTACTGAGTATGGTATACAAAATCCTCTTTACAGCCATAAGAAAGAGAGTAGTAGAGAAGAAAGAATTATAGGGGACTACCAAGCTGGTTTCAGACCTGGAAGATCGACGATGGACCATATTTTCACCATGAGAATGATTCTGGAAAAGACATGAATACAACGTTCGACTAGGACATCTTTTTATAGATTCTAAACAAGCCTATGACAAAGTAAAGAGATGGACATTGTGGGAAACAATGAAGGAGTTTAAATTCCCACAGAAGTTAATAACATTGACTAAGATGACCCTGGAGGACAGCAGAAGTCAGGTAAAAGTACAGGGAAGTCCGTCAAGATCTTTCAGAACCGAACAAGGCCTAAGGCAAGGAGATCGCTTATCACCAGTGTCATTTAACCTAGTGTTGGAGAAAGCTGTAAGATCAATAACTACTAATCTATTCAAGATGGCGCGCGCTGTACAACGCGAGTAAACGTGCTCCGCAATTCACCTGCCATATCAGCCAGATAATCATTATTTTAATATTCGTGGGTGTGCTAGTGCTTTATTTAAGTGTGAACTTAAATAAGCGTGGAGTACTATGACGCTGAAGGCCGTAAATGAACGTCTTTCGAAGTTCGAGAAGCGAATGGCAGAATTCCAAGCACGCTTGGAGGAAGCCATGGCTGCTGGCGCGACCAGTGCTGCCAACCCAGGCGACACACTAACCGGCCTCGCTTCAGAGTTCCAGGACATTCTGTAAATAATTTCAGAGGAATTAAGTGAAATGAAGAAGGAGGTAAGCCATCTACAGGAACGCCTCGACCAACAGGACATCCTGATTGACGAGGCAGAGCAATACAGCAGAAGGAACTGCCTACTCCTTCATGGTGTCTGTGTGACCCCCAACGAGGACACGTACGTTGTGGCGCTGGATACATTAAAAACAGTCTGAACATCGAATTGTCTATAGACAGCATAGATCGATGTCATAGATTCGGCCGTATGAAGAGGTCAGCAGCTGAGGTGGTGTCCGCAGGTAATAGGCCGATCATCATTAAATTCCTCAGGTACCATGAAAGAGACCGCATCTGACGTGCCAAGCCTTAAAGGTACCAAATTATTAATAACCGAATCTCTGACATCCACAAGGAAAGAAGTACTGCGTAAAGTTTCGGACTTCTGGGGCATGCGGCGAGTTTCGACGCAGGACGGCCGCATTATTGTTCATTTGGAAGACGGGAAAAAGCTCCACATTAGCTCACCTAATGAACTGAACTTACATATTAGGCGATTAAGTGGATTATCGGAGTGATATGACAATTGTGAAGTGCCCAGTAAATGATGTTAGTATTATTATTATTAATATTATTATTATTATTATTATTATTATTATTATTACTAGATTTACGTGTGTGATTGTGTGTGTTTGTGGTGCCTTAACCAGTCAGCGATCCATTTCTACAAAATCCAGGTAAGATTTTTGTCTCAGTTAAAGTATGCCCATTAGTCAGGTAGCTACGGTATTTCCTCATGACAATGACCTCTCTAAGAATAGCACACCCCTCACTCCTTCACAGAACATAGATGTCGGTAACCTTTTGAAACGGGAACTTTCCCTATATCCTCATACTCTCCAGTGTTGTCACTTGAACAGCCTAAGCTTGCCCGCAAACATTGACGAAATTCAGGCTATATTTAACAAAAAATAGCGTCCATTAGATAGGTATTAGTGAAAGCTGGTTATCGCCATCAATTCCAAACAACATGGTTCGTCTTGACGGCTATAACCTCTATCGCCATGATCGTACAAATAAGAGGGGTGGAGGTATTGTTCTCTACTGTAGAGATGACCTGAAGAGCCGTGTCATTTGTACCTCATCGACCTATGAATTGCCGAGGACGGAGTTTATGTTCGCTGAAGTAGTTGCTAGTGGACAAAAAATACTTATTGGAGTGGTTTACCGACCACCTAAAGTATCTTACTTGACCGAGTTTGAAACGCACCTACTTAACTTACTACCAGCCTATCAACATATCATTATATTAGGCGACTTCAATACAAATCTACTTACGAAGAAATACGATACTAAGAAACTAGAACACTTCTTTTCCTCATGTGACTTGACTATCCTTCCCTCTGACCCTACTAACCATGTACGCACTGCCAACAACATTTCCCACACCTTAATAGATCTCAAAGTAACAAACAACCCTCAGAAAGTGGTAATTCACGGGCAAATTTCAGTACCGCCCGTGTCCACCACGATCTTATATTTCTTGCGTACTCACTTCGCGTTCCAAAATATAAACCTAGGTATATAACGTGCCGGAATATTTAAGATATCGACATCTATGAATTAAGACACGATGCCTACAATCTTCCGTGGAATAGCATTTTAAATCTGACAGACATTGATGAAAAAATAAATACATCTAATTCGTTAATACACAATCTATACAACAAACATGCACCGAAAAGACAGATCAGAATATCCCTCAAACCTAATCCATGGCTAACCCCTGCAGTTAAATATATGATGTCTCAACGTGATGCTCTTTACCGACATTACAAACGTACTCAGGACCCAAATGACTATGAACAGTATAGAATAATTAGGAATAAAAGTAAACAAATCATCCATAATCTTAAATTTAAATATGTTTGCGAATCAGTAAGTAACATAAATACGGATAGTGCCTGGAGGCATCTCCGAGCCATGGGCATAGGAAAAACACATGAACAGCTTCAGGTACCTGACATTCCACTCGACGATTTAAATGAGTATTTCACGGAAGAGAGAGCTCAGTCTAATCCGCTTAACAGACCACACGTAAATAACGTCCCAGCACCTGTCCCACAAAATCGCCCCTGCTTTGCCTTTCGTATCGTCAGCACGAATGAAGTTAAGAAAGTCTTGTATTCTATTAAATCCAAAGTAAGCGGTGTCGATGAAATTCCTATTACTTTCGTACATAATATTATTGGCGCTGTTCTACCCATTCTCACCCATATTTTTAATTACTGTCTCAAAAACGGCACATTACCGACAATTTGGAAGTACGCCAATGTAATTCCACTTTCTAAAAACCCAGGTTCGAAACTCCTCTCCGATTACCGTCCCATTTCGATTCTCCCTGCTCTCTCCAAAGCGTTAGAACGGTTGGTACATACGCAAATATTGGAATACCTTCAGGCTTACTCTCTTCTTGACCCCATGCAATCTGGCTTCAAGAAAGGTCATAGCACATCCACTGCCTTACTCAACGTGACTGAGGACATCAGACAAGCAATGGACGAAAGACAAGTGACAATACTCACACTTCTTGACTTCAGCAGTAGGCTACTTTTGAGACGATAAACATCCAGACATTGCTGATGACGCTCAAATCGTTTTTCGGTAATGTTGCTTTAAATTTCTTCACCGCATATCTTACAGATCGTATGCATCGTGTTACAGTACAAGATACTGCTTCTCAGTGGCAACTCCGGAAGGCAGGAACCCCCAAGGTTCTGTTCTTGGTCCCCTTTTGTTTGTCCTCTATATAAATGATATCTCCTCTAAAAATGAAGTATAATAGATATCACCTCTTTGCCGATGACCTCCAAATTTACTGCCACGTTAATATAAATGATATATCGAATGCAATAAGAGATATTAACTCCGACCTTCAACAACTCAGTGTGTACGCCAGTGAAAACTCTCTCCTCCTCAACCCCAAAAAACTCAAACAATTATTATCGGTTCTCAGAAATTATTAAACATCATGTATACAAATTATGCTATTCGTCCGGTGACATTAAATGCCACCGTAATACCGTTCAGTAAGGAAGTGAAGAACCTAGGTATGACCCTGACTGAAACTCTTGACTGGTCTGCACACGTAAGAAATACATGTAGAAAGATGTACGCGACGCTACACCCTCTGAAACGGCATAAGGTCATTTTGCCACAAGACGTAAAGATAAAACTACTCCAAACTTTGATACTACCAATACTTGACTACTGCGACATTGTCCTCATTGATGCAACCCGTGAACAAACTATGAAACTTCAACGAGCATTGAACTCTGGTCTTCGATTTGTTTTTAACTTGAGTTACGATGCTCACATAACCCCTAGCTACACATTTCTTTCCTGGCTGAAACCCGAGAGGATGACGGAAATTCCACGTACTTACGTTGATATATCGAACACAGAAGGAAAATCTACCCAAATACATTTATTCAAAATTCCATTTATTATCCTCACTCCATAATTGTAACACTAGATCTGGCACTTCCCTCGCTATTCCCATCAACCACTCTTCAATATATGACAGATCCTTCGTTGTGGCTGGGTCACGACTTTGGAATTCACTCCCAGCTGCTGTCAGGAACTCAAACTCAATATCGAAATTTGAGAATGCATGTAGAGATTACTTGTTGAATACCGCTGATTGTTTCGTGTGTATGATTACATATAATAGGTTGTGTGATTGTGATTATTATTATTATTATTATTATTATTATTATTATTATTATTATTATTATTATTATTATTATAGTGTAATGTACATAATATTTAGCTTCTTACTCATGTACATACATCACTTTTATGGCCATACTTATATTTCCATTTACTTTATTACTTATTGTGTTCTCTTTATGCATTGCTTATTTTTTCCAGTTTGAATCTTACTTTTTCATTATGACTTTGTCCCTTTCTCATTATCTTTATGCTCCGAATTTTATTCTACTTTATTTGTTGAACTCTGCTTTCTTTCTTCATTATATGTTGCCCAAATCTGTAATTTTTAGCTTATCCTTGATTTTATGATAGAATAGTATATTTCTTTTATATATATATTATCTGTAGATTAATTATGTGGTTAAGTGTAAGAGAGGGCCACGAGCCCTAACTTCGCCACTGCTAAAGTCAATAAATAAATAAATAAATAAATAAATAATCCGGGTGGTAATATTTACGATAGACTGATCCAAATTTTGGCTTATGCAGATGATATGGTGATATCTGCTAGAAGTAACGAGTTACTTACAACTGCCTTAAGGGAGCTGAAATATGCGGCTGGGTCTTTGGGTTTGGAGATAAGTGAGGCTAAATCTAAATATATGGTAACAGAGAGAAGTGGAAGGAACACTGAAAAACTCCAAGTGTGAAGCAGTAGATAGCTTCACATATCTTGACTCAGTAATCACATCAGAAAATAAAGTTGAGACAGATATCGTAAATCGTATTAAGGCTGCCAACAGATCCTACAGGGCACTGTACCGGTTGGGGCAGGTAGTGTAGTCTTTCGAAGGTCTCGGTGAGAGGAGAGGGACAGCGGAGCGAGAGGCACGTACGTCCTTCCGCTTCTCGGTACCTAGGGTTAGTTAGGGAACTCTGTCGTCCAGGGACCTGCTTAACAACGGATCATCCCGCGCCCACTAGCTCGCTCTAGAATTCCCTACACTTACACACACGAGACCAGGCTCATTCTTTCCGAAAGAGCAACATTTCGAAAGACCAATTTGTCAATGAGCCTGGGACCATACAGACACACGACGATCTTCAAGAACTGATGGCGAGTCAGGGGATGTCGTTATCACGGCACCCCGACCACTCAGCGGCCGCCAAACCCATCCGAGGAGGGCACAGCGCAGTTATCACCGTGCTCCCCCCTCCCGCCAACCACTTCGATCGACAATATATTAATGGATAATAATTTGAAATTTTCACTAGGGTCATACGCAACAAGC
This sequence comes from Anabrus simplex, assembly GCF_040414725.1. Taxonomy (NCBI): domain Eukaryota; kingdom Metazoa; phylum Arthropoda; class Insecta; order Orthoptera; family Tettigoniidae; genus Anabrus; species Anabrus simplex. Next base: position 411,354,387 of record NC_090267.1, on the reverse strand, counting down.
GCGCATAGCGTGTCGCTACCGGCCGTCGTTCCGGTAACAGTCACGCTGGCCAATCACGCTCACTTATATAGTGGAATAGCAAGTCAGCAGAGAAAGGTCGAGAAAGGTCGTTGACGTGGCAAGATGACGTAGAACGGAACAGGCAAGGGAGGGAGCAACGTACAGTACACAATCAACATGGCGAGGAGACACAGTAGGCTATAAAGATGGTGTTTAAAGTGGAAATAAACGGAGCAACAGCCAGCAGACGGCGACAGCCGGTGAAGCCAGAGAACAGGTAGACAGATATGCCATATTCTACTGTGAGGGTACGTTCTATACTCCCGCCGCAAGGTGGAATCCGAAGGATGGTGATCCAAAGGTGACGAAAGTCCCTCGGTGTCCAAATGAGGCGCCTTCTCCAGAACTCGAAAATCGTCGATGATGATCATGGTAAAATCTAGAACAAAAAACAATGCAGCAGAAAAAAGGAAATACAAACAAAAAAGGAGGGAGGGGAGGAGAAAATAAAAAATAGAAAAGAAAAACAACAGGAAAGGACGGTCCGGACCGTTACAAAGATTAATTAAAAAATACTAGTAAATTAGTGTGGCCATTGATATAATAGAATTAGGTTTATTCCCATGTAAAGAAAAAGAGCAATTAATACAAAAACGGGGGAACCCCCTAAATGTTACATGGGAGAGTCAGACACGAAAAGGGGTGGGTGGAGGGAGCAGAACTGGGTGAGCAAAAGATTTTTTCTAAATAAATATATAGATATATAAATTGCATATAATAGAGTGTGGACAAGAATAATCGAAAAAAAGAAATGCAAAAACTGAGGGTACACAATGCAAGAACAAAACTCTTCGACCCACGCCACCCGCACAAAGGGAAGAGGGGAAATAGGAAGGCTCAAGTAGAGAATCGCTTTAGTTGGGAAAAGTGTGCCTTTCTAATGTCCAAGGGATTAGAAACCTATTGTAAATGAGCAGTGACCGGGGAGGGGAAAGAAAAAATCGAATAGGGCCAAGCCAACAAGGAGAAAGCTTGGCACCGAGCTCGATAGCTGCAGTCGTTTAAGTGAGGCCGGTATCCAGTATTCGGGAGATAGTGGGTTCGAACCCCACTGTCGGCAGCCCTGAAGATAGTTTTCCATTGTTTCCCATTTTCACATCAGGCAAATGCTGGGGCTGCACATTAATTAATACCACGGCCGCTTTCTTCCCACTCCTAGCCCTTTCCTGTCCCAACGTCACCACAAAACCTATCTGTGTCGGTGTAATGTAAATCAGCTAGTAAAAGAGAAAGCTTGGCAGAAATGTTATGTTGTGCAGAGCTAATGGGGTGGTTTTTTAACAAAACTAAATCAAAAATTTTGAAGAATTGCACGTTCTTTTATGAAGATCTCTAGCATGGTATAACGTTTGAAGACCATCATGCAATTGAGAATCCTTAACGACATGAGGGTGGGGGTATCCAAATTAGAGATAGGGGTGTACACACTTAGCTGGGGTGTAGAAGGTAGCGTAGCGTTTAACGCTAAAACAAAGTGGGGAAGTCCAGTGTCCCAAGATTTATGATCATTGGAATGAAAGGTAGAGAGAAAGGATTTTAAATTGCGGTGATATCGTTTAAAAGTGTTAGACTGGGGGTGATAGGGTGAGGTGCAAATTTTCTTTATGCCATTAGAAAAGCAAAAATGATAAAAGGTTTTTGAAGCATTGTCGGAAACCAAAATTTTGGGAAGACCACTAATAGGAAATATTTGATGAATTAATAGATTAATAATAATCTGAGCAGAAATATTTCGCAAAGGGCGAGCAATGAGGAATGTAGAAAAGCCATCAAGCAAAGTACAAATGTAGGCATTAGATTTAGAAGATATTACCAAGGGTCCAAAAATATCTATGTAGAATTTCTCAGCGGGATAAGTTGATGGAGAGGCAGCATAAGCACCAAAATGTTTATGATTTGGGGGTTTATGCTTTTGGCATAGGTCGCAAGAACGAACCCAAGAATAAATATCTCGTCTCATCTGGGGCAAAAAATATTGGGAAGCGATGGGAAAGTAAGACTTTGCCATACCGAAGTGTCCACCGGTAGGAGAATCGTGAAAGTATTTAAATACCATAGATCGTAAGTCGAGAGGGAGAACCAAACGTGGAGGAGCGTTTGGGGTAGGTTTAAAAACCACAAGCTGGTTATGAAAACGAAAAGAACCCGAAAAGTTAGAAGAAGAAATGTCATTTTTAATTTGTTGACAATATGGATAAAGATTTTGAAATTGTCGACACGACTGAAAAGAGAGGGGAAAATCAATAAGAGAAGAAATAGAATTAACGGTATTTACCGGAACTTGATTTAACTATGAACCATTGGAATGATGATCTTCAAAGAGGCGCGATAATGCGTCACAATTAGAATTTTGAAAGCCAGAAATAAATTTAAGGGAGAATTTAAATCGGGATACGCGAAGCAACCATCGACCAGTACGACCTATTTTGGGGGCATTGTAGAGTAACCAAGAGAGAGCTTGATTGTTAGTACTCACGATAAACTCTCTATGACAAAGATTATTCGGCAAAGTGCTCATTGGAAAGGATTAATGCTAAAGCTTCTCGTTCATAAACGGATTATTTGCGTTCGACAGGGGAGAAAATACGACTAAAATAAACTATTTGAAGTGTTTGACCATTATAAGTTTGTTGCTGTACAGCATCGATCGCAACATCAGAGGCATCAGTGGAAAGTTCGAAAATAAGATTATGGTCAGGAAGTTATAAAAGAGGAGCTTGAGATAATCTGGCTTTTAACATAGAAAAAGCAGCTTGTTGGGGCTCATGCCAATGAAATCTTATCACCTTTCGTTTCAATAAATTAAGTGGTTCGGAAATTTGGGAAAAAATCCAATCATGCCAAGAAAAGGACGAAGTTGCTTCAAATTTTAGGAGGTGGTAATTTGTTAATAGCCGAAACCCTATCGGGATGTATAGCAACACCCTGAAAACTTAAAATATGCCCTAAAAACTTTATGTATATTAAGCAATTAAAATCATAGAAGGATTAACGGTCAAGCCCACAGAACGAAGGCGCGTTAAAATTTCACAGGCATGTTGTGAGACTGGAAAACGGAAGAGTATATGAGAATGTCATCAATGAAATGAAACAAATGCTTATATTTTACGTCGGAAAAGAGGGAATCATCAAAACGTTCCATAATCTGCGAACCTAAATTCAAACCAAAGGGAACGTTCTCAAATTGAAATAAACCATTTGGGGTAATAAATGCAGTGTGCCGAGAACTAATTTCATCCAAAGGAATTTGATTGTAATCAGAATTAAATCATTTGCATTGGAAAATGTTGTAAAGCCGACTGTAATTTAGGCGTGGGATAGGCATCATATAATATACGAGAGTTAAGTTTCCTATAATCCACAATGAATCTTGATGATCCATCAGGTTTATCCACAATAAAGGCGAGGGAAGTACAATTGGAAGAAGACGGAATTATACTTTAATCCTGGAGCATTTTATCAACCAGATGGTTCAAAATTTCCATTCTGGGCGGACATAAAAAATAAGGAGAAGAACGAACCGGGGTGGTATCAACAAGATCAATATGGGCAGTACATTCTTTTACCGTGCCAAGACCTGGGGTGATGACGTCAGAGAATTCCGTCAGCAGGAAGTGGATTTGATCTAAGTGAATCATATTAATGTTAGAAGGCATAGACGATTCAAACAAAGGATAGTTATAATTATTGATTATAGGAACTAATTTACAAGAAAATGAAAAGAAAGAGTAGGGGTAGAAGAATCAAGGATAAGACCAGTATAAGAAAAAATCATACCCTAAAATGATGGAAGATAAATCTTTTACAACAAGAAAAGTAAATGGCCAAGAAAAATGTTTAAGTTTATTGAGAGAAATAGTACCCAGAACATTCATGGGTTGATTTGAAGCAGAAACACAAGAAGTCGTTGAAAGGGAGTAATGAAGATTGAAAAAATATTTTGTAAAGATTAAAAAAGGACAAAGTAATTAAGTAAACAGCAGCTCCGTAATCTAGAAGAGCAAGAGGAAATATGACTAAAAGGATTATGGTGAGATCGTCGAGAAAACTGAGAATCATTATGGAGAGAAAAGTCAATAGAAGAGGGAAGATTTTCCCCATGGATACGTCTACTGCCTAACGACGAGGGTGAAATACGTTTTTCCGACACAGGAGTAGAACAATAGTTGGAAATATGTCCCTTTCCTTTACAGCGGAAACAAACAGTTGACGAACTAGCAGTATCTGAGGGGCAGGAGATAGAAGAAGGGGGTGAAAATGTGACTGGTTGGGTAGAGGCAACTACGGGAGCCGAGATAAAAGAATAGTAAGAAAGATCTCCTAACGAATGTATTGCATGAGATGTGCTAAGTTATACAACTGGAGCATGGTAGTAGGAGGATCAAGGGCACTAAAGATCTGACGAAAGGAGAGGCATAGAACTACACAATAGAGATTAATTCACTGGTTGTATAGGCGGTGTTTAAAATATCGCTATAGGTTGTAATCGAATCTAAATAATCATGTGCAAGTTCAGTAGGCAAATGGTGACGGCGAATGAATTCAATGCTAAGCTTGTATCGGATTTTATACGGTAAGAAATAGATATGTATGGGTTTGCGATGTCGATACCAATTAGAAAAGGTTGATATATTATCCAAACAGAATTTAGGATAAAACAGTAGTTTTGCAGACAATAATCCAATTAATTGTGGAAAGGACGACAACTCAATATTTAGAAACCTACGAGCTGAAAAAGCCCATATAGTGTGACTACGGGGATCAGTAGAGTGTAATTGGGGATCCTAAAGTAAAGACTGCTTAACAATTTGAACATTAAGTGAACTATCAACTGAGTTAAGTTGAATTAATGGAGAAGAGAAGAGGAAAAATGTGGATGTGGAGGCATTTGATGCTGTTGACAAGATGAAAGTGGCTTAATATCAATATCAGTTAGTAAATCAGGCTAAGCTGAAGAAATTGAAACATAAGGAGATAAAGGAGGTAAACTAGAAAAGGAAATCAAATCACCGCAGGGAGGATTAGGCAAAGAAAAATGTTGATGAATTGGGGCTGGAGATTGAATAGCATCTTTTCCCAACGGGAAATTATCCGGAAATCAAGCCATGAGAAGAGTTAATGAGTCAAAGGGGAGACAACCAAGGGAGGCAGATAAATACTCTGGTACCAATTTGTAATGGCTTGATAATTATTCTAAGTTTTATAAGTTAAGGATTATATAATAAAGTGGGCAGTTCTCATAAAAGTGTGTAACGAGTAATATAGCTGGGCTAACTTTTGAAAAGGAGAAAACACCCCTACAAAACTTGTTATTCCTTAACACATAAGGGCCGAAATAGTTATAACAGAACACATATTATTATAGCCAAGTTGTTTAAAGTGGCATTCAAATTTTTAGAAAACAAAGCCTGAATTCAAGGTACATGAGAAGGCGGAAAAATAACCTAAAATTAGACCATGATACATCAACTACAAAGGTTGTATTGTCTTTACAACGAGCAAGAGACTTTCAAGGACAATACTATACTTGATTCAATATTACACACCAAGCATATGTTTGCGGGATTGGGACCAAATATTCATCAATCAGCAGAGTACCGCGAAAGCAGTACTGATGATCCAGAGTAAACCGTGGTAGGTACAGGTTTTGAGAAAGGGGAAAATATTTAAGGAAAATAAAAACAGACACACCTTTCTCAGCAACAAAAGTAACAATAAATTATGTATAGATAGATTTTCAGTAAAATAACAAACATAGCCTATTTTTGTCCTTTCATAATTTTCCACGGTAGTAAACATCTTTCAAGCGAAAGTTTTGATTAAAATAGCAGACAAATCTTAGGAATCGTTATCATCTACTTAAACAAGTATAAAAACACTTTTACACTTTCATTATTTATACTGGAGTAAACATCTATCAAGCAAAGGGGTTTTAGTTGAAGTGGAGGCAAAAGTTGGTGATCGTTATTACCTATTTTAACAGCAGTATATTTCTTTTTATAAAATAGAATAAAAGCGCTTCATGATCATGACTAGAGTTATAACAAATGAATATAACAACCAAGCGTCTATATCGCTATCTTGAAGAGTGGAACTAGACATAAATATAATAAAAACCATAGCAAAGTTTGCTCCCTTACCTTATATACCTAACAGGCCACCGTGGTAAAATACAAAGAACACAAAGGTTACACATAGAGTCTTTCTATAGACATGAAACATGCCAGGAAATATTGCAACAAGAATATTAGTACTGAAGAAAAACAAGGATGTTGGGGAGGAAAAGGGAAGGAGAGAACGGCTGCTTGTTTTTTATAAAGTACGTATGATGCACCAAAATAAGGTACACAGAGCTCCCTAAAACAGTGTCATTTGATTTTCTCAGCTTTTTAATCCACACGTATCAAAATATATAAGACAAGATCAAGCACGGCTTCAGTCTCTTGTGCCAAAACATCTTTCAGAAAACGGCATAATAATAATGCACTTTGGTGACGGCCTGAATCTAGAACTGCCGCAGCTGGCTGAAGGCCAGTATAACCTTGAGAGATAGAACAAAATATTGCTCACCCAGCAGGTCGTTGACTAGTACAGCTGTACGAGCTGACCAGCGGCGTCGAGGTGAATTTTGCTCCTCCACACCAAGACCAACTACAATATCTCAGACCTTAACCGACCTATCGAAGCTGTCCATAATGGCGGCAGCTGGAGTGTTAGCATGCGTTTGTTTTGATTTGTGAAAGTCTTACCAAATATTTACGGAAATTTGAATATTATTAATCGTACATTATATTTATTTATGGTCTTAAGAAGGTTATAGATCCTCTTTCAGTGCCGTAAGAAACTGTTTGTTCTCAAAGAACTTATTTATTCCAACAATATCGGCGGTGATGAGGTTAACGTTCATTCTTGTGTTGTTCTCTGAAAGTATTTTCTTCATTTTTAGTTACCTATGCAATATGTTTATAGTTTAATGTGCTGTGTGCCTGGATGTAAGTAAGAGTTTCAGTGTTCCCGTTTCCAAAAGGCAAAATTGGGTTAAGAGCATTCGTAAGGAAAACTTCGAACCGAATCATAGGCCTAATAATGCTGTGTACATTAATCATTTTATCATTTTTGAAATCAAATGTATTGTTAGGGAAAACATTATATACCCGTAGAAGGTGGTGATCTAATTCGAGTGCCGCGCAAACTTCCGAAGTTAAAACTAATGATGCCTATCCTAGCATTTGCCCTATCAGCCAACGTACCTTACTACAAAGAAAATTAAATCAGTCCCAAAATCATCCGCAAAATCATGACCAAGATTTATGATTTAGAGACGAAATTAAACGGTGGTGCAAGAATGATGTAATTAATTTTCAACGTTTTACAATGAACGTGCATAAACTAAACCTAACCCCTTTCCCGTGAGTGAACATGAGGATTATGTTCTTTTTTATGTAATATACAATTTTGCCGTCAATTCTGGTGAGTTATAAGGTAACGAGTTCTTTAGATGGCCAAGTGTATCATACAAATATCGCTTGTACCTACTCAACAATACAGGTGGATTTTGGAGGGTTGAAATATTGTTGGAGAAATTTGTTTGCGTGTTTTACATAATGGGCGGTGGTTAATAGTGGTGTTATAGTATTTCATGTAAGGTTAATAATGTTCTTTGTTGACATCTATATATCGTATTTAATTATTCATATTTCGAGTTAATGAGTTGCATTTCATGACGTTCGACTTGTGATCTTTTCTTTAGGTGACTCGGAATAAACACGCATAACCTTGCCCTCAACCTCTCATATCGCCCACCGATGTCCGCCATGTTTTTCCTGGATTACGGTCTGATGTAATTGTAGTTGGTCTTGTCCACACACAAGGTTCCTTGCTCGATGCCTCACTAGCGAGCTCGGCAATCACACTCATGGAACTCTCACCAGGATTACTTTATTCAAGAACTGGAAAAAGTCCATATAAAAGCAGCTCGATTTGTTCTGAGTGATTTTCGACAAAAGGGTAGCGTTACAAAAATGTTCCAAACTTCGGGCTGGGAAGACTTGAGAGAAAGGAGACGAGCTGCTCTACTAAGTGGTACGTTGCAACCTGTCAGTGGAGAGATGGCGTGGAATGACATCAGCAGACGAATAAGTGTGAGTGGTGTCTTTAGAAGTAGGAAAGATCACAATATGAAGATAAAGTTGGAATTCAAGACGACAAATTGGGGTAAATATTCGTTTATAGGAAGGGGAGTTAGGAATTGGAATAACTTACCAAGGGAGTTGTTCAATAAATTTCCAATTTCTTTGAAATCATTTAAGAAAATGCTAGGAAAATAACAGATAGGCAATATGCCAAATAGGCGACTGCCCTAAATGCAGACTAGTAGTGATTTATTTATTTATTTATTTATTTATTTATTTATTTATTTATTTATTTATTTATTTATTTATTTATTTATTTATTTATTTATTTATTTATTTATTTATTTATTTATTTATATATAGTGGAATAGCAAGCCAGCAGAGAAAGATCGAAAAGGATCAGTGACGTGGCAAGATGACGTAGAACTGACCAGGCAAGGGAGGGAGCAACGTACAGTACAGAATCAACATGACAAGGAGACAGAGTAGACTATAAATACGGTGTTTAAAGTGGAAATAAACGGTGCAACAGCAGCAGACGACGACAGCCGATGAAGCCCGAGGGCAGGTAGACAGATATGCCGTATTTTACGGTGAGGGTACGTTATACAGTTTAGTACGGGAGAATACGGAGGTGCTCAATATTGTCTATAGTGTATTTGTCTGACTTCACTGTTCTACACAAGCTACTTTAACTTCATAAATACACCATTTCCAATGCCAGTTCTGGGATTTGATATCCAGATCCCGTCCTAGCGTTACTTGAAGTGTGACAGTCTCTCAATTATATTTCCATCCTGGAAGATTACAAAGTACTGTAGTTTATTTTGTGCTTGTATAGATAACCATTAATTTTGCAATGGTGTGCCAACCTTTTATAAACTATTCTCAAATTTTTGTTTGATATCTTGAAAATATTTCGTGATCGGATTCAATCTACAAAAATGTGTCAAAAATTATATTTTGAAATGTACATTGCCGCGCCCACTTCATGGTGCTCATCGCGACAGAAATGTAACTATTTTTTCCATTCGAACAGGTCGAAGTTCGAAAAGGTTTTACTGATGGATTCGAGAAGGCTATGACAACATGGCTGCATGCACAATTCCCACTTCCCTTGTAAACAATTGAACTGTACGCTCCGTGCCTATAGCAGTCTGCTGCTGCGAGCGGACACTACGAGAACTACTTAGAGGCATGTTCATCATTAATTGACCGTAACGAGCTGGAGTACGTGCGATGTTTACATGGATTGATTCAGTCATTTTATTCTGCTGTCTTTAGATTGTTATTTTTTAATGCCATAACTTTCCGGCAGAACTTTGTGCTTACTGTTGGCTGCATTAATAGATACTGTAATATTTTCACGATCTAGCGCAATTGGTTTCAAAAGACGGTGGATCTTAGCAGTAAATCGCAAGAAGTAACTTGGTTTAAATATTTTAATTAATACAAAGTAACACTTCAAGAAACTTTTTTTTACAAATATGATATTGCAGAAGCCTCCGTGGCTCAGGCGACAGCGCGCTGGTACCTCACCGCTGGGTTCCGTGGTTGAAATTCCGGTCAACCCGTTTTAGATGTATGCTGGACAAAGCGGACATGGGCAGGTTTTTCTCCGGGTATTCCGGTTTTCCCTGTCATCTTTCATTCCAGCACCACTCTCCAAAATCATTTCATTTCATCTGTCAGTCATTAATCATTGCCCCAGAGGAGTGCGACAGGCTACAGCAGCCGATATAATTCCTCGCCGCTAGATGGGGCTTCATACATGCCATTCCTGACCCGCTTAAATGACTGGAAACAGGCTGTGGATTTCATTTTTACAAATACGTTATAGGAAACATTATTATAGCAATGCTATATTTGCTAATTAAGCTGCAATAGGCCATTTTTTTAAAGCACACTGGTAGACACACTATTGTAGTCTGAGAGATGTAGTGTTTATAGCGCACTGTGTCTTCTTGTATACGCCAGAATATATTTGTTACCTGCATTGATCTGTCCCAGTCTCATCCTTGTCTTTGACAATATGAACGTGGTAAGAGCGATGCTTGTAATACCATACCTTATGCAGCCAGTCCCTGTTATGAGTGGTATTAAAATATCGTTCATAGTGTCGGTTGGTGTATGCATTTCTGTGAGCTTGGCAGACTGGTATGTAATGGCAACTTCTGGCCCGGTGAGGAAAGGAACTGGAAGCTACCTCACTCTTTATTTCCCTAGTATGCCACTTCATTGATACCTGGGCTATCTATGACAGCTGTTGGTGGAGCTGTGGAGGATCAAATCAGCCTTCGGGCTGAATACCCAACATACTATGTACAATCGAAGTTTCAATGATAGGCAATATAATAATAATAATAATAATAATAATAATAATAATAATAATAATAATAATAATAATAATATATTTCAGTACAAAGCAGCGTGTGAACTATTATAGTATTCAGTCACGACCGCACATAATTAATTTTAAAATGCAGTATATAGAAATATAATTACAGAAGTAGGTCTACATTATACAATACCAGTAGCTCACAGAAATACCTTATTTTACAAATGCGTAATCATACGTAAATTTGTGTCCTCATCCCGAGGTAGCGCAAATCTTTTCACGCTAAGTCCTAATGGAAATGAGCTGCATACACCTTTTTAACCACATAACAGCCCTATAGCCAATGTTGTATTTCTGGCAGTTTCGGGAATCAAACCGGGACCCCGAGAACGGTGGATAATAGTGCTAACCATTACACTACGGACGTGGACTTCATCATTGGTGCTATAAATACAGAAATATAGGCTAATGTAAATATAATCATTCACTGCCAACATTGTGGTACTTCTGGAGTGAGAGTATCAGCCGTCTTGGAAAAGTCCTAGTCCGTTTCCCAGGAGATACCCGGATGTATAACAATATCACATGCAAATGCACCCTACTAGGAGGTTTCTCTCGTACCCCCCGGTCTAGATGTGATGTGTATGGAACAGATTCAATATTTTGTGAATGCTACCAAACAATGGATCCTACAGCTTTTCAATAATTGTCTGGAACGATGTCACATTCCTAAAATCTGGAGGAAGGCTAAGGTGGTTGCAATCCTGAAACCTGGTAAAAAGCCTACGGATCCAGAGAATTTTAGACCAGTATCACTCCTGTGCCATCTATATAAAAATTTGAAAGAAATGCTCCTGAACCGTACAACACCAGTGGTCGAACCTCTTCTAATCCCAGAGCAGGCTGGATTTTGACAAGGAAGGAACTGCTGTATACACAGATCCTTAATCTGACAGCACATAGAAGACGGATTTCAGCGTGGTGATATTGCTGGAGTGGCTTTTCTTAATCTCTCTTCAGCATATGATACTGTACAACATCAGATAGCTCTAAGGAAGTTTTACCATCTTACTACGGATTTCAGGCTCACAGCGATTATTGCTACGGTGTTGCAGAACCGACGTTTCTTTGTTGAATTCCAAAGACAGCGGAGTAGATGGAGAATACAGAAGAACGGTCTCCCACAAGGCAGTGTCCTAGCACCAATGCTATTTAATATATATACCTACGACCAACCTCTTCCACCTCACACAAGAAGCTTCCTGTAGGCAGATGACCTGGCTCTGACAACTCAGAGTAAAAACTTCGAGCAAGTGGAACAAAACCTTACTGCTGCTTTGAAGATGCTCTCAGATTATTATGAGGAAAATCACCTCAAGACAAACCCATCGAAAACTAACGGGTGCGCCTTTCATTTAAAGAACAAAGAAGTCCCGCGTAAGCTGCGTGTGAATTGGAAAAGAATGGAGCTGGAACACAGCAATACTCCAGTTTACCTTGGTGTTACCCTGGATCGTTCGCTGACCTTCGCCACATACTTCACCAAACTCAAGGCAAAAGTTTCATCACGAAACTGACTACTGCATAAGGTAACTGGTTCTGGATGGGGTGTTAATCCCCAGACAGTAAGAACAACTGCCCTAGTACTCTGTTACTCTGCGGCTGAATATGCTAGTCCCATGTGGTACAAATCAGCTCACGCAAAGAAAGTCGACATTGCCTTGAATGAAACCTGCTGGCTACTCACAGGCTGTTTAAAACCAACACCCACACAGAAGTTGTATTCACTTACAGGTATAGCCCCACCTGATATTAGACGTGAGATGGCCGCTAATATCGAGACACAAAAGGTTTGCAGCATCTCAGCCCATCCCCTTCATGAACATCAGCCACTACCAGCTCGGCCGAAGTCCAGGAAGAATTCTCTATAGCCTTCTTCTCCACTTGATTCTGGCCCAAAAAAGGCCAGGGTTAAGCTATGGAAACAAAGGTACGCAGATCATCCGGAACATGTTGAAATTGAAGAAAAGTTGTCACCTGGTCATGAAGAGTGGTGGTATATATGGAAGTCGTTAAACAGACTGTGGACCAGCGTTGCAAAATCTAAGGACAATCTTATGAAATGGGGCATCGTACATGGGGGGGGGGACTCATGGTGCGAATGTGGAGAGGAACAGACTTCTAGGCACTGTCGTCTATGCCCAGATTGATGTACAGGGTTGGAATTGGCACTGGCTGGAAACAATGTCAACAAGGTAGCCAAATACTGGCCACAACTTGTGTAAGTACTGTATATATAGTGTAGATATTTTCATGTAATACTTTATTTCTCCTTTTTGATTTTTATGTATGTTCTTCCATTTGTTATACTACCTATGCACATTTTTCAAGTGCTTCATTTATAACTATATACAATTAATTTGCTCATGTATATTTTCATATTCAGTACATATATTCTGTATCTCTTTCTTGTATATATTGGTACCTCTGACGCGAATAAAAATAATATTGCCAACTTTGAGTAATTTTAATTTTTCTCCTGATGCGCTAAGTTTATTTTATAATAGACATGCAATTTCAAAGTGAGGAATTTCAATTGTTCCAACATCAAGCCTCTGCATTTTTACTGGAAAAAAAAGTTATTCTAATCTGCTCCCCTTATCAAATTTCTCTTTTCCCGCGTTTGAGGTACAAAGGCAAGACCATTCACAGGGTTGTAACGTAAATTCCTTTCAGTCTGTTCAATATAAATATTACATTATAATATCACTGTAAAAACACACTATTATACAAGGAATAAAAATACCCTTTTTACCTTCGCTAACGTCATATCGTATTAGAAATAGGTCAAAACTATTTTTTCTGAAGGCAGCATTGTTGAATGTGTACTTGAAAATTATCACCACTACTGATACACAATTCACTACGTTGCACCTACCGTGAAATGGTAGGGTAGTTAATGAACCGATGTTTCTCTTATCACATTAGCAATTACTACTCTATTGCTATTTCCTGCGAACTTTCTTCTTGTAAATATGACCACTTTCTGCAAAATTGGAAGAATTAGGGTGATATCTGTCATATAAAACACTATGAAGTCCCACTGTTATATTATAATTCAGTCGACCATTGGAACACATGGTGAGACAACAGTACATTGCGTGGTGGCACTAGATAACTTACTTCTTCTTCTTGGTTAGTTGTTGGACATCGTCGTAAGAAGCTACGTCCAGTCACTGGTTTGCGGGTTAATTATTGTCTGGGATAGGTGCCAACTTAGAAGAAATTAGTACACTACAAAAGAGTAGGGTTAGCTATTTAATGAAGCTAATTATAGCAGGTAATGATGAAACTTAGGAAAATACAAATTTATTTAGGCAAACCTATCAGGGCATAACACAAAAACACTGGAACACAAGGTTCTAATTCTTCACGTCTGTGTGGTCTATCACAACGTCTTACTACAAACAAACTAGACCGGACCACAAATAAGGGTTGAGATGTGAAAGTACATACCTAGAGGAAAGGAAATGGTTACAACGGGATGTTACAGGTGACTAAAAATTGAGTATTAAGTCTACAACGCGAAAAGTCGGTTGGTACACTAAACACGAAACATTTAACGGCAGTTGGTAACCCGCGTTAAGAAGCTTAGCTATGAACTCGCGACGTTGATATTCATATGTCTGACACTGAAAAAAGATGTGATTTACAATACCGAGTGCTTGTCCACATGGACATAAGTTACTTTCGATAAGATTAAGGTGATAGAGATGTGCGGGCGTACATACATGATTTAAACGGAGCCGGATGATTGCAGTAATATGACGCCGAGTGTAGTTACCAAAAGCGAACCACAGTTTATTAGGAATGTCAGGCATAAGCGTGAATAAATGCTTACCTTTAGTCTGCGATGTTCGGCGCCATTCTGCACTCCACTGATCTTGGATGAAGTGACGACAGTTTTCCCATAAGTCTGTGTGTGGAACTGCGATGTAGTATTCTAATCTTGTACCTAGTGCTGCCTGTTTGGCTAGGTTATCTGCTGTGATGTTGCCTTGTATTCCAGAATGCTTTTTTTGCTATTTGCTTTGTGTCGCACCGACACAGGTAGGTCTTATGGCGACGATGGGATAGGAAAGGCTTAGGAATAGGATGGAAGCGACCGTGGCCTTAATTAAGGTAAAGCCCCAGCATTTGCCTGGTGTGAAAATGGGAAACCACGGAAAACCATCTTCAGGGCTGCCGACAGTGGGGCTCGAACCCACTATCTCCCGATTACTGGATACTGGCCGCACTTAAGCGACTGCAGCTATCGAGCTCTATTCCAGAATGGCCCGGAAACCACGCGAAAAGTACTTTAACATTACGAAGGGACAAGTCATAACTTAATTTGCGTAAATTTTGAATGTACTAATTATTTGTATGTTCGGGATTGTCTAAAGCCATCAAAGTGTTTAAGGAGTCGGTACAAATTAGAGCTTTTAATATTCCGGAATATTTTATGTACAATAAAGCCTGGGGGATTGCGAATATTTCGGCCGTGAAAGAAGAAGCTAGGTGTGGCAGAGTGTATTTTTTGTTCACAGCCAGTTGTGGTGAGTAAAATGCAGCCCCCCCCCCCACTAGTTGGAGATAGATTCTTTGAATCATCCGTGTAGAAAGTGATATACTGCTCGTGGTTACTTAACGCAAATTGAAATAGACTGTTCGTGACATGACTATTTGTTCGTAGTAGTGGAGGACGATTTTCGAAGATAGTGTGAAGAATATCGGTTTAAATATACTAGCTCGAAAAGGTATAGAGTATTTCGGGTGGTTTAATGTTTGTACCATACTAGTACGAAAGTGACCAAATTGGTTAAATGCCCATAATAGAGCCGGTTGATGTTCTTCATTAACATTCCGGTTTTGAAAGGTATCAAGTTTGCGTAGGTGGCTAGTAGATGCTATATCAAGAAAATGGCAGCCATATTCGAATACTGACCGGATGATATTTTTATATACCGTAAGAACGACATATGGATCCGAATATATTCGATATGTTCTTTCCAGAGTAATTTGTTATCAATTTTAATTCCTAAATATTTGATCGAAGTTTTGATACTAATCTCATGGGAGCCAGAGTTTATTGGCGTATGAGCATAATTTAGTTTCCTCGTAAAAATCATTGCAGATTATTTTTCATATTCAGTTTCTAAATTATGATGTAGAAGCCATCTATGGAGGATCGTTAGGGTACGTTCAATGGTAGTACGGGATTCAATTGCCGATTCTTTAATGGAACAAATAACTATATCGTCAGCATATTGTAGGATTCTAGCCTGTTGAGAAATCACCCGCTCTAAGTCAAAGGTATATAACAGATATAAGATAGGGCTGAAAATGTCATCTTGTGGGAGACCTTTGGAAGTATACGTAGAATCGAGAATCTGTCCATTGTTATTTATAAAATGTGACGATTAGTGAATATTTGCCGTATGATATTAATAAACGGAATACGAAATTGCCACTTATGTAATTTAGTAAGAAGTACTCTGATGTCCACATTGGCATATGCTCCTTTTATATCGAGAAACATAGCCGTCAAAACGTCACCTCGACTTCGAGCGAGTAATAAGTCTGTAAAAAAATACATTAAGAGCGTCTATCGTACTTCTGTCTTTCAAAAACCCAAACTGATAAACTGGAAGTATATTATAATATTCTAAACACCATAGAAGACGGTGCAAGAGATTTCGTTGGAAAGTTTTACGAAGGTAGGATCCCAAAGCGATCCCTCTATACCCGTTTGCGTCTTGAGGATGTTTACCTTTTTTAATAGTGGTATAATTTGAAAATCATTCCAATCAACAGGAATTGCATGGGTATCGAGTATGGCGTTAAATTTATTTACCAGCGCTTGCTTAGCGTGGGACGGTAGAGACTTCAACATTTTATAAGTTATAGAATCTCTGCCCGGACTAGTATCTTTTCGATGTTCGAGTGCCATATCTAGTTCATGGAGGGAGATATTCTGTAATAGACTAGAAAATTTTGCGGAGGCATGTATAACACTATATTCGTAAGAGGGTTCCACATAATCTGGTGTTAGTTGGTGATAAAATTGGGCAATTCCATTAGGGCCCGATTGTGAAACAATGTGAGCATTACTTAAATGTTTTATTGCTGCCCATATGTCTTTGAGGGGAGTTTGTCTATTGAGAGATGTGACAAATACCTTCCACGCTGTTCGTCGTTTTTCATTAAAAATAGACTGTACAGAAGCGACTATTTTTTGTACTGTATATATAGTGATCATAAGTGCCATATGTTCTATAAGCTTTTAAGGCAGCTTGTCTTCGACGAACTAAAGAAGCGCATTTGGAATCCCACCAACGAATAAAATTGTTCTGCGTTTTAAAATTCTGCTTGCGTTCAATGGGGTGATAGGTATCTAAATAAGAATAAAGTATAATAGTAGATCGTAGTCAAGAATATGTGGATCTGGAAGTGTAGAGCGTATTTTATCTGCGAGAAAGGTCGTGAATAAGTCAAAATCAAAGAGCGGAGATTACGGGATGCGAAAAAAATATGTCCCATTGAGCATAATTACCTTTTATCCACGGCGGGCAGTATATTGAAACCACGTACCAATCTTTAATTTGTACGGCAAGGGCTTGAGTTCCCGGTATAATATAGTTTAATGGGGTTTCCTGAAAATAGATGTCTTGTTTGAGTAAAATGCATGTACCTCCAGAGATGGGTGCATCATGTCGTAGTGCCGAAAAACCTTTCATACGAAAATGAAAATGAGATGTCAACCAAGTTTCGCTCAATAAAATTACCTCAGGATCAAAAGAATTTAACAAACTCACTAATTCATGTTTCTTATTTAGAATGCTCCTACAATTCCATTGCAATAACCGCATGTTTTACTTGGAAGTGGTGGAATGTCCCAATAAAAGAACCTCATCATGTAATGACTTTAACAGATGCTTCCATTGGACGTTTTGTCCCATATGTTCCATTAAATCTTCAAATTTCTTAGAAACGTTTCGACATTTTTCATTAGAATTAACATTTGAATTACAATGTAAAGCCGTGACAGAGGGAGATGCTGATATTTGTGCGTGGGTTTTTGAAGGTTGCCCTTGGTGACTGGACTTCCATGACGTAGATGCAGTCTCGTTAGGACTAGCAGGTATCAGTCACACTACTGGAGTGCCAGAATTTTCTGTAACCATCTTCGGATTACTGATCAAATTCAGATACGCCGTCCTGTCATAACTGGGTTTAATGAGTGGGCGGGGAGGGTTACAAACCACCATAATATATTTACGCTTTCGAGGGAAAGCTTCTTCCGATTGGGAATTTATATTCGGTAAAGGAGGGAAATGTTGTGGCATCAGAAGAGGGTTGGATATGGACTCTAATGGGGCAAAATAGATTTTTACTTCTAAATAGGATTTGTTTTCAACACTCATGATTTTTTTAATTTCTTTCTGTTTGTGGATTTCACATCGTTCAGCCCCTGCAGGGTGACTTTCTGCACAATTAGTGCATTTAAATAGTTGGTGAGTGCAATCTTCGGTAGTGTGATTAAGGGAACATTTACCACGTCTAGGCTCCCTTGAACAATTAGTAGCGGTATGTCCATACCGCTGACAGCGTTTGCATAATAAGGGAGAGAATATAAAAGCTTGAACCTCTAAAATAACCTTAAAATGGAAACACTTTTCGGAAGATGTTCACTTTCAAATACAGTACCTGTAGGGATGTATTCAGTTTTGCCCTCTTTCGATGATCGTCTATTTAGACGTTGTACTTTCACTACAGGATATGGCGATTCTAAATAGGTTAGAATGTCGGATTCGGAAATTAGTAGTGTCTACCCCCCGTACTACCCCTACTCGATGAATATTCGAGGACGGAATAAACGCTTTCAATTTCTTTTCCTTAAGAATGGGATGAGAAAGAAAGGCGTTTGCAGCCTTACTAGACATGAAAGTAATCTGGATCCTATTTCTTCCCTTCCTATGAATGGCCTTGACTTCACCAATTTGCCTCTCATAGAAAATCCGACCCAGAGCGATAGGGTGAATATGTCCTATTTTATTTTGAGATTCGGTCGATTCTACATATACTATGTAGGGACCAAGATAAGTGTTAAAATATGTAGATACAGGAACGTGCTGACTTTGATCCATGTCACGTACTGTATCTTGAGAACTTTCTCTTTGAGTATCAGTATTACTAGCGTCCATTTTTAAGTTCTCACTCATGGAATCATTGCCAATTTCAGGAGATCTCCCTAAAGGGCCACCACCACTATCTACAGACATAGCACACCGAAAGGTGATTACACTATACTATCACCGAAACAACTACAAGGGAAGAATTACTAGGATACAAACACAAGACACTCTACTTATCTACAGACGTGAAACAGCCGCTGCACCAGTGACCGGATAGAGACATGTGCACTGCACCACAGCCGAACACCGAATGAGATAACTTACAATGTTCGCCACAAGCAGCGCAGCGCAGTAGTGCTGTTCTCACATTAACGCACGGAGCCTGTAGTTCAATACTGTAAACAAAGTGCTGTTCAGGGTAATTTGATGCCCGATGTAAACAAATACAGCTGGTTAAATCGTATTCTGATTGGCTGCCGGCTCTGCATCGTCGTTCAACCAATAGGTTCTTTCCAACAAAGTCCCTCTACGGGCAAGGTTAGTATATATAACAAATTACCCACAACGGTTGGCTTGCGGTCATTGGCAATTAGGCGTGACGTCACACAGATACCTGCTCTCTGAGTGCGGGAGCGCTTTCCAAATTGATTTAGTGATTGCAATATGTTTTAACTAAACAGTTATTAGCTCGTGTGTCCCCTATACCTGCTTAAAATGACTTTCTAAATAGTAGACAATAAACAAAATAATTTACAATACAAATGCTAATCGTGTCACAGTGGTCATTGCTGATAGGATTTTAGTGGCCACACTACGCTACTGAAATCCAATAATGTATTCTGAGTTAAACAAACCTGAGCATTAAATAAGACAAATAAACAAGGAAGCGAACAAAAGAACGAACAAAGAGTTCTATTATGATGAAGTGAATCTTACCTGAACTGTTAAGTTTCTTCATTTTCTTTATCTTCTTGACTTTCACCCCCCATAACGCTGATACGTTTGCTTCCATTTTTCCCTCTCCTCACGCTTGTTAAACATTGTATACGTGCATATGTCCTGATTTTCACAAATGTGACCACAAAATCAAAATTAGGATAACTTGCACATATTAAGGAAACTAGGTTCTGTATTACTTCCAACCCTCTGCGGACGGTAAGTCAGTAATAAAAACAGAAACGTTCCTCCATATCTCGTACAATTCATGACCACTCAGCTGTCGGCTCTGTAAGACCACCGTATGACAGACTTTGAACCCAGGTCCCCGAACAATACGTACTGTCGAACGTTCCTCCTATGTCTGTTTGGAAACCTTAAGTGTGAATGAGGGCTTTCGTATTTTTAAGCCATCCAACATGCAATGTAATTCAAACCTCCGACCTCCATTTCAGTCTCAGTTTCACTGACAAATTTTGTAGTAGTATCATATTTGCCTTCCTCAAAATAGCTTTCAGTATGAGAATATTCTAACTCACGACACGTTATTCCGCACTTCCTCAGCATTTGTGATGAGAGATATTCATCAGAGGGGTCCGACTCCATAGCTAAATGGTTAGCGTGATGGCCTTTCGTCACAGGGGTCCCGGGTTCGATTCCGACAGACTTGGGAAGTTTAACCATCATTGGTTAATTTCGCTGGCACGGGAGCTGGGTGTATGTGTTGTCTTCATCGTCATTTCATCCTCATCACGACGCGCAGGTCGCCTACGGGTGTCAAATCAAAAGACCTGCACCTGGCGAGCCGAACATGTCATCGGACACTCCCGGCGAAAAAAGCCATACGCCATTTCATTTCATTATCAGAGGTTTCTGTTCGCGTGTTTTTGTGTTTCACTATTTTACCGGCATTATTTTCGAGAATAATCATCCGAAGACGATTATAATCCTCTTCGTACCAGTCATGTTTATATGCAACCCGAGAGAAATCCATTCACGTCAAACACAAAATAACACTGGCATAAGAAAGCAGCTATTCACTACAAGGACTAGTCGTAGAAAGCACCCTGAAACTATAAAATCAAAACTGCAACTCACTTGCACCTATTAAAGAAACTCACACGCTACTCGCATACTGCATTACTGCACAGACTTAACGATACTGGCGGACAAGGTTACTAAACTTTCCAGTGGGTACCGGTAACTGGCTGACGTCATTACCGAGCGTAGCCGAAGTCCTCCAAACGCAGAAACCCCTGTTCTGGGCAACCTGTTTTATACTAACCTTGCTGCACCACTGTATGGCCGCTTTGCTCATGCGCAACACGAAAAAACCTTTTGAACACAGATAAAATTGCGTTTATCTATCCGTCCGTGTACTATAGTCAGGCTTTCCAACTTACTCTTCACGTCGATCCCTAACGGTTGAAAGTAGTCCGCGGTCTAAAGCAGTAGTATTCAAACTTTTTGCTTGCCGTACCCCCAACATCCAATTCTTTCACCTTCGTATCCCCGAAGTACGAGTGTACTGCGATTATACCAGAAATAACATGATTTTTGTTGGATGCCAATTAATATTAACTGTAATCATCATCATTAGGGCTCGGTTGTTTATGACATATCATATTTTCTCATTATTTCCCAGGAAAATACCATTTAAGCATGATTTTATATACGGTGACTAAAATTACGAAATTTTCACTGGTCATATAAAGTCATATTTTGGCTCTTTTATCGTTTCTTTGTCGTTTTCCGGTAATATTTTTATCATGGTAATATTTCCTCGCGCAGTTTCGTATTTTTGTCATATTTTTATAATTTTATTCCATTTTTGCATGTCTGCTTTCAATTGTCTCAATGGCGAGTTTTTCACGAGTACTTGCTTGCAATCGTCTCAAAGACAGATTTTTCACATCACTTAATTGTTGTCTGTAATTTCTTACAATTACTTTTCTTAGAACGATGAGAATTAGGAGCGTAAGCTGTATAGAAAGAGGCAGATGCTTATAAAGCGGCAATTAGTAAGCCTCACTTGAACTCTAATGATTTGACGTATTTTAAATATGCTCCAATAACATTCTACGATGTTGAGCAGTCTTTCCCGTTATAAGTCAGTGTGGCGTGGAAACAAAAGATTGTTCCTATTTGAAAACTATAAAATATGTGTAACTAGCTGATGTACCCGTGCTTCGCTACGGAATTCTACATCGTATACAGAATACTAGGTTAGGTCGTGTACACGTTGTGATTAAGATTGTATTAAATTGCATAGCTCTCAACGTTACTCTAGAAACGCCACGAAAAAGTCATCAAACTCTTTTTATGTGAAGACTGGTTTAGAGAATTTTCATTGTAGTGGTAGGCCCGCTTGCCTACCATCAGTTACAATCAAGTTGAGGAATTTTCATTATAATGGCAGACTCTTATCCTCCACCTGCCTTTTTACATCCTCAGAAAGACTGAATTAGTGGAATTACAAAATGAAATCAACATAGGTCATTACAATGACGCCAATAGGAATGTCCCGATTAAGAAAGAGTGCTATCATGAAATGCTCGATCAAATGAAAAACAACACATTTTCCCACTTTTAACGAACAGTAGTACGCTGTCGATCTTCCGTCAAGATAGCAACATTCAAGTAAGCCATCTTCAAAACAAGTGCAGGTGGTTAAAGATGGCACCTGTTATCTTGACAATTGTCAAAAAAGAATGTGGAATTTCAAATTGCCCGCTACCACGCGCGTAAGATAGCAGCCATATGGATTTAACCCCGTCAAGATGCCAGCACTGAAGTTTGCGATAGTCTGTTGTTTAAAGATGGTGGCTGTCATATTGACAGCTGTCAAAAAAGCACGTGGAATTTCAAATTTTGCGCGCCCACGTGTCTAAGATAGTAGCCATAATGATTTAGCGCCGTCAAGATGCCAGCACTGAAATTTGCGATAGTCTGTTGTATAAAGATGGCAGCTGTCACCTTGACAGCTGTCAAAAACACGTGGAATTTCAAATTGCCCGCCACCACGTGCCTAAGGTGGTAGCTACATAGTTTAGTGCCGTAAAGATGTTAGCACTGAGGTTAGTGATGCGCTTTTGTTTAAAGATGACAGCTGTCAAAAAAGCACGTGGCTTTGTTTACAAATTCAAATTTCCCGCGCTGTTGAGTCAGCAGTCACGTGACCCGCTCCGCGGCCTCTGATTGGCTCGGGATTGGGAGCTCCACTGCCCTACTACTGTTACTCAAGCCCTAGTTTGCGGATACTATGTTCGTGTTGTTAATGAGAGGATGGAATGTGACATTTGCGTCAGCAAAATCTCACTGCCTAGAACTTCGACACCACTAACGGAACTGATTATGCATTACGACAGGGGAGGAACTCCATATCCAAAATCTTGTTTCCTTTTCTCTTGTTAATCGTCTACTGGACTTTGTTGAAGTTGCTGTGCCCTACTCTCAGACGTCCTCCAAACTTTCGAATGGAACACGAGGACTTGCTACTTCTTCCTTTCAGAGTATGTTCTGATGCAGTGTGAAGTCAAAGAACATCAAGAAACTATTAGTGACATTAACCTAACTAAGTTCCGTAAAATCTCTGTTAACATGTTATTGCGTTAGCGAAAACACAGAAAATTGCCCCGCGGGATATCACACCAGGCCTTCGTCCAGGAAAATCTTCATATTATGAGATGAAGAGGCCAACGACCACTTCACACGGGTATCATAACTGAAGTAATTTACGAGCTTCAGTGAGCATATGACTGCTCCGTAGTGTTTTTCAGGCTGTCGTCATAATAATGCGTTAAGGCATGGCCAACTAAATTCTTAGGCATTGTTGTAGATAATCTTGGAAGGTTCGTGTTAACTATGTCTGGAAATAGGCTATCAAAAATTAGCCATAGAGCCAGACGAAACTCGTGTCCTCGTCCTGAGGTGGTTCATCTTTCTTCAGGCACACCCCCAATGGAGGTGAGCTGCATGTACCATTTCAACCACATACCATCCCTCCTGCTATTCTTAAATTTTTGGCAGTACCGGGAACCGAACCCAGGCCTCCGAGGACGGTAGCTAATAACACTAACCGTTACGCTAGCGAGGTGGACTAGTCAGTACTGTAAGGAATATGTTGAAAAATAAAAATTTCCTTCCGATTATAATGAAGAGTAACAGTGTCAGACTGAATTGTATGTTCAGATTATAATCTAAATTCCAATCTTCGATGTTTGGTAGAAAATAGATTCAAGAAATCTGTTGGTTTTACAATTATGTCTCTGAGAATGATCAAAAGAGCCAAACCATTGAGTCGACATTCACTTGTTTATTGTCAGTTTCTGTATATTATCTTTTGTAAAGTTTCCATGGGTCTAAGCTACGCCACTCTTGCCTTTGTTTGCCTACTTCTAATATTCGGTTCATGCATGTATGACCTGCCAACACGATGCGTATTGAGGCCTATATTCGTATACTGTTTCACAATCAGCTTGATCAACTTGATGCCATGATTTTCTGGATATTCGCTTTCTAAGGCATGGTCATTCAATCATTCAGTGAAAGCAAAATGTCATCGCATATATTTCCTTGAACATTTAATTTAATTTGGGTCTTCCAGGTAAGATCAAAAGGATCTCCTTCACGCCAACAGAGCAAAAACCTCGAGGTCAGCACAAGTAGGTCAATTCACGTGCGGATAATTGTTAAGCAAAATATTATTTTATTCGCACGAAGATTAACTTCATGGAAACATATCCGTGAAATGATACGCTATTGCCGTTTATGATCCTCCTTGAGCAGCTGGCATTTTCCTTCAGAAAAGTGGGTGCTACAGTTTATCGGGAATCCCCAATAAAGACCAACTACAAATATCAGACATTAATGCAGAATCCAACATGGTGGAATCATTGGGCCACTGTCTGCTGTGGAAAGCAGTAGGGCATTAATTCCTAATAATATAACTAACGCCGATAACGTGCATAATCTTCGTAAAGGAGAATTAGTATATGAAATATACATCATGTTTCCATAGTTAGAAAACATGAAACGGTATACAATAATATACCAAAATAGAAACAAGTATTCGACCAACTTACATAAACCTACAGCAGCAAAATTGACAATGTCAAAAATGTGAGTAATTAATATACGTTGGTAATAAAGTGGTTATGGCTTTTAGTGCCGGGAGTGTCCGAGGACATGTTCGGCTCCCAAGGTGCAGGTCTTTTGATTTGATTCCCGTAGGCGACCTGCGCGTCATGAGGATGAAATGATGATGAAGACGAAACATACATAATGGTTAATATTCCCAACCCTGCCGGGAATCGAACCTGGACCCCTGTGACCAAAGGCCGTCACGTTAACCATTTAGCCATGGAGCCGGACAATATATGTTTGTAAAACAATAACACATAACGCATAAAATATCGTACTCAGTAAATAAGGTATTCAGCAAGCAAGACTACTTTAAATATTCACATGACTCGCTAACATAATCCTGCAACACATGCACATGATAATGACAAAATTTCACCAAAATTCTTTGGTAAAACACAAATACGCACACACAACACATTACAAGAAAAACATCCATAGCACTGAAATGGCATACCATACTCAGTAAATAAGAAATTCAGCATCCTATAATACTGTGCTTTAAATATGCACATTTTATTTATTTACTCGTGTCAGAAGCATACTTAATCATACAGTTAAAATAAAGTGATAATAAAACTATTTACAAAACTTACAAAAATGGACAAACAAAGGAAAATTGACCAAATTTACTGTACATCTAGATGGTGATTTTCCAAAACTGAGCCGCACCTATGGCATTGTCATCAGCAAGCATTAAATCTTGTTCTGAACATGAAAATGGACAGAGAGGACATTTATACATGTGGTTCACTGTTTGTTCTCCACCGCAGTCGCACTTGCTGTCCTCTGATGTGAAGCCCCATAACATAAGTGAGGACTTAGCCCTGCCGAGACCAGTTCTTAATCGGTTAAGAGACCTCCAAACACTCCAGTCTTCATTGTAGCCAGCGGAATATGTTCACGCGGCTCCATCCATTCTTGCTGCTTAGATTTCCACAAGTAAAGTCTTGCCTTATCTGGTGGTCCTATCATAACCATACAGCCAGTACACTTGAAAATGACAAAAATTGATCCAACATTCGTTGGTGCCAGGCTGAGTGGCTGAGACGGTTAAGGCGCTGGCCTTCTAACCCCAACTTGGCAGGTTCGATCCTTGCTCAGTCCGGTGGTATTTGAAGGTGCTCAAATACGACAGCCTCGTGTCGGTAGATTTACTGGCACGTAAAAGAACTCCTGCGGGACTAAATTTCGGCACCTCGGCGTCCCCGAAGACCGTAAAAAGTAGTTAGTGGGACGTAAAGCAAATAACATTATTATTATTATTATTATTATTATTATTATTATTATTATTATTATTATTATTATTATTATAACATTCATTGGTAAATAATATCAATGCACAAAATATTACAAGAAAAACAGAAATTACAGAGGACATTAAAATAACATTCTCAACAAATACACATTCACCAGCCTAATTCTGCATGAAATATACAATTAAAGGTGTATTTATAAGAAAATCATAATTATTGATAAAAACCTTTGCTAACACCTTAGTGCACTTTGTAATCATCGTTTCCAAAGTCATGCTGCACTGACACTCATCAAGGTTACATACTTTACTCTCAATTACCTGAAATCTTAACGCGACCAGTGCCTCTTTCTGATTCTGTAACTTAAGCAATTCTGGTTTATAATTGTCACTAAATAACCCCTGGAAAAGTCTGAACACGTTACAACACAAGGATATGACCATCAATGATGGACACTTCATACGACCTCTCTTCACTATATTAAAATACATCATTTCCCTGTCATTATCCACAAACAATTCATTGTCAGCCTGCAACATTTTAACGCAGACGTCAAACTTTTCACATAATATTTCAATCACTTGTAAACTGGTGTAACTGGTAATGCAGACCAAAATCCACAGTGTTTCAAGGGGAACTGTGATGTGAACTACTTCTTCTAAATTATCAATAATTTCATCATGGCTATTGATATAGACATCATGAGCGAAGTCTTTCAAAGAAAATTCACCAAGTTTTGCAGACCTCGTCTTCAATACACCTAACACTTAGATCTTTATTTCAGATTCAAGAATTTGTTCCATATAAGCATTAAAAATACAACCACTCAATTTCCTGTAAACACCAATATTTCCTCTGAACTGTCTGTCTGCAATTAGGCCGTAAGCACATAAGACCGTTGTTACTTATTAAAAATATATTTACACAGTTCTATCACTGTTATGAGTGTGTATGTCAAATCATTGTATGTTTCACTTGTCAATCTTCCTTCTGTTTACGATATGTGCCGTAAGTCTTTGTATGTTTTTAAACATGTAAGGAATGAAAGGTTCATGTTATCAGGATCAGTAATTGGACTAGCATCTTCATTTCTGGTATATGTACCTTTGTTTGGATGCTGTACATTACAGACTGGCCACCACTTATGAATAAATTTTAGAAACTGGATTGTGCCATCAAGAACATCCACATTCTTATGATCAAAGACTTTACTGCTAATGATACACTCTGTCCCTATTGTTTTTTGATATAGAGCCAACCTAGATAAATTTGGAGCAATTTTTAGTAACAATATCTTCTCTGAATGAAACAACTCTTTAAGGTCTGAAAATTTTGCCTCAGTAGTTGTAAATATGCATACTGACTGTACCACATCAATATTGACCACTTCAATTAAAACAGCAAATGTCCTATCATTGTTTGGTATAATAAGAGAATGTCACAGCCCTTATCAGTAGTTCTGGAGAGTATCTTATTTGATTAGTTATAGAGAGCTCTAACTCTTCCAGGACAAATTTTATTTTACTAGTTCTCTCTGCATTAACTCACAATCTAACTCACGTGCATTTTTTCGAACGGTTCATCAAAAGAGAAAGTTTATCAGTGAGACCAATATGATCATCAGAATAACTTGTTAAATGACTTACCAAAGTCTCAAACTTCGTCTACCTGTCATACTTCAGGTCTTCACAAGCATCAGATTCCAATAAAACCTAAAATGCTCTGTAGGCAAACACACATTTTTGTGAAACACTTGAACTGCAAATGAACTTGAAACTGATGGAAAGTTAATAATGGCTCATCATTCACCTTCACAAACAACACATAATCATCCTTCACTATTACAGTGAATGGTTTAACGAACTTCACGAATGAATGAGTTCCATCCATCCATTATCTAAAGCCTAAGCCTTGTCGCTGCAGCCACATCCCGCGGACTTCAGCTGTCCTTTCCATCGTGACATAGGAAACAAAACCCAGCTGAGTGATTATGTTCCTAAGGTATGAGAGACGTGGTAAAATCTGTAATTTTGTCACTTTCACACCGCTTACTGAAATAACGTCAAAATGCTAAAAATATCACTTCTTCTTCTACCACTTTTCCTACAACTGTGGGGTCGCGGGTTCTAACTGTGTCGCACATGTGAATTTGACCCTGTTTACGGCCGGATGCCCTTCCTGTTAGTGTACGATATTGTCTGAATATGAAGATGAATTTGTTGGGTTAAACACAAACACCCAGTCCCCGAATAAGAAGAATTGATCGTATGCTATTAAAATCCCCAACCCGGCCTGGAATCGAACCCGGGTCACTCTGAAACGAAGGCCTACACTCTGACCATTCAGCCAATGAGTCAGACACTAAAAACAGCACTAACACGTTAAAAATATCTAGATAACAAATAAAGGACACAACAACACTATTTAACACACAAAAATTCGGTGGAAAATTAAATCGTGAATTCCAGTAGCAAGATAACCTCAACCAACTACACACGTGAGCGGTATAAACCAAACTGTATGTAAACATGGCGCCAAATGCCGCCTGCACGTGGCCCAATGTGGCAGACATTTTGTCACGTATCGATATATGCATTCAGATATGATAATATTCTAATTGGCCTTGCTCCAAGAGTGACAGTGCCAAACAATCCGACTTTTGCCAAACAGCACGCTCGTTCAACCTCGCATGTGACTGCAGTGCCAGTGCTACCCTTAGTGGATATGTTAGTCACTCTATGATATTAACTATTCATATTTTTGTTGTGATAATCCTCTCATTTCCTGTGGGACTGGTAAATAAACAGCGCAGTGGGAACACAACCTCTCCTACCTCGAACCTCCTTTCGAGACGGCGGGGTAACACTTCTGAATTAGGTACCTACTATCGTCAGTCCAGCAGTGGCGGTTCGTGCATGAAGGGCTTTTGGGCGCTGCCCCGCCGCCTTTTCAAAAACACGTAACATATTTTCACTCTGTAGCTGATTATATAAAGAGATGGACAAATGTAGCAAAGTCTAACTTATGGTGGTGTGTTATTCAGTTATACAATGTTATCTGTGTTGTTTTGGCTGTAAACGTTTCGCTTTTCTATTGTCAAAAATACGGCAAAAGCTATCTGACCGTGGCATACGTTCAGCAAGCAAGAATGTCTTCTCTTTAGTCCAGCACAATGTTTTCTCTTAAGTCATTAGGCGGTCGGGTGCGGGCAGGAGAACCCTCAGCAAGTTCCAAGTGTTTAACAAGGATGAGGGGTGCGGGAGGAGTCTTGGAAGACGATATTGGCTTGTCAGGGGAAGGAGGAGTGCAGGCGGGGTGTATATGCTTAGAGCATTTAATACTTGAAGGGTATATGGTCTGTCCCGCAGAGCCCATAGCAAAGTCGCCAACCAATTTACATTGTACCTAGGCCTTTCCCCCCACGTCTTACATTATCTGTTGTTAGAGGTTAATTCCAAAACTGTTTACAAAACAATGGATTCCATTAGACAGACTATTTAAACAATTCAGATCTAAAAATAAGCTAAAATGATTTAACATCTAATCATAAGGTGACGGCACTATTTGTACGTTGGTCACATTGCTTTGAGATTTGAGGAAGACGAAATGAATTCGGGCGGACACTGTTTATTTGTTCTCGTGGATGTCGATGTCGTTTGTGATCAGTGAAACAGTTGAGTGCCATAGTAGTCGTGATTGCAGTAGCTTTTAGCCGGCTAAAGTATGTGTGTGTGTTTAAATGCCATTGTAGTGTACTGTTGTGCAAGTGTTCAGTAGATAAAACTACGGTACCATAATAGTTTAAATAACATTGTAAATTCTACCTTCAGTTTTAAGTGTCGTGTTAATACCTTCATTCGTGTGTTTAGTACTTATCTGCCCATTTAAAACTAAATGTTATAGTCTTAATTTAGGAAGACAAGGAAAATGCATTATGTAAATAGTATTTTAAGTAGTGGCGGGATTTTAAGTTTTGAACATAGGATAGAATTAAAGAAATTAGGGCCTCCTCGACCGAATTTAAATATTGCACAAGAACAGAAGAGTTACGAGAACAAAAATGCATATACTAGGAAATTCAGTCCGTCACTTTATAAGCAGGCTGACTGGCTGTGCGGATGTGAGATAAGGAATGCGTCCTTCTGTTACTCTTGTTTAGCAATGAATGTCGTTGACGCTCCATGGACATCAGTCGGGGTATCAGACATAAAACACCTACGTGAAAAAGTGAAAAAGCATAAAATGAGCGAGAAACATATAAACGCTGGTATTGAATTTGCTATGCTTGGTAGAGTAGATATTCGATGCCAATTAGACAGTGCATACAGACTTAAAATTAAACAATCAAATCAACAGGTTTCGAAGAATCGATACATTCTTAGTAAATTAATTGATGCTATTTAGTTCTGTGGGAAGTTTGAACTAGTGCTCAGGGGCCACAATGAGGCATACACGTCTGATAACCCAGGTATTTTTCGAGGTTTAGTCAATTTAACCCTTTATAAGGCAAAACCCTGGGGAACAAAATATATTACTTATTTGATTAAATGCCATGTCACTGGGGTCTACTGTTTAGGTTTTGACCAAAATCTGAGTCAATACATTGTTTGATTATGCGATATCGGGTGGTAAGTATTTTTACCAGAGAGCATTTAGGATTTTTTTCCCACTGAGTGTGCACTGGTAAATATATTTACCACTTTGCTTACATGACTACTTTCCACTGTGTTTTGCAAATAATAGGTGCAAAATGCAGATAGAAAGCATGGAACAAGAAGTACATATAATTATAAATGTCACACTGGCTCTGAAAATTGCACTAGAAACATGGTGTCATGAGGTATGTGATGAAATTGATGAGAGGCCTTTGTTCGTAAAAGACATTGCTGGAACAATATCACAGACATAGAACTAAGGCACATAGTTCTCCTTACAAACTATATGATTCAAAACAAGCTATCATCCAAAATTAATTTCTAAGATCGTATAACAATATCTTACAAAGTAACATAAATATGCATTCAGGCAGGCAAGTGCCTAGGGGAGCGAGGGGTATTTTGGGGTATATCCCCTCATGTCTGATTTCTAAACCCCTCCCCTGTGGAAAGCCCTGATATCAGCCACTACATGAGGCAGTCTGTTCTTACATCCATAATTACCCTAAAATGTAAATTATTATTACTTTCTATATACGCCCCTGAACTCAGAGGAACTGAATACGATACAGATGGACTAAATTTATGGTTTTCCGAAATACACTTGAAGTGTTGTTTGGATATAAATCCATTTTTCATAATTTGGGAAGCTAATACACCTTGTGACTGATGAAACGTACGTCAATTACCTTACATTCCTCCTGCATGTTTTCATATTAGTGAATATAACATGTTGGCCAGAATAGTGTAGGAAAGGGCATATGTAAAACTTGTAACTAGAAGCTTTGATGTCTATTTTCCGATATTTATATTACCAATTGCATTGAAAATGAGTACATTATTAATATGCAAAACGAGCACACTATTTTGCTTTTCTTGGTACTTTATGTGCAGGCCAATGATAATTTGGACAAAATCTTTCAAAGTTAACCACAAAATATGCAATCTATGTTCACAAAACTATCAAAATATTCAAAAATATACATTGTTGTCTTATTTACATCAGGGAAACCTAGTATCTCACTTAAAATGAGCTGTATTTCATGGTCAACACAATGCTTCCACGAGTGAAGTTCAAGTATCGCTCTCTGGTAAACATATGTACCACTTCCCGAAGCGGAACGATTCAAATAGCCGTGAAGCGCGAGTTTCGGAAAAACTGGTAAATATTCTTACCAGAGAGTGTTACTAGACTAGAAAGCAGACAGTTACGGCCACTTAGGGTATTACCATCTGAACAGTTTCTATGGAAACCCAAGTGGTAAATATATTTACCAGCAACCTATAAAGGGTTAATATCAGAGCTAGACAGCACACTGAAAGAACATATCGAAAGAGAACAGAGTATTTGTGGGGTTATCTAATACCACACAGAACGAGTTTCTGAATTCAGTCTATCCCGTGTGCCATCAAAGATTTCGGAAGAAATCTCCAAAACAAATTTTGTGGTAATTCGAGTTGATGAAACCACCGATTGTTCCACCTTTTCTCAACTCGTTTTTGTTGTACGGTACGAGTTGGGTAGCAAAATAAATGAAAGTTTCATAAGTTTTGTGTTGCCTGATAATCACTCATCAGAAGGCATTACCTCTAGAGTATTCCAGGAGTTGGAAAGCTGAAGTTGGACCAAACTCCGGACAAAGTCGTTGCGCAGACCTACGACGGTCATTCAGTAATGAGTGGAAGGCCGACTGGCGTTCAAGCAAGGGTTAAGGTCGTTTACAAAAGCGGTCATTTTGTGCACTGCTACGCGCATCAATTAAATTTTATTGTTGAGCGATGTGCTACTCAGAATAAGCAGGTCAGGATCTTTTTTAGTAATTTAGAAGGATTTTCATCATTTTTTCAAAATCTGAGAAACGAACTGCTGTTTTGGACGAAGTGGTAAACAAGCGCATCCCAAGAAATGCTGCCACACGGTGGAACTTCAAGGCACGATGTGTAAGTACGGTTTTTATGTACAGAAATGAAATATCGGAGTGTCTCGAGAAGATTGCCGATGACAATAATGACTATTCGACAGTGAGAAAAGCCGTAGGCGTAGGGAATCTACTGAAGGATCCCGATTTTCTATTCTGGCTAGAGCTATTCTCTAAAGTTATGCCTCACTGTGACTTTCTATTCAACGAGCTTCAGCACTGCGAAATTGATAGTATAAAAGCTCAAAAAAGCATATCTGATTTCAAGTTATCGGTGCAAAGAGTCAGAAACTCTCTCGATTACGACCATCACTGGCTTAATGGCACAGACACCACCGATGGAAATCCAGCAGGCTCAAGTCAGAAACGCGCACTGTTTGAAGATAATGGAAAGATTGCAGAGAGAGAAGTATGCGATGTTATTTTATCCGGGATAGGGGACCGTTCTTTGTTCAGTGACCATCTGTCTGTTACCAAACTCTTCCAGCCTAGTTTATTTCCGAGGTATAGGATACTGTTCCCGCAAACTGAATTTGAAATTGCTGCTCGATTATTTCCTATTAACCAAATTTAACTATGGCATGAACTCTCAGTTTTATACGGCAGAAATGATTTGGCTAACGCTTCAGGTGCTCTAACACTTCTGACATGTATTTGTGATGACAACCTGGAAGTACTTCTTCCCGAGTCAATTAAGTTATTACGAATGATTTGTACAATTCCGATGACAACGTCAGAAAATGAAAGTTGCTTCTCCACGCTGAAAAAGATTAAGTCGTTCACTAGGAATACCATGGAGGAAGATTGACTTAACGCGCTTGCTATGTGCTCCATCGAGAAACAGCTGTTGGCAGTCCCTAACTTCAACGAATGTGTCATCAACCACTTCGCGGAGCAGAAGGAGAGGAGAATGGATTTTGTAAACAAACAAGTCAGCTAAGGTATCGTTACCTACATTTTTGTATTATTTTCATGTGTATCTTCATCCCGTCATTATCATCATCGTCATCATCATCATCATCAAACTATTAACTTTATACTTATAATAACAATTGACTGACATTTCGTAATCTACTAGAATTGCTTTTCGGATTCAGTTGTTGAGTTTTTTTAGCTGCCTCTGTGGATCAGCGGTAGAGTGTCGGCGTCCGGATCCCAAGATAGCGGGTTCAAACCCGGCAGAGGTAGTCGGATTTTTTAAGGGCGGAAAAAAGTCCATTCGACACTCCATGTTGTACGATGTCAGCATGTAAAAGATCTCTGGTGACACATTTGGTGTTTACCCGACAAAATTCATTAAATCTCAGCCATAGACGCCCAAGAGAGTTTCGGTTTACTCGGTCTGCCATCTAGTGGGGGCCTAGAGTAAAACAGAACGTCGAAATTGACGAGCAGACAGCCAGATGGCGTCAAATTGAAATGTCTGCACACGGTAGCTGAGGCCATACGATTATTATTATTATTATTATTATTATTATTATTATTATTATTATTATTATTATTATTATTATTATTAGCCTATGTTTTTTAACCTCTACCTGAAAAGTATATCGAGTCATGAATTTAGTGGTTTTGTGAACATAAGTATATGTTTTTGTTGATGTTTTAAGGGTATGTAGATTGTAATGCTTCCGGATTTGCGATGCTTTAAGTTTCTAATTTTTCCGCTTCGCGATATTATCTGATCTTCGCTACGTGATCGTTCTGCCTCGGAAGAAGACACTTATTTAGCCAGTGTCATCGGATTATTATTATTATTAATATTATTATTATTTCATCTACAACTATCGTGCTGCTGGACAGTGAAAACTGGACCTTTGAAGGGGGGGAGGAGATAACGGCACAGCCCTGCCAGAGTAAAAATGTCACGAAACGCCACTGCAGTCCAGGTCATCAGCCTGTAAGATCCTCGCATGCTTCTTATGTAATTTGTATCCATTAAACCCCCTCTCTTATTTCTAGATTTCGTTCAGTTGAAGCCTAACTCTTTTACAATATTTCTCAAACTAGTATATATCCTCCTTAACACAGGCCATAATTTAGATGTTGATGGAGTTGTTTTCTGATTAATGTACAGTAAATTCATAGACTGTGCATCCTTATAAAAATTGTCAATGTCCGTTGTATGCTTTTTCCCTTTCCGTGTATTTCCTGGAGTATCAAGTGGAGTCCTTTCAGTGTCTATTCTACCATAATTCTCTTGACGGTCCTCTGCAACACTTTTTTTCATCTGTTATTCTTTGTTGTGCGTTCAGAAACTTTCTTCTCTGCTGCTTTATTCCTATTCTTATCAGCTTCTTTATTCATAAAACTATAAACATTGACTACAATCTGTCACGTTTGTCATCATTTTGTCGTGAACTTCAGTTTTATATTTTACAGATGGCATAGCTCGCTTGATGCAAGAACGGTAGGAGTATACACTTACAAAGAACCGATGCCTTAAGCTACTAACCGTACATCTCAGTCAAGTTTGTCACCAGGAGCAGCCCCTTCCCTTCCCAACCCCTTCCTTTCACTTACTTTCCGTCTTTCGGTTTCCACTAGTATACTATCTGTCATTCAACATGAGATAGGTCCGCAAGCAGACTTTGATTTCTCCTTCAAGCGTCAAATTGATTACTAATTAAAAATAAAATATTAAATACTAATGAACTGATGTTCGCCTAGTTAATTATATATGCCGGACTGAGTGGTTCAGACGGTTCAGGCACTGGCCTTCTGACCCCAACTTGGCAGGTTCGAATCTGGCTCAGTCCGATGGTATTTGAAGGTTCTCAAATACGACAGCCTCGTGTCGGTGGATTTACTGGCACGTGAAATAGTTCTCGCGGGACTAAATTCCGGCACCTCGGCGTCTCCGAAAACCGTGAAAGTAGTTAGTGTGACGTAAAATAATAATAGTAAAAATAATTATTATATTATTATGATTAATTATATATGTATAGTAAAGCAAAGGACAAAAGAAGTGATCAGTGCCTGGAAATATACTTTATAGTTTGTTTTCATGTTTTAAAATAACAGTCATTTTTAAACGATAGAAAAAGTCATATGTAATTGTAATGCATCCAGCAGCAGTGTCAGGAAGTGCAACTTTCATCATTTAATTCATTGGGTGGTATTTTTTGCACTAACGATCCAGTGTATGATAGTTGAGATTTGGTTCTTAGTATTAGTACACATCTGACCGTAGTCAGGGAAACATCCACAAGTGTTTTCACCTTGTTCATTTTTCTTTGTAAAGTTATTAATTTTCTGAAACAAGCAAAAGAATAATTTAATAGAAGAAACCGAGGCTGATTTTTGTTCGTTGTGACACTAGATGGCATGAAACAACCTTCCCCAGTCCTTTCAAAGACAACCAACAGCCTCCTACCATTTTATGCAACATACAACATATATTTATTAAGTATTGTTCAGGAGAATGAGTGGATTTATTTGTTGGAAGTACAAAATTTCCGACCACACCATTGGAAAAATCTACTGATGTAACCAACAAAAAACGAAAAAGTAATATTTGTATTGGAAAAACATACGTTTGTGGAAAAATTTTGCTATTATCGGTTCTATGTACACGGATTTGGAAATGCGCGTAAAACAGCAGCACTCAAACTGCATTAACCTTGGAATAAATCTGCAATTGAAAGTAGAGCTCTGTTTAGTAGCAAAATAATGAACCTTCCGACAAACAACCTACGTAAAAACCAGCCCTGCTCTTCCCTAGAATATTTCCAGGAAGATGACCCACTGGAAAATATTTTGCTCCATAACAGATAGAAACAGATTTTCCACCATTCTGTTTACTTATCAGTTTTAATTTTAATTTAGTATAACTTCAAGGGGAAATACGTACATGCCTAATACTATTATTTTTTTTCAACAGAAATTTTGAGTTGGAGCAGCATTTGGAGAAAGCTAAACTTCTGATCAAAATTCTGGGGTTCACTAGTTACATAACGAACTTCATTCTTGAAAATGATGGAGCTAATTTTGAAGAATGAGTGAATACAATGAAACATTTATACATCGCAATTTATTACAAAGACACTACTAACATATGCCTATTCTTTTAAAACGTATTTACGGATAACCATACGGTAAGTTTATTGTTATTCTACTTAAGTTCATGAATGACTGGAGTATAGCATATTAATTTATTCAACCTTTCAATTGTATGATTTTTTCAGTGTTTCAGAACTTGTTTCTCTATACACACATACTATGCAACAAAAGTGAAGTTGGAAATTTAGAGTTATGGACCAAGGCAAGAATGAACTAAATACAAACTTGATCATAATAGGGAGAAGAAACAGAAATATATATTTTCATTTATATGGAAATAATTCTGGAATAAGAGATCTTGATGGTTGGAAGATAGCATGAGTGTGTAAAATTATTAGTGTCCAGTACACAAATATTAATCAGGGACAGTTGCCACGAAAGTTTTCTTACATTTATTTCGAGAATAAAAATAGACTTAAATGCAGATTAGTACTGCATTCAAATTACTATCGGACGCAAATGAACAAAACGGGATTAGTTGATTGATAACTGATGTTAATGATAGAACTCTATGCCACATTCACTTCTTTCTCTCAAAAATATGTGCAACATGCTTGGCCCTTATAATCACAGTAGTCTGTTTCTGTGAAATGATTTTTTCCACTATTTCCTTTTGTTTGTTTGTTGGATATTGTTTCCATTACTTTGCCTTTTAATTGCACTTCTGTAAAATAGAGAACCAAAAACTGTATATATAAGTTTATATATTATTATACATTTCTTTCACTTGCCGCGAGACTGAATTATCTTGTAAGAATTTTAAACAGCGACTAGTAAAAGAGTGAATTGATGTTAATTCAATAAACTTTCTCCTTTGTGTTATTGGATCGACAAGATCATGTATGATTACATGGTACGCAATCCTGTACCTATGATTGTGTACTGTTATATTGGGTAAACGTTTTCAAATCTAATTGCACAGGTTCTTTATTTTGCTCTTTAATTCATTTGCCTATATTTTAGCTACAGTCTATGACTTGCGAATTAAAATACATGTTGTTGAAGTGAGATTTTATATTTCCACTCATCGTGAATCAGTTAAGAGTATTTTATCTATGTACCATTGGTAGGATTTTAAGAGTACCGGTACTTAGATGTTTTCAAAAAATATACGACTTAACTTTGTACTGTATATCCCAGACGGACACTAGTGTACTGGTAGCACATTAATACTGATCTTGTACGAGTTGTAAGCTTCCAAATATTTTTGGATAAATAAGCAATTGAAGTAGGTACTGCTGGTCTACAAATAGATATTTCAAAAACACAATGTTTATATGTGAATATGCCTGTCACTCTGTGAATAATTGTAAAGAAATAAACAAAATCATTAACAAAGCATTAATCTTTGAATGGATATATATATATATGAATTAACAACAAGAACAAATAAAGACCTTGTATCAAGTCAGGGATGGAAAAATATAGTTTTATTTCAGAACCCACATCCCAGACAGTTTTCTCCATGAAGCACAAGCAAGTCACCAGATTCATACTGGAAATGACAGCCATAATTTTTCTCAACAAAGCCTTCCTTTACATTTCCTTAATTACAGAAAATCCCGGATTTTGTTAGCCTTTTTTAATTATATGAATATTATTTACAGTATGTGATTGTTTATCAATTGAATAGCAATTTTTTGACAATGGAGAAAATGACGAAACTAGTAACTGCTGTTGATAATGTACGGCAGTGAATACACGAAGGATATTATAATTAGTAACGGTTTCAGGTCAAAATTTCCGATAATTTGCAACTTGTTCCCGTTTGTTTCAATTTATAATGAAATTCATACTCGAAGGTCAAGGAGGCACGTTTTCTCATGTGTCATCTAAACTAACTGAGGAGCAGATAGGAGTATTCCAGGATGCTGTGGATGCAATTAGCAATGATAGTGATACTTTTTCAGACATGTTTGATGATAGTTACATTGACAGAGACAATATACCACAAGAAATTGAGTCAAGTGAGGATGGAGATATAAATTATTGTAAGCTAGTGGCTGTTTTGAAACCTTCAAAAAGGAAGAAAATCGACAATATTGCTCAGGAGACTGCCAATGTAACTATTGAGCCAGCAATAAACAGTGGCTGCAATAAATGCTGTGAAAAGTACTCATTGTCGTAAAGCAAGAGCGGAACGAAAACAGAAGTCAAACACAGGACAAAATATATAGAAATGCTAAAGGTAAAGAACTTAAATCTAGAACCAAAACTCTCATAATTTGCCGTATGAAGTGCAAAGAAAAACTATATAAATGATTGATGAACAGCCCACGGTTGGGACATAAATATTTTAAAAAATATTGACTCTTGGAGAGTGAGACAAAAGAGTAAGCTATGTGGTCGTCCTCACTGAATCGAAACCACCAGCAACATTGGTATTATTATTTATTAATGAACAAAACAAGCTTCCAGCCCAGATACATGTTCACAAAGCAATAATCCTAATAATAAAAATAATAGTAATCATAAAAATACTGATGATGATGATAATAATAATATTAAACAAGAATCAACCTACAAAACAACTAATCTAGCCCTACCCTGACCTTGCATTCACCACATGACCGTCACAACAGATAGTTCTGCAAAAAAACCGCTAACATATCGTTACAACAGATTCAACTCCAGTCCTTGTATGCACAGTTGCTTACTTCGCAATCCTTGTTCCTAAACCTACTTATCCCGGATTTAAAGTTCACCTAATGACAACAATCGCATACTGACTTGCAATCTCGTAATCGGTAAGGCCTCTACTTTTCGCACATACCATATTATTTACTCAATTACTTCGCAATCTGAACGCCCACCGCAGTCACTCGGTCTTACTTCAACCTCGAGGCTCGAATTCTACATCCTTCACTATGTACACATCACCAGCACTTCATTTACTGCTGAAATTACCTAACAAACTCAAACCACTGGATACTATTATACAAGACCCCCATAAACATCATAAACACTTGTCCCCATTCCAAACACATACCCCCTTATTCCCTCCAAGCTATACTCACCACCATCGCCCTATGAATCTCCTTCCATTTTTCTCACACCTGCATTTTAACCGCACATAAGTAATTGTTCAATTCTCCTCCGTCTTCCCATTCCTTAATAATCCAACTTATAATACTCCGCTCGTCCCCTATTCCTAACATTTTCCGATGTTTGGTACCCAATAGACTATCTCTGATTTTACTTGTTTCTTCACAATTACCTAATAAGTGAAAATCGTTGTTCTCTGCCCCACAAAGTATACATACCGACTTATCTCTACCTTTTAACCATCCCTTATTTTTATGAATCCCCATTATCCACCACATCAAGCCTCTCCTGTTTAACCTCTCAACGTATCTAATATTTATCCCCGTTACTTCTTCTACTTCATTAGAAACACTAAGAGAACTTCTTACTCTACTTTCAGCCAATAATTTCTGCCTATACATATCTTTAATTCTCCTTGACAGCACCTTCATCCCTCTAGCTTCTATCTTCGTCCACACTTCTTCCCACATGTACCCCAAACCTATCATCTCCAAATATCCCTTAATTTTTTCTAGCCAGCCTCCCTTATACATGCTCTTCCATTGTTCATACGCGGCCTGTAATACCCACCCGCTTCCTGTCTTTTTAAATTCATCCAGTATCTATTCTTTTCACATTATCACATTCCAAATCCTCCCCACACATTAAATCCGCCCCTGCATTAGCTGTGCACATCGGTAGCCCCATCATTATCTTACCAAAATTACTAATAATTCGTCTTTATTCACCACTTTTCTCATCCAACCCCCATACTTCTGCACCATACAATACCCTATCGAAAATCACCGATCTTAACACTAACCTGAAGGTTTTATAACTGATACTCGGATATTTAGCTAGCAAGTTTTTGACTGAGGCTAGGGCTGCCAAACCTCTGCTTTTCGCCCTACTAATCTGATCGTTCCAAGTTCCTTTACTGTTAAAAATGACTCCTAAATATTCCAACTTCTTTACTTGTTCCAACCTTTCTCCCCTCAGGACCCATTTCCCGTCCTCCCTTCTTCCTTTAATTACCTGGGCTACTAGCATTTTAGATTTATTCCCATTAATTTTCAAGTCCCATTTCTTCGCGAAAAGCGACACTGCATTTAAAGCTCTCTGCATCCCCCTGAAGTTAGAGTCATCACTATCACATCATCAGCAAAAATCAATCCCTGTACCTCCAACCCATTAATTACCGGCACGGCCCAATTGCTAGTCCCACACCAGCAACATTACGGGAAAGGACCCAGTATCCCGCCAAGAAAAATTGCCGTATAGTTACTCATTTTTATCATTTTCGAGTAAAATGAGAACGGTTCTCTGTTTGCAGAGGATGTTTCGTGAATATCCTTGATGAAGGCAGAGGTTTATTATACTAATTAGTAGGTTAATGATGTGTCTGGAACTTTAAGTGACGACAACAAAGGAAAAACATCACCAGGTAACATAAAATATCCTGAGAAACTGAAAGATTTAAGAGGTCAAGTTTCCCCATTTGAAACCATACTACACAAGTTGACAAAGTAGTAGATTTTATCTACCTAGGGTGTAGATACTGGGGAATCAAAGTGTCTGAGTCCTCCCAACGATGCAGTAAATACGTGTTTAAGATCTCACGAAAACAGCCGAATAACATTCTACCCTCTTCCAACACTTTAATTGACAGCACACTGAACAAAGCAGGATAAAATTCGTTTGGTTTTTTGAAAGGTGGAAATGGCTCAACTGGCAAAATTTGAGTTTTTGTCGCATTGACTTTGAAATAGCGTCAAGCGAGAAAGCGTAGCGAGTTGTCTTCTCAAACAGCTATGTAGGGGGAATGGGAAGAATAATAGAAGCATTTATGAAATGACTAGCAAATGTACCCGTGCTTCGCTACGGTATTCTACATTGTATGCGGATATCGAAGTAAATTACTGTACATGCTGTGAATAAGATTTTTTAATTCCATGTCTTTTAGCGTAATCCGAGAAACAGCGTAGGAAGGTTCACATACGTTGATTCCAATGTAAAGTGTGAGTAGTGGAGTTGTGATGATAACGGCAGGTTCACTTGCTAACTGCCATTCACAATCGAGTTGGGAATTTTCATTATAATGGCAGGCTCCATTGCCTGCTACGCGGTCACCATCGATTTGGGGAGTTTTCGTAGCATTGGCAGGTGCCATTTCCTACTTCCAGACAGATAAGTTGAGGAATGTTTAATATAATGGCAGGCAACTTCCCTACTGACAGTCAAAATTGAGTTGTTCTGTTATCGTCATAATCACAAGCTCATTTTCCTAATGCCAGTCAGCTTACTGCCAGTCACACCGGGGTGGTTAATTTCCATCATAATAGCAGGCCACTATTGCTTAACGTCAGCAACATTTTAGATGGGTAAATATGTTTATAATAGCGGCCACCCTTGCCTACTGCAAAACACAGTCGGATAAAGGAGGTTTGAAAAAATTGCATGCTCCCTAGCCTTCTGCCAGTCAAATCGCGAAGGAATTTATTCAATACAATGGTACACAGGAGTTGGAGAAGTACCCCGTTCCTACTGCCAATCAAAGTCGATGTGAGGAGTACTGATTACAATAGCAGACGCCCTCCTGCTGATAGTCATCATCGATTTGTAAAGTATTAATTGCAATGGCACACACTTCCTTTCTAGATCACTACAAATCGACATCAATTAGTAAATCTGGATCAGCATAAGAAGGTATATGCATGTTTACCTCCATTTACAGATTAACTGCTGCTAAACGATACATCACATCGACAACCGAATAGTACAATAAGACGGCACATTTAGTGGTCTATTGTAAATGGCTGGTACTATGATATTTTCTCGTATCTCATTTACTTATTGGTAAGACTGAGTTAGAGACGTTGAAGAGGGTCAAATACGGGAAAGGTTTTTTCAAAGTGCATTTCTTTTCGGATACTTATATGACAACTACAAACGTAGTATTTGGCTCCCGTATAGCTATTGGGTGGGCCAATGGTCGTGTAGAATTTGATTATCCTATCTTTACCTTAAATGATTCAAGCCATCAATTATAATGTAAAAATTTCAAAATGTACATAAATCCAGAAATAAAGCAATTTTAATGTATAAGGGATAGGACCAAAGTTGAAGATCACACCAAATTGAACCGAGGTTCTTCTATCCCTTTTGTGATACGACTTACCGTTTAGCTACCAAATACCTCGAAACGAAGGTCTGCATCGTCATTAAAATTGCCTACATATTTTAATATTTTTCGGGGATAAATATGAAAAATGTAAACATCTCGTAATTTTTCCGTCGCTTATAGGCTAAAAGCTATAATTTTGCCAAATTTCAATTTCTTAGCTCATCTGGCAGATGGTGACGCCATCTTGATTTTGGGGAGGGGAGGGGGTTAAAAATTAGAACGTTCAGGAAAATTTTAAGCTCATGAAACGTATAGGTTATCGTTTTGGATAAACATATCCGACTGCGTTCTTATGCTGATTCCCAAATATGAGACTTCCAGCGAGAACCCCTCATGGTATTTTGAGAAGTTTCGATTTTCCTAGGGATCCTTAAGTCATCAGCTTCTCTGATACAAAGTTTTAAGCTTCTAAGATGTCTGGATGTGCCTCATTAATTCACGTCTATTTTCATTTTCATACCTTAATTTATATATTGTATGCATATATGTATGTATTCTGTCCGTTTAAGCCACGACTAGCATTTGGAGGCACGCGACCCTCTCAGGGGTGCTCAGTAAGGGATTGACATGTTCCACAAGAAAAATGGTGTGGATCAAGGAGATGGGCAGATATTAGTAAATAATGAACCATCGAAATTCAAATAAATGGTGGATGATTTATTCCAAAAATAATAATTCCTTCTCAGAATAATGATTATGTGAAATGATCGCTAAAATTTTTAATTTTATATCAACTCTTGCTGTACATCCAAAAATTAAAACAAATGGGATGGTACATGTTAATGAATTCTTGTTAATTCTGACAAAATTGTTTTGTCCATGTCACATTTTTTCGAATATTACTTTGAATGTTATCTGATTTTTCTAGAAAATGATGCTCGCACGCATGTCAATTCATGCCGGAAAATCTGGAACAATATTTTAAATACTGAAGTTATATGACTGAGCGAAGAGAAAAAAATAAAAATACAAAAAAAAAGTTTTAACAAATTACGTTTGTCGCTTAATTTCACTTTTTAATTTAATTACTTATCCAATTTAAATCGACTTTTCAATGATTATCTGCTCAGCGTAACATAATACACGTGATATTAC
Source organism: Anabrus simplex (assembly GCF_040414725.1). Taxonomy (NCBI): domain Eukaryota; kingdom Metazoa; phylum Arthropoda; class Insecta; order Orthoptera; family Tettigoniidae; genus Anabrus; species Anabrus simplex. The sequence continues at coordinate 411,310,407 of NC_090267.1, read as the reverse complement.
GTGGCAAAGTAGGCAAGAAAATGAGAGAAAGAAAAAAATTAATTTAAATTAAATCCTTAACCATTTGTCATAATCCTGACACAGCGCCAAAATTCGGAACAACGATGGTTACACACATAAATCGATATTGCACAATAAAATTAAATCACACAACCTGTGTAATAACAACATAAAAATGCATGAAATGATCTCCCATTACCATCATCCACCAAGGAAAAACAATTGCAACCAACTACAGCTAAGAGTACCATTTACAAATATACACCTGTCCACACGTTGTCCATTCATCTCCTTGGGAATGACAGACTCCTGTAAATAATGATCCGCACCTGTAACTAATCCACCTGGTACAAACAATCTAGGTAATGATGACTGAAAAAATATCGCCAATATCTGTATCGAACTCATGACGTTATCAACATTTAGCATATATTGAGGAAGTGAATAATATTATACAACTTCGATTTAATATTATTGGTGATGACGCTCATCCAGTATGACAAATAACCATCTCATACACTCAATTTTATTTTGAAGGAAGACATGTGGTTTACCTCGTGGTTCAATATTTAATGAAGACGCTATCGCCTATAATTCTCTCACAAACAACAACTCGCACATACGTCAAATGACGATAAATTATTCCAAAATCTCCGTTCATCAATACACGCAACATCGCAAAATATATTAAATGTGCCTCTATCCATAGAGACGTGAAGAATCGCCTTCGAATAGCACATAAAATCACCATAATTCTTGCCATAATTCACCACATGGCACAATGTGAGAGGTAAACATAGCGAAAGTAACTCGCAACATCCGTTCAAAATATTACGGGAAAATTTTCATAAATGACATGAACCACATACAAATATAATAATAAGACACTATCCTTCATTAAAAAGTATGAAATTGGATTCAAAACAAACTATCCGTATCGTTAGCACAGCGTTAATATGTCAGATGAGCCTGTTGCCTCGTATAAAATATAGCAAACACTTTTGGGCAAAATATAAGAGAAATACATTTCGAAGAATGAAAATATCACGCGTACACAATCCTCAATATCATAGTAATCGAATAGAAATGTAAAATTCCTTAAAGGTTAGCAGATGGCTGATATTTAAATCAGATACATGTCCGATGACATAACTATTTGAAACCCGCATGGCCGATGATGTTGACACCCTGTCATCATGCACCTTAAAATCACGTAGTAAATGAAACTACAAATCCAACGTCGAATAATGCAAGAAAATAACATGGTAAAGATACTAAAAAGCTACTCAAACTACTGTATAATTAATAATCCCTTCAAGAAGAAAGTTAACTATATATTACAGCTACATAGAACAGATAATACCCAGTTTAAATGAAATGTCGACTTAACTTGGATGTCTTGATGACCATGGTGTTCTTCTAGGCAGGATTCATGGCATTAGGACGCCGTTGGCATCGGTTCTGGGTTTTAGTGCTGCATCATGATCCAAGCGATGTCTCCAAGGCACACGAACTTCACACTGCAGGCTTCCATTTCCTTGGCCGGTATCGAACTCGTATTACTCGCAGTACACTGAAACTTTCACAAAAATATTAGCACAAATGCATCGAACTCGTGGTTTCACAATTAGCAAAGGATGATACGTGCCTTCTTTTCTAACACTATTGACGTCTGTTAAGATGTTGAAATGATCTGTTAAAGCTGCGCTGAAATAACACTGCTCCCGTTGTAGAGCGAATAACAGCTGTGTCCAGGCCTGTAGGAGACCTTCTTATGTAGTAACTTCCCGAGCAATCACGCAGCCAGCAGAGAACAAGAGCGAAACAAACGTGAGAGAATGAATGGGAATATTCTAGTACCAGCTCGCCGCCTATGTTTCGAGCTTTGACGTCACACCTCATGATTCAATTGACGTCCTGAATTCCTCGGCGTTGTAATTGAGATGTCCGTTAATTTCTTGTTAAATAATTATATAATTAATTCCATAATTAACTTAATTTTCAATTATTACTATTCGTGCCTTCCTGAAGTGTGGTATCACGGTGTTTATGCATACTTGTTGGAGAGTGATTATTAGGATGTCGGATCTGACGTGATAATATGACGAAGGATTTTAAATGTAATACTTGTCGTGGGTGAAAAGTTCAGCTGTATTAAAATTTTCCCGTCTTCTCTTGTGGTAATAACATTGTCTTTCACTCCTCAGCAGGTTACACAAAAGATAAACAAAAAAATCATCCCTTTGCATTCCCCTGTCGACACGCCGCGCGAGACACCTGGGGGTACAGTCCGGTCTTATAAATTTCACGGCCGATCACAGTAGACCAAAAATGTCACAGTATACATGTATATGTGTATATGAATATATGTATATATATACAGGGTTATTCACCTAACATGTCACACGGAAATAACTTCTTTTTTTTTTGCTAGGGGCTTTACGTCGCACCGACACAGATAGGTCTTATGGCGACGATGGGATAGGAAAGGCCTAGGAGTTGGAAGGAAGCGGCCGTGGCCTTAATTAAGGTACAGCCCCAGCATTTGCCTGGTGTGAAAATGGGAAACCACGGAAAACCATCTTCAGGGCTGCCGATAGTGGGATTCGAACCTACTATCTCCCGGATGCAAGCTCACAGCCGCGCGCCTCTACGCGCACGGGAAATAACTTCTAAACCATTAAAGATATCAGCATTCTGTTTTCATATTCGTAAATGGGTCGCCGGGTCTTGTAAAATAACATGCTACTTATTCTGATGGGGTGATTGACAACCGAGATATTGATACTTACTCCATCATTTTGAATGGAGCGGCACAAATTTATACATCTGATTTCAAAGTTCATCTGTGTACAAGTTCAAATATGTAAGTATTTTCAAAATCGGACAGTTAGTTTTTGAGATATAAGTAAGAACAGCATGTTTTGCATGCCGCATCGGACGGCGTGCAGTCTGGCAAGGACATATTGAGGCGCAAGCAGTTTCCTGGGAGTAAGTTCAGCCACAGAATGGATACCAGGTATGCAAGCACCTCGTACACATGTGATGGGTTTGCAAAGTGTGTATGACAGGCGAACACATGGCAGGACAGAAATGGTTGATGTGTTTAAAAGAAAAAAATAAGTACTTTGCCTTGAAAGGAACATAACGAAAGCTATAATTGTCGCTGGCTTTAGTGTACAGTTCATACTACTGTACTCTGTGAGTTGAGAAATAAACATAACACAAAACACCGGAAGATCTTCTTCTAGAAAAGCAAATGTTCAGAGCTGATCGTGGTGAGTTGGCAGCAACACTATTATTTATGTTTTATTTTACACGTATTAATCTCCGCAGAGCTCCAGCGCGAATGTAGTAGCGTGCATTCGGGAGAGCGTAGGTTCGAGTCCTGCCTCGCCCAACCTGAAAGTGATTTTCATGGAGTCCCATGTTCAACACCAGGCAGATGTCCGGCTCCATGGCTAAAAGGTTAGCGTGCTGGCCTTTGGTCACAGGGGTCCTGGGTTCGATTCCCGGCAGGGTCGGGAATTTTAACCTTAATTGGTTAATTTCGCTGGCACAGGGGCTGGGTGTATGTGTCGTCTTCATCATCATTTCATCCTCATCACGACGCGCAGGTCACCTACAGGTGTCAAATCAAAAGACCTGCATCTGGCGAGCCGAACATGTCCTCGGACACTCGCGGCACTAAAAGCCATACGCCATTTCATTTTTACCAGGCAAATACCGGATAGGTACCTTTGTGATAGGCCACGGCAGACTTCCTTTCCAAATCCTTCCCATTCCCATCCGCGAGAAAAACGCTAAACTGAGCGCGAACTATTACATGTCAAAACAAAACAATACAACTTTAATCTCCCTTCCCCGTTGTGTGTTCGCCAGTCATACAATAACGTTGCACACCCAGGGTATGCTACGGTACATCACATTATGTTTACAGTACATGCCTGGTATCCGTTCTGTGGTTGGAATCAAGGCCAGGAAGCAGCTTGCGCCTCAATATCGATGGCTTTTTTTAAAAACCTCGTAAGTCAGAATACTCTCCCTATCCATTATATTCCTTAAGACTGGTCACGCCTTCCAGTCCCATATTTATATGCAGTCCAAAAGAATAATTTTTGTTATGGTCATTTTCCTCTGCCAATTTGTAAAGGAAAATGAACCTTAAATACATTGTACTGTATGAGTGTGTAAATTTGCCTTGCAATCAACATCCCTACAATTTCGTACGTTAAGGTCCATTTTCCTTTAGACATTAGCAAAGGAAAATGAACACAGCGAAAATTATTCTGATGGACTGCATACAAATATATGACTGGGGGGCGTGTCCAGTCTTAAGGGATATAATAGGTAGGAAGAACATTTGGACATACGAGGTTTTATCAGAAAGCCATCGATATGTCCTTGCCCGACTTCACGCCGTCTGATGTGGCATGCAAATCCGCGCATGATGCTTTTACTTATATCTCAAAAACTAATTGTTCGATTTTGAAAATACTTACATATTTGAACTTGTACGCAGATGAACTTTTAAATCAGCTGTATAAATTTGTGCCGTTCCATTTAAAATTATGGAGTAAGTATCAATATCTAGGTTGTTAATCACCCCATGAGAATAGTAGCACGTTATTTTACAAGACCCTGGGTACCATTTACGAATATGAAAACAGAATGCCTATATCTTTAATAGTTTAGAAGTGGAACTTCATGGGGTGCTTCAGCGGACACATTACGACGTACTGCGCTTGGCCTCGTGTATTCTGCAGCTGAATACTGCTCTTCAGTATGGCTTAACAGTTGCCACGTGAAGAAAGTCGATGTACAACTTAACACCACCATGCGTATCATCTCTGGTACTCTGAAGCCTACTGCAACGCACTGGCTGCCAGTCCTGTCCCACATTGCTCCACCAAGCCTGCGACGTTCAAGAGCCCTTGTTCAAGAATATAATAAGATCATGTCCAATCCAACTCTACCTATCCATAGAGATGTTGCAGATCTCTGGAGACAAAGGCTGAAATCCCGTAAGCCACCGATGAAAACAGCTAAGAATCTAATGGATGCTGGTTTCAATTTAAAAGTGGAATGGAAAGAGCAATGGATTCGTACAGCTCCGGAGTGGCCAAGCCTCTTTAATCCAAACCACGCCCCAGCTGGTTTCAGCTTGCCAAGAAGAACGTGGGCATCACTAAACAGGTTCCGCACAAATTGTGGAAGATCTGCATTCTCCCTTCACCAGTGGGGCTTCAGGGACTCTCCAGCGTGTGATTGTGGTGCTTTAGTCCAGACCATGCATCATATAATGGACGAATGCCCTCTGCGTGCTTATGGTGGAGACCGAAAAGACTTTGCTGATGTCTCAGTATCCGTAGTGCAGTGGATAAACAATTTAGATATTCATGTGTAATTGTTCCCTACTTACCTTGTATTCTTTGCAGGTTTTTCTTTTGTATAATTATATACTTGTCCATTCTGTAAATTCCATACGCTTAATAATAATAATAATAGTTTAGAAGTTATTTCTGTGTAACATGTTCGGTGAATAACCCTGTATATACATATATGTATATGCAGTACAGTATATATAGATCGTTCCAAACCGATTTCTATTTATTAATATAGATTATAATTCACCCCGTTCCCTAGTGGTTCTAGGGGTCTCTTGCACCCACAATATTTTTAACAAACAGGAAATATTTGTACGCCCCCACCCCAAAGGGGAGTGTCACCATTCATCTCAGCAACCCAGAAAATTATGGATTCGGCACTATTTTCGATTATTTTTCTATATCACTCACCCGTCGCCCCCACCCCAAAGGGGGCTGAAATTGGACTTAAAAATTCCGGAGTATCGCGATTCATCTCAGTGACCTCGAAATTTATGGATTCGACACTATTTTTTAATATTTTATATATCACTCCCCACCCCAGAAGGGGCTGAAGTTGGACTTTAAAAAATTCTGAGTGTTACTATTCATCTCAGCGACCCCGCAATCAATGGACTCGACACTGTTTTTGATTATTTTTATATATCACTCCCCCCTCACCACCCATCCCGAAGGGGACTGAACTTGGATTTTAAAAATATCGGGAGTGTCACTTCACAGCAAACCCGTAAACTATGTATTCGGAACTATTTTCAAATTAATTTTAAATATGATACCCCTGACCCCCACCCCTAAGGGGGCTAGGGATTGCTTACCCCCACAGTGCTCGTCTCCAGATAGTAAATTGTACGTGTACCAAGTTACCTTGATTTTGCTCTAGTGGTTTAGAAGGTGATGTGTCATTTACATACATTCATTTATACATTTGTATTTAGATTTACGTTTACATGTGTAACCTATTTAACATCACCCTCTTTCAATAATTTTATTGAGAGCAGACTGATTGAAGTCCTTTGCTGCATCGAAAATTGTGCTGGTATGGAAAGAATAGCGGTAGGTTGGCAACACAACTATAGGTTTATTCATTGAGTTTAAAATAACGTCTATTGGGCAAGATTGCTGCGTGGGTAACTATGGGTAGCTCCAGTGCATGTGACAAACAGCTCTTGTGTTACGAAGAGATAATATTACACGTGTGCTGTGATCGTTTCAATAACTGTAATGCAATCAGTGGTATCGAAGAAGCCTATGCAAACTTCAATTGCACCATTCTTTTCACAATAAAGCACCAAGACAGAAAACACAGGATACAAGGCATCCAGAAAAAGACAACGACATTGTAAGTACACTACCAACATGTTCTAGCTGTAGGTCTTACCTAAATTCAGTTGGTTCCATGGAATCCACGAGTTTTTCTTCAATTCCATCTCTGCTTGTGAGGTACGAATTTTGCAATATTGTGCAGAAAAACAATCTAAATGATAGTGATAGGTTTGAAATTATAAACAATATATGGGTGCCAGAAAAAACATCAGTTTCTAGACTCAAAACATTTCCAAGCAAATGGCTGAATATATTTCAGCATAAGTTTTTATCAAGATGGAAATTGCTTGCTTATTCCGCTGACGAAGATAGCGCTTATTGCAAATACGGTGTAGCTCTTCCAAAGTCAGGCGCTGGAATGAATTCACAGCTTCTGGGTTCCTTGTGCACAAACAAATGTATACGTTGGAAAAATCAGTGGAATGCATTGGCAAACATTCAGCTCATCAGAATCATATGAATTGTGCTTAACCTTCCAGCGGGCGCGGGGGGGTGGGGAATTTGGCCGCCTTTTGGAGAAAATCACGAGATTGTGCCCTTCATGGACAACTAGCCAGGTGGGACCGCCGGCTATTCTTTAATTACTCATCTTGACGCGAGACAGCGCTTTCGTTCTTTTTCCACTCAGCGCCGATCTGCCGCTGTTCAGTAGCTAAGTGGTGCGTGCCATTGTCGTTCGAGTGAGGCGGCCAGTTTGCCGCCACGCACCCGATTGTTTTCGTATTCTCTCATACTCGAATAAAACATGTAAGTAACTATATTTCGCTTGCGTGTGCGCGTGTGTGAGAGAGGAACGTTTTCTCTTGTGCATAAATGTTCAAATATATTTATATTTTGATGTTTGCTTAGTTTTCTGTGTCATTCCCTCCTTTCTCCTATTGTTTTTCATCAATAATATTGACGTAATTGTGTCTTATTACGCGATTCAGGGCACGATGCAATGATCCTGATACTATTCTACGAATTCTTGATGAATTGGCAGAAGAAGAAGAAGAAGAAACGAATGAAGAAGATGTTTGGGACGATCCTAATGATATTGAGTTCGAACCCGAAATTATCGAAACGGACGGTCGCATCAGTGACCATGAAGTTGAGATGGACAGGGCTGATGATGTAAGCGATGACGACCGTGATTACAGCACTCTACGTTTCTTCATTGGGAAGGATGGTGAGACATTACGGGTAAATAATCCCATGGGAAGGAGTACAAAAACAAAGGCGAAGAACTTAATAAAAACTTTTCTTGGTCCTAAAGGATAAGCTCGCCAGTGTAAAACTGAACTAGAATGATTACTCACCAAAATAATTTCAAATATGTTCGATGAAGTTGTTAGACACACAAATACGTTTATTGACAGGGTAAAAGTGCACCATCCAGAAGGTCGAGAAGGAGATTTTAGAGAAACAACAAGATCGGAAATTTTAGCTCTTTTAGTGCCTTGTTCTTGATAGCCGTGAAGAGAATAAACCGCACAAACTTATCGGAATTGTTTATTACCAACGGAACCGGAATGATAATACTGCGGGCTAACTTCTGTGAACGTCGCTTTCGATTACTGTTGAGAAGTCTTCGATTTGATGACGTTAATACTAGGACTGAACGTACGGATAATGGCAAACAGGCCGCTATTCGGGAATTTCTCAATCACTTCGTTGCAAACTGTCATAGTTCCTATTGTCTTGGTGAGTTTGTAACTATAGACGAAATGTTAGTTGCATTTCGTGGCCGCTGTAGTTTTATACAGTATATGGCCCAAAAGCCCCACAAATATGGCCTCAATGTTTATACGATGTGCGATTCCCGAACTTTCTATACTTACAATTTGGAGGTATACTGTCGGACGCAGAAACCAGGGCGTTATGAAGTTTCAAATAAGCCTTTTGATGTGATAAGGAGGTTTGAGCGAGCCAATAAAAATACCAACCGAAATGTGACCACTGATAATTATTTCAGTAGCTACCCCTTGGCCGAATACCTACTGAAACAAGGACTGACTTTTGCAGGCACCCTGAAGAAGAACGAACGAGGAGTTCCGCCCGACTTTGTGACTGAAAATAGACGTCTAGTTCCCGTAACATACCAGTTTGGATGCCAATGCGATAAAAGCCTTGTACCAGTGGTTACAAAAAAGAAGAAAGTTATGTTAGTTCTAAAAACGACTCATAATGATGCTGAAATTGATCAGGAATCTGGGAAACCATTCCACATCATGGATTACAATGCCGCCAAACGAGGGATGGATACAGTGGACTTGATGACGTCACGGTGCTCGACTTCCAGACAAACACAAAGGTGGCCGATGGTACTGTTTCATCGCTTCCTCGATATTGCTGGAATAAAGTCATGCATAATATATAAAGCAAACAACGCAGAAAAGAAACGCTTCTAGGAGAGAATATACTTTCAAATTGGCGATGGCACTCATGGAGGAAAACTTGAAACACCATGCAACGATTTGGTCACTTCCAAAGGATTTGCACGTTTTCTTGGAACAGTACAGGGATAGTGCACCGATTGGAGGTTCGGGAAGTGTTTCAAGAACACGATGTATTTGTTATCGTTGCGGGTCCAAAAAGAAAAACCGTACTCGTCTACAGTGCCACAAATGTGAAAGATCCGTGTCCAAAAAGCATTCATAACAAGAATTTTCCTGTGATGCTTGCCTCAACAACTTGGAAGAGGAAGATCTGGCGTAGTTGATTTCAAGGAAAGTTATTGTACTACATGACTTGAGTTCATTTCATCCTTGCCGCCATTTCAATTTATTTGTTTCATTGAAGAATTGCCTTTTGCTTCTTAAAACAAGCATGAATTTCCTAAATGTAGACAATATTTAGCCATTTAAAAAGTTTTACAGGTATGTAACGTTACTATGTCTGACAAGACTGAATTCAGTGCTCAGGAATTTCATTTTCTATATAATGTTTACCTCAGGAGTAGCATGAAAAGGGCTTGATTTCTAATTCTCCAAATATATTTGCTCATTTTCATTTTCTACAGTTATTAAATGCTATATTGTGTCTCAGACGACTGAATTATTTGTTTAATTTATTATTCATGCCACTGTCTTGCCGCCGCGCGCCCGCCTGGAAGATCGAGGTATGCGCGTCCGCTGGAAGGTTGACATGTAGACTTCTTTTTGTTTATGAAAGCGAGCCCTACAAAAGCTGTTGAAGACAAGCTAGATTCTGAAAAACTAAAAAAGTAGCCAAAAAAAGAAAAACTAATACCCACAATTGAAACTGATTTTATAAGGAAGACAAGAATTAGCTTAAGGGTAATAGCACGATAATTTGTGCAGAACGTTCAGATTTCAATGAGAGAAACTTTCGTGCATTACTAAGGTACCATGTTAATATAGACACAGAATTAAAAGCAACGTTAGAAGGTAGTGGTAAAAGGGATAAGTATACAAGTCCCACAGTACAAAAATTATTGAATCTTGTGGCACAGGGATTCTTACAAAATGTGTTGAAAGACTGAATAAAATAATATATCTTTCTGTATTACTGGATGAAACCTCAGATATCAGTAGGATTTAGCAGACATCTCTTTATGTACCTTATGTTGTTTTTCAATTTCCAGTTCCTACACTTAGAGAGGACATTCCCAATACCAGCAATATTACGTGTAGTTCCTGCAAAATGTCGCTCAAGGAGAACGAAAATTGTGTAGTGTGTGACGGAAAGTGTGTCGAAACGTTTCCTTTAAACTGTGCTCGAGTTTCAAATGCTGTTCTTAAGGCAATGCTGGCAAATTCGGGGGAAATTTTGTGGCATTGTAAACATTGCTAACTAACCTTATTCTGATAAATATCATTCATACTCTTTCCAGCAGAATAAAGTCAAAGCGGACAATACAAGCCTCAGTAAAGTTGTAAAAACATGCAGAAAATCCTGAAAGACGTCTACAGTTCACTAGAGTTTCAGTCAAGAGAATTTTATGAACTGCTTCAGCAAAACAGTGAACTTAAAAAGTGCATACACCACCAAACGAGCGAAGTGAACAAAAGCAAGGCAGAAAATAATCATTTGAAGGAGCAAATCAATGATCTTGAGCAATATTCTAAATATTATAATATGGAAATCGCCGGCATACCCGTTTCTAAGGACGAGAATATGTATGATATAGTGACTCAAGTTGCAGATGCAGTTGGAGTGGAAATTCAAACTGACCAGGGTATTGAGTATTGCCACAGATTCCCAGCGGTTTAAGGACGGAAGGAAGAAGACTCCTCTCATAATTGCGAAATTCTGTTCGCGTAAAACAAATAACATGATCATGGACAAGAAAGAAGGCATACGAAACGTCTCTATGCAGATATTAATGTCAGTGGGAACACAACAGTATATTTAAATTAACATCTAACAAAACAGAGCCAAAGTCTATATTGGCTTAACCAGACATACGAAACACTCCGCGAACTACAAATTCGCTTGGACCAAGAACGGGAAGATTTCATGAGGAGAAAAGAGGAGCCCCATACTACAAATCAAAACTAAATCCGACCTACCAGCAGCTCCTACGAAGCAGGGAGACTGAAGGTACAAGTTAGGGTATGTACATCTCAGCCAAGTGATTCATAAAATATAATTATATTGAAGTTCTCTCTCGAAGTGTGTACCAAGCAATTACAAATAGAAATTCTAGACAATAGGCTATGCATAAGAAACTAGATCATGAGTTAGGTCTTACTTCATAAGATAAAAGCAGTACAGGCACTGTAAACACCGCTCAAAAGTTGAACAAACTAATCAACTATACTGCAGGAATGATAATTATGCACCTGAACACAAGTGGCATGATAACAAATTTGAAAGCATTTTAGTTATGTTAAATCAACTGGACCATAAACGAGACATTATAACACTATCTGAAACACAACTCGTTAGGAATATACCTGCTCTATTTTAGGATATAATGAATACTTCATACCCATATAAAATTCTACACATGACAGCTTAAAGGTATACACATATGTAACCCTCACGCAAAATGAAGCAATATCTGCAGTGAAAAACCTGAAGGCTGCAAATTGTAGCTTACTCAACCTAAAATACACTGACTGACAGTGACAATGCAACACCAAGGAGGAGTGGTTCGAAAGGGATGAAAGTTGGGGAAAAAACAGAGACGGCACGGATGAATAATTGATGTTTATTTCAAACCGATATGCAGGTTACACAATGCGCACGGCATCGACTCAGTAGGATGTAGGACCACCGCGAGCGGCGATGCACGCAGAAACACGTCGAGGTACAGAGTCAATAAGAGTGCGGATGGTGTCCTGAGGGATGGTTCTCCATTCTCTGTGAACCATTTGCCACAGTTGGTCGTCCGTACGAGGCTGGGGCAGAGTTTGCAAACGGCGTCCAATGAGATCCCACACGTGTTCGATTGGTGAGAGATCCGGAGAGTACGCTGGCCACAGAAGCATCTGTACACCTCGTAGAGCCTGTTGGGAGATGCGAGCAGTGTGTGGGCGGGCATTATCCTGCTGAAACAGAGCATTGGGCAGCCCCTGAAGGTACGGGAGTGCCACCGGCCGAAGCACATGCTGCACGTAGCGGTGGGCATTTAACGTGCCTTGAATACGCACTAGAGGTGACGTGGAATCATACGCAATAGCGCCCCAAACCATGATGCCGCGTTGTCTAGCGGTAGGGCGCTCCACAGTTACTGCCGGATTTGATCTTTCTCCACGCCGACGCCACACTCGTCTGCGGTGACTATCACTGACAGAACAGAAGCGTGACTCATCGGAGAACACGACGTTCCGCCATTCCCTCATCCAAGTCGCTCTAGCCCGGCACCATGCCAGGCGTGCACGTCCATGCTGTGGAGTCAATGGTAGTCTTCTGAGCGGAGCGGACGCCGGGAGTGCAGGCCTCCATCAACCAATCGACGGGAAATTGTTCTGGTCGATATTGGAACAGCCAGGGTGTCTTGCACATGCTGAAGAATGGCGGTTGACGTGGCGTGCGGGGCTGCCACCGCTTGGCGGCGGATGCGCCGATCCTCGCGTGCTGACGTCACTCGGGCTGCGCCTGGACCCCTCGCACGTGCCACATGTCCCTGCGCCAACCATCTTCGCCACAGGCGCTGCACCGTGGACACATCCCTATGGGTATCGGCTGCGATTTGACGAAGCGACCAACCTGCCCTTCTCAGCCCGATCACCATACCCCTCGTAAAGTCGTCTGTCTGCTGAAAATGCCTCCGTTGACGGCGGCCTGGCATTCTTAGCTATACACGTGTCCTGTGGCACACGACAACACGTTCTACAATGACTGTCGGCTGAGAAATCACGGTACGAAGTGGGCCATTCGCCAACGCCGTGTTTCATTTATCGTTCGTTACGTGCGCAGCACAGCGGCGCATTTCACATCATGAGCATACCTCAGTGACGTCAGTCTACCCTGCAATTGGCATAAAGTTCTGACCACTCCTTCTTGGTGTTGCATTTGCTCTGTCAGTCAGTGTATAATAAAGAAAATTACTTGATACTTGCTATGTACAGATCACCCTCCACAAGCCTAAAGGTATTCATAGAAGAACTAGGATCTACCGGTACACTTCAGCAGCTACCTGCAGCCACGCATTATATAATAATAGGAGATAATAACATTGACATTTTAAACCCAACTTGTCAGTATGCTAAAAAAAATTAAAAATGAGTACATAAACACCCTACGTGCTAATGGTTTCACTTCATAAAGCAATTTTGCAACCACAATATCCCCAAAATCTAGAAATTTATAGATCACATGCATGTTAAATCTCATTGAAATAACAATTTTGACTCATATGTTCTACAGACCAGTATCACAGATCGCAGACCTATTTTTCTCATACAAAAACAATCCCAGAAGTATTATATACCACGTATTAAAGGAAAACATTGAATAATGCTAGAATAAATTAGGAAGCTTTAAATAAAACATTAGAAAAGGAAAATTAGGAATCTGTCCTGAAAGAACGTGATGTCCACAAAGCATCCGGTAGTTTTATTGGGCTATTAAGTCAATATAAACTATCTCTGAACACTTTACTAACATAAGACATGTAAGATCAAAATTCGGAAAGATAACACCATGGATCACAAGTTGAATCGTAACTTTCCTTAGAATAAGGGACAAATTACACCAGACTATTGTAAAACAAAAGCTGAGGTCCTCAAATAATGACGAGATCATAAACATTATTAAGAAACATAAAACATACCGAAACTGGATAAGCAGGCTCATTAAAGTAACAAAAGAGAAGTACTATTCTAATAAAATTAATTCAATCTTCAACAATTCTTAAATTCTATAGAAAAATTTAAATGATATCACATGTAGGAAGGATAACAGAAATTCATGTATAGATAGCATAAATCTTTAAGACTCACAAGAAACAACCCAACCAACTACCATTACAGACAAATTTATGGATTATTTCAGTGGTATAGGTTTAGAACATATTAATCAATCACCAATGAAAAGACAATTTCCAGACCCATTCAAAATTTCTATCATAGTTAAAAAATTATCTCCCGTTTCTCTCACAACACACCTTTCAAAATTATTATAGAAATGCCTTAAAAGCAGATTACTTAATTACCTGAATAAGTACAACATACTGTCGACAAATCAGTTTGGTTTTAGACCAAAAATTAATGCTTAACTGATTATTTGTTTAAAAGCATTGACAGCTCCAAAAGGACTATTTCTATATTTTTGGATTTAACAAAGGCATATGATACCGTAGACCACAATATACTCCTTAGAAAACGTGAAAAGCTAGGCATTCGTGGAATTCCTCAGAATGTTATTAAAAACTTTCTTTCTAACAGAATAAAAAAGGTAAGTGTACCGGTTGGTACACCCCGACCCCGCAATTTAAGTATTGCGCCAGTTAAAACCTCCTCTACAGGAGAAAGCCTGAACTTTAACAAACTGTATTAACTCAACGGTTTCTCGGAAGATGTCACTATTGTAAATTTGGTAATTTTGAAGATATCTGAACTGTGTCTATTTCGATTTGTGTTTGTTTATTCCGTATCAAGAAGTGTGGACATTCTCTTCTAGATATCTCTACAGAGAAAAGACTACGATTACGCACTCTGGTGCGAAGGAATGAACTTTCTTGAAGAAATTTCGAATTCATAAGTTTTGTTTTTACTATATTTTGTTCTGTGGTTTGTGGGTTGGCAATACAAATCCTTTCTTTCCGCCTGTTTTGAATTTAGCCAATCCCAAATTTTTTTAAGTTATTTCCAACCAATCATGTATGTCTTCTCCGACATTGATATGTTGCTCTAAGCTATCCAATAAAGGTGAGGGGGTGTGTCTAATCATTCTTGAAAGGTCTCGAATGAACCGCGAGGGTATATAAACTGCTGATTTTCTTGTCTCGGTGCCACTTCAGTAACATCTCTCTTAGCGTGTGAATATGTAGCAGGGGGCAGGAAGCGCCTCTTTCTTCAAGCAGCAGTTCGTCTACAAGGTAATGGCCTGTTAACATCTTCAGTTCTTGCTAGCTCAGCAGTTTAACTCTCGGGGAAGGTTCGAAACCTTTAGTATGTAACCTACCTTTTAAAATGTAAATTCACTTCTGTCTATGTAAAACATATAAATTTCTTTTGCTGTAAAGCGGGGATAGAGAGCGCTTTACCCTCTCGAACTCCCCTTCATTTGGAAATTGAGGTGACTACGTTCTCATAACCGTTTTTTTCTCTTCCTTAAAATATTAACTTTTTCTCATACGTGTCACCTCCCTAGCTTGGGATTAGCCCCTGTATGATCGGCCTAGTGCCTCTTAGGTTTCAATAACTTTGTGTAGGAGTGCATGCTTTCGCCTCCTTTCAATTTGGTATTTTGGGGCATTTAATTAACCCAGTGTTTTGTTTTCTTCATGTGAAGAAGAACAAGATACCCCTGTTTCACTGTATGTGTGCCTTGAGGACAGTTTATTTTTTGCTAGTTGCTTTACGTCGCACGACACAGATAGGTCTTATGGCGACGATGGGACAGGGAAGGACTAGGAGTGGGAAGGAAGCGCCCGTGGCCTTAATTAAGGTACAGCCCCAGCATTTGCCTGGTGTGAAAATGGGAAACCACGGAAAACCATTTTCAGGGCTGCCGACAGTGGGGTTTGAACCTACTATCTCCCGAATACTGGATACTGGCCGCACTTAAGCGACTGCAGCTATCGAGCTCGGTATTGAGGGCAGTTAGGAGTGAAGTTTGTTGTGGCCTTTGATAGGCTTGTAAAATTGAGAGCGGGTCTGCTCTTTCTTAATTTGATCTCTGCGTGCCTCTAGGAGGCTTAACATTGTAAGTAGGGGCAAGTGCTCATTGGTATGAAGGGGTTTTCTGCCCTTTGGTAATCTGTGGTTGTGAGCTGAGGGCTCAAGGAATGTAAAACGTGGCTCGAAGCCCAAAACTTGTAACAACTGTAATCTATAATTTCTTAATTTGTTGATTTGCTACTTGGTACCTGTTACACTTTTGTTATTTTTTGTAATTTGTTGATTTTGAAAAGAAAATATAACCTTTGTTAAAGTTTTAAATTAACTTTAATTTGGTAGTTGAGACCTATTCCAGCCCGCACCTTCTTTCACCTCTGCTGTTCCACAGATACCTCGGAACAAGTGGTAGCAGAACGTGGTTGAATGGGTCTCAATTTAGGCCCTGTTGACGGCTAAAACTTACTTTGTTTTGAACTCTAACAATTTTCTCAGTCGCTGGTTTTTCTTTTGATTTTTTCCAAATTTGTAAAGTTCCGTCATCATGCCCGGCCCTCGCGATGTCCTCCATCCCGGCTATTTGCGCAAGGAGGAATTGATTTATGAATTAACAATTAGAAATGTGCAATCTGGAGGCACGGTTGCAGTAGACACCAACAAGCTTAATGATTCCCTGATTTTGCCTATTTCCATCCCCACTCTGGGTGAAAGAGAGATTGACGATCTCTCTCCACGATCATTGACAATACTACTGAGCTAGCATCTGTAGTTAGTTTTTTGAAGAAAATGATCCATCACCTAATCAACTTAAACGTGTGCAACCTCGATTGTTTCATTTTTCTAATAGAGTTAACGATCTGTTGTCTCTAAAGTTGAATGACATTCAAAGGAAGGAAGCTAGTGTTGTTCTCGATAACCTTTCTGATTTGTCCAGTAAGGTTAGCCTTTTGTTAACCGGGGCAGTCCCTCCCAAAACTGACCAACCTGTTACGGTAAACGTAGTTAGCGAGGAAGACTCTTCTAAAGGAGAAGAAAATAGGAAATCAGTAGGAGTTCAACAAACCTCTGCCCCATTAGATAATGAGTTTGAACGTCGTACTTCACTGAATAATGCACTATCTGAAACAGCTTCTCCGCACCTTAGAGCCTTACCTACTATGTCACCCGGGTTCAGTAGTTTGCCTCATCCGTTAGCAATGTTGCTCAAGGGTATTTCTAAGTTTTCTGTTAATTCCACCAGTGATGTTATTGCCTTTCTAAGATTTTTTTGTTGAATTTCAGGATCATGCTCTCGTTGTTTCTCTTTCTCCGAGTCAAATCCTTCAAATTATTTACCCTTATTCCATCGGAGTTCTATCTGACAAAATAGTAAGAGCCATTGCTGACCAATATCTATAGAAGTCTTCCACGCCCATTTATTAGCAAACTTCATTCCGACTAGGGCAAGGCCATCTCGAATTGAAAAATACTATTACCGTGCACAGCGTCTGGATGAAAATCTGGCCGACTTCATCCAAGATATTAAATTCTATACCAGAGTATTTGCCCTCCATTTTCCTGAAGATCAGATTTTACAGGCCATTGTGGAAGGAATTTCACCATCATACAGGTCATACTAGTGCTTTGCGTCGCGTCCGCAAACTTTTGCCGAGTTAGAGGCTATGGCTGTCTCAGCGGAAGGAGTTAGATACGCCGATACCTTGCGTGTCGCGAAAGAACCCCCTCCATCCTCTAGTAATTTTCGGCCTGCACCTCGCCGAAACCTTCACTGCCCGTAAATGTTATGCTTGTGGGTCGCCTGACCATCTTCGGAACAAGTGTCCATTAATTAAATCTAGTGGGACAAAGAATGGAGCAGGGTCATCCCAAGGCTGTTTTAAATGCGGCGCGTTTTCACATATAGCCAAGAACTGCTCTAATGCTAACAGCACTCCCTCCTGCTCAACTTCGCGTGCAACTTCCACCAACAATCATAAGTGACTAGTGGCTTCGGCTGAGTCGGCTAACCCATCTTCCCGAGGCTCAGCCCCAAGTAAACCAGACGAAATCTCAGGAAAAACTCAGTCTTCAAATTTATCTTTTGAAGGTCCCAAAAAATGTCTTAGGATTGCGGCGGATACCCTCGCACCTGTTCCTTTTCTCAAAATTGAATTGAATAATGAGCCTGTAACAGCTCTATTAGATTCAGGCAGTGTTTGTTCCATTATTTCGGCTGAATTGTATTCTAAATTAAAATCTATTTGTAAACTTCCTGATTTTTGTTCGACTTCGGTTCAATATGTTTCGGCAAATTCCTCTCCGTTAGAAATTTTAGGTTTTCTGTATGCCAAATTCGTATATGTAAATTTACTTGGAAATTTAAACTGTTTGTGGCCAAGCACTTGTCTTGCCCCATTATACTGTGAGCTGATTTCCTGTCTCACACCGGTCTAGTGCTCGACCTTCAGAGCAAGTCGTGCACTTTCAAATTTGCTTCAAGTTGTAAAATTCCCTTATTAAAATGTAATTCTGTGTCGTGTTCATCTGTTTCGCCTACCCAGGATGACATGTTGTTAGACCTTAGACATCTCCCTGAGGAGCAGACAGAGAGTATTCGTAAGTTGTGTCAGTCGTTTCCAGAGGTTTTCTCTGAGACTCTTGGTGTTACTGACTTGATCGAATACAAGATTGAGGTTACGGATTCGATTCCTGTCCGTTTTCCACCTTATAGACTACCTCCACCTAAAATGAAAGCTTTGAAGGAAATCATAGATCAGATGCTAAAAGATGGTATTATTCGGCCCTCTAAGTCGGCGTATTCTTCGCCTATTTTTCTAGTCCCGAAACCCCAAGGTGGCTTCAGGCCTGTGATTGATTATAGGGCTCTCAAGCGGAAGGTGGTGTTACAATCCGTGTCCCTTCCCGACCTTCATTCTTGCTTTTTCTGGTTTCGTAAAGCTGAGTTCTTCACCATCTTTGACCTCAATCAGGCTTATAACCAGATACCGCTAGCAGAGGAATCCAAACACCTGACAGCTTTTGCCACAGATTGGAACTTGTACGAATACAACCGCGTGCCTTTCAGGCTCCCCACGGGAGCAGCTGTACTTACAAGACTGCTAGATAGGGTCTTTTCCGACATCAAATTTGAGTATCTATACCATTATCTTGATGATGTCGTCGTATTTTCTGAGGCCTTTGAAGAACATTTTGATCATCTAAAAGAGGTCCTTAATCGCCTTCGTAAGGCAGGGTTAACAGTTAAGCTGTCCAAAGTAGCTTTCGCTAAACCTTCCATGTCATTCCCAGGGCATATTGTGTCGCCCGATGGTGTTGCAGTCGATCACTCTAGAATACAGGCCATCCGTGATTTCAAGCCTCCCAAGGACATCAAATGTATTGCTAGGTTCATTGGTATGGTGAATTTCTTCAGGAAATTTATTCCAAATTTCGCCAGTAGAGCGGCGCCCTTGAACTTACTTCGTAGGAAAGGCATCAAATTTGAGTGGGGACCTTCTCAACAAGCCGCTTTTGAAGATCTTATATTAGCTCTCTGTAATGCCCCTGTTCTTGTTATGCCTGATTTCTCTAAGAAATTCATCGTCCAAACCGACGCGTCGTCGTCGGCTGTGGCCCCAGCCTTTCTTCAAGAGACTGGACTAGGGAGGCGACCGATTGCCTATGCATCTAGGACTCTATCGGCTCAAGAAGCCAAGTATTCCATTTATGAGCTTGAAGGTTTGGCAGTCTTATTTGCTTTAGAAAAGTTCCGTCTCTATCTGGAACATGTCAAATTCGACTTGGAGACAGATAACCAAGCCTTAAGCTGGGTCTTAGATAGGCCGCGTCGTACGGGTCGTATAGCCCGCTGGGCCATCACGATTTCTGCCTTCCAGTTTGATGTTAGGCGTATCAGAGGTACTGAAAATGTTGTGGGAGACGGACTAAGCCGTATGTTTTCCAATGATGTAGAGACCCATGAACTGGTTGATAGTTCTTTACCTCCCGAGTCCATACTACCTGAGGTCCATGCCATTCTAACACATGCTCCCATGCTCTTTAGGGATATTGAAAAAAAACAACGTGAAGATCCGACGCTGGCTCCGATAATGGAAACCCTTTCTTCTGGGGAACACGTCTTCCCTTATGTACTGAGGAATGGTGTTTTATTTTGCCCGTCGAGGCATGATAATAAGATGAAAGTGGTGGTCCCAGCCGTTCTTGTGCCCATGATCTTCAAGTACTATCATGAGACCGCATTAGGGGGGCATTTAGGTATCTTCAAAACCCGTGAAAAGATCCGGGAGATGTTCATTTGGAAAGGTATGGACGGTGAAATTCGTGAACTAGTTAAAGCTTGTAAATCTTGTTGGCTTAGTAAACCCACCATGTCCACTAAGCAAGGGCTTTTGTCTTCTCGTCAAGCGTCGCGCCCCATGGAACGTCTTTACATCGACTACGTAGGACCCTTCCCCCAGTCAAAGGGGAATGCCAACAAATTCATCCTTGTGTGTGTAGATGGCTTCACTAGATTTTCTTGGTTATTTCCGACTAAGCTGGCTACCGCTCAGTCCACTATTTCTTGTTTAAATTCTATTTTTGCTGCTTTTGGTCCGTGTCAATATATTGTTTCAGATAATGCTAAAGCTTTCACATCCAATCTCTTTCGTGAATTCTGTTTTGATCTGCCCATATCTCATGTGACTACTTCTGCTTACTATCCTCAACCATCTCTAGCTGAACGGGTCAATCGTAATCTGAGGTCGGCTCTTATTGCCTATCATCATGAAGATCATTCTAGGTGGGACACGTCCCTGCATTGGTTAGCTTTTGCTTTGAATTCGGCGGTTCATGAATCTCATAAGTTTACTCCAGCTTCTTTGATGTTCAAGTTCGTTCCCAACACGCCGCTCGGTAACCTGTGGTCTCTTAGTGATATTCTACCAGAGGCAATAGATCCAGATAATATTAGAGATCTTTGGAAGAAGGCTAAGGCCAACCTTAAGGTTTCTCATGAAAAGGTTAGGGAAAGATATGATCGTGGACGGAGACCCACCAATTTAAAGGTAGGAGACCAAGTTATGGTCAAGAATTTCGTTCCCGCGGGCAAGCTTGCCCCCAGATTTCATGGGCCGTGCATAATTTTAGATTTTCTCACGCCGGTCACTTTGTTAGTGAGTAATCCAGCCACCGAGAGGATCTTTAGGGTACATCTGTCGCAGATAAAGCCTGTGTAATGTCTAATAACTTAGTCTTGAAAGTTTTGCTGCAGCGGCGTAAAGGTTATATTTTGGTTTCTTTTCAGTGGCCTTCTGCCCCAATGTAATATTATGGTTATTTATTTAAGCATTTCATGTACAATCATCCCCATTGTTAATCTGCTGTCTTCCCCTATGGCCATTACCACGCTCCCGTCTCCTGCTAAACCACACCAGTGGCAATTAAAAATAAAATAAAGTTCCACGCCGCTGGCCCCTCAGCCTCGCCACAAAGTCAGTACCCTAAAATATTATATTCCAACAAAATTCTGCCGCCGAGATCTTACTGTTTCAGTGCCCCCGCAGCCGTGCGGCGCCGTACCGCCACTGAGGTGCGGTACGGTCCCACTCCACTCCAGCGAGGTCAACCTGTGTACGGCGCGCCGGAGCCCTCCTTCCGGCCAAGGCTGATGTGCGGCGCACCACCCGCAAGCTACTTGTGGACTGTAAACAAAACGTAGCAGCTGCGGCGTGCAGCACGACTACCCCTCTCATAATGCGGGAGAGCGGTATCTCAGGGTACTTAAGGGGTCCGAGCGGCCTCCTCTGGACACAGGCAGCGGCGGCAGGTCTTTTCGTCAAAATTAAGCGACAGATAATGTTCTTCTTCAGCTACATGGACTCTCTATTCGGCAATTAAATACTCCTTCAATCAACATTTGGTGGACTTAAAAAAATGTTTTTCTTCTTTCAAGAATTAAAGTTTTTTTTTTTCTGAATTCAACTACTACAAACATAGAGAATTTTCATCAAAATCTACTACAAATGGTTTAAAACTGCACTTAATCTAGTCGCACCCACCAATATCAAACCTATTAAGAGATCTCTGACTACTGAAAAATTGGTATTTTCTCTGCTAAAATTTTCTTCATCCAATCTGCAAAAAAAAAAAAAAAAAGGACTTCGTTTTAAAACAATTTTTTTTGTTTTCTTCGGTGTCAACCCTTGGAAGGACTTTGGGGGGGGGGGGTCTGTACCGGTTGGTACACCCCGGCCCCGCAATTTAAATATTGCGCCATTTAAAACCTTCTCTACAGGAGAAAGCCTGAACTTTAACAAACTGTATTAACTCAACGGTTTCTCGGAAGATGTCACTATTGTAAATTTGGAAATTTTGAAGAGTTCTAAACTGTATCTATTTCGATTTGTGTTTGTTTATTCCGTATCAAGAAGTGTGGACATTCTCTTCTAGATGTCTCTACAGAGAAAAGACTACGATTACGCACTCTGGTGCGAAGGAATGAACTTTCTTGAAGAAATTTCGAATTCATAAGTTTTGTTTTTACTATATTTTGTTCTGTGGTTTGTGGGTTGGCAATACAAATCCTTTCTTTCCGCCTGTTTTGAATTTAGCCAATCCCAAATTTCTTTAAGTTATTTCCAACCAATCATGTATGTCTTCTCCGACATTGATATGTTGCTCTAAGCTATCCAATAAAGGTGAGGGGGTGTGTCTAATCATTCTTGAAAGGTCTCGAATGAACCGCGAGGGTATATAAACTGCTGATTTTCTTGTCTCGGTGCCACTTCAGTAACATCTCTCTTAGCGTGTGAATATGTAGCAGGGGGCGGGAAGCGCCTCTTTCTTCAAGCAGCAGTTCGTCTACAAGGTAATGGCCTGTTAACATCTTCTGTTCTTGCTAGCTCAGCAGTTTAACTCTCGGGGAAGGTTCGCAACCTTTAGTATGTAACCTACCTTTTAAAATGTAAATTCTCTTCTGTCTATGTAAAACATATAAATTTCTTTTACTGTAAAGCGGGGATAGAGAGTGCTTTACCCTCTCGAACTCCCCTTCATTTGGAAATTGAGGTGACTACGTTCTCATAGCCGTTTTTTTCTCTTCCTTAAAATATTAACGTTTTCTCATACGTGTCACCTCCCTAGCTTGGGATTAGCCCCTGTATGATCGGCCTAGTGCCTCTTAGGTTTTAATAACTTTGTGTAGGAGTGCATGTTTTCGCCTCCTTTCAAATTGGTATTTTGGGGCATTTAATTAACCCAGTGTTTTGTTTTCTTCGTGTTAGTGCCTCTTAGGTTTTAATAACTTTGTGTAGGAGTGCATGTTTTCGCCTCCTTTCAATTTGGTATTTTGGGGCATTTAATTAACCCAGTGTTTTGTTTTCTTCGTGTGAAGGCCCTGTAGGTTGGGTACAAGATACCCCTGTTTCACTGTATGTGTGCCTTGAGGGCAGTTAGGAGTGAAGTTTGTTGTGGCCTTTGATAGGCTTGTAAAATTGAAAGCGGGTCTGCTCTTTCCTAATTTGATCTCTGCGTGCCTCTAGGAGGCTTAACATTGTAAGTAGGGGCAAGTGCTCATTGGTATGAAGGGGTTTTCTGCCATTTGGTTATTTTTTGGTTGTGAGCTGAGGGCTCAAGGAATGTAAAACGGGGCTCGAAGCCCAAAACTTATAACAACTGTAATCTATAATGTCTTAATTTGTTACTTGGTACCTGTTACAATTTCGTTATTTGTTGTCATTTGTTGATTTTGAAAAGAAAATATAACCTTTGTTAAATTAACTTTAATTTGGTAGTTGAGACCTATTCCAGCCCGCACCTTCTTTCACCTCTGCTGTTCCACAGAAACCTCGGAACAGTAAGAATCAAGGATACCCTAACTAAAATTGTCAAGAAAAATCTGAGTACCCCAAGAAACAGTGTTGGTACCAATTATTTTTTGTTATATATCAATGATCTGTGTGAGCTAAATTGTAGTGAAAAAATTAACTCCTATGCTGATGACACGGTAGTCACAGTCACTGGTGAAATTTGAGAGGAAGCCCTCAACAGAGCTCAAAGAACTCTATACATTGTTCATAAATGGCCAAACAACATCTACTTACTTTAAATGGAAATAAAACGCAATTCATCTGCCTCTCACATAATAAAACAATGCAAACCTCACACAACCTAACAATAAGACTCCGCATACCAACTTGCAACAATTAATAATTGTTATACTGCGCAGAAGTCAATAAATGTTACATACTTAGGAATAATAATTATAGATAGTTATCTGAAATGGAATGTTCATGCATCAAATTAGATAATTAAATTCCAGAAGCTTATTTATACTGTATATTTTACAGAATTAGAAATGTTATTTCAACAAAAGCCTTGGGCCACTGATATCTCCAACATATGTACTGTTCCAGCAAAGCATGGACTTCACATACGGCAGCTTTTTATACAGTTAGTGACCCTATACATGTATAAAAATGTAAAACTTTTCTGCAGAGAACACAAGTTACAAATTTTTACTAGGTTGCAAGACAGGACAGGAATACTGTAAGTATTTCACACCGGAACATTCTACTTGGAAAAAGACATCTAAGTTGTCTAGGGCCACGGTTATACATTGCGTTACCTGCGGATGTGATCAGTGGCAACCAGAATACCCTGAAGGAAAGGCTATTCACACGGCTCGTTAACAATTATTACAAAGTAAACCAACTTATAAATTTTCGTTATAATATTGAAATCAACTAGCACATTATTTCTCTCTACTAAGAAACCAACCTTCTCCTTAACCCATCCCTCTCATTTCCAGCTTAATCCTTATTACACCAAACGCAGGAAAACACTTAATAAAATCCGCACAATATCACCCGAAATTCTAATGGTGTAAATGGAGTAAATGCTATTCACTAGATGCCATGATGTACACAATTTATCTATTGTATTCATGAAGGCCACACACAATTTTACCTTATGTGAGATTCACACTGTGTCTTTTATTACCTCTGTATGTATATGTATGATACTGACCGTGAATAGAAATGTTTAAAATGTAAATGTATGTTCTGAATGTGCTCTATTCTGCAATGCGAGTTTATAAGTTTTGAGTGGCTATCTTTCCTCGAGAGCCCTAGTGCAGCTCTCCACGTCTTAGCCCCATCAGAGCTTATGTATACGCAAGAGCCCCTGCGCTAGACTGAAGTTAGGAAGGGCATCCGGCCTAGCACAACTCTCCCCAAGCCAGTACCATAAAAGACCATGTACCACCACTAGCAACTGTGCTAGACTAAAGAACTGAAGTGCAGCTGGTTAGAAGGATGAACGATAGCCCATCTCCTTATAGTCAGTCTGATACAACCAATGTACAACGGCTCTCTTGCCTAGTAGCCCCTGCCTTAGTTCCCCAAAAGTTATGTGATAAAACTAATGCGCCATAAGTTACAAATTGTAAATCCTGAAGTAGCTCTCTAGAGTTTGTTTCATGAGAATACAGTATAGAAGCCTTCTTGCATAGTAGCCCTTGCCTCAGTTCCCAAAATTTAGGCCGGTAAAACTAATAGGTCATAAGTTACATGTTGTGAGCCCCTGAGTCAGCGCTCTAGTAGTAAAAACTAAACTGTGTATTTTCATTTGTGCGCACTTCCAACCGGACTTCAACTCTCCCGAAATGATAGATGAAATAGGCACAGCCTTGAGCACTACAAACAGAAATTACGGCATCATCCTAGCGGGTGACTTCAACTGCAGAGTAGATGTTCCTTCGCAAAAATCAAGAGAAGTCTTAGAATACTTGGAAGAGGAAGGATTATCCATGGTTAATAGGAGCGAAGACAACATATATAAGTCATAATGGCACCAGCACTATAGACCTGATCTTTACAAACCTGGGTAAGCTAAAACAATAGGACAGAAAATTATCCTAAACCCAGTAAGGAAACATCAGATGGTAGAAACCATGCTTCTGATTAAAGGTGATTATGATCGAGAGGAGATTGAAACCCGTAGGATATCGAGGAAATTCCTCCAGCACGAAGTATGTGAGACAGATAACCAGGCAATTGTGAAGATGGTGGTGGAAGGCAACCTGGAGGAAGTTGCCAACAAGCTAGAGGATTTACTACAAGGCGCGGACATTTTAGGGCCTGCGTTTAAAAGGAAAGCAAAGCCTTTGTTTAAGAGGAATTGCTACATGGCAAGAAAGACTGCACTGAAAGCGCTGCACGCAGCCCTTAAAGCCCCAAGCACCAATCTACTGGAAGATTACACCAACAAGGGACGGACCTATAAGGCACTTGTAAAGCAGGAGAAAAAGCTATTTCAGGAACAGGAAGAACAAAGATTGATAGAAAAAGCAGAGCAATGGCCGTATAAAGCTCTTAACCCAAGACGCCCAAAGTATCCGCGAAATATTCCTATTGAGGTTTGGGAGAAGCATGTGGACCACGTATTAAGTACAAGAGACACACGTCCTTGCAGTTTTCTAGCTCAAACACCCACGGGAGAAGAAGACCTAGACACTGAACGGTTTACATTCAAGGAAGTAGAAGATGCTATAAACAGCTGCAAGAATAATAAGGCTTGCGGTCCGGATAATATCTACAATGAACACATCAAAATTGCTTTCCCGACACTAAAAGAAGCAATGACATATGTCTTGAATGAATGCCTTAAGCAAGGAACGATTTCAAGCAGCTGGAGGAAGTCCACAGTCAAAATGGTATATAAAGGAAAGGGAAGCACTGAAGATCCAAACGCTTATAGAGGCGTCGCTCTCGAATGTACGATGCCAAAGATCCTAACAAAACTCTTATGTCAGCGCCTGACTAGAGAATTATATTCCAAACTACCAGAAGAACAATTCGGTTTTAGAAGAGGGAGGAACACGATTCAGGCCATCAAGTGTCTTCTGGATGATATTGAAGCAGGTACAACTAGAGCGGGAGGCAAGCTGTACACCATTTTCGTCGACTTCTCCAAAGCCTTCGACTCTTTCAGCCGAAAAATCATAATGGAGAAACTAGACAGATTAATGAGAAGTAATGCAGGTCTCAAACGCCTAATTCAGAACATACTGGCCTCAAACTGCATAGAAATTTGTGACGGAATAGTGAAGTCCAACCCAATTCAACAAACCACCGGTGTATTACAAGGGGATCCACTAAGCTCAGTACTATTTATAATTGCTACGGCGGACATTATAGAAGTAATCCCTGAAGAAACAAGCATATATATGTATGCAGACGATATCCTGATTGCCTCGAGGTCCAGCGAGAAATTGCAAGAGTCACTTGACGCGTTGGTGAAGTGGACCGAAGAGAATAAACTTCAGTTAAATGAGGAAAAGACAGTATCAATGACATTTAGGAAAGGAGGTAAAGCATCAGAGTTTCATATACATGGGAGACCTCTAAAGAATGTATCGAACTTCAAGTATTTGGGAGTCACACTACAAACTAGAGGTAATGTTTTCTCTACCCACATCAATGACAGAACAAATGCAGCAATCAGAGCCATCAACGACATACAGAATTTGAATAAGTTGTCTATCAAAACAGCCCTGAAATTATTTGACCTCAAAGTGTCACCAGTGATCACCTATGGATTAGAAATTGTATGGCCGCAACTAAAAATGAAACAGTTCGAACAACTAGAAAAAGTGAAAGCTATGTTTCTGAAAAAGGCACTATGTGTCTCGAAGTATACGCCTTCAAGTCTTGTATATGAGTTAACTCGCAAACCTTTCTACGTAGAGGATCTCCGTTGTCACCTACCGCTACCAACTACACCAACATATCTACAGTTCATAGAGAAATTAAGAGCAAAGAAGAGAGACATATGGAGCGAATTTTACTCGACGGACGCAATGATTTACAAAGACTGGTAAGGAGGAGGATATGAGCTCAGACACTTGATCACACGCTTTGCAATACACGGATTTCATTATAAGCTGTGTAAAACAAAGAAATTCCATCAACCAGACAAGGACTGTGTGTGTGAACGTTGTAGTAGGAGCTGTGAACGTTATCATGCCATGATTTGTACTTGTCGGCGCGAATCGATGATAGCCTTCTGCATAGATGACTAATGCTGTGTATTAATATAAATATCTTTTGGCCATTGGCTGCAATAACATACCGTATATTATTATATCAGCCATCTTGCATAGCAGCCCTTGCCACAGCTTTCGAATGTCAGGCTGATAAAACTAATAGGTCATAAATTACAAATTGTGATCCCTGAGGCAACCCTCTAGTTAGGTCTATACGAATAGAGTATAGCAGCAAGGCCGCACTAGATAGACAGGCCACAAGGCTCGGACCGTGACGTCACGCTAGTGGCTGGCGTTCAGCATGACAGTGTAGGGCCCGCTCTCACTTTCACCATGATATTGTTCATTTATTCAACCTTAACGATAAAACTGAACACTCCTTCAATTGTGGCTTTACTTAGGCTTGTATACTACAAGAGTTTTATGCGGGGAGAAAACTGGCAGGGCAGTACATGTACATTTCTTTACGTAAAATTATGATGGCATCTGTCACTTGTAACTCAACACGGTATCTTTAAAAGATTAGAACGCATAATACGTATACAAAAAGTTTTAATGTTACTAGGAAAATGCATGATGGCAATTCACAACAATAGTCTGAAACCTTTCTTAGAAATTAAGCTGCAACTTAAAACTTACCTAAGAATTACTAAGGTTTCAGTTTGTACATTTTTATTTTCCTGAGGATTTCTTCTTCTCAGCGATGAGTTTATCTACGGTAACTTTTCTATTGTTATTCAATAATATATTACAAAAGATGTATATACATCTGTCAACGAAATGTTTAAAACTATTTATTTAATCACTGCATGTTTAAACATTTTCGTTTTCCAGAACATTGTTGACAAGCGAAGTCAGAATTTTTCTCTGAGAATCCTCATGTAAAAACATTAGTATACAGGTTTACATTTTGTAGCTCTAAAAGAGTCTGGTACAACACCTTTTGGTACAGGGCAGGAGCAAGCCAAGGCCGCACTAGATAGACTCAGACATTTTTTTGTCTGACTCAGAGTTGTCAAAGTCAGGATAAGTTGTCAGCTTGATTAAGTCAGTTATTTATTAAGATTTTAAATAAATGACCAGTATCAAACAATTTTGTGTGTGTGTGTGTGTGTGTGTGTGTGTGTGTGTGTGTGTGTGTGTGTGTGTGTGTGTGTGTGTGTGTGTGTGTGTGTTTCGTCAAATGGATTTTGAAAAGTGGTTTGTAAATTGCTTTTGCACAGCTTTTCAAACATTTTCCTGTTATTATTAGAAATTATGCATGCTACCTTATAAGCTATAGGACTATCTGTTAATACTTTAAAGACTTGCAAAGTTAGTTCTTCTAAGAAATGTCACATTAGGTTCTTACATGGAAACAAATCAACAACGTCTTTATTTTTTTGAAGACTGGATGACAACATAAAAGTTTGTGCAGTTGTAGCTAATGTAGTGTTATTTTCTCCGCTTTTACTACTAAAAGCAACTCCCTCTACCTTTCCTCTTAACGGGCGATCTGGCCGTGCGGTTAGGGGCGTGCGGCTGTGAACGTGCATCGGGAGATAGTGGGTTCGAATCCCACTGTCGGCAGCCCTGAAGGTTTTCCGTAGTTTCCCATTTTCACACCAGGCAAATGCTGGGGCTGTACCTTAATTAAGGCCACGGGCGATTCCTTCCAGCTGTTATGCCTCTCCTATCCCATCGTCGCCATAAGACCTATCTGTGTCGGTGCGACGTAAAGCCACTAGCAAAAACAAAAATAAAACCTTTCGTCCTTTATAGTTCAGCTCACGTTTTATGTAGACTCCATTCAACATGTTACAAAATATTTCATGCTCCTTTAACAATTTTAGTTCCTTTTTTCAAGTATTTCCCGTGCCTGGTTTTGCAGTAAAAGACTGTGAATAACCAAGTGGGGCATTGTAAGAAACGTTGACTGTCTTATCTTCTTTTACGCCCCAGGAAATGCGAAAAATATTGAAGTGAACCGTGTTATTAGAATACAGGAGTAAGATACTTTCTTTGCAAAGGCTATATTTAACTGTTCCTTAAAAAAATAATTTATCAGCAATGATACACTCATCAACTTCACTTTCAATTTCATCGATTATTTTGTGTACAGATTCTATTTTGTCGTGGACAGTCACTTTTGAGTTACGAGCAGGTCTAAACAGGAAGTTATAAATACTTTTCTAATTTGACCATTTGAATATCTTGCCCCCATCACCTAATGCACCTATATCAGGGTTATAACTCATGAAAATATCATGTTTAATGGATTTAAAATCGAGAGCCTCGTTTAAAGTTAAGGAAGTACCAATTTTCGGAATATTTTCCTCAGTCACATACATTTTGAAAATACAGACTTTGGCTGTTAAAGTTGACGGAAACTTTGTCCAAATCTAATTTGCGTTTAATACTGAAATTACCCTGAACGTCATCGAAGTCCTTGATCCTGTCATATTCTTCCTCAGCTTTCTTTCTTTCCTTCCTCTTCCCGTTTTTCAATTTCTTCTTGTCTTTGAATAGGATTTTTGCTTGTTGTTGGAAGATTTTTTATACAGATAGGCAGGCACATTTTAAAACTTAGGAATAGCATCGTTTGAGAGTTTTAAATGGTTAGGTTTTACAGTTAAAAGAGACTCATCAGGTCTTTTAACGGAATCGTCCCTAATTACGAAACTTCGTCGAAGTGTTTTATGCACACAACTGAGCTTGCTGAAGGGATGAATTTGGTTCGATGGATAGCTATGATCCACTTTTGTTTCCGAAACACGCCAGTAGGAAATTTAAACACTGAAATATTAGGCTGTTTTGAACTGTAGTTGATTCTACAACCAGGTATACAACACGACGTGGCCATAATTCACAATGTTCACACACGTTTAAATCATTCAACACCATCGATAGCCTCACTGCTGCGAGGTTCGGATCAGCTTACAAGTCACAGGCGAGAAGTGAAGCGGCTGGCGACTAGTGTGACGTAGCGCCCGAAGTGGAGGGGGAGCCTTATGGCCTGTATATCTAGTTGGCCTTGATAGCAGCCACCTTGCATAGAAGCCCTTGCCTAAGTTCTCGAATGTCAGGCTGATAAATGAAATAGGTCATAAGTTATAAGTTGTAAGCCCCTGAAGCATCCCTCTAGATAGGTCTATGCGAATAGATTATAGCAGCGATCTTGCATGGTAGCCCTTGCCTCAGTTCTCGAATGTCAGGCTGATAAAACTAATAGGTCATAAGTTACAAGTTGTGATTCCCTAAGGTAGCCCTCTGGTTAGGTCTATACGAATAGAGTATAGCAGCCATCTTGCATAGCTGCCCTTGCCTCAGTTCTCGAATGTCAGACTGATAAAACTAATAGGTCATAAGTTGCAAGTTGTAAGCCCCTGAGGCAGCCATCTAGTTAGCTATATACGAATATATTATAGCAGCGATCTAGCATGGTAGCCCTTGTCTCAGTTCTCGACTGTCAGGCTGATAAATCTAATAGGTCATAAGTTACAAGTTGTGAGCCCCTGAGGCAGCTCTCTAGTTAGGTCTATACGAATAGAGTAGGCTATTGCAGCCAGCTTGCGTAACAATCCTTGCCTCAGTTCTCGAATATCAGGCTGATAAAACTAATAGGTCATAAGTTACAAGTTGTAAGCCCCTGAGGTAGCCATCTAGTTAGCTCTATACGAATATAGTATAGCAGCCATCTAGCATGGTAGCCCTTGCCTCAGTTCTCGAATGTCAGGCTGATAAATCTAATAGGTCATAAGTTACAAGTTACAAGGCAGCCCTCTAGTTAGGCCTATACGAATAGAGTATAGCAGCGATCTAGCATGCTAGCCCTTACCTCAGTTCTCGAATGTCAGGCTGATAAATCTAATAGGTCATAAGTTACAAGTTGTGAGCCCCTGAGGCAGCTCTCTAGTTAGGTCTATACGAATAGAGTAGGCTATTGCAGCCAGCTTGCATAACAATCCTTGCCTCAGTTCTCGAATATTAGGCTGATAAAACTAATAGGTCATAAGTTACAAGTTGTAAGCCCCTGAGGTAGCCATCTAGTTAGCTCTATACGAATATAGTACAGCAGCCATCTAGCATGGTAGCCCTTGCCTCAATTCTCGAATGTCAGGCTGATAAAACTAATAGGTCATAAGTTACAAGTTGTGATTCCCCGAGGCAGCCCTCTATTTAGGTCTATACGAATAGAGTATAGCAGCCATCTTGCATGGTAGCCCTTGCCTTAGTTCTCGAATGTCAGGCTGATAAAACTAATAGATTATAAGTTACAAGTTATGAGCCCCTGAGGCAGCTCTCTAGTTAGGTCTATACGAATGTATTATAGCAGCCATCTTGCATATCAGCCTTTGCCTCAGTTCTCAAATATCAACCCGATATAACTAATACGTCATTAGTTATTAATTGTTAGCCCCTGAGGTAGCTCTGTAGAGTTAGGTCTATAAGAACAATGTATTACCATTACCTCCTGGTCCATCGCCTAAAAGTTAGTCTCATATAACCAATGTATAGCGGCCATCTTGCCCCGGGGGCCCCAACACAGGGAAGTTGCATGGGGCCGGCATCTTGCGCATTAGTCCCTAGGCCATCTACTTATTCTATGTATACCACATATCCTACCATGGGCCAGCTTTCTCCATAATAGCCTATATACAGCCGCCATCTTGCGCATTTGCCGTCGCACCAGCTCCCTAGAGTTAGTCCCATAAGATCCTGTGTATAGCCGCTATCTTCCGCATTAGCCCCTGCGCCAGCTCTCTCATTTTATACCTACTTTCATGTTGTACTTTTGTCAACTGTAAAACGAGGTTTGTGGCAACATTATTACATGTGGGTAAATTGCTGGACTATTGCGACATGGAGTTGTTGGTGGTGCTGTAGACGTTATGTTTACATTTATCACGTGCAGTAGCGGCGATTGGGAATAATAAGTGGGGGGATAAAATATTATAGACAACAAAAAGTACCCGGGTCTAGGGGATATTGCAGGGGGAGGGTGTTAGACATCAAAATTGAAAAAATGCCCATAAAATGGTAATTTTTATGCTTTCTGTGCAAATGTCGCTAGAGACATAAAGGTTGACCGTCTACAAATTTATGTGCGGTAATAATAGTACTATACAATAAAACTTCCACAAAAGGAAAAATGATTACACATGTATTACAATTAAATAGGAGTACGGCGTGATTATAGATTTTGAAAATAATTTAGTGTTTGACTACACAGTAACAAAGTAACAGACACTATACAGAACTACACAGACAAAATGACTGAGTGAGACGGCAAGCGGGTGACCTTGGCAAAAATATACCCCTCCTACTTTTCGTCGCAGAACGTACTACACATTGCTCCGTTGGTCTCCACTACTTGATGTGGTGCTGTACAATTCGGTCAGCCGCCACGAACGGCATTTGGTGCGTATTTCCGCTGAGTATCTTTCTTAATAATTAAGGGAATTAAAAGAAAGTATTAGCATAAGACAAACAGAGTTTTGCAGATTTGTTATATTCCTAGTTTCAGGAGGCTAAAATAGAGTGAAACGTATTTTTTCTTCACAAAGAGGGGAGGGGGCGACTGCCCTCCTTCCCCCCCCTAATCGCCGCTACTGACCACGTATAGGTCTTGGTGTGTTTTGAGGTGATTGCCTGTTTTGGTTCTAGATAGTTTTTCTGTACGTTATTATAACTGATGGATTCTGGATT
This sequence comes from Anabrus simplex, assembly GCF_040414725.1. NCBI lineage: Eukaryota > Metazoa > Arthropoda > Insecta > Orthoptera > Tettigoniidae > Anabrus > Anabrus simplex. The sequence goes on along the minus strand of NC_090267.1, from coordinate 411,276,751 downwards.
GTGAGTATGAGTTCGTCACAAAGCTGCCGGTGTCTGTGTAGTTTAGTTTGACTACTTCTTAGTGTCCTTTCCATGGCATTAGCGCTCAAATCTTATCACCTGTGGATGTATTAATATTTTGTTGTAACTAAATATTTGGTTTGAAATATTAACATTTCAAGGCGTAATCTCATGTGTAGTGGAGTGTGAGCAAATACAGTAGAGACAATACGGGACACTTCCGGATTTAGCCTAGTTAAAATGGGAGACAATTCGCAAGTAGCGCTCCTAGTGGCGCGACCTGAAAATTCGCGCTAAATTCAAATATCAATGACAATTTAAATACAGAAATGGATAAATAAATTACGTCTAGAAATAGAGTATTGCTAAAATATTAACTTCAAATTCGCTAAAGCAATTCTGGATACATGAATGAAGAATTATTTAACAGGTTATTATTTAAAGACTGAAATTAGACATATAATCAAGATGTGAAATGGACTGCTGTTAAAGGGTTTGATCTTTCATTTGGTACATTACTTTTTTAGCTTTAGCATAACTGCCTGAACTTTCACTGCTAGATTTGTCTCTTCTTTCTCATTTAAAAGTATTGTACATCATATTAGGACACTAGTCAATAAAAATATCGGCACATTCCTTACACACATGATTCAATGAATTTACATTTAAGAGCTGGACAGTTTTCCTTTTAACTTGAAGCATACTAACAGAAAGAAAATCTATAAATTTAGCCGCAAAAACATTCAAAATTTCCCTATGAGTAATACTTGCCATTACATTAGGGTAAAGCAAATTTGCATCATCATCATCATCATCATCATCACATTTCTTAAATCACCCATATTTTCTTCAGTGCTTGACAACGTATTATGACATTCCAAATGGGGTAACTTGGAACACAACCAGCCACACACATATGCATATTCCTGAATTCAATCAAAACCCACAGATCACATCAACAACAACACATCGGTATTGAAGGTTAACTGCTGCACTAATACAATAAAATAAGCTTATTATATTTTAAGCCAGTTAAAATATGGGTCGGGCAGGTCAGAAGTTTAGGAAGTAGCTGGAAGAATATATATATATATATATATGCAAACACAGTATTTACTTATATTTTCTTGTCGCGAGGGAAACGATGAAAGACCGCGAATCCTTCTGCACTTCATAGTTATTGCAGCCAAACGCAGCACATATCTTTCCGCTCATATTGACAGGAGTTATAAAAGAATGTCACACGCTACTATTTACTTATGTCAACTTAATGCAAACGCATAAATAAACCTCAAAAACTTCGCAAACAAATACACGTGCTCTTATGATAGAATCAGTAACTCTCAGGTCACTCCGCTAGACAGAGCTCTAATCGCTGTCCCTCGATATCTCGCAGAGTGTCGCGTATTTTCTCTACTGTATTTGGTGTGAGTGAAAATGAATACTGTAAGTAATTTACGTGTTAGAGCGTTTTTCCTGCTTTCTGATGAGGAGAAACCTGCCGTAAAGACACGCGGAAGACCATTACCAGACTTAAATATTGTGCAGAACATTAATAGGCCTACTGGAAATCGACAGTTTAAGAGGCTGTTTAAAAGGGATATTTATACAAATGGTGATTGCTTATTTGGTTGCGAAGTTAAAAATGCGTCATTCTGTTTCCCGTGCGTGTTGTTTGGTTGAGAACCCGCGTGGACCAAAGTAGGAGTTACGGACATAAACCACTTAAGTACTAAAATAAACAAACATGAATCTTCAGCTGTTCACATTCAAAGTTGATTAAGACTGACACTTTTTGGATCTGTCAACATAGTTGCACAACTCGGTAGTGCGTATAGAAGGAAAATTGTGGTGTATAGCGAAGAAGTTAGGCATAACAAATATGTGTTAAATATTTTAATAAACTTTATTCGTTTCTGCGGTTCTTTCTATAGAAAGAGATTTGGTAATGGAAAACGCAGACTTCAATCAACATGTGACTGACAAGTTTGCATCAAATGAAAAGCAAGAAGGCAAATTTTCAATTCAAGTGAGTAAGAATAACTGTAGTTATACTGTATAATTAGCCTCATATTTCCTGTGTTTTAATTGCTGGATATTTTTCAATTTTAATAGGAATGTAATACATAATTTAAGGATACTAGGGTTTCTTGTTATTTCTACAAGCTTCTCATTAAAAAATTTAACATTGAAAATTTTCGTGCAACACCCAGCTTCAGATACCACCAGCCGCCACTGATATATTATGCGAGTGATCTATTGTTACATTTTAGAAATAACTTATATCCTTTGACATCAAAATACCGGGAGAAGTGGTGTATATTTCCGAAACTGAAACACAGGAGAGTTCAAGGGACGGAATAATGACGTAATTGAAGGGAAACCAAAACTGTATAAATGAAACTCCAATGTAGGTAGTTGTTTTATATGTAAATACAAGTAAAGTTTAATATTGTTAGTTACAAAGTAAATGTTCTTCAAATGAAGTAAAAATTTGACACTAACACTTCAAATCCCTCCATACAAAATAATCTACGCCTCTGTTATCTACCAACATATGAGAATTTGCAGACTATGTACAAACTCTATTGTGATGGCTCGTATAGTCACCATTTTCGAGAGGAATTAAATCAGGCACATTTCCATATAATGAACGTTACCTTTAAAGTGCTTAAAGTTGATAGGGTCACAAATGTCATGTTCTCCATGCTAGAAAAAAATTGGAACTGCTAGAGGCGGTTCAACGGAAGAAATTGACGCAGCATTAGCTGCTCATCGTTCTGAGTCAGACTGCGTACTTTAAAAAGGACAAAAGACAAGAAACGTTCCCGCTCACATAATTCGATGCTATGTCACACGTTCGATTTGCAGCAGTGTTTGCCGACACCGGTTTTTAATACTTCAGTTGCTCTTGAACATAATGCCCTTAAGCAAATCTAGGTTAAGACATCATAATGACGTCCGGACCTCACCTACAGTTCACCTGACTGATAAGGTCTCCTCCAAGGGGAATCGTTGAGGTTATATTTGTGCCCATAGGCAAGGTTAAGACGTTTTTATGACATCCTGTCTTCACCTAGGGACCAAAATCCCCTGGTCATTGGCCTTGCCTTCACCACCTCGGGATGAGGACACGAGTTTTTATTGACCTTACCTGGTCCGCCTCCATAGCGTAATGGTTAGTGTTATTAGCTGCCGTCCTCGGGGGCCCGTATTCGATACCCTACACTGCCAGAAATTTAAGAAAGGCAGGTGGGCTGGTATGTGGTTGAAATAGTACATGCAGCTCACTTCCATTGGGGGTGTGCCTGAAAAGAGCTGCATCACTTCTGGATGAGGACACGAGTTTTTTTTTTACCTTGCCTGAACAAAAAATGCTGACTGAGCGAAAATTCAAATTTCCTGCGAAAAGCGTGGGAAAATACTGATTCAGTACCCATTCCTTTTAGAACATTCACAGCACCTACTAGTAGCGACATCCAGCCAGTCAGAACTACTTTTCTGCTCTGATCATTGTCATTGTTGAAAGACGTACTTGTGACATAGTACTCCTTAACGACGTTTTCATTCTTTCAGAGTAGAAGAAGCACCTTTCAGGTTTTCATGGGTTTATCTGCAACAGAGTTATTTACTTACCTGTATTTCGAATTCACTAACTGCAGTAAAATGTAAATTAAAAGCTTTTCAGAGTGTCGATCACACAATTCCAATATAAATATTACAATATATTATATCTGTAAAAGATGGGGAAGGTAGTGGAAGGGGTAAGTACTGCTGAGCTACTGGGAGCGATATAAAGTCTTGTCACCCTAACGTAATCGCCAGGAACCTATATGAACACTTCGGTAGTAACAAGCGAAGTGAACGTTCCTCCTCTCTCAGTCATGCTCCAGTACATCGACTTGTCCGCATACAGAACTTATTTGGTGGGCAACTAACGTTTTTTGTCACCAGTTACACATATCAAAAATGTTATGCATCAGCTTCGTATGTCCTAAACACATTCTTCTTTGACCTACATTGACATGGTGCAATATACATCTTCCTTTGAACTGTCTAAAGATGTAAGCATCGGGCGTGTTGGCCATGCAGTTTGGGGCGCGCTGCTGTGAGCTTACATCCGGGAGATAACTGGTTCGAGCCTCAATGTTGGCAGCCCTGAATATGTTTTTCCGTGGTTTCCCATTTTCACACCAGGCAAATGCAGGGGATGTATATTAATGAAGGCCACGGGCGCTTCGTTCCCACTCCTAGGCCTTTCCTATACCAGTTATCTCTGGCAGTGCGACGTAAAGCAAATTGTAATAAAAAAATAAACAAACGTGTGTATAGCCCCATGTATCTCAAGCATACCCATTTCTTTGAAATTCGGTGAGGCACTTACATGTGTACGTACGTTCAGACAACAGTGCAGGGCTCTTTAAATCAGGGTATGGACATTCTGCGATGGCAAAACGACAGATATCAACGTTTGATCGCACACGGATTGTTGCGTTTATGTCAACAAGGACTGTCAACATGAGACGCTGCGAGGCGAATAGCAGTGAGCCAAATGTGATGTGGTGCGGACCTGGAATCGTTTTTAAATCACAGGCAGTGTTCATGACTTGCCCGTACTAGTCGCTTTATGGCAGCAACTGCAACAGAAGACCGATATCTGCTACTTCTAGCTCTCAGGAACCTCGACCACACTGCCACCATGATTAGCAATGACTTTACGTGGGGCCCCGGGGGGTTCGTGTCCAACCAAGCTGTACGAAAAAGACTCCACAACGCCTCTCTGTAATTTAGACGGCTATGGAGAGCACCAGCCCTTAAACCCAGACACCATGCTGAACGGTACAGATGGCCTCAAAATCATGAAGAATTGACTATGGGAAATTGGCGCAAAGTTCTCTTCATAGATGAATGGCGGAAGTAGTATAATGGGAGAGTTCTGGCGCCTCCTCCGCCGCACGCCTCCGCCCGCCTCCACCTTCGCCGCCGCCGCCGCCGCCGCCGCCCGCGGGAAATTTGAATTTTGGCGGGAAATTTGAATTTTGGCGCGAGATTTGAATTTGTAAACAAAGCCACGTGCTTTTTGACAGCTGTCATCGACAACAACGCAACGCTAACCTCACTGCTGCCATCTTGACGGGCCTAAACCTCACTAGTGCCAACTTAACCTAACTAGCATGAGGTAAACAAACCCACGTGTTTTTTGACAGCCACGTGCTTTTTGACAGACAACAACGCATCGCTAACCTCAGTACTGCCATCTTGACGGGCCTAAACCTCAGTAGTGCCAACTTAACCTCACTAGCGCGAGGTAAACAAAGCCACGTGCTTTCTGACAGCCACGTGCTTTTTGACAGATTTGTAAACAAAGCCACGTGCTTTTTGACAGCTCGCATCAACAACAACGCATCGCAAACCTCAGTACTACCATCTTGACGGGCCTAAACCTCAGTAGTGCCAACTTAACCTAACTAGCATGAGGTAAACAAAGCCACGTGTTTTTTGACAGCCACATGCTTTTTGACAGATTTGTAAACAAAGCCACGTGCTTTTTGACAGACAACAACGCATCGCTAACCTCAGTACTGCCATCTTGACGGACCTAAACCTTAGTGGTACCAACTTAACCTAACTAGCGCGAGGTAAACAAAGCCACGTGCTTTTTGACAGCCACGTGCTTTTTTGACAGCTGTCATCCGCCATCTTTAAACTACAAAGCACTGTGCTGCCCTCTATATCGCAGTAGCTGTAAAATTCGTCACCTGTCATCGGCAGTGCTGCTATCTTGACGGGTCTAAACCTTAGTGCTACCAACTTAACCTAACTAGCGCGAGGTAAACAAAGCCACGTGTTTTTTGACAGCTGTCATCCGCCATCTTTAATCTATAGAGCACAGTGCTGCCCTCTTTGTGGTGGCGGATAATTTGAAAAATGCTTTTTTGACAGCAGCCATCTTGCATCGCAAACCTCAGTGCTGCCCTCTTTAGCTAGATACCTGTGGTGGCAGACAATTCCACGTGACAGCAGCCATCTTTAATCAAGAGAGCACCGTGCTGCCCTCTATGTGGTGGCGGCAAATTCCACGTGCTCTTGTTTGGAAACAAACTCACGTGCTTTTCTGACAGCTACTACCCACCATCTTTAATCAACAGAGTATAGTGCTGCCCTCTATGTGGTGGCGGTAAATTCCACGTGCTCTTGTTTGGTAAACATAGCCACGTGCTTTTTTGACAGCTGTCATCCGCCATCTTTAATCAACAGAGCACCGTGCTGCGGGCAATTTCATCACCTATCACCCGCCTTTTTGACAGCCGTCATCCACCATCTTTAATCAACAGAGCACAGTGCTGCACTCTATGTGGTGGCGGCAATTTGAAAAAATCTATGTGCTCTTGTTGGGAAACAAAGCCACGTGCTTTTTTGACAGCTGTCATTCGCCATCTTTGAGCACTGTGCTGCGGGCAATTTCGTCAGCTGTCATCCGCCATCTTTAATCCAGAGAGAACAGTGCTGCACTCTATGTGGTGGTGGTAAATTCCACGTGCTTTACAAACCTATGCGCTTTTCTGACAGCTGTCATCCGCCATCTTTGAGAACAGTGCTGCCCTGTATGTAGCGGTGGCAAATTCCAAGTGCTTTACAAACCTATGCGCTTTTCTGACAGCCGTCATCCGCCATCTTTGAGAACAGTGCTGCCCTCTATGTGGTGGTGGTAAATTCCACGTGCTTTACAAACCTATGCGCTTTTCTGACAGCTGTCATCCGCCATCTTTGAGAACAGTGCTGCCCTCTATGTAGCGGTGGCAAATTCCAAGTGCTTTACAAACCTATGTGCTTTTCTGACAGCTGTCATCCGCCATCTTTGAGAACAGTGCTGCCCTCTATGTAGCGGTGGCAAATTCCAAGTGCTTTACAAACCTATGTGCTTTTCTGACAGCTGTCATCCGCCATCTTTAATCACCGTGCTGCCGGGTGACGGCAAATTCCACGTGCTCTTGTTTGGAAACAAAGCTTTTAAACCAGAGAGAACAGTGCTGCCCCGGTGGCGGCAAATTCCACGTGCTTTACAAAGCTATGTGCTTTTTTGACAAAAAAAATTCTGCTCTCGAGATACTTACCGAACAAGACGATACTATACTTACGAAACTGCTCATCACCTTCTTTCTTCTTCTATGAGTAATAAACAAAAACTCTATCTTGCAAATAAGGAGTGGGAGGAAGGTAATACCTAACCTAAAATAAAAGAATATGCCAATTCTACATTATTTATTTACATCTTGTATGTACAAGTTTTATCTCGAATCATTTTACCCTAGTGATGTTTTGCGTACTTCTCGATGCAATTCTTGAATGTACAAGTTTAGACTTGCCGTACTACACTCTCAGCGTACCTCTTTGTGATGTAAGACAGCGTAACGTAAGTACACACACACCTCTAGCATAATGTTTATGTAAAGTAGTACTTATCAATACTACTATGCCCCCAGGCTAGCGTGTTGGTAGAATTTGGAATGACAAACCGCTTACAATCATCGCTATTAAGGGCTACCTTACTAATTAAATGTGTGTACAACTGGTGCTTCTTGCTTCTAATGACAGACATTTGCTTATGCAAAACAGGTGGATTACTTTTAATGCAATTGTTATAGTTTTCAAAACTTAGCTGATTCTGAACGACATTCTTTTTAACCCCCTTCAATCTCTTTATTTGTAATTCATTTAAGAGTTTTATGCAATATGACTTGGATTTAGTACCTACAAATGAATCGATAATATTCCCAGCACATTCATCTTTCATTTTACCTAGAACCTTTTTGTTCACTAGCGGTAGATGATATTGATTATCTGCAGGATAGTTCCTCGTATCAAACCTACCCAAGTCAGGCTTTATATCATTGTAATAGTCATCAGTTTTGATTTGATAAATAAACGAATCGGTATCTGTGTAGAGCAATTGCGCATTATGCGCGTACTTCTTCATCATATAATCGTAATGGAATTCATACATGAGTGTTTTAGCCAATTCAAGTACTGCAAAGCCGACGTAGGTAGGTTTGTCATACTTAACCTTGACACGATTCATCTGTATAATAACTAAATTCTCATGTATGATGGTGCAGCTGTGGAAATTTGGTTTACTTATTAAATAGTTAGCACCATACCTTTTCTTAATATTATCCCAGTTTGTAATCAATTTTACATCAACGCGTTTGTCAACATTCTCCATAGTCTTACCAAACACACTGTTATTCATGAGCTTGTAGAAATCTTTTTCAAACTCGTTAACCGCATTCGTTCTTAAATTATTGTTCAGATCGATATATGGCTTTAGCCACGGTGACTGATTAAATTCTAGTACACGATGAATTTTGGATAACTTCAAACCATGCTGCAAACACTGTTTTAAATTTCGGTAATGAATGATATACTTAGATTTATCGCATAAATTAGCAATGAGCATTTTCGTCGTTGATGCAATGTACGGGGACTTCATATTTTCAGGGCAGAACGGTAGGTCATTATGAGAAGTGTGTAACTCTTTAGGATACTGTAAGTCAACTCCGAGGAAATAACCTTTATCAGCTTCATCGCCTAGGGCGTGTAGCTGTAAAGCATCAATTTCGCACTGCGTCAGCCAGCGGAAACCACTCACCGGTAGATGCTGACTCATCGCCCACCCATACTGATTATTAGCATCCAGATAAACGATATACTGAGATTCCTGACTAGAATCGAAACTCGGCATGTACTTATTATTAGCCCTCGAATATCGTCCGCTGCACTGACTCAGACCGCCTCGAATGGATGCTTTTATAAAGTGCACCATATCGATATCGGTTAGCAGTTCCAAATTCACACGCGTGTATTTTAACATCGCGTCCCAACTTAACCCAGGTGCAGTAAAATACTGACATGGGTCAAGGCTGTAGGTGTTCATGCAAACACAGCGAAAATTTTCAAAAACATCAGCTAACAAAAGTACATCTGTCTTTAAATATAAATCGGAGTATTCACCCAGCGTTTGAATGTGGAACTGCTCCCAGATATGTTGTGCATGTAAATAGTCATCATCACTAATATCTGCTGAATTCAGCGAGCTGTAAAAGGATTGTTTCGATGGTAAGGCACGTTCTTCGAGGCGGTCTAAGCAGTCGAGATATTCGTAACAAAAAACACCCTTACGCCGAAGTAAATTAAACTGCGCTTCTTCGGGGAAAACGCGTCGAATTTCCGTAAATTGGTCAGGCTGTAAATGACTAGAAAGTTTATCGAGGCTACTCGCCATAAAGCGAAACGAGTCAAGGAATCTCAGTTTTATAGAATGCTCAGCATCTACTTTTACAGACTTTGCAAACGCAATGTACCGCTCTTTATTCTGAGGGATTATATCTACTTTTTCATCTGAAGCTCCAAATTGTGAAATGATGAAATGAGAGTCGTAACCAGATAAGTTATGAAAAATTACAGGGATGAATTTAGGAACTCTATACTTAAGATTACAGCTATAATGAGCGGCACATCTGTAGGAACCAGTTAAATGATCATGATCAAAAACTTTAGGGTCATTTTCGGAAAATTCCCCATCACAAATGCTACACTTTGTAGCACGTTCATGATCATTTAACTGAATGTCGGTGAGTGGCTTCATAGGAATATTACTATTCAGAATACGACCGAGACGAACTGCATCACTTTCAAGTCTTTCTAAAAATACTTTAGCAGCATCATGTCCTCGATACAGCTCTAACTTGTTAAGCGTACTATCGTAACTACACTTGATGTAATACGCGAAGCTATACGGGACATGCATGTGCGTAGTATTAGTGAAAGAGTTGTCAGGATTAGGTGAGCATGTATTGCATGGCGTGAGGATGGCTTCAAAGTCTGCATAAATCACGAACGGTACCCACATCTGCTTGTGAAAATTTGTAAATTTTAAAACATTATTGCCTGTAGTAGGTATCTCTGTACGTACATGATTGCAGTCATTCTTGGAGTGCTTCGTTAACTGATCTTCAGTTTTAAAATACTGCAAGCATCCATCACATAGCCACTTTTTACCATTACGTTTTGACAACTGACTGCCAACAAGTCTACTCAGATTTTTAATCCAGCAAAAGTGGCTATTCTCACTGTTTTCAATATAGAGTAAATTAACGTGAGTACTCTTCTTATGACATGTATAATACAGAGGACCTACTACAGACTTTTTCTCTACACCATATACATTAATACTAATGTTATTTAGTTCCTCAAAGTGCTTAATATCCTTTATCTGTACAGGAAATTCTATACTATCGAAATTTAGCTGCGTTGAATAGTGTGGATACGATGATGTTCTATTCGCTACATTCCGTTTCACAGGATTTAAAGCTGACATCACCGCCCATGCAAAACATGCTTCGTCATTGTTTTGGATGTTTACAACAGCTTTTCTTCGCTGAATCCATGTCGGCAGCTCAATGTACGATGAACCTCGCATGGGATTGTACTTATTGATGTTAACTTCTAGATACATTATTTCAACTAAAGCCCACCCTGATTCCTTTTCCTGAAATTCCTCGCTCTTAGTTGAAATAATGTTAGAGACATCCCTAAGTACATCACCAAAATTAGTCGACTGACTTATGACAAAATTCTTCGTATTAAATGATTTAATGTCCGTTATTTCGGATTCATCCGTGCTTTTAATGTACAAGGCGAAAAGTTCAAAATTAACTTTAAATAAACTATGATTGGACAAAGATTTAGCAAGAAGCTGTTGTACATACGGTTGAACGCAATTTAAAAAGTTTGAAGTGCTCTGAAACTTTTGACTGGTGCGAATTCGGTAACTAGCAATCCTACTTTTAAATGCTGTATTAATTTCCTCGATGTTTGCGTTACTACCACTTCTACACGCATTATTTTTATGCGCATTACTCCGTAAGTGCCCCTGAAAATGCGAAGATGGTACATCAGTGTTACAGTGCTCGCAGTGAATAGTTTGAAGTTCATGATTTTTTCTAGGTTTTTTACTACTAGTACTTTCTACAGCTACATCAGTAGCTGCACGCTTTTCCCCTACTACTACCTGAGGGCAAGTAGATATTTGATGTACCTCTGCTAAGTGATCCTCATATCGCTCTACGTTAGCGAAATACACACTACAAACTTTACATAAAGCAGATGTTATGCTAGGGTGTTTTGATTTCATATGGCGCATGAAGTTATCACGCCTTGCAAACGTTACATTACATTCCTCGCAGCAGGGGGGCATCTGTTCATGATTTTTTCTAGGTTTTTTACTACTAGTACTTTCTACAGCTACATCAGTAGCTGCACGCTTTTTCCCTACTACTACCTGAGGGCGAGTAGATATTTGATGTACCTCTGCTAAGTGATCCTCATATCGCTCTACGTTAGCGAAATACACACTACAAACTTTACATAAAGCAGATGTTATGCTAGGGTGTTTTGATTTCATATGGCGCATGAAGTTATCACGCCTTGCAAACGTTACATTACATTCCTCGCAGCAGGGGAACATCTGAAAAGAGAACGACCGATAGAGATTAGGTGAAAGTTACAGAAGAAACCAAGTTTCAGCGTATAGAGGTTGGACATGGCTGTGAGTTAGGTCTATAGCATGAGGATTGAAGAGAACGACTAAAGTTACGATGTTCGGAAGAAACCAAGTTTCAGCCCGTTGAGGATAGACATAGCTATGTGTACGTGTTTGAAATTATACCACGTCTATAGTATGAGGATTGAGGAGAACAACTATTTATCAATACTCTAAAGTTACGGAAGAAACCAAGTTTCAGCCCGTTGAGGGCAGACATAGCTATACCTCGTCTATAGTATGCAAGAACAACTATTTATCAATACTCTAAAGTTACGGAAGAAACCAAGTTTCAGCCCGTTGAGGGCAGACATAGCTATACCTCGTCTATAGTATGCAAGAACAACTATTTATCAATAGACTAAAGTTACGATGTTCGGAAGAAACCAAGTTTCAGCCCGTTGAGGGTAGACATAGCTATGTACACGTGTTTGAAATTATACCACGTCTATAGCGTGAGGATTAAAGAGAACAACTATTTATCAATACTCTAAAGTTACGGAAGAAACCAAGTTTCAGCCTGTTGATGGTAGACATAGCTATGTGTGCGCGTGTTTGAAATTATACCACGTCTATAGCACGAGGATTAAAGAGAACAACTATTTATCAATAGACTAAAGTTATGATGTTTTAGAAGAAACCAAGTATCAACCCGTTGAGGTCAGACATAGCTATGTGTACGTGTTTGAAATTATACCACGTCTATAGCATGATGATTGAAGAGAACAACTATTTATCAATAGACTAAAGTTACTATGTTCGGAAGAAACCAGCTTTCAACCCGTTGAGGTCAGACATAGCTATACCTCGTCTATAGTATGCAAGAACAACTATTTATCAATAGACTAAAGTTACAATGTTTTAGAAGAAACCAATTTTCAGCCTGTTGAGGGCAGACATAGCTATGTGCGCGTGTTTGAAATTATACCACGTCTACAGTATGCGGGTTGAAGAGAACAACTATTTATCAATACTCTAAAGTTACAGAAGAAACCAAGTTTCAGCCTCTTGAGGGCAGACATAGCTATGTGTGCGCGTGTTTGAAATTATACCACGTCTATAGCACGAGGATTAAAGAGAACAACTATTTATCAATAGACTAAAGTTATGATGTTTTAGAAGAAACCAAGTATCAACCCGTTGAGGGCTGACATAGCTATGTGCATGTGTTTGAAATTATACCACGTCTATAGCGCGAGGATTAAAGAGAACAACTATTTATCAATAGACTAAAGTTATGATGTTTTAGAAGAAACCAAGTTTCAACCCGTTGAGGTCAGACATAGCTATGTGTACGTGTTTGAAATTATACCACGTCTATAGTATGCGGGTTGAAGAGAACAACTCAATTGCTTAAAGTTATGATGTTTTAGAAGAAACCAAGTTTCAACCTGTTGAGGGCAGACATAGCTATGTACGTACCCCGCGTGAGGATTAAAGAGAACAACTATTTATCAATAGACTAAAGTTACGATGTTTTAGAAGAAACCAAGTTTCAACGAATAGAGGTCAGACATACCTTAAAATCTTCGCGCTGCAAACTGTTACTCGGATGTATAAAATGCGTGCGTTCAAGCCTGAAACTCGAATAATAATATTCTGCTCGTACCTAAAAAAAAGAAGAAACATATATGAATGTAGTGTAGGGTGCATCATCTAACCTAATTATCTTTACAACTCAAAGTTCGAAAACATACCTTTTTAAAAAAATGCACGTGCTGCAGGCTGTTACTGGGATGAATAAAATTGCGTACTTTCGAACGGTACCTAAAAAAAGAATAAACATATATGAATGTAGATGTCCAGCGTAGAAGTTGCTTTGCAAATAAAAAAGTAACTAACAGTTCTACCTTACCTTAAGATAAAGGCTGAAGAATAATATTCACAGCAGACGGGAGATGTGTGTGTGTGTACGTAATAAACGCATACAGAGAACTGTGAGCAATTCGCGCAGACTGCAGCGGCTAAATATTCTGCTTGTTACCAACCGGATGTGAAAAAATCGCTGAGCTGGCAACTGCGGGTACAGTCGGAACGAATGCAACAAGAGCTCCCACCTGCAGGCTGACGTATTCGAACCTCCTGTTGATGCCGAGGTGTCAGAATGTAAGAGTTCGAGCCTTGGAAAGTTAGCGTGTGATCCTCGACTTCTCGAGGGTACATACGCGGTATTCCTTACCTGTAGGTATTGAGCTAAAGCTAGATCATGTAATGACGATCGCGCAGGCCCCTCGCCTAGCATTTACGGCTTCTAGTTCGAACCCGCTATCTACCGAAGTAGCGAGAATGATTGAAGAATGTTGAGGGTGATTCATTCGTCGGATGGAGGCGTTAAGCTATGTGCAGGCTTCTTCTAGTCGGGGTACGCGATTCAAATCCTGGCAACTTATACCGTCGGGAAGGGCATCCGGCTAGATCATGCAATGACGATCGCGCAGGTCCCTCGCCTAACATTTACGGCTTCCAGTTCGAACCCGCTATCTTCCGAAGTAGCGAGAATGATTGAAGAGTGTTGAGGGTGATTCATTCGTCGGATGGAGGCGTTAAGCTATGTGCAGGCTTCTTCTAGTCGGGGTACGCGATTCAAATCCTGGCAACTTATACCGTCGGGAAGGGCATCTAGCTAGATCATGTTATGACGATCGCACAGGTCCCTCGCCTAACATTTACGGCTTCCAGTTCGAACCCGCTATCTTCCGAAGTAGCGAGAACGATTGAAGAGTGTTTGAGGGTGATTCATTTGTTGGATGGAGGTGTTAAGCTGGCTTCTTCAGTAGGAGTAGGCTATGTCGGGATATCGATTTAAAATCCTAGTCAGGAGGGGCAACCGGTCGTATAAAACTATGGTGTGAGGACGTTAAACCTTGTGCAGACTCCCTCGAAAATGATTTTTTGAGTACAAGACTTGACGGTGATTCATTTGTCGGATGGAGGCAATAAGCCTTGTGCAGGCTTCTTTGGTAGGAGTAGGCTATGTGTCGGTACCGGGATATCTAGTTATAAAACCCGCTACAACAAATTTATCGCGTATACTGCGATTTAAAATCCTAGTCAGGAAGGGCAGCCGGTCGTAAAACTATGGTGTGAGGCGGGGTGTGCAAAAAAGCCAGCATTAAGTAAGGGCTGTTGATAGGAGGCGTTAAACCATGTGCAGGCTCCTTCACCAGGAGAAGCCTACATGCCGGTACCGTGCAGGTTCTTTCGATAGGAGTAGGCAATGTGTGTGTTTTAACCTCTCCGTACAATCATGATATTTTACGTTAGGAACTTACATAGGCTAAATGCTACACATTCCGTGGCAGAGCCAGGAATCGAACTCGGACCTCCGAGGGTAGCAGCTAATTACACTAACTACTGCACTACAGAGGAGGACTATTTCAGAATATTTTACAACCTTAATTAGTACTGTGTTTTAAGAGCTTACATGCTACTCAGCTAAGAAGACGTTCGCGAGTTACAAGCACGCCGTGTCCTCGTTCAAGGTTGAGCCGGAAGATACGTGTACAATTTCAGCTAACACCTGCATTCCACACAACTCGCTCAGAATGACTGTGCCGATACTTCGAAGACTGTAGAACAAATCTATAGCCTACAGTATGCATGCCTCTCACCCGGTAGTCTCGGGTTCGATTCTCTTGGGAATAAAAAAGTGTTTAAATCACATGAATTTGTTGAGTTGTCCTTCCTGATGCATAACTAGCAGTATCTAACCTCATACACTATAGTTTTCAACCGGTTGCCCTTCCCGACAACTCGGATTAAGAATCTGTTTTACAACGTCTAACACGGGAATCGGGGATTTACAGCTAGATGCACTTCTTAGATTTTAAATCACGAACTATTGTTTTACGGCCGGATGCCCTTCCTGACTAAAATTTTAAATCGCAAGAATTTGTTTTAAGACTAGTCGCCCTTCCTGATGCAAAACTGGCAGTATCTAGCCTCATACACTATGGTTTTCGACCGGTTGCCCTTCCTGACGTCAAAGAACTCGGATTAAGAATCTGTCGAGAATCGGAGAGGATTTACAGCTAGATGCTCGCCGGATGCCCTTCCTGACTAAGATTTTTAAATCGCATGAATTTGTTGGGTTACCCTTCCTGACGCAAAACTAGCAGTATCTAGCCTCTCACGTCATACACTATTGTTTTCGACCGGTTGCCCTTCCTGACAACTCGGATTAAGAATCTGTTTTACAACTTCTAACACGAGAATCGGGGATTTACAGCTTAAAGATGGCGGATGACGGCTGTCAGAAAAGCACATAGGTTTGTAAAGCACGTGGAATTTGCCGCCACCGGGGCAGCACTGTTCTCTCTGGATTAAAAGCTATGTTTACCAAACAAGAGCACGTAGAATTTGCCGTCACCACATAGAGGGCAGCACGGTGATTAAAGATGGCGGATGACAGCTGTCAAAAAAGCACATGGCTTTGTTTCCAAACAAGAGCACGTGGAATTTGCCGTCACCCGGCAGCACGGTGATTAAAGATGGCGGATGACAGCTGTCAGAAAAGCACATAGGTTTGTAAAGCACTTGGAATTTGCCACCGCTACATAGAGGGCAGCACTGTTCTCAAAGATGGCGGATGACAGCTGTCAGAAAAGCACATAGGTTTGTAAAGCACTTGGAATTTGCCACCGCTACATAGAGGGCAGCACTGTTCTCAAAGATGGCGGATGACAGCTGTCAGAAAAGCGCATAGGTTTGTAAAGCACGTGGAATTTACCACCACCACATAGAGGGCAGCACTGTTCTCAAAGATGGCGGATGACGGCTGTCAGAAAAGCGCATAGGTTTGTAAAGCACTTGGAATTTGCCACCGCTACATACAGGGCAGCACTGTTCTCAAAGATGGCGGATGACAGCTGTCAGAAAAGCGCATAGGTTTGTAAAGCACGTGGAATTTACCACCACCACATAGAGTGCAGCACTGTTCTCTCTGGATTAAAGATGGCGGATGACAGCTGACGAAATTGCCCGCAGCACAGTGCTCAAAGATGGCGAATGACAGCTGTCAAAAAAGCACGTGGCTTTGTTTCCCAACAAGAGCACATAGATTTTTTCAAATTGCCGCCACCACATAGAGTGCAGCACTGTGCTCTGTTGATTAAAGATGGTGGATGACGGCTGTCAAAAAGGCGGGTGATAGGTGATGAAATTGCCCGCAGCACGGTGCTCTGTTGATTAAAGATGGCGGATGACAGCTGTCAAAAAAGCACGTGGCTATGTTTACCAAACAAGAGCACGTGGAATTTACCGCCACCACATAGAGGGCAGCACTATACTCTGTTGATTAAAGATGGTGGGTAGTAGCTGTCAGAAAAGCACGTGAGTTTGTTTCCAAACAAGAGCACGTGGAATTTGCCGCCACCACATAGAGGGCAGCACGGTGCTCTCTTGATTAAAGATGGCTGCTGTCACGTGGAATTGTCTGCCACCACAGGTATCTAGCTAAAGAGGGCAGCACTGAGGTTTGCGATGCAAGATGGCTGCTGTCAAAAAAGCATTTTTCAAATTATCCGCCACCACAAAGAGGGCAGCACTGTGCTCTATAGATTAAAGATGGCGGATGACAGCTGTCAAAAAACACGTGGCTTTGTTTACCTCGCGCTAGTTAGGTTAAGTTGGTAGCACTAAGGTTTAGACCCGTCAAGATAGCAGCACTGCCGATGACAGGTGACGAATTTTACAGCTACTGCGATATAGAGGGCAGCACAGTGCTTTGTAGTTTAAAGATGGCGGATGACAGCTGTCAAAAAAGCACGTGGCTGTCAAAAAGCACGTGGCTTTGTTTACCTCGCGCTAGTTAGGTTAAGTTGGTACCACTAAGGTTTAGGTCCGTCAAGATGGCAGTACTGAGGTTAGCGATGCGTTGTTGTCTGTCAAAAAGCACGTGGCTTTGTTTACAAATCTGTCAAAAAGCATGTGGCTGTCAAAAAACACGTGGCTTTGTTTACCTCATGCTAGTTAGGTTAAGTTGGCACTACTGAGGTTTAGGCCCGTCAAGATGGTAGTACTGAGGTTTGCGATGCGTTGTTGTTGATGCGAGCTGTCAAAAAGCACGTGGCTTTGTTTACAAATCTGTCAAAAAGCACGTGGCTGTCAAAAAGCACGTGGCTTTGTTTACCTCGCGCTAGTGAGGTTAAGTTGGCACTACTGAGGTTTAGGCCCGTCTAGATGGCAGTACTGAGGTTAGCGATGCGTTGTTGTCTGTCAAAAAGCACGTGGCTGTCAAAAAACACGTGGGTTTGTTTACCTCATGCTAGTTAGGTTAAGTTGGCACTAGTGAGGTTTAGGCCCGTCAAGATGGCAGCAGTGAGGTTAGCGTTGCGTTGTTGTCGATGACAGCTGTCAAAAAGCACGTGGCTTTGTTTACAAATTCAAATCTCGCGCCAAAATTCAAATTTCCCGCCAAAATTCAAATTTCCCGCGGGCGGCGGCGGCGGTGGAGGAGGCGGGTGGAGGCGTGCGGCGGAGGAGGCGCCAGAACTCTCCCATTATACTACTGGCGGATATGTCTGATACCTGATGACCGTCGACAAAGTGAATGGAGGGCACCTAGTAATGCTGCACGCCAGAGATATCCTGTCCACCGATTACAGCAAGGTGGCATCATGTGGGGTCGTCGGATGCCATTGCTGTCCATCCAAGTTATAATCAACGTCCCCCCCCCCCCCTCCCATTAGGCCCGCTCAAACTTAGCGAAACGGAGACGCGGAGCGCAGGTAGGAACATATAATTTTACTGTCTAATAGATGTAGTGGCTCATATTTGCACCTTCGGGGGGGGGGGGGGGGGATCGCGCCGCGCTGAAGAAGAAGAAAAAATTGCTTGGCGAGAATATTTATTCCACTCCTCCCGCGGGAATTTAACTTCGGTACCGTTCGTTAAGTATTTGAGTGTTTTCGCAACAGCGTTGAGTCCATGCGGTAAATGGTCTTTGCTGCATCTTCTACTGATTCTCAGATTCCTGAGAGACGTTTGAACTGTTCAGTACCGGGCGAGTTGGCCGTGCGGTTAGGGGCGTGCAGCTGTGTGCTTGCATCCGGGAGATAGTGGGTTCGAACCCCACTGTCCGCAGCCCTGAAGTTGGTTTTCCGTGGTTTCTCATTTTCACACCTTAATTAAGGCCATGGCTGCTTCCTTCCCACTCCTAGGCCTTTCCTATCCCAACTTCGCCATAAGACCTATCTGTGTCGGAGCAACATAAAACAAATTCTAACTGTTCACTTCAGTCGATTGGGACGAATTACCTTGATGTTAGACCTTTTTAAACAACAAGAAGCTGCAAGCAACAAGCAGTTCAGTGAGAATAACTTAAGTTTAGATTTGATATAAGTTATTACTAGAGACGGGAATTTGCCTATTTGCCTATTTTATTCCTGTGTTCAGAAACGTGGGCTTTTGAGATATAAATCCGTTTTAGGGTACTTTAAGCTAGATTTCGTTGGTTTTATTGTGCCTATAAATGCCTATTTCAGGGGTTTGTGTCTGTTTCGAATATAATTGCCTATTTGATGCCTTTTGCATCTATGTTAAAGAAGCTGATTTTCTTCCAGCGCATTATATTGTAACTGATGTGCTCGACAGAATTATCTTCTCATTTCTCAAGATCGGTTCACCCCACGAACAAAAATTGGAATTCTCGAAAGTCACCAGAAATAGTTCTTGGGAAATTTCCGTCAGGAGAAACAAGGAAAAATTTGACCTCGAAGCCTTCAACCCCCCCAACATTCTAAGACATATGCGAGAACCAACAACGTCGAACTACCCCCACAACCCATATCCCTTATACCTCCTTCTAGATGTGAACTGTTGTACACGTACTCTTTATCTTCAGAACGTGTTGTGATTTATTGTGAAGAAGGAGTGTGTCTGTGGCAATGCCCAAAGAAAAATCACCGGGCGAGTTGGTTGTACGCTTAGGGGCGCGCAGCTGTGAGCTTGCATCCGGGAGATAGTGCGTTCGAGCCCCACTGTTGGCAGCCCTGAAGATGGTTTTCCGTTTTCACACCAGGCTAATGCTGGGGCAATACCTTAATTAAGGCCACGGTCACTTCCTTCCCACTCCTAGGCCTTTCTCCATCCCATCGCCAAGACAAGACCAATCGGTGCCGGCGTAACGTAAGCAATATTGTAATTGCAAAGAAAACTCGTCGAAGTCATACTGCCTGAAGTGGTGGATCACAGGGGATCCCATTTTCACTACGGATGGAAGGGTAGTAAGGAGGTAAGTTCGTTTGTTCCGTTCATCTTCTTTTGTGACTGAACTACGATCGCATTTCATTGTAGCATTTATAGGCCTATTAATTTACGTATTGTGGAAAGTTGTTTTATTGCAATGTTGTATTAGCCGTGAACTTTCAATAATTTATAATGCTAAAATGTAATTAATCATTTAATTAGCGAACGAGGTGTGTCTCTTGTCACCAAGTGGATGAAAATTAAAAATCTGTATTTTGAACTCTGATTCATTTCCTGTAAAAATTGAGATTCACAATTGAAATATTTTCTTTCTTTCTTTCTTTCTTTCTTTCTTTCTTTCTTTCTCTCTTTCTTTCTTTCTTTCTTTCTTAGTCTGTTTACCCTCCAGGGTAGGTATTTCCCTCGGACTCAGCGAAGGGTCCCACCTTTACCCTCAAGGGCAGTGTCCTGGAGCGTGAGACTTTGGGTCGGGGGATACAACTGGGGAGAAGTACTTGTACCTCGCCCACTCAGCCTAACCTTCTGTGCTGAACAGGGGCCCTGTGAAGACATGGGAAGATTGGAATGGACAGGCAAAGAAGAGGGAAGGAAGTGGCCGCATCCTTAAGTTAGGTACCATCCCGGCATTTTCCTGGAGGAGAAGTGGGAAACGACGGAAAACCACTTCGAGGATAGGTGAGGGGAGAATCGAACCCACCTCTACTCAGTTGACCTTCCAAGGCTGAGTGAACCCCGTTCCAGCCCTCGTGCCACTTTTCAAATTTCGTGTCAGAGCCGGGAATCGAACCCGGGTCTCCGTGGGTGGCGGCTAATCACGCTAACTACTACAACTGAAATGTAATTTTTTTAATTCGTGAGTAACGTTCACCAGCACTATGTGTGGGCTCTAGTGAACTCTATTACGCTTCTGCTAGGCCTTCGCGAAACATAGGTTGAAGATCCAACGTGGTGCAGGTAGGACGATGTCACAGAGGCTAGACATACAAGATGGCACGGCTTGGGCGATGTCATAGCGTGTTTTACAAGGCTGCAAAAACTATCTTTACAAGACCAGGCCAGCGAAAAGGCCGTTGATCTGGATTGGTGAGCACACGAAAGTTTTTCAACAGGGGATAAAATTTGTGATAGTAAAGTCAACGTAGTCCGCCTCTGTGGTGTAGTAATTAGTGTGATTAGCTGCCACCCCCGGAGGTCCGGGTTCGATTTCCGGCTCTGCCACGAAATTTGAAGAGTGGTACGAGGGCTGGAAGGGGCTTCACTCAGCCACGGGAGGTCAACTGAGTAGAGGTGGGTTCGATTCCCACCTCAGCCATCCTCGAAGTGGTTTTCCGTGGCTTCCCACTTCTCCTCCAGGCAAATGCCGGGATGGTACCTAACTTAAGGCCACGGCCGCTTCCTTCCCTTTTCCTTGTCTATCCCTTCCAATCTTCCCATCCCCAACACAAGGCCCCTGTTCAGCATAGTAGTTACGGCCGCCTGGGCGAGTTACTGGTCATTCTTCCCAGTTATAACCCCCGACCCAGATTCTGAAGCTCTTCAGGACACTGGCCTTGAGGCGGTAGAGGTGGGATCCCTCGCTGAGTCCGAGGCAAAAGCCAACCCTGGAGGGTAAGCAGATTAAGAAAGAAAGAAAGAAAGAAAGTCAACGTAACTATACTAACAACTAAACCTAATGAGCTTCTCCCTGATGCATATCCAATTATTTTCCCAAATTTTCCAAAATATTTGTCATCGAAAAGTGTTAAAAGAAGAGATCCTGAAGGTACGAGCCTGGAAATATAGAGTAGGGTAAACAAGAAGATGAATGGTATGCCAAATGTAACCCACTTACTCAAAATTCACCAAGATATGAATGCCACTGTATATGCTATCAAGTGTTGGTAAAGGAAATTACATGTTTATTAGATGATAAAATATCAAAATGGTTTCAACTAAATGCAGATTTGTTAAATTATATAGGAACCACTTCTTGTAGTGTTAGTGTTAAATGTGTACAAATAAATCTATTAACATGCTTCACAGTCTCATAGAGTATCGTGAGGTAAGCAGTGAAAACACCCTATTTGACTTGCATATTTTAAATGGAACAATTCGAAATTTTCACTAAAAGGGTCGGGCTGAGTGGCTCAGACAGTTAAGGCGCTGGCCTTCTGACCCCAACTTGGCAGGTTCGATCCTGGCTCAGTCCGGTAGTGTTTGAAGGTGCTCAAATACGTCAGGTTCGTGTCGGTAGATTGACTGGCACGTAAAAGAACTCCCGAGGGACTAAATTCCGGCACCTCGGCGTCGCCAAAACCATAAAGGTATCAAGTGGGACGTAAAGCAAATACTGTAACTGTATTATTATTATTATTATTATTATTATTATTATTATTATTATTATTATTATTGTTATTACTATTACTATTTTATTATTACTATTATTTGCAATACCGGGCGAGTTGGCCGTGCGGCTAGGAACGCGCAGCTGTGAACTCGCATCCGCGAGATGGTGGGTTCGAACCCCACTATCGACAGCCTTGAAGATGGTTTTCCGTGGTTTCCCATTTTTACACCAGGCAAATGCTGGGGATGTACCTTAATTAAGGCTACGGCCGCTCCCTTCCCATTCAAAAGCCTTTCCTGTCCCATCGTCGCCATAAGACCTATGTGTGTCGGTGCGACGTAAAACAAACAGAAAAAAATTTATTTGCATTAAAAGGAAGAAGAGTTAGTCCCTACTCAAAAAGTTTAGTTTGGAACTGTGAAGCAAATTATTTACTGTCAAGAAAGTTTCAAAGTGATAACTTAGAAAGAAGGTTTAGTCAGTACTTATAGCTTATTGGTTGTAACTACAATGTTACTGCACTTCAAGTCCTAGAAATCAATATATTTTTTATATATACTCGGGTCCGCCTCTGTGGTGTAGTGGTTAGCGTGATTAGCTGCCACCCCGGGTTCGATTCCCGGCTCTGCCACGAAATTTGAAAAGTGGTACGAGGGCTGGAACGGGGTCCACTCAGCCTCGGGAGGTCAATTGAGTAGAGGTGGGTTCGATTCCCACCTCAGCCATCCTGGAAGTGGTTTTCCGCGGTTTCCCACTTCTCCTCCAGGCAAATGTCGGGATGGTACCTAACGGCCGCTTCCTTCCCACTTCCTTGTCTATCCCTTCCAATCTTCCCCATCCCCCGCCCCTGTTCAGCATAGCAGGTGAGGCCGCCTGGGCGCGGTACTGGTCATTCTCCCCAGTTGTATCCCCCGACCATGAGTCGGTAGAGGTGGTATCCCTCGCTGAGTCCGAGGGAAAAACCGAACCTGGAGGGTAAACAGATGATGATGATGATGATATATACTCGGGCATATCCGCGAACAATTAAACAAAACACGAGACGAAGTTCATGCCAAACTTACATGACTCCGGCTTGTAACTAGTCGACTATGCTCTGACTTCACTTGTTTGTTTCACAGGTGAGTTTGAATGTTGGTAATCGTGTAGTATATATTGTTGACAAACGGCACAGCCCGAACAGTGGCACTGCAACCTTGCTGCTTGCTAGTGGTGTCCGACTCGTTGGCTGAACTGGCCATCGGTTCAGAGGGTCCCGGGTTCGATTCCCGGCCGGGTCGGGGATTTTAACCTTAATGGCACGACGCGCAGGTCGCCTACGGGAGTCAAATAGAAAGACCTGCACCTGGCGAGCCGAACCCGTCCTGGGATATCCCGGCACTAAAAGCTATACGACATTTCTTGCTAGTGGTTGAGTATCGCTGCACGCAGCCTCTCTGGACCTGACGTATTTAGAATAAGTTACAGCTGTTTAAACATTTCAAAGGAAGTTAACATTTGGGATATTCAATTATATTTTTCTTCGTCAAACACTGGGAAGAGCTGCACCCCTGCAGTTATTATAGAGAAACTGCGCTTCGTCTGCGCAGTTTGCAAGCCGAAGTCTTATCTTGCTGTCGTTTTTAAAAATGTATTGGCTTTATACCGACAAAATGATGTAGGCCTATCTGATAAAGCACTTAACATCATACAGTGCGTGTTATCTACCAGAGGACGAAGTTGGCTGAGCGGTTGGAGCGCGCAGCTGTGAGCTTGCATTCGGGAGATGGTGGGTTCGAGCTCCACTGTCGGCAGCCCGGAAAACGGTTTTCCATGGTTTCCCATTTTTTTTTGCTAGTGGCTTTACGTCGCACCGACACAGATATGTCTTATGACGACGTTGGGATAGAAAAGGCCTATGAGTTGGAAGGAAGCGGCCGTGGCTTTAATTAAGGTACAAATTGGTGTGAAAATGGGAAATCACGGAAACCCATCTTCAGGGCTGCCGACAGTGGGATTCGAACCCACTATCTCCCGGATGCAAGCTCACAGCCGCGCGCCCCTAACCGCACGGCCAGCTCGCCCGGCGGTTTCCCATTTTCACACCAGGCAAATATTGGGGCTGAACGTTATTTAATGCCACGGGCGTCTCCTACCCACTTCTATCCCTTTCCTATCCCATCGTCACCATAGGACCTACTGTGTCGGTGCGACGTAAAGAAACTTGTAAAAATGATATGTATCAACCAGAGGGTGCCATAATACTGCTAAGTTCAGACAGTGGTTTCTTGATTCGCCTATTTTTCTGGCACAATTATTTTATTTTATTTCTGTATGCAATTTCCTTAGTCTTCAGTTAGTCCATTTAGACGTTAAAACACGTTTTTCTACTTTTATTAAAGACAGAACCTACCACATCAGGTATTTCCTATACTGCCATAGAGGAGCTAATGAAACAACTTTTACAGTTTATAGAGTATTTCTAACGACCCTTCTCTCTTGTAACATACATTTAAAAAATAGCGCTCTCTCCACGTATTTGTCATATTAAAGGAATAAAATGAATTAAATTAAGTTTTAATTTTTCAAGCAGGTACTTGGGGGAAAGCAGTACAGATAGGTGGCACAACTCATTCCCTCAGCCGCACGACGCTCAGCAAATTTACAATAAATACAATACTGATGTTGCTCTTGTTTACAGCAATTTAGTGTGCAATGTTTTGGTACAACCAATATGGGAGCAGTGCATGTTCGCTGACTTCATTTCTGGCAGTGTATTGGCGACTCTATATTATTCTGTGATCGTTGGCTGAGGTCATAAGATAATAATAATAATAATAATAATAATAATAATAATAATAATAATAATAATAATAATAATAATAATAATAATAACACTTCATAAATTCTGATATGCGCAATCATGAAGTCCCTACTCTTCCCTGCCTTGCTTGAAAGTGTTAAAAGTAACCCATTTCCCCCACTTTTTTTCTTTTCTTTCTGATTGAGGCGGTGTTCCATTTTTTCGGTTTGTGATGTCCGATTATACTTTCCTCCCCGCCCCCATCGTACTGACCAGCGTGAAGAATGTTCAATGAATCTTTCTAATCATAAAATACAGCTTCCTAACACCTTACTAGTATTAGGCTTTATTTGGGGCTTCCTTTTTGAGAGCATGATGTCGTTCTTCTTCTTTTCCTACCGAACTGCGTCGCACATGTGGATTTGGCCCTTTTTACGGCTGGATGCCCTTCCTGCCGCCAACATATGGAGGGATGTAATCACTATTGGTGGTTGGTAGTGTAGTGTGTGTGAATATGCAGAGGAGAGTGTTGGGACGGTCCCCGAGCCAGAAGAATTAATCAGAAGCGATTAAAATCCCGGACCCGACCGGGAATCGAACCCAGGACCCTCTGAACCGAAGGCCAGTACGCTGACAATTCAGCCAACGAGTCGGACTGAGAGCATGATGTCGTTATGGGGATGTTTTGGGTGAGGTTCATAACACATGACATGTTCCGATTTCGAACACAAATCTGAATATATTTCCGATACCAGATGTTTTTTTTTATCACTTCGTGAATCAACCTAGTTGGGCCCACGAGAGTTGAAGTCCGACGTTTAGCGCCACCGGCGAGAAACAGTTGACTAATTCTGCTCGGAAATGGTCCGTTGCAACGAGCTAGAAAGAGGACTATAGAGTGGCTATTGGACCGCCATATTTGAATCTACTTGAAAGCCACGTCCACCATATTGTAAGCGATCAAATCGAGTGGGCGTGTGATGAAGCAAGTACAGAAGCTGCGGGAATAAATACAGTTTCACAGTTTTCTTTATTAGAGAAGCACTCAAAGATGCATAATGCCTGTTTAAAAGGACATTAAAAATACAAGGTACAGACTACATACTAACATTTTTTTTTGCTATTGGCTTACGACGCATCGACACAGATAAGTCTTATGGCGACGATGGGGCAGGAAAGGGCTACGAATAGGAAGGAATCGGCCGTGGCCGTAATTAAGGTACAGCCGCAGCATTTGCCTGGTGTGAAAATGGGAAACCACACGAAACCATCTTCAGGGCTGCCGATAGTGGAGTTCTAACCCACTATCACCCGAATACTGGATACTGGCCGCACTTAAGCGACTGCAGCTATCGAGCTCCGTCTTACATATTGTATAAAGAAAGAAAATTAGTGCATTTCCAGTACGGTAGCCCTAATTACAAAACATATCACAATAGTACATTGCCATTAAACAAACTTAGACC
This sequence comes from Anabrus simplex, assembly GCF_040414725.1. NCBI lineage: Eukaryota > Metazoa > Arthropoda > Insecta > Orthoptera > Tettigoniidae > Anabrus > Anabrus simplex. The sequence continues at coordinate 411,250,367 of NC_090267.1, read as the reverse complement.
TACATACAGGGAATGAAAATATAAAACAGAAAACCTTGAACAAAGTAATATAACAACATCGAGAAATAATTCATATAACTTTAATGAAAATGAAAACCTACAACCTGTTTTCCAGTCATTGACCGGGTCAGGAATGTAATGAATGAACCAGATGTAGGCTGTTAGTGCGATGGGGTCGCCACTCCCAAAGTGATTTACTAATGACTGATGGATGCTATGAAATGAGAATGGAGAGTGTTGCTGGAATGAAAGATGACAGGGAAAACCGGAGTACCCGGAGAAAAACCTGTCCCGCCTCCGCTTTGTCCAGCACAAATCTCACATGGTGTGACCGGGATTTGAACCACGGTATCCAGCGGTGAGAGGCCGACGCGCTGCCGTCTGAGCCACGGAGGCTGCTACAACTTTAATAATAATAATAATAATAATAATAATAATAATAATAATAATAATAATAATAATAATAATAATAATAAATCCTGGTTTTTTGCCAGTTACCTGGATTTGGCATTTGTATGGATTTAGCCTAATTCTACGACCGGATACCCTTCCGGACGACGACGCCAACCCTAGGTGGAGTGATGTATTTACTATTACGTGTTTCTGTGGTGGTTTGTAGTATGTTCTGTTGTGTGTAGATGAAGAAGGTTTTCCAGTCGCCGATTCAGAGGAATTAACTGTCAACTACCCGGTAAAAATCCTCAATTCGGTCGAATCCGGGACCCTCTGAACCAAAGGCCAGCACGCTGATCATTCAGCCAAGGAGCCGGACACAAAGCAACTTGGCAGGTTCGAGCCTAACTCAATACGATTGTATCTGACGGTGCTCAAATCCCTCAGCCTCGTGTCAGTAGAGAGGCCGACGCGCTGCCGTCTGAGCCACGGAGGCTGCTACAACTTTAATAATAATAATAATAATAATAATAATAATAATAATAATAATAATAATAATAATAATAATAATAATAATAATAATAATAAATCCTGGTTTTTTGCCAGTTACCTGGATTTGGCATTTGTATGGATTTAGCCTAATTCTACGACCGGATACCCTTCCGGACGACGACGCCAACCCTAATCTATTAAAAGTAACGCATCGTTACTGGCACGCAAAAGAACTCCTGCGGGACTACATTCAGGCAACTCGGCTTATCAGAAAAAGTAGTTAGTAGGACGTAAAACTAATAATAATTTACGAAAAATAAGTATTTGTTCACATTACTTCTTTTTCAAAATGCTGGGGAAATGTGCTCTGTAAGATACAATGTAATAATAAATAGTGTTATTAGTTTTTCGTCCTACCAACTACTTAGTACGGTTTTCGGAGACGTTGAAGTGGCGGACATATGTCCCGCCGGAGTTCCCTTCCGTGCTAGTAAATCTACTGATAGAAGGGTGACGTATCTGAGCACCTTCAAATACCAAATATGCCAACTTAGCTCAGAAATCCAGCGCTCTACCGTCTGAGTCACTCAGCCAGACAGGATACAGTTCATCATGTCTGGCTGTCTGGTCAGTTCCTACAAGAAAATAAAAGTAGGCCTACCCTACACGTGCTGGATTGTGCTACACAGGCAACGTAATTCTGCTAATCGCCCATAACTGTGTACTTTAGTAAAAAAAAAAATCTTATTTGAAATATGATTACATTCGTCGTGTTTTTCCTACAATTTATGCATTAGCTTGCCACACACGTAGAGAGCATAATTTATTCGATCTAATCTATTAAAAGTAACGCATCGTAAGCGAAAGAAAGGCGCTTAAACTATGGAGTCGCTATTTCGTCTTGGCACCACCCAGAGCGCTGTAGCAGCCATGTTAGCCACTCTATACTTAGCCTACAAGGAATACAAAGCCTGCTCACTCGCAGTGTTCTCTTCGGAAATAGTGTCCGCCTGGCAGTGCGCGTCTTGACCGCTGCAGCGCTAGTATACCACCTCACATCAGCACTCAGTAGCATTGGTAACGGGAGTTAAAACCAGCACAAATTGACCTCTATACTATATTTCCTGTATATTATATACATTACTGAGCAGAATGAAGTAGAAAATAATTAATGTTCACCTTTTACCCCTAGGAGTTCAATTCAGCTGTGGATTTTCATTTCAGATAACACATATAACTGTCGAAATTTATGTCTGGCATTTAAAAGGACATACGGTCTGCAATAGATATTTTTACTACCGCACCATAGATTTTCAGTGAAAAGGAACAACTTTAACTATTTTTCTTGATATTTTCTTCTCATAAATTGTTTTTCTTATCGAGAAGTATTCTCAGCGATACTCATCTGCCATGCCATTAGCGCAGTTAGTGACAGAGAGGTGCAAAAACTTCTGAAGTATTATTCTGCTTTGTTCCTCAGGATGATCACTTTTCCCACACTGTAGAATAGGATTTTTAGCAACACGTGGCAACAGTATTTCGGTTAATGTTTGTGCTGTTTTTGGACTGCCCAGCGTTACCGATAACATTTCGTCCCTTACTTGCCCCAGTTTCACCAGCAGTGAAACAAAACTTGGCTTTGGATACCTGAGACCACCTCTGTCTTTGATTTTTATTAATGACGTTAGTGGAGATGGACTCTGGATACTACTAATTTTATCAACGCACTCTTGACATGGCATGTGGTCTTCGACAACTCTTATCAAATACCCTCGAATATATGCCATTGCAGCACTCGACGGAGCGGTCACTAAGGTTCCATAACTTATTCTTGGTACCACCTACACAACAGAATAAGGAAATTATCATCAGAATAGGAGCAATAATAATAAGTAACCTAATTTTTGCCGTCTCATGGTCTGCGTATTTACTGTACCATACCTGGTCTGTTTATTGCTTTAATCCATAATTCCCTAGTTGGCTCTTAGCAAGGGAATTCATGGAAACTAGTTCCAGGAACTTTATTTCTAGAACCTTGTTTACAAAATGGAACGCAGCAGTACACCAGCGTAATATGATTGACGTATTTTAACCATATCCTTTTCCCATTTGGCCAGTGTGTGAATTAAGCAGAAGGTGTCAGGTTCCAATTCATCCTCAATTTACAAGAGTTTACCCGTTTCACATCGGATGGTAAAATTATATTCTGCGACGTTTGCAGCAAGAGGTGAGTGAAACTTGTTTTATATTTCCCCATAACGAATTATTATCACTTTGACAAAATCAACACGGTGTTTTAAATAATGCATATTAAGATACGTAAAACTGCAGCTGCCTAAAAATACTGTACAGCCTATTTGAGAGTCTGTTTTAGGCAGTTAAAATAACATTTTAGCACCTAAAACTCCGAGGTCTAGTAATCACTGTATCAACAAACACAAACACCAGTCCCCGAGCCAGAAGAATTAATTAGACGTGATTATAATCACCCATCCGGCCGGCAATCGAATCTGGGACCTTCTGACCCGAAGGCCTCAACGCTGACCATTCAGCCAAGGATACGGACAAAACAAAATCATTATTGAGTTTCATTATTTATATCGGTATTAACATTCAACTTTCGTCACCAGTAAGCATACAGTGTGTAGAAATACCGCCAACCGAGGTGTTCATGTGAGGTTGAATTGCAGCGCCTCTAGCGGCAAATGTAGCATCCACAGGGCGGACAGCTATGAGTGGCTATTGGGCAGGCTTTGTATTCTTGTAGGCTAAGTTCTATAGTCCTCTTTCTAGCTCGTTGGTCCGTTGCTATGGCAACGATAACAGAGATGCCACATTTAATGAAGCTATCGCTACGTGGGTTGGCTTGCTCTCAGCCGCTTTTGTGATATTATTCGGAATAATACTGTGTTAGCTGTTGCTGGTTTATGTAATAATTTAAGTGTTTGTTTCCTGATTATTATTTTAGTTTATTTTTTGTAAGTAAATCAGTGGCTAGTTGTATAGTTTTATCCTCCATTTAACATGTGCATTTGTTGAGGTTATTGTCAGTTTAGCGAATATGAAATCTCATACTTATCGGCAATGACATGTTCAATCTTAAATGCCGAAATTATTAGCACGAGCTTAGGAACGGATCAAAGGATATTGCATTGCATTAGGCCAACATAGTTGATACAATATTCAGCCTGTATGAAAGGGTGATATGCCGCAGATGGAGGTAACTATGACAACGCAGCGTACTTCGTAGTTACTGCTTTCGCCGCTCAAATGTCAGACTTCAACTTTCGTGGGCCCAAGTGTAGTTCCTTTCTTATTTTAATTCCCTAAAGTTGCATGATCAGGGAAAGGAATTTTGTTTCTCAGGGTTGTCTGCACTTGTATGCACATGTGTTTCGCGCCATTAGTTGAAGTGTCACTTTGTTTCGACTTCCCTTCGTAAGGTTAAGTTTTCTTGTTAAATTTGTGAGGTTTGAATTCTAGTAGGTCTTCAGAAATATCTCACGAATTGGCTGTCACAATTAGTACATTTGTATTATAGTGTCTTTGAAGAAAATGGCTGTTCAACCGAACCAGCAGCTGAATTTAGGTAATATCTATATTTAAAATAATTTACTAAGCCTTATTGTGCGTTAGTTTATTTAGGTGTGCTCTTTCTAATATAATTCATTCTGATTTAGAGAGAAACATGTAGTCGATTTTAATATCTTTATTACCTACCCAAGAAGTTTTCGTTTGGCTAATGAAATTGTAAATGAAGCAGTCGAAAATTTCGCGTGAAGATTTTCAGATTGCTGTAGAAATTTGCTTGATAAAACTAGAAATAAGAATAAATATTAAGTAAAAATATGTAAGTCTGACTTAGTTTATTTTGATAGAAGACCTGCCAAATATCTTCTTTTCCTATATATTGGATAATGGATTTTGAATAGGTTAGGTATTAATAGATATTTCTCCAAGGTGGTTGTTTGGAAAATAGTAATTTGTCCTTAAAATTGATCTAGCCTAGGAAAAATAATTATTCCACTGCTCTTTGGACATTATCAACACTAGAATAAGCGACCATGAGGTTGAAGTTTACTAAAGGAAGTCCTGCCTAAATGGAATGATAGTGGAAGGTGCATTATTCTACTTATTGGAGAGTGACATGTACTAATGAATGCCAGGGACCCACCAACCTGCCCATAGAAAAATATTTTTAAAACCTAACATCCTAAATTGTGTAGAACATTACATACCTCTGTGGTTACTACCACTGCCATTTGCTGAAATTCATGGAAAATTGTGTGATTCCCAGAATTCATCACTGATAGATTTGATTACTAACTACCACACAGTAAAAAATTTCTTAGAGAATGCCCTTGCTACCAGGCCGAGAGTCAGGTGTACAACAGCTTTGCGATGGCACACTCCCTTTGAGAGACTATGCTATGCATCTCTGACATGTTAGACCAATGCATTTTGTCAGTAGCCAGATCATACATCACTAACTAATGATAACATGGTTACATTGTTCAAACACCTCCTCTTCGATTCTGGGGTTGCAGTTGGCAACAGTTCTTAGGAAGTAACTAAGCCGCAAGCTATAAAAGCACAATCATGCTGCCCTGAGAAGCAGTGTGCTGCGATGGAGCAACTAGCCAGCAAGTCCCTTAGTAAACTTGTACCAATTATAGTTTTGTGGCATATGCAATTCTATTCTTTTATAGAAATAAAATGTGTACTCCTGTTTTCAAATAGTTGATCATTATGTATATACTGTATATTCTGATTTGATGTTTAAGGTGGCTTACTAGACCATCAAATTTCAGGCTAGAATTTGACCACTCTTGGAACTTTAACCAAAATCGCCCACTCTCTAGAAATAATAATAATAATAATAATAATAATATTGGTTTTATGTCCTGCTAACCACATATTTATGGTTTCCAGAGATGTCGAGGTGCCAGAATAGCGTCCTGTAGGAGTTATTTTACTCTTCTTTTCCTTTCTTGTGTTTTCTTCCTGGTGCAGGGTCTGCTGTTTTAATCTTGGCTTGCCATGTTGCACGATCTTAGGCATCATGCATTTACTGTGTCATGCCGGCTCTGGTTTGGACGTCCACGTGGACGTTGCCCATTCATTTCAAAGGAGTGGGTGAAATAGGCAACTGTTCAGGTGCAGCACGCAGGACGTGACTATACCATTGGAGACATTTTTCCTGTGCCTTTCAATGACTGGTGCAATGGCTATTTGGTGGCGAATGGTTGTAGTTTTTGAAACAATGCAGTTGTGTGATGCACATTGACCAACGGAGCATACACATTTACATGTTGTGTAATTGATGCTCCGTAACTTTGTCAACTGGTCGACATTCAACACCGTATAAAGCAACAGGACTTACTATCATGTGGTATATTTTGGACTTCGGATATAGTTGTATCCTTCTGTCGCAGAGTATGCCTGTGACTTCTCTCCATCTCATCCATACCGCCTTTATCCTACTTTGCACTTCATCACTTACCCCATCATCAGTCTGTAGCCGAGATCGTACATACCTGAAGCTTACAGTCTTTGATAAGGTCTCTCCATCATCAGGAGTTCTTTTACTTGTCAGTAAACCTACCAACACGAGGCTGATTTATTTGAGCAGCTTCAACCACCATCCGACTGAACCAGGATCAAACCAGCAAAGTTGGGTTCAGAAAGCTAGCACTCTACTGTGTGAGCTGCTCAATCCAGTACTCTTTGGACAGACGCGTTAACCATTTCCGATGGGATAATCAGCATCAGAAAGTTTTGCATTCATCTCATCAGTAACAGTCAATCACTACTGACTACATTTAGGGCTGTCGCCCAGGTGGTAGATTCCATACCAGTTGTTAACCTACTCTTTCCTTAAATGATTTCAAAGAAGTAGGAAATTTATCAAACATCTTCCTCAGTAAACTATTCTAATCCCTAATTCCTCTTCCTGTAATTTAATATTTAACCCAGTACTAGGATACTTGGTGTCCCACTTCCATTTGACATGGGGGCACTCCTTGGAAACAACAAAATGAATTCCAACATTATCTTCATGTTGTGATCATCTCTGCATTCAAAAATATTACGGTCCCTAACTCCTCTTCCTAGAAAAGAATATTTGTCCCAATTTGTTGAATTCCAACTTTATCTTCATACTTTTAATAAAACTCCATTCCAGCTTGTTTGTCTACTATTGTAATGTCATACCACACCAGCTATCTGGTTACAGCTTGGAAGATACTGCTTAGTCGAGCAGCTCACCTCCTTACTCCCAAGTCTTCCCAGGCAAAAGTTTGCAACGTTTTTTTGTAATTCTAAACTTTTGTTGGAAATCACCCGGAACATATAGTGTTCCTTTCCTTCTCAGCTCAGCTGTAAACATATTTTGAATATGTAATATGATGGGAGCCGTTTATACAACCACATCAGTATTGGAGGCATTGTTGGATTTTCCTTCTGATTAGAAGTGGAAGTTATTCAGGAGATAGTGGGTTCAAACCCCACTGTCGGCAGCCCTGAAGATGGTTTTCCGTGGTTTCCCATTTTCACACCAGGCAAATGGTGGGGCTGTACCTAATTAAGGCCACGGCCACTTCCTTCCCTCTCCTTGCTCTTCCCTGTCCCATTGTTGCCATAAAAAAAAAAAAAAAAATTTGGAAGCTCGATTGGCCCACTGTGTCAGGCTGACAGCCCAATTTTGGGTTACCTAAACATCTGAAATTTACTTGAGAGACAGAGTTTGAGTATGTGCTTAACATGAGAACTGACAAAATGATACCAGAGTGTTCATTTGAGGAGATGTTGACGGTACCCTAACTAAATTGTAATGATCGGAAGGAAAAGATTTTCTGAACTTAAATAAAAGATCAGTCTGTTATATTGGTGGATCAAGAATCAATATTAGAATGGACCCTAAAGTATACGGATATGGAAAAGGATTTTTTTTTTTTAAGTGTTGGTCAGTATGCCACAGGTTTTCAAGCTGAGATCTTACCTGTGTTGGCAAGTTTGTCAGAGAGCATCAAGGAGGACCATAAGAAGACTTTCTCTTAGTCATGTGGCTCTTAAATCTCTGGTATCCTCGAAAGGTTCAATCTAAATTGGTATTTGAATGAATAGATACTCCTATGAAACTGACGAAGGCACAATTCAGGCAAGTTCATAAGGGTGCCAGGACATGAGGGGAATGAGGGCAATGAATGTGGATATAAGTTGGTCCAAAGATGGCTCTCAGAGCTTGTTCATAGGAGAAGGTAATGGTTGATAAAAGATTCAATTTGCAACCTCGGTCTCAACTGCTTCTTAGACTGCTTGCTGTGGGTAGGTGGGATAAATTCTTTTGTATCTAGAAGTATTTTTCTAATTAGACTGGCAAAAATTTATGTTGGTGAATACATTCAAACTCCTTTCCTGTGGTTAACATATTGCTCATAAAATATGAATAAAATAACATACGTTATGATCATTACAAACTTCATTATTACATTATTATTATATTTTATTTTAAAATAATATATTTGGTTCAGGGTGTGGGTTACTGTAGCCACATCCTAGTTTGTGAACAATGGTTAATGGCTGAGTGACTTGGTAAGTGATCCTGAGTCAGGATACCAGTTGCTATGGAATAAGAGAGGGCACTTCGGACACATTCTGAATTGTTGCTCTCCTTGAGCTTAGGCAGCTAGGACTATACAATCAACCGGTGGTCCCTAACTTGTTAGAGGAGAGATCCTTGCTGGGACTGTGTGTAAGAGTAGCATCCTGCTTCACAGAAATTACTGAGCTCAAAACATTTTCAACAAGCCTCAGGACCTATGGTAGTAATGGTGTCCCACTTCCATTTGACAACTGAGGGACTCCTTGGAAACAACTTGCTGAACAAAATGGAATTTGATGGGGAGCTATCCATATTAATGGGGCTTATGGCAGAAAGAAAGTAGAACTGCCTGAGTCAGCAAAGATGATGCATCTGGATGTGTTAAAAAAAGATTGCTTAATAATAATATTATTGGCTGTACATCCCATTAACTACCTTTTTACGGTTTTCGGAGACGCCGAGGTGCAGAAATTTAGTCCAACAGGAGTTTGTTTATGTGCCAGTAAATCTACCGACATGAGGTTTATGTATTTGAGCACCTACAAATAACACCAAACCTGCCAAGTTGGGGTCAGAAGGCCAGCGGCTCAACCATCTGAGCTACTCAGCCCGGTAGGGGGGAAGTTATTGCTGTTTGGGTAAAGCGAGATAACAAGGAAGAGATTATAAAGGGTTATTAACAGGTATTAAAAGGGAAGGGCAAAGTGTAGGGTTGTGGGCTATTCATTTGGAATACTATTGTATGCAACATAATTTCCGTTGCCATAGATACTTTCACGGCCTGTACTTACAGACATGATATAGGTTTTTGGGCTTATGCCATGTCAAGAAAATAAGGTGGAATTCTTTACGGTATTGGTTAAACATGTTGGTCCATTGGTACTCGTATCAAGGAACATGAACGTAATATTCGTCTCAACCAGCCAGACAAATCAGCAACAGCTGAGGACGCTCTATTATCGGGTCATGATGTCATGTTCCAAGATGCTTGAGCCCTTTCCCACACCAGACACTACAAGTCCAGATTATACAGGAAGCTGTGGAAATATGTAGAAATTCTAACAATTTCAACAGGGACACTGGCTATCAATTAAGTAATACCTGGTTGCCAGCCATCAAGGATTTATGTAGGTAGTTCCCTTCCCTGTTCCTTCACTATTGTTATTTCGTTTCGGTGTTTTCCAAATTCATATGTTCCTCATCACCAGATGTTTCATTCCAGGCTTGTGTCAGTGTCATACCTTCATATGTGCGTACACCTGTTATGTGACCCGCTCAGACTGATTCGGATGGTTCCTGTCAGCTTCCGCACCAAGCTCGATAGCTGCAGTCGCTTAAGTGCGGCCAGTATCCAGTAATCGGGTGATAGTGGGTTCGAACTCCACTTTCGGCAGCCCTGAAGATGGTTTTCCGTGGTTTCCCATTTTCACACCAGGCAAATGCTGGGGCTGTACCTTAATTAAGGCCACGGCCACATCCTTCCCATTCCTAGGCCTTTCTTATCCCATCGTCGCCATAAGGCATATCTGCGTCGGTGCGACATAAAGCAAATAGCAAAGTCAGCTTCCGCTTCGAACGCTAGCGCTGTACTATATCCGGGGAGCCATCTGGTGACGATTAAACGTACCATTTCTACTTTATTATAATGTCTAAATTCAAACCTCATTGTTTGAGAAGTCTTTCTCATGGACAGTCGAGATTTTCTTCTGATGACGCAGAGCAAAATCTCCGTGAAACTTAAAGAATTTCACCTTATTTTCTTGATACAGCATAAGCTCAAAAGCCTATATCATGTCTGTAACATAATTTCTATCAAGCACATAAATGAGTGACCAATGTGGGTAGATTTATTTGTTGGAGAAATTAGGACAAGAATTGTTTCAGGGTATTCACCATGTGATGGTGCAGATGCAGATGAAGATGAAGTTTACAAGTTTTTTGAAGCACTGAGTGACATTGTAGTCAGTCATAAGTAAGGGTAGGATACTGCAACTGGGCAATTTCAATGCAAGTGTTTGAAATAGAACTGAGGAATATGAAAAGGAGATGGGCAAAAGTGGGGAAGATATGGAAGCTAATAGGAATGGGAAGCATTTGCTGGACTTTGTTAATATGGGATTAGCAGTTACAAGTGCATTCTTCAAGCATAAGACTATTCACTGCTACACATGAGAAGGTAGGGGCACTAGGTCTATAAAAGACCATATCATAAGTGACTTTGAATTCAGAAAATCCATTAGGAATGTTCAGGTGTTCCAGTGATTTTTTGATGATACAGACTACACTCTGATCTGTACTGAACAAGTATCTAGGCCTAAGATAAAGTGAACCCTGTCTGCTATAGAATAAGTGTAGAAAATCTCTAGGAAATTAGACAGAAGTACATGGATATGGTCAGCAGCAGCGGCTGCTGAGGGGGACTGGTGGAGGGGCACTACTTTTTTTTACAAATTTACGTTATTACTAAGCAAACACAATAAACAAATGCATACCCAGATACAAATCATACAATGTTAAATACTTGGTCATTACTCACCTACTTCACTGTCATCTTCTTCATTTTAAGAGAAAATGTGGAATGAAATGTTGGTATCCATTTGAAGAAGGCGGCGATCCAGAATCTTACCTCACCCAAGTATCTTGAACTGTTTAAATGTACAGTAACTACTGTCACTAAAGTATCTTGAAATATTTAAATGTACATACTGTCACTGGATGCTATCTGAAATACATTCACAGCGCTATATGCATTATCGAACTATACTTGGATGCCCGCGTAATTCTTAAGTCCATCCAAATTACTGTACCGACTGACAGGCCTACTACGGCGTCTACAGGACGAATGAAATACAGTGTACTCGCCCTGGCCATACAAATGAATAATGCGGTAGGGCCTGTGCAGTGTTCGACGATGACAGTGTTATTCCTTTATTTAAAGCCAAATTCCGTTCTTCTATGCCGTAAATCCACAAACTTAGAAATGACTTTATTGTCAAAGGCAGGCATATCGTAAATGAGGTCTTTCGCAACAGAAATCATTGCCAGAGCAGATAGTCGTTCTTCGGTCATTGTATTGATACGAGCCAGTGTCAAAAAACAGCGCTCTGCTTCGGCTGTGGACATGGATGTTGTCACAATTATCCTGAGATGTTTTAGCGTTTCTTTGAACGTTGATTTGAGATTATTTTCTAAAATAAAAGCGAGGAGTGGTAGAGCTCCTTTTACTTGCCTGAAATCTGTCCGTTTATAAAACACTTCTAAATCCCTCTTTAGCCTTTCTTTCTGGAACATTGGATAATGTAACACAGTAGAATTTAATACATTTTCTGGAAAGTGTATAGAGATTATGTCAAATGAATCGGAGTACTGTTTCCAGCTGCAATATACCCAGTAAATGCAAACCTATCATGCACCTGGTTCATTACAACGTCACAGACTTCCTTCACTGCAATGGTCCTTGTTTCACTTCTCTACGTCTTTTATCGGGGTTATTGTAGTCCGTGAGATCACATGCAATTGTATCTATTTCTTCACGTTGTTGTGTTACACACTTTGTGAAGTCAGAAATAGCCTTTTTTATTTGAACTGAATCTGTTTGGCATTTTTGTAGCTGATTGAACAGTATGTCAACATGCGGCATTAATTTGTAACTTTTTTACCTACTGTTTGAGATCGGTTACTCCAGTTTTCGTCCACGTCAGGTCATGTCCTAATAACATGCACGGAAAACAGAAAAATGCATTCCTTGAATCACAGCCACACACCCACTCGTATTCTGTATACACCCCTGGCTGGAATCTACGTCGATATTCGCGCCATCGGACGAGTTGGCCATGCGGTTAGGGTCGCGCAGCTGTGAGCTTGCATCCGGGAGATAGTGGATTCGAACCCCACCGTTGGCAGCCCTGAAGATGGTTTTTCCGTGGTTTCCCATTTTCACACCAGGCAAATGCTGGGACTGTACCTTAATTTAGGCCACGGCCGCTTCCTTCCCACCCCTAGGCATTTCCTGTCCCATCGTCACCATAAGACCTATCTGTGTCGGTGCGACGTAAAGCAAAAAAAAAAGGTATTCGCGCCTGTTATATTGTCCGACTTGATCTAGTTGTAAATGAGGTGTTGGTCGACTGAGTGTCTATATCTCCGTCTTTTCCCTTAGGGACAGTTGAGAAAAAGGTCTACTTAAAATATTACTCACAGAATATATTCATTGTACGTAGACTACAGGTTAATCATAACTGTGTGATATACCTAATGCGACTCTTCATAGGGATTCTATGTATCCGCACACAACACACGACAGATTTACTTATAACGACATCACACTAAATATTATGAGATAGGATACTGACTCATTTCATTAGCCAGTAGAGCACGTTTATCAGACCGCAGATGACAGACTTGGAACACGAATTTGAAACGGATGTTCTGCTCGGCGCGATAAGCCTTCGCGTATTTTCGGAATCGTAGCGGGCTGGCTTCGGCAATGATCCAATCTCCCATTCAGTGCATGTTAAAAATGGTTATTTCTACGCATGCGCGAACGAAAATTACCTAAGAAAGAGTCAACAGCTAAGGGCACAGGGCCAGCATGACCGGCCAGCAAAGAGCCCGCCGGAGGAAGCCAAGTACGTGTCTGATGAAAACATTGACGCACTAGCTGCATTCGATGCCTAATATCAAAACTGAATGTATCATCATTCAAATTGCCAGTACTTGTAAAACAATGCATTAAGAGTTACTTAGCTGGAGGGGCACGTGCCCCTCTGCCCTTTAGAGCGAGCAGCTACTGATGATCAGTGAAATTCCAAACATTAGACAGTAAGCAGGCTCAGAATGTAGAAAGAGAATGAGTGACATACTGTTCTATACAAGGATTCAGTATACAGAAACACAACATAAATTTATTACTTCAATAAGTTTTTTATACAATATGTACATAAATATAATTGAACTTCTCTTGAAGCTGGATGAACTTACACGCAATTAATGATGACATTAACCGTAGACTGAGGGACTGTTGAAATATACACTTATACACATGAGAGTTCTATATACACACGAATCTATCTTGAGGAAATAGTCTGTCAAATAAGGAGAGTTCAAGGTAGTCGAAAACTATCTGCCTTGTAGAATTATTAGTGTAACTTGCAATGAAAGTTCGCACTAACAGAATGCTAGTAATTGCTGTAGGCTTGTCAGGAACTGACATAAATATTCACAATTAGTAGAATACTAATGTTGATGTCGGAGCATAAGTGAGGACTGAGGGATGAGTAGAATACTGGCAACAGGGCTCGACGTGGCTACAGGAAGCGGGAAGTGAGGCAGTGCCATAGGTGAAACCTCACAACGAGAATTCAGTCCACCTGTTCGATACACATGTTTAAGAGGGATAGCCTCCATGTTTGACTTTCAGTGTAATCTGGCGTTGGACACTGGGGAGTCCTGGGAAGTAGCGGAATGCTGCTCCTTTTATAGCGCTGGCTGACGTCACAAGCAAGCGCACTGCAGTCACCTTGTAGAGTCTGGAAAGATCCGGGCTGCAGCGTGTTGCGGAGTTATCAGGCGCAGAGCTGAGATCGCGAAGGACACACAACACCCTCCCCTCCTAATTACGCCGATATGGCGCTGGCGGCGGCAGTGATGCTGGGCAGGAGAGTCGGCCGTCTCTGTTGTGGTGTCCGGAGCCTGAACTGGGCGAAGGGGCGCAGAATCGTCCTGAAAGGAACCCATGTTGATTAAGTGATCTAGAGCTCGTTCAGCAATAGATTTGTCAGGTTTTACAAGAGAATCAATAGAAGGAGATGGACGGTATCGGAGGCGTATCTGGTCCTGGTGGCGGCAGATGCGTTTCTCAGCAGTCTGAATCTCGTAGAGACGATGGCCCAAGGTGCGGCAGATGATACCAGGTAACCAGAGCGGATTGGACTTGAAAGTCCGTATGTAGACCTTGTCGTTGACGTTGAACTTAGGTTGCGAGCGCTTTGGCTGGGCAGGAAGAGGCTGCAACAGAGAAAGTAAAGTTCTGTGAGGGCGTCCATGGAGCTTTCTATAATTTCCTAGGAGTTGTAACAAGGCTTGCTCTTTACTTAAACCAGAAGATACGGCTTTCTTCATACTTTTTTTAAAAGTTTGCACAAAACGCTCAGCTTCACCATTAGATTGAGGGTGAAAAGGCGGTGCTAGGATATGCCGAATGCCATTATGTGTACAGAAGTTCTGGAAAGCAGTAGCAGTAAATTGCGGTCCATTATCAGAAATGAGCACTTGAGGTAATCCTTCAGTTGTGAATATCTTCTGAAGTGCACAAATGGTAGCTTCTGTAGTAGTAGTGGAATGCATGTCAACAACGTAGGGAAAGTTGGATAGAGAATCTATCACTATGAGCCACATGGAGTTGAGAAAAGGTCCGGCGAAGTCTATGTGTACTTGTTCCCATGGAGAAGTAGCAGGAGGCCATGGAGCGAGGTCAGAGGACGGGGCGTTCTGATGAATCTGACATGGTTCACAATGGCGGATGAGCTTCTCGATGGCGGCGTCAATGCCGGGCCAATAGCAGTGTTGACGGGCGAGTTGCTTGGTGCGTGATATTCCCCAATGACTTTGATGTAACAAGTCGAGAACGTGTTGTCGTAGACTAAGTGGGATAACCACTCGGAAGAGGGTGCCTGTCTCTAATAAGACGACTCCGGCACGAGTCGTGAGACGATGCTGAAGACGATGATAAGGCACAAGGCTGGAAGGAAGCTTGTGTTGAAGAGGCCAACCGTTGCGGATGTAAGCACGTACTGTAGCGAGTGTACCGTCCTTATCCGTTGCTGTAGTGATGCAGGTCGCGTCAATGGGAAAGCTGGATACTGTGTCCTCGAGTTCGATGTCCAACTGAAGACATTCTGATTCTTGAGAATCGAAGGCAGTATCAGGACCTACTGGTAAGCGAGAGAGGGCATCAGCATTACAATGCTGGGATGTGGCACGATAGGCAATCTGATAGGAATAATCAGAAAGGAACATGGACCATCTTTGAAGTTTTCTGAGAGAATACTCAGGGATCTTATTACCAGGATGGAATAAGTGTACAAGAGGCTTGTGATCAGTAATGATCAGGAGATATTCGTTGAAACGGCGAATACCAAAGATGATAGCTAAAGCTTCTTTTTCGATCTGGGAGTAACGACGTTGATGCTCATTGAGTGTCTTTGAAGCGAAAGCGATAGGACGTTCTTATCCGAGACGATGCTTCTGGGAGAGAACGGCGCCGATTCCGTAATCGGAGGCGTCCGTGGTGAGCGTTAGGAGCTTGCTGGGCTGAAAGTGAGTGAGTTTGACAGCTTGAACAAGGGCCTTGTTGATAGTTTGCCAGGCATGTTGGCATTGTTGAGACCAATGAAATTTAACACCTTTCTTGCGTAAGGCGTTCAACGGAGCTGCCACTGAAGCGAAGCGTGGAATGAACTTGTTATAATAGTTCGCTTTGCCTATGAAGGATTGGAGCTGCTTGATGGTCTGCGGTGCAGGCATGTTGACAATCGCAGAGACATTCCTTTCACTAGGTCGAATGCCATTCTTATCGAGGATATGACCTAGGTAGTGAACTTGGGGTTGAAAGAACGTGCATTTAGCGAGGTTCGCTCGGAGGCCATTTACTTTCAATTTAGTGAGAAGTAGGTGCAGATTATGTAGATGCTCTTGATGATCCTTGCCAGTCACAAGAATGTCATCAAGGTAAGTAGCACAACCGGTAATGGAGGCGGTTAGCTGCGCTAAGTAGCGCTGGAAAATAGCAGCGGAGGAAGAGACGCCGAAAGGAAGATGCTGGAGCAGTCCAAGAGGAGTATTCAGCATGAGACATTGCTTGGATTCTTCGTCTAAAAGTAGCTGTAGATAGGCTTCTTTGAGATCCACTTTAGAGAAGGACCGACCACCGGCTAAACGGCAAAATAAGTCCTCAGGACGGGGAATTGGAAAGACACCGGTTTCAATTTGCGAGTTGATCGTAGAACGAATATCACCACAAATGCGTATATTGCCATTGGGTTTCTTAACTACGTCGAGTGGAGTAGCCCATTTACTGGAATTGACGGGTATCACTATACCGGCTTCTATCCATCTTTGCAACTCTTTAGTAACTTGGTCTTGAAGTGCAAGTCGGACTGGACGGGCTTTGAAAAAGCGAGGCTTGGCTCCTGATTTCAGCTGTATGTGAGCTGTGTAGTCTGGCGGTGCCTAGTGTAGAGTCGAAGACTTCCGGAAATTGCTCGAGGAGATCTGTAACATCAGAGGTAAGTTGCAAGGCAGAGACTACATTGACGTTGTCATGAATTTGGAATCCGAATAAATTGAATAGATCCATGCCATGAATATTAGATGCTGTGTAGTTGGTGACTACGAGTAAGGTAATGACCTTCTGAATACCTTTATAGCTGGCTGGAAGAGTGATTTGACCCTTAATATCAATCTTCCTCTTGTTAAACGTAACAAGCTGCATGTCAGCCGGAGAGCATGACGGTGAGCCTAAGTCGTGATACGTAGCAAGGTTGATAGAGACAGGTGATCCCGTATCTAATTGAAAATTAGTAGAGCGATCAGAGAAAGAGATTGGAACGATTATCTTGCTAGAATTCCTGGTAGGAAGAATGAGATTGATCTGATCTATTTCCATGTCCTGTCGTGGCTGTGTATTAGGCTTCCATGCCGAATGAGTATGGGCAGGGCGGAGCGAACTTTTACATACAGTCTTGATGTGTCCTACTTTGACAGCGATCACAAGTGGCTTTGAAGAAACGGCAGTCATGGCGTTCGTGATGTTTAAAACATCCTCTGCAGGAAGGCAGGAGCTGAAACGTTTTCTGAGAAGTGTGCTTCGTCGTAGAAGAGTGAGAGGGAACCTGTCGAGAACGCTTGGCAGAGAGCGATCTGACTGTGCGGTTCGAAGGAGCAGACAACTGGCGGACTGGCTGAGAGACTTGAGCGACCTCGTGTTTAGTAGCTATTTCTGCTGCAGTCTTGGTAGTCATTTTGTAGACTGTGGCAATACGCTGTACTTCTTCCAAAGAAGGGTTACTCTTTTTTACAGCGTCGAAACGAACTTTGTCCTGAGGAGTGTGGAGAATGACCATGTCCCGAATGAGGGAATCTGTGTAGGGCGTGCTACAACCGTCCTTGGAACAGATAAACTGGCAGGGCTTGGCGAGACCACGTAGTTCCGCTATCCATTCTGTGGGAGTCTGGTGCAGGTGTTTTCTGCTTTCAAAAAACTTGTAGCGAGTGGCTACGATGTGAGGATCTTTAGTATAATGTTCATTGATACGAGCTAATAGTTGCGCGAAAGGCACTTCTGAGATCTGCTCTTCAGGGCTTAATTTTTGCAGTAATTCGCATGTAGAATTTCCGACCGAACTGAGAAAGAGAGCACGTTGGCGCTTTTCGTCCGTGATTGAATGGCAGATGAAGTGTTGCTGAAGGCGGGCTAAATACACTGACCATTCTTCCTTGGCCGGGTCGAAAGCAGAAAATTGAGGAACTGCTGTGGGCTGTGCAGAAGCAGAAAGAGCTTGTATGGCTGTAAGAAATGCTGTTTTCTGTTGCTGCATGAATTGCTGTTGTTGCTGTTGCAAAGCTTGTAAGATAGCGGCGAATTGTTCTGTCGTTGCCATGGTGAGATTTGCGATAGAGAGCACAACTTGTGAAGCAGCGTGTAAGGAGACTGGCTGTGAACTTGACCTGCACTCGATCGGCTGGGAGTGAGCGAGAGCGAGAGAGCTGGCGCGTGCTGAACAAATGTTGGGAGAGAGCCGTGAAATGTAGGCTGGCTGTCCGTAGTTCTAATGGGGCGTACACTGGGCAGAGTTGCGCTGTAGAAATGGGAACTGTTGGCAGAGTTGCTGACTTGAGTCCCGTAGCTAGAGTACTGAAATGGCGAAACCACTTGGAACGTGTGCTTGACGTTAATGTTGCTGGCATGCGTGTAGAATGTGTGTTGGCTAAACGTACGGATGACTTTGCCTCGTTGCCTAAATTTTTGTTAAATTTGGCGGGTGCACAGAGTACGTTTTTACCTCGTCGCCATATTTTGTTGTATACAAGGATTCGGTATACAGAAACACAACATAAATTTATTGCTTCAATACGTTTTTTATACAATATGTACATAAATATAACTAAACTTCTCTTGAAGCTGGATGAACTTACACGCAATTAATGATGACATTAACCGTAGACTGAGGGTCTGTTGAAATATACACTTATACACATGAGAGTTCTATATACACACGAATCTATTTTGAGGAGATAGTCTGTCAAATAAGGAGAGTTCAAGATAGTCGAAAACTATCTGCCTTGTAGAGTTATTAGTGTAACTTGCAATGAAAGTTCGCACTAACAGAATGCTAGTAATTGCCGTAGGCTTGTCAGGAACTGACATAAATATTCACAATTAGTAGAATACTAATGTTGATGTCGGAGCATAAGTGAGGACTGATGGATGAGTAGAATACTGGCAACAGGGCTCGACGTGGCTACAGGAAGCGGGAGGTGAGGCAGTGCCAGAGGTGAAACCTCACAACCAGAATTCAGTCCACCTGTTCGATACACATGTTTAAGAGGGATAGCCTCCGTGTTCGACTTTCAGTGTAATCTGGCGTTAGACACTGGGGAGTCCTGAGAAGTAGCGGAATGCTGCTCCTTTTATAGCGCTGGCTGACGTCACAAGCAAGCGCACTGCAGTCACCTCGTAGAGTCTGGAAAGATCCGGGCTGCGGCGTGTTGTGGAGCTATCAGGCGTAGAGCTGAGATCGCAAAGGACACACAACACATACAGGTATGCTGTAGTAGAAACAGCAAGGGAATGCCTAGGAACAACTGTGTGTAAAGAAGGGAAAGAGCAAACATCTTGGTGGAATGAAGAAGTGAAGGCATCATGTAAACATAATAGGAAGGCATATTAGAAATGGCTCCAAAGAAGGACTGATGCAGACAGGGAATTGTACGTAGCTGAAAGAAACAGAGTGGAAGAAATAACTGAATTCAAGTAGAAGCTGTGGGAAGATTTTGATAACCTGGAAAGGCTAGGTGAAGTGTGGGAAACCTTCCTCGAGAGTTAAGGAATCGTTGATAGGAAGGGTAAAAGGAAGTTAATAGTATTTTGGGTAATTCGGGGAACTCATAATAGACGTCATAGAATTGTTAGTGTTAAACTGTAGAAGTATTGTAAAGAAAGGAATAGAATTAAGTAATTTGATAGATTTATATTTACCAGATATTGTAATAGGAATTGAATCATGGCTGAAAAGTGATATTATGGATGCGAAAATTTTCTCACAGAACTGGAATGTTTATCGTAGAGACAGGTTAGGAACGATAGGAGGGGGAGTGTTTGTACAGGTGAAAGAAGAATTTGTAAGCTACGAAAAAGTTAAGGATGAGGCACTTGAAATTCTAGGTGTAAGACAATAGGCAACTTGATGTTTTTGGGGTGTACAGACCTGGCAAGGCTGGCACTGACGCTGATGCAGAATTATTTGATATAATAAGTTATGTGGGTAACGATACAGAGAGGAATCTTATTGTACCGGGTGATCTGAACTTGCCAAATGTTAACTAGGAAGGGAATGCGGATGACAGAAAGCACGACCAACAAATGATGAATAAGTTATGAGAAGGACAGCCGAATCAGAAAGTGATGGAACCAACTAGAGGGAAAAATATTCTAGACATGGTGCTGATAAAACCAGTTGAGCTCTTCAGGGAAACTGAAGTGATATATGATATAAGTGATCATGAAGTTGTCAGAGTTAAAAATAAATGTGTTAAAAAAGGATTATTAGGCAATACCATATGGCTGATAAGAGGTGAATGGGGGCATTAAAAAAAGCAATTATGATCAATGAAAAATGGTCAATAAAAATGTAAACAGTCTATGGGATGGGTTTAAAGCAATTGTTGAGTGTAAAAACAGATGTACCTTTAAAGGTGGTAAGGAATAGTAAGGACCCATTATATTATAACAGGGAAATAAAGAGATTACGGTAAGAAATGCAGATTAGAAACAAATAGAGTTAGGAATGGTTGCAGCAGTAAGGAGAGATTGAAGCAGCTCACTAAGGAAATTGAATTCAGCGAAAAAAATCAGCTAGAGATAACATGATGGTTTACATAATTGGGAGTTGCATGAATTTTAGGGAGCAATGGAAGGACATGTATAGATACTTTAAGGCAGAAACAGGTTCCAGGAAGGACATTAATGGGATCATTAATGAACAAGGGGAGTTATATGCAAGGACTTACAGACAACAGAAGTATTCAGTCAGCAATATGTAAAAGTAGTTGGATATAAAGATAATGTCCCGATAGAGGAAGTGACTAATAATGGCAAAGTACTGAAATTTACCTATGATAATAACAACCTTTATAAAAATATGCAGAAGTTGAAAGCTAGAAAGGCAGCTGGGGTTGATAAGATTTCTGGGGATATATTAAAGGCTACAGGTTGGGATATAGTGCCATATCTGAAATATAAGATATAGCAGATATCCTGGATTCAGGAGGTCAACTGGACTGTATCACGATTGACGTATCGAAGGCATTTAATGGGGTAGATCACGGGAGACTCATCATCATCACCACCACCACCACCACCACCATCATCATCATCATCATCATCATCATCATCATCATCATCATCAATTTTCCGCTCCAGCAAGCTGGGTACGGGTGTTTACAAACCTCTTCCAGTTCATCCTGTCCATCCACAGCTGATGTTCTACCTTTTGCTGCCAATTTACTTCACGTTTGGCAAGGTCTTTGAAAATTTGCTTTTCCTAACTATCACGAGGCCTCCCTCTGGGCCTTTGGGCAATTGCGATCATGGGAGACGACTGGCAAAAATGAGTGCAATTGGACTAGACAAAAGAGTGACTGAATGGGTGGCTATATTTATAGAAAATAGAACCCAGACAATTAGAGTAGGTGAAGCTTTTTCTGACCCTGTAATAATTAAGAGGGTAATTCCTCATTACAGTATTATTGGACCTTTATGTTTTCTGATATATATCAGTGATATGAGTAAAGAAGTGGAATCAAAGATAAAGCTTTTTGCAGATGATGTTATTCTGTACAGAGTAATAAATAAGTTAAAAGATTGTGAGCAACTGCAAAATGACCTTGATAATGTTGTAATATGGACAGTGGGCAGTGGTATGATGATAAACAGGGTTAAAAGTCAGGTTGTAAGTTTCACAAACAGGAAACGCCCTCTCAGTTTTAATTAATTCGGGTAATCACATAAATATGTTTGTAAATAAAGGGTACAGATCTCTGCACATGGTTATGAGGGTATTTAGGGGTTGTAGTAAAGATGTAAAGGAGAGGGCACATAAGTCTCTGGTAAGATCCCCAGCTAGAGTATGGTTCCAGTGTATTGGACCCTCACCAGGATAACTTGATTCAAGAACTGGAAAAAATCCAAAGAAAAGCGGCTCAATTTGTTCTGTGTGATTTCCGACAAAAGAGTAGCGTTACAAAAATGTTGCGAAGTTTGGGCTGGGAAGACTTGGGAGAAATGAGACGAGCTGTTCGACTAAGTGGTATGTTACAAGTGATAATAAGTACTGTATTTCTTTCTTGATTATCTTTTGTGCTATTATATTTCTATATTTCTATATTTATATTTTACAGAAGAATGGAAAAACAAGTTGAAGCTGAGTTGGGGGAAGATCAATTTGGCTTCAGAAGAAATGTAGGAACACGTGAAGCAATCCTGACTTTACGTCTGATCTTAGAGGATCGAATCAAGAAGGACAAGCCCACGTACATGGCATTCGTAGATCTAGAAAAGGCATTCGATAATGTTGATTGGACCAGGCTATTTATGATTCTGAAGATGATAGGGATCAGATACCGTGAACGAAGAATTATCTACAACCTGTATAAAAATCAGTCTGCAGTGATAAGAATCGAGGGCTTTGAAAAAGAAGCAGCAATCCAGAAAGGAGTGAGGCAAGGCTGCAGTTTGTCTCCTCTCCTTTTCAATGTTTACATAGAACAGGCAGTAAAGGAAATCAAAGAGAAATTTGGAAAGGGAATCACAGTCCAAGGAGAGGAAATCAAAACCTTGAGATTTGCCGATGATATTGTTATTTTATCTGAGACTGCAGAAGATCTCGAGAAGTTGCTAAATGGTATGGATGAAGTCTTAGGTAAGGAGTACAAGATGAAAATAAATAAGTCCAAAACAAAAGTAATGGAGTGCAGTCGAATGAAGGCAGGTGATGTAGGAAATGTTAGATTAGGAAACGAAGTCTTAAAGGAAGTAGATGAATACTGTTACTTGGGTAGTAAAATAACCAACGATGGCAGAAGTAAGGAGGACATAAAATGCAGACTAGCACAAGCAAGGAAGAGCTTTCTTAAGAAAAGAAATTTGCTCATTTCAAACATTGATATCGGAATTAGAAAGATGTTTTTGAAGACTTTTGTGTGGAGCGTGGCATTGTATGGAAGTGAAACATGGACGATAACTAGCTCAGAAAGAAAGAGAATAGAAGCTTTTGAAATGTGGTGTTACAGAAGAATGCTGAGGGTGAGATGGATAGATCGAGTCACGAATGAAGAGATACTGAATCGAATTGGTGAGAGGAGATCGATTTGGCTAAATTTGACGAGAAGAAGAGATAGAATGATAGGACACATCTTAAGACACCCAGGACTTGTTCAGTTGGCTTTTGAAGGAAGTGTAGGTGGCAAGAACGGTAGGGGTAGACCAAGGTATGAATATGACAAACAGATTAGAGCAGATGTAGGATGCAATAGTTACGTTGAAATGAAAAGGTTAGCACAGGATAGGGTGGCATGGAGAGCTGCATCAAACCAGTCTATGGACTGATGACTCAAACAACAACAACATATTTCTGAACTTCATTCTAGCAAATAATTCCTGCATTTCTAAACTGCATGATTTGCATTTAGCTTTCATGCCCTCTCCACTTAGAGTGAGAAGTTTTTTAAATCCTCACCAAACTGGATCCAGTTTTCGGCCTGGATTAAAAGCATATTTGGGACACTTTTACAAGTACAGTACAACACGCTCAATATAGCGACTCTTCTATTAGAAAATTACTACTTGACTCTATCTCAAGTGAACTGGGAAAAAACATAAACAATAAAATTGGGAAATGAGTTGGAACAGCTTACCTTTTCTTAAAGTATCACAAATACTTCATATGTGTAAATCAATGTTATTTCCACATAAACGTTATATGTACATAACCTAATGCCATTTAGTTTCACTTTTCACTTCAAAAAGCAATTAAGTTTCAATTCTCAATCAGTACTCATGCATTAAAGTCAACCGCAGGAAAAACCATGGCTATGTTCATTTTGCTAACATGCGACCCATGTGCAGGAAGCGCTCTCTGTTTATTTATGTGGCGGTGTTCTTGCCATGCCAGTGAATTTGCTTATTATTACAACTTTGTTTCTTGTTAATATTTAGTATTTTAGCATTATTAAGATTGTAGTTAGTCTCTGTTTTGGTGTTCAGGATGTAGTTAACTGTTGTAAGTGAAACGTTTTATATGATTTTACTTTAAATTTCAAGTTCATGTCTCATAGTCATCAACTAGTGCAAAACTGATATAATTTACTACACTCGCCACTTGGGGGTTTAACTACACAACCTCAACTTTCATTCACAGTTCGCTAAACCTCGTTTTCATAAACAACATTTCTGCAAGAGTAAATAATTACGCCTATTGCCATCGCTTTATATCGTGAGCTGTAATCAGCGCTTGTACTGCACAACCTCAATTTTCATTCACCATTCGTCCAATCTTATTACCATATTTTTACCAGAATTGGATGAAGGCATACTATAATTACGCCTTTTAAACTAGTGTCATTTCCAACTTAACTACTACTTGCACTTAACCTCAATTTACAACCACATTAGTTCAATCTTATCGCACAGAATATTTAAGAATATTAGAGTGTCCTTAGAATTACTCATATGGGTAATGTTGTATGCTGTCTCACTTTTGATTCTTCTATATAAGTAAGAAAATTTCTTGGGATGGGCTGCTGAATCCCTGGTAAGTATAAAGTAAGGATTTCTCCTCTCTGCTACTTCAGGTATCGTAAAACATCACTTTTCTAAGATTCCAAACGTGCAGGATGGATACCAAAGCGCCACCCAATTCACCAAAAGAAATAAGACAACAATAAGGAAGCAAACTGATTTTAAGTGGTTCGTTTTTATATTAATTTTGAACAATAGACAGCTGGTAATAAGTTGAGAATAAGTAAGCCAACTGATTTTAATCATAGATAATTATTATAAAAATCAACAGATTTAAATTGCTCTGACTTAAATCATCGCATCCTGTCTGAAACCACACTGGTTTTCATCCAACTTACTCTCAACCACTGATTGCACCTTCCCTTCCAAAATGCCAGTGAATACCTTGCATAGTATACTGATCAATGAAATACCTTGATAGTTGTTGCAATCTTTCCTGTTCTCTTGCTTATAGATAGGTGCAATTAGTGCTTTCATCCAAATCAGAAAGTACATTACTAACATTACATGCTAATGTTATTACTGTATGAAACCATTTCATCCCTGTCTTCCCACAATATTTCACCATTTCAGGTCTAATTTCATCTATTCCTGCTGCTTTATGACAATGGACTTTATTTACCATCCTTTCCACTTCCTCAAGCATAATTTTGCCAACATCTCTGCCCTCCTCCCCGTGAACTCAGTTGTTCGTGATGTAAACAGAAAATTTCCTTTTACATTGAGAAATTTTCAAAATATTCCTTCCACCTGTCAGTGATTCCCTGGGATCTCAATCAATCAATCAATCAATCAATCAATCAATTAGTGATCTGCATTTAGGGCGGTTGCCCAGGTGGCAGATTCCCTATCGTTTACTCATATTTACATTTATTTATAATTGTTTACCTAGCTTTTCCTAAAATATTTTCAAGAACTTGAAAATTTAAAGAACATTTCCCTTGATAATTTATTCCAATCCCTTACTCCGCAAACTATTAATGAATATTTGCCCCAATCTGTCCTCTTGAATTCCAGCTTTACCTTAATATTATGATCTTTCCTACTTTTAAAAGCTCCACTCAAGATTATTCTTCTACATAGGTCATTCCATGCCAACTCACCACTGACAGCTCAAAACATACCTCATAACCAAGTATCTCGTCTTCTTACTCCCAAGTCTTCCCAGCCCAAAGTTTGCAAAATTTTAGTAACACTACTCCGTTTTTAAAAATCACCAAGAACAAATCGTGCTGCTTTCCTTTGAATTTTTTCCAGTTCTCTTATCAAGTAGTCCTGGTGAGGGTCCCACACACTGGAGCCATACTCTAAGTGTGGTCTTACCAGAGACTTATACGCTCTCTCCCCTAAATGCTCTCATAACCATGTGAAGAGATCTGCAACCTTTCTTAACTGTATTTCGTTAATATGATTACCCCAATAAAGATCATTCTTTATATTAACACCTCGGTACTTACATTATTCCCCATGATGTACTATGACCCCATCACACAATAATAAAAACTGAAAGGACTTTTCCTCATGGTGAAACTTACAACTTGACTCTTCACCCCATTTACATTCATTGTCTGCTGACCATCTCACTACATTAAGTCACCCTGCAGTCGCTCACAATCCTGCAATTCATTTACTACTCTATACAGTATAACATCATCCGCAAATATCCTTATCTGTGATTCCAGATCTTTACTCATATCATTTACATATAAGAAAACAAAGGTCCCTGTGGGACCCTCTCTTAATCATTATAGGATCAGTTAATGTTTCACCTACTCTAATTCTCTGAGTTCTATTTTCTAGAAATGTAGCCACCCATTCAACCAATCTTTTGTCTAGTCCAACTGCCCTCATTTTTGTCAGTAATTTCCCGTGATCTACCGGTACTCTATCGATAGAGGCACCTGTTTGTGGTGAAAATGTTTGCCTGATTTCATCATTTTAAAAACATCATTTTGGTATATTTTTTCCTATATTTCATTTCGTCAATAATTTTGCTAAATTTTATTTCCACTTTTCAGCAATAAAGCTAAACCAAATGGTAGTTGCCTCCCGAAGGTATCACCACCTTGACGAAGGCAAAATATATTTTGCCGGGTGTTTATTGGAGGCTTGCGTGGTCAAATGATCCTTAGAGCTATGCCGGCGGGAGCATCTGCTCCTGGTAAGGCCACCCAAGCCGGACAGGTCTAAGCTGATGATCCAGACTAAGAGTGATACCCTGGTCCCCCAGGTTGGGGGTTGAGCGTAGGGTTAACTCCCCTACCTCGTAAAAAAACAACTGTTACGGATACCATAAGAATGAATAAAGCAGGACTGGAAAACTTGGTGACGAACCAGCGAGAAAAACGGCTAAAGAGAAGGAAAAAGGATATTATATTAGCAACGTGGAATGTTAAGACATTGAAGAGACCTGGCAAGTTGAAAGAATGGCAGAAACCTGCACCGTTAAAAAGGTGTTTATAGGGAAACTTGATGGAAGGAGGAGGAGAGGAAGACCCAGGAAAAGATGGGTTGATGATGTTGAGGATGACCTTAGAAAGTTAGGAGTTAAACGTTGGAGAAGAAAAGCTGAGGACCGAGATGAATGGAGGCAGGTGATAAAGGAGGCCAAGGACCTACAAGGACTGTAGCGCCGACCAGTAAGTAAGTTAGTAAGTAAGTAAATGGTAGTTGACAGCATATTTGCAGCAAAACATCATATTTTGTTTTTATTTATGTACAAGAAACATGAGAGTAATGATTTTGCTGAAAACATATATCAAAGCAAGAATGTTGGGAAAAAAATCCTGTCACTTGAACAAGTAGGACCTAGCCTACGTACTTAATTTACACATCGGTCTTAAAAATACGGAGATACCATGAGTTGCATGTTACTGGGAGTGAGAGCTATTCTCTTGTCAGATATTATATTACAGTACGTTGAAAATGGCCTCTCACTATATCAACATTACTGACTGGGGTCCATAAAACCTTCACTACATCTTCCGCAAAATGCTCATTTCAAGGAAAGAAGAATGGCAGTCACATCACTATATTTACCTGCTCTTCATGAGCTACAAACTAGATTCCTCAACACAGATATACTGACAATGAAAGTTCTCTTAGGATGGATGAGAGACTTCATGATTTTTGAAATAACTTTTCCTTATGCTTCTTGAATCCAAAAGTGATTCCACATAATTTCATCACTTATTTCATGATTTTTCTTAAAGGTAAACAGTTTTGCATTTTGAGCCAAATTTGTAAAATTTCACAATTTTGCGCTTCGCGAAAAACAGGTGCCTCTACCTATCAAAAGCCTTGGATAGGTCAATAGCGATACAGTCCATTTGATCTCCTAATCTAAAATATCTGCCATATCTTGCTG
The DNA here is from genome assembly GCF_040414725.1 of Anabrus simplex. Taxonomy (NCBI): domain Eukaryota; kingdom Metazoa; phylum Arthropoda; class Insecta; order Orthoptera; family Tettigoniidae; genus Anabrus; species Anabrus simplex. The sequence goes on along the minus strand of NC_090267.1, from coordinate 411,222,437 downwards.
GAATCCTACAAAGTTGAGCTTCACTGAAATAACCTTTCCTAAACCCAAACTGCCTTCTATCAAGCCATTTAATAATTTTGCAAATGTGTCTAATATAATCATAAAGAATGTTTTCCCAGACCTTACAAACTAGACATGTCAAGCTGACTGGCCTGTAGTTTTCCGCTCTATGTTTGTCACCCTTTCCCTTGCTCACTGGTGTTACTATTACAACTCTCCACTCATTTGGTATAGCTCCTCCATGCAAACGGTAATCAAATAAGTCAATCAGTCACTACTGATCTGCATTTATGGCAGTCGCCCAGGTGGCAGATTCCCTATCTGTTGTTTTCCTAGCCTTTTCTTAAATGATTGCAAAGAAATTTGGAAATTTATTGAACATCTCCCTTGGCAAGTTATTCCAATCCCTAACTCCTCTGCCTATAAATGAATATTTTCCCCAATTTGTCCTCTTGAATTCCAGCTTTATCTTCATATTGTGATCTTTTCTACTTTTAAAGACACCACTCAAACTTATTCGTCTACTGATGCCATTCCATGCCATCTCTCCACTGACAGCTCGTAACATACTACAGTATTGATACTGCAACGTCTGGCAATGAAGATCAAAATTCAGAGACAGATCCAGTAGTTTCACCTTCAGCATCAAAACGAAAGAGACCATTAGTTATGAATCAGCGTGAATTAGCAAAGTCAGATCAGTCACTTTGTTATCTGAACTAGGAGGACTTGAGATAAACAGGTTGCAAAATTCTGGTGTGCTTCAAACAGGTCCTTCCGCTCCATTAATCATTCAGAATTCAGAAGACTCGTAAGAATGTATGTTGCAACCTGGCTATACTTCTCCATTATCTGCTGCTGTAGGCCTAGCTGGACCCTTTTTGAAGCAATTTGTCTGAGAGAGAAGTGTCTCAAGGATTTATTTGAGAATGTATGAACTTAGATGGATGGTCAAATGTGCTTATTTAATTGCGAACTATATACACAAATTAAAAAACTGTACTATATTTGTTTATTTATGGTTGATCTGTAGAAGTTGAGGGTACTTGACCTGGATAGTTGAATGACTCTAATATGCCTATTTTCTGCAGTACTTCTTTCGGTAGATCATGTGTATAACAGCATTACCCTCCCCTATTCAATCCAAATTGTACACACATGTCCGAATAGAGAGTTTGAATTGATATTGTATTTCTCAGTTTATTTTTAGTTATATTGACTTGGCTGAACACTCATTCTACATCCACATTAGAATGAGGAAGTACAAGAGTCGATATAGCTAAATTTGCAAGTTCGCGGAAAGGGTTTTCTCCAGTTGAATCCCTATACAAATCAACTTCTGCCCAAAATGTCACAGTGCCCTTAACTTCAGTCCACTGAATATGATGCAGATTTTTCCACTGATTTTCTACTGCCGCAATAACATTATTGTCAGCATGAAAGAGTTGTGCTCTATCAATAATTTGCAACTTAAAAGGCTTTAAACAATTTTCAGGTGAAAGGAGAGAAATTATTTCATGGATCCCTACATTTTCATGTAATCTTTGCCTCAATTGTTGGATAAGTTCAACAATGAATTGCACGCATCTATCGCATAGTTGTTTCTGTTAGTCTTCAGAAAGGGACGACGATGATACTTTAGTTTCAAAATCATAACGTAGGTGGGGCTTTGGGTCCAGATGATTATTAATTTCTGTTTGCAGGACATCTACTTTGACACTGAATAGTAGAACCTTTTGTAGGATCTTGGTTTCAACTTTTGAACTTCTTATTTACGGTCTGCACTTCACCCAAAATTGGCTTCAGAAAAGACAAGTACAAGTAATTCTGAGGGTCGCTGTACATTGAATATAAAATATCGGCTGTATAGCAACAATCTTTAGGATGAGAGATTTCAAAGTGAGTTTTTAACTCAGTCCACTGTTGCATTATTCTTGTCACTGCACTTTCAATGGACAGCCACCGAGTTTCGCTTAACTGTTCTAATTTCAAGCGAGAGTCGCCTTCATTTTTTGTCTCGTCTAGTTCTTTGTATACTACCTGCCATAGAGATGATTGTGAAAACCAATTGTAACTTTCCATTATGAGGAAATCTAAGTTCCTCGGCAAACACTCTGATGCATGTGAAACTGCCAGTTGTAGAGAGTGGCAAACGCATCTGATTAATTGTAGATTTGGCACTTCAGCCTTTAACTTTACATAAACGCCATGAGTTATGCCTATCATGACAGATGCATTGTCTGTTCTTATTGCTTGTACCTAATTTAACCAAATCCAAACCTTCATTACACAGAGATTTCTTCAAAGCCTCAACTATAGCATTAGCTGTACATTCTGACAGTTCTACTAACTGTAGATATGTCACGACAATCTCTCTTTTACTTTTCGAATAGTATCTTATAACAATGCTTGGTAACTTGGTAGCAGAAATATCATTAGTTTCATCCAACAACAAACTATAACCGTTTTCACTTTCACGTAAATGATCTCTCAAGCCTTTTTTCAAAATGAGGAGCTAACACATTTTGTATGGTAGCAGTGCATTTTGTACGATGCAACTTCAAATTATTAATCTCTTTGCTATCGGGAAAATTTATTTTACACAACTCACTAAGATGTGAACCAAGCAATGTTCTGCTATGAAAAGTGCCGTTCTTCCTTCCACTAAATTTGTCTCAAGATTAACTGGTTTAAAATTTAAAGTTTTCTGCCTATTAGAGCTAAAGGGTTCGGCTGCCTTGATGTGTTTAGTAGTATTCCTATTTGTTCAATATCTCCTAATTTAGCAGGTAATTGAGTTTTACAGTATTTGCAAAAGCCTCCTGAGGCATTTCCTTGTACTTTTAATAACCACTTATTATACCTGTCATCCTTAAGCCATTTGTCTCTAAATCGCTGTTTATACTGAGGCTTCCCCATTGTTCACAACTACACTAACACTGTAATTAACACATTTAACATAAATTAAGAAGTAGACACTACCACACAGTCACAACTCAAAGGTCCAGTGCACTATCTTTAATCAATACAGCAACATTGGCACTGGCAGTTGGGCTCCTCGCATGATTCAGTCTACTACGTTGTGGTCGTACCAAAAGTAAAAGGGACTTCCCCAGTAGAAGAAAGGAATAGAATTGAATAATTTGATACATTCACATACACAGTATTGTATTAGTTGAATCATGGCTGAGAAGTGATATTATGGATGTGGAAACTTTCTCCCGGAACTGAATATTTATTGCAGAGACATGATAGGGAATGGTAGTGGGAATATTCATACTGGTGAAAAAAGAATTTGTAAGGTATGGAGTTATTTGATAAGATTATCAGCTATTTGGGGAACGACACAGAAAGGAATGTGATTGTAGTGGGGGATCTCAATTTACCAAATGATAACTGGGAAGGTAATATAAATGACAAAAATTATGACCAACAGATGGTAAAATGTTAATCTGGGTAGAACAGCTGAATCAAAACTAGTGGGAGTATTCTAGATGTGGTACTGATAAAACCAGATGAGCTCTGTAGAGAATAGATGGTATAAATGAACATGAAGTTGTTTTTGTCATAGTTTAAAAATGTGGTAGAAAGGAAGGTTGTAGAAGTTGGACTGTTAAGCAGTACTATATGGTTGATACAACAGACATCAGGGAGTTTCTAAAAATTATGATCCGTAGAAAATAGTAAATAAAATAGTAAACAGCCTATGGGATGGGTTTAAAACAGTTGTTAAGGAGTGTGAAAACAGGATGTACCTGTAAGAGTTGTAAGGAATGGTAAACAGCCACTAAATAATACCAGATAATGAAGGTTTTAACAAGGAGATGCAGGTTAGATAGAAATAGTTAGGAGTGGTTTTGGAAGTTACGAGAAATTCACTGTGATATTGACTTAAGCAAGCAAGTCAGCTAACAACAACATGATGAGAAGCATAATTGGCAATCATGAATTTTAGTGAAAAATGGAAGGGTATGTATGGGTACAAGAGATACAGGTTCCGGGAAGGACAATCCAGGAAACAAAAATGATGAAGGGGAGTGTGTTTGTGAGGATTTACAGAAAGTATTTAGTCAGCAATATGTTAAGATACTTACATATAGGGATAATGTCAAGGTAGGGGTAGTAACTAATACTTGTAAAGTACTGAAATATACTGATAAAGTTATTTACAAAAAGATACAACATTTGAAAACTAGAAAAGCAGCTGGAATTTATAAGGTTTCTGAGGATATACTCAAAGACAATGAATAGGGATATAGTGCCATATCTAAAGTAGATATTTGATAATGGTGATGTTTACATGAAGGAGCTACTGTATACCAGGTGAATGGATAGTTGCTATAATAGCCCCAGTGTACAAAGAAAAGGGTGATATACCACATAAAACAAATAATTACTGGTCAGTAAGCTTTACATGTGCTGCACATTAGCTCTGGCAAAGCATTCTTTCTGATTATATAGGACACATTACTTGCTAAAATGTAAACTTCAGGATGCCCAAAAAAATCAAAAGAGGTGTTGATAGAGAATAGGATCTCTACCCGGATTTGATAGAAGGCAGTTCAGGTTTAGGAGAGGTTATTTCAGTGAGGCTCAAGTTGGAGAATACCAGGAAGGTATAGCAGATATTTTTGACTCAGTAGATCAAATGGACTGTATCACTATTGACCTGTCAAAGGCTTCTGAAAGGGGAAGATCAAGGGAGATTACTGATGAAAATGAGGGGTATTGGACTAGACAAACAAAAAAAAAAATTATTAAATGCCTGAATGGGTGGCTAAATTTCTAGAAAATAGAACTCTGAGAATTAGTGTAGGTAAAGCATTAGAAGTCACTGGAAGGACTGAAAATTTTCAGATATTGATTATTATTTAACCAACTAATTAGGGTTTAAATCACATTTATAATCTGTAATAAATTAGGATAATTTTACTGTCACATACTGTATTATGGTACTATAACAAGTAATGTTAAGGCATATGCAGGTTACAAATGTAGAGTAGGGTAGTGGTATATTGTAACAATCCATTTACAGTATGTCACTCAATGATGCAAACAGGTGACTCATATGAAGATAAAGTTTGAATTCAAGATAACAAATTGGGACAAATATTCATTTTTAGGAAGAGGATTTAGGGACAAATAATTTACCAAGAGAGATGTTTGATAAATTTCCAATTTCTTTGAAACCATTCAAGAAAAGACTAGGTAAACAATTGATAGGGAATCTGCCACATGGGCAACAGCCTTAAATGCAGATCAGTGTTGACTGAGGAGAATAAATTGTTTATTCACCCCAGTAATCTTAAGATAAAAGTATTGGGGAGGAACAAACAAGTGTCAAATCAAGGCTGTGCTTGTTGCTATGCCACATGGTTCAACTGTGCGCTTGCCGGCTGATCAATGACAGAAACTCGCTGTATAATCATAAAACAAGTACACATTTCAGAGCACTACTACCTTCTGGTAAAGCACCATTGAACCATCTTCTATTAAAATTTGTCAGATGTGAATATATTGATGTTGACAAATGGCAGGTCACTTTATGCTAGAACAGAAGTGCTTATGCTGGGCATTCCGACCCACGGGCACCCAGTACTATAAGTGGGCGAGCTGGCAGGTGATGAACGTATGCTATTCAACCACAGTGACGTGACTACGGCACAGGCTGTGAAGGTTGGGCGAAGTTCTCCCAGTCACTCTTGATCGCTGCTCCGATTCCCGAGTTTGAAACGAAGGCAAAAAATAATGAAAGAAAGAGGGCAGAAATCCACGTCATTTTCAATTTACGTTGTAAGAAATAAGTTATTTATGTTCATTGCAGTTTATGTATTTTGATAGGATATAATAGAGTTAGGCCTACAACCTCAAATATTTTTATAATGTACGTAATGAATTACAATTTTCACTATTACATTTTAAGAGGTGCTTTAGAAACAGTACTTTAACTGGTGGATAAGCTGTGGCTTGTGGTTGTTCGGGTTTAAATTATCTGATAAACTCACCAGCAATCTAATCATGCTTACCGGGAATAAAATCAGTGAGGTTATTTATTTGAAGACATACTGTACATCTATCTGGTAGATACATTTACACTGTTGTTGTATAGTTGGGGACAAATCATGACGACCTCGCCTCACACCACTACATTCCAGCGGCAGCTCTGTGTCTATTAGCGACTTATAGGATTTACTATCTCTACTGCAGCCAGAGTTGCCAAATCAGCAACTGCACTCTACATGAAGAAAGGGTAAATACTACAGAGAGTGAGGAAGAAAGTGGTTTGGCAGCTTCTCCAAAACAAACAAGGATCACTTAGAGCTCGTTAACTCAGCAGGGTGCAGGGTGTGATTGACTACTGGCTTTCAGCTCGCTTCCAGGAACTGATGATATAGATGTTGATTCCCATAGGGAATCTGAAATATATGTTCCGAATGAGTAAATTTATAATACCAATATAAATGGTCCGTTATTGGACATTACTGCCTTTGCTGGCTGCATGTAGTGTTTACAGTGCACTATGTCTTCTGGTATGGGCTAGAATAAATTTGTTACTTTCATTGACCTGTCTCAGTCTCATCCTTGGCTTTGACAATATGAAAGTGACCGAGGTATGAGCGATGCCAGTAATGCCATTCCTTATGCAGCCAGTCCCTGTTCTGAATGGTGTGAAAATATCGCTCATAGGGTCGGTTGGTGCATGCATTTCAGTGGGCTTGGCAGACTGATATGCAATAGCAGCTTCTGGCTCAGTGAGGAAAGCAACGGGAAACTACCTCACTCCTCACTTCCCTAGTATGCCTCTTCAGTGACACCTAGGCTATCTATGACAGCTGTTGGTGGAGCTGTAGAAGATCAAACCAGCCTTCAGGCTGAATACCCAACATACACATATTGGACATTATAAATTTTCCAGCTAACTCATTCCTGGTTGCCAGCGTTTCGCCCCCGTGTGCCAGGCTGGGCTCATCAGTTGGTACCTAGCACACCTACCAAGACGCTGGCTAGTGCATACCGTGGAGGCCACTGTGTAGGCTAATTGTAGCCACCGGCAGTGCCAATGAACTATGAGAGACTTTGTCTCGTTACCAAAAATTGATGCCTGCTTGGCCATCAGACGATATAGATGTTGATTCCTGGAAAATTTATAATGTCCAATAATGGACCATTTATATTGGTATTATAAATTTACTCATTCGGAACATATATTTCATATTCCCTATGGGAATCAACATCTATATCATCTGATGACCAAGCAGGCATCAATTTTTGGTAACAAGACAAAGTCTCTCATAGTTCATTGGCACTGCCGGTGGCTACAATTAGCCTACGCAGTGGCTTCCCATGGTATGCACTAGCCAGCGTATTGGTAGGTGTGCTAGGTACCAACTGATGAGCCCAGCCTGGCACACGGGGGCGAAACGCTGGCAACCAGGAATGAGTTAGCTGGAAAATTTATAATGTCCAATAACGGACCATTTATATTGGTATTATTCCAGGAACTGAGGTCATCATGTTTTGTCCCCAACTATACTTTAATCTTGGATAGTAAATATTGTTCTCCCCACTTGTGATTATTATTATTATTATTATTATTATTATTATTATTATTATTATTATTATTATTAGCGTATGGTAACGTACACAAAACAATACAAAGATTAAATATACAGCACAAAATATTATATACATAATTGCAAGATAAACACATAACATTGAAAACAATCGTGCACGCAAAAGGGTTCAAAGAGTTAGATCTAAGTTCTCTAGCCATTGTATGGCCTCAGAAGAAACCACCACAAAGTCCTGGCTGGACCCAGTGAATGCCCTTCCAATGCATTCGGTGACAATATGGTTGATGGTCTGCTTAACTGCACCACAGTCACAGGCTGGAGATGATCTCATACCCCATTTAAACAACATTGATCCACATCTCCCGTGGTTAGTACGTACTCTGTTGATGGCTACCCAAGTCTTGCGGGGCAAATCAAAGCCAGCTGGAAGATTCTTATAATTGAACAGTGTCTGCCATTGAATCGGAGCTACGCTGTTCCACTCTTGTTGCCAATCAGTTTTTGGATTGAAATCCCTCCTAACAAGTTCCTGTGCTGTTTGAATAGGAGGAGATCTTGATTTGAGGCGACTGAATCTGACGTTAACATCTTTATGGATAGGGAGATCAGGATTGGTTAGTATCTTATTGTATTCTCTATACAAGTTGTTCAATCTTCTAATTCTCGGAGGTTCTATGTGGCTGAGCACTGGCAACCAAAAAATATGAGTAGATTTTACTGTGCCACTTATGACACGCATTGTTTCATTCAAGACCGAGTCCACCTTTTTAGTACGAGAGCTGTTGATCCAAACTGAAGAACAGTATTCAGCTGTGGAAAGCACCAACGCCATAGCTGAAGTACGCAAAGTAGTGCAGAAGCTCCCCATGTGGAGCCAGCAAGCTTGTGGATGATGTTGTTGCGTGATCTTAATTTGGCTGCTAGGTTGGTTAGATGTTTCCTGTATGATAGTGTTCGGTCGAGAGCAACTCCAAGATATTTGGGGTTGGCATTGTGAGGGAGAAGACTTCCATTAAGTGACACTTTCAAGGTGATATTCGCTTGTCAGTTATTTAAATGGAAGAAGCAGGTTTCCATTTTACTAGGGCTTGGTTTCAAGCACCACGTTTTTAAGTATGCACACAGAACATCCAGGTCTGCATTTAAAGTTCTCTCTATCACATTAGCATCCAGATGCTGACTAATTATTGTCAGATCGTTGGCATAAGCAAATTGACGAGAGCTCCTGACAGGTATGTCTGCAATATACAGGTTAAACAGTAATGGAGAGAGAACAGATCCTTGAGGTAGATCATTGTTAAGTACCTTTATTTTGCTGTGATTTGTATGCATGACTACCTGGATAATTCTATTTGAGAGCATATTGTTAATCAGACACGACATTTGACCACACTTTGTCAGTTTAAAGAACTTATACACAATACCTTCTCTCCACACTGTATCATATGCAGCTGTTAGATCAATAAACACTGTTCCACTCTTTAATTGCTTTTCAAAACCTGTCTCAATATGTGTTGTCAGAGCAAGCACCTGATCTTCACAACTACGTTGAGGTCTAAAACCAGCTTGTTCGATTGGAATGATTCTAAAAATTAGAGGGCTTATTCTATTGTAGATAAGCCGTTCCAAGAGCTTAAAGCAGACACTCATTAAGGCAATTGGTTTGTAGCTTTCGACAGAATCCGTAGGTTTACCAGGTTTTAAGATAGCCAGTATCTTAGTTCGTTTAAACTCTGAAGGGAGTTGACTTGTTCGGAGTATGTTAGAGAAAAACTGCACTAGCCAGTTCCTTACATTTTTTCCACAGTGCTTCAAAAATTCTGGATGTATACCATCAAAACCTGGGGATTTTCCATTTTTCAATTCATTTAGGGCAAGCAAAAGCTCTTGCTCAGTAAAAGGAGCAGAAATGTTGGAAGAAGTAGTATACTGCTTTCTCAAATGAGACAGTTCATTTTTAATAAACCTTTTGTGTAATTTGTCTGGCTTGGATTTGGACAAACTGGCAATGCAACTGGCAATATGATAGGGGAAACCTCTGGTTTCAGCTGGGGACTGTGAGGTATTCTTCCTAGCTTCTTCAGAAGGCTCCAAGTTTTTCGACTTGAGTGTCTGAAATCCAGTGTATCCATGGTTTCCTTCCATCTGCTTCGTCTAGCTTCATCTAGCTTCATCTAGTTTATGAAGGAGCTCGTCAGCTACATCTTTTTCACCACTCCTCTGGAAATCTTTATAAAGTAGTTCACAAGCCTCATCCCACCCTGGTATAAAGTCCTTTCTCACTCCATGGGGAATATGTCTTTTAGCACATGTTAGAATAGCTTTCACAAACCTAGAGTAGTTACTAACCTCAGGAGGAATCCATCGTATGGTACTGTCAAGATCAGCTGAATAGCTCTCCCAGCTAGCTTTACTAAAGTTCCCACTTGTGATGAAACTCCCTCTCTCCATTTAGAGGCTAGCTATTTTCACCGGATGCCTATTCACTTTTAAATACTACTGTATTTTCAGAAATTCAGTGAACAGGGAAGGTCAAACAATTCTACAACACTGTGCAAAATCATTGTTGCATTATGTAATTATATTACTTTTTGCTCAATGAATAAAAGAAATTTTACTTTTTTAAAGTGGAAATACTGTCATTCCCTTCCAAGGAATTGAAAATTGTAGCTTGTATCCTTAAACCCCTGTACCTTTCTAGACTGTAACACTAAAATTATAACTTGTCAGTTTTCTTTGGATGAATAAATATAAGAAAATACAACTGACTGTTTATATTGAGCGCAGTATAAATCAAACCAGAATATCTTGAAAAGGTCAGTATTTTTGTTGCAATTATAGAGTTTTATTTTAAATAATGTACCCCAATGAACATTTCGCTGAGTAATGGAGGAGAGGTTCATAGTCACAATCAAACGTCACCGCTCGACATCTCTTTCAAGTATGTACGCTCTCTCGCTTCACTGTGACGTATGCTTGCTATGTACACTGCCCGCATTTATGTCACACCAGTGCGGTCGCACTGGGCTAGCCTCAGCAGGCGCCCAGTTGAGCACCTTTGTGCTAGAGAAGTAAACAAACTGTTATAAAAATCTCTGTCAGACATGTCATAAGACAGAGATTACATTTTTATAATAGTCTAATTTAGAATTGGCTTTAGAAGACAGCTTCTCCGTCATATAATATTTACTTCTTTGTTGCAGATGCACCTCAACAGAAAGGATTTATCAACTTCTTCAAGTCTATGCCTGAGGTAAGATGATGAATGTAGACTTTTTTTTTTAAACTTGAGATTTGCCTGAGAATAAAGGAGATTGCTTTTAATTAAATAAAGCTTAGTTTTATAAGATAAATGCATTTATTTAATGTGTGTATAGAATAGTATAACTAAAAATGAGTAAATCTACAAAATTAATGCATGTCTTAAATTTAGTTAATTGTTTGTATAGTCATCATCTGTGTCTTATTTTGATTGTCTTGTTGTTAAATGAAAGAAATGACGGTCAAAAATCTTCCAATGCTACTCTTTTATGATTGGTGAAACCTTGAAAAGACAGGGAAAGAAAATAGGACTTAATGTCATAAAATATGTCCAGACCTGTAAATGCGGTCTACCCTATGTACTTATCTAGGCAACAGCTTGCAATTTGTTTCCATCTTAAATGTTAAATTATGGGCTTTTTGTCTATCCCCTTTCAAATATCTGTGACAGAACTTAATAATGTGTATTTGCATATCTAAACTATTAATATCCATCTCACAGTGAACTTTAAATTTGTGGCTGAGGTAAGTTGAATGTACACTCAACTCTCGATTTACCGTAATCGGATCAACCGTGTTGAGGCTTAATCGCGATATCAAAAACAGTAAGAACACGAGTGTTAGGAGTTACAGTAATACAGAATTACAAAGGGTCGGGATAATATTGCCAGGATGATGCTCTCATCACCAAAAAACTTGTTTTGAGGAACGTGAGGAGCAAAATAAAGAGAAAGAAGTGTTTCTTGGTACAAAAGCAGAAAACCATGACTGATTATTTTCCAGAAACGGTAAAGTTAGGTAGTCTGAATATTTTTCTGTGCCTTATTAGTTTCAACGAAAAGTCCTGTTAATTTTTCCATTTATTAATTGTGCTAAGTGCTACTTTTACTGCAACATATGGGATAAATTAATATAAAATAGTACAGTAGTATCACTTATTTTAACTGTGCTTTCAGTATAGCTGTTCTATTTTCAACTTTTTGCAGCTTAACCGCGATTTTACTTATCCGAGAATCCTTAACCCTACATTATCCCAGATAATCGAGAGTTGAGTGTAGAATAATTTTAAAAAAAAATTTGTTTATTAGCATATGACTTTTAGTGCCGGTAGTGTCTGAGGACGTGCTCGGCTCGCCTGGTGCAGGTCTTTCTATTTGACGCCCATGGATGACGTGCACAAATGGGTGCAAGTTGATGATGATGTTTATGATTGGGTAGGAGAGTGAAACCCGGTGTTGGTTCATTGCCTACTCCTGTAGCATAACACTAAGGGGTCTGTTCAAGGCTTAACATCTCCATCCAACAGACGAATTACCTTCAACAGTGTCATATGCCCTTACTCCATATAAGCATTGTGGTGGGGTTTGGAATTGAATCCAGTCTTCTTATATTCAATCTAGTGATTAGAAATTGTATACCGCCACCTCTCCTACCCTTCTGGCCAACATTTTGATAGTGACTTTTCTTCTATCAACGGGACTCCAAACCAGCCAACCACAGTGTCAGATCATAAAGACTTGATGCTTACATGGCCACTAAGTGGTACTTTTTGAAATAACATGAAATTTGTTTTCTTGAGAATAAAGGATGCATATATATTTTTACAAACGACTTATTTCGATAAGATGTAGACATTTATTTGATGTTGCCATGAGGGCTGCCAGTGGTATGATACGATCTACTCCTCTGAATTGGCTTCCATTATCTCAAGCATCTGTCCCGCTCCCCCACCTCCATGGGAAAGCAGCGTTTCTGAAAGAGTGGAAAACTGTCTGTGAAGATGAATCCATTTTCCCAAAGTGGCCAAGGTCCAGAAGACCTGCACATAAAGGAGCAGAACAACTGCTGGGATGTAAATTCAACCCAAAGATGGAATGGGCAGGAGAATGGCTGGAGGCAAAGCAGCATAAGTATAAACTTAGCAGCAATCTCTCTACTGAAGTGCCTAGTTTCCTTTAACCAAAACAGATATGGGTTCAGTAAAACTGTTACCATAGTGGTCAAGGAATGTGCAAAAATCTAAAGCAGAAATGGGGTTTGTACAGGAAAAAAAAAAAAAGTTCAAACAAATGGGATTAAAAGTAGTGTTTAGCATCACCAGCTCACAGCACAGGCTTCTATATAACAGCAAGTTTTCAAAACAAAACCCTTATTCTCCAACAGGAACTCACTATATTGCCATTAATGGCTGGACAGCCCCTAAAGGAAAGTAGATTGATCTCAAACATCACTCAAGCATGTTGTAAGCACTCCTTGGAAACGTTTGCTAGCTACTGTGGTCGAAATGGACATACGATGAGAGCTCAGTGAGGCTAGAGGCTCTGTTAGATATTGTGGCCACAGACTTTCAGTTGGCACATGGAAATGATGCCAGTACCCGCACCATTCATCGGGAAGCGTTTCCATGGGGATTCCGTGGGCAAGTTGTGGTGTGTATACGGGCGAGTTGGCCGTGCGGTTAGGGTTGTGGAGCTGTGAACTTGCATCCGGGAGATAGTGGGTTTAAACCCCACTGTCGGCAGCCCTGAAGATGGTTTTCCGTGGTTTCCCATTTTCACACCAGGCAAATGCTGGGGCTGTACCTTAATTAAGGCCACAGCCGCTTCCTTCCCAGTCCTAGGCCTTTCCTATCCCATCGTCGCCATAAGACCTATCTGTGTCGGTGCGATGTAAAACAAATAGCAAAGAAAAAAATGTGGTGTATAAACCAATGATCATTAAACTGAACATTCACTGCTAATTACAGTGGTGCAAAACATGTTACCTGTGGTCTGTAGACCAATGAAAGAGCATCATATGGAGTGATGAATCATTCTACATTCTATGGTGGTTCGATGAACGTGAATGGACCTAGTGATTGCCAGATGAGCGTTACGTACTGGAATGCATTGCTCCCATTGTGGAATTTGGCAGAGGAATCATTACGGTGCGAGTCTGTTTTTTGTAGTTTGGTCTTGGTCTATTACTTTTAGTTCACCGAACCATGAATGCCGAAGCCTATTGGACGATTTTAGGCCATCTACCATGTGGCAACCATTTGGAATGGGCCCTTTTCAATTTCAACACGACAGTGAACCTGTTCATTAAACAAAGGCCATAACTAAGTGGTTTGTTGAAATAGAAGTGAATGAAATTGAATGGCCAGCCCAAAGCCCTCATCTAAATCTAATTGAGCATTCCCACTATTAACTCTCACCCCACCGCCCTCCCCAAATCAAGTCAAATCGAAAGCGTGCTCCTCCCCTCTCGATAATGACATCCCCCTTGCCCTTCCCGACAGTGATCTATTCTAAAGTATATCATATTACTCAGTAAAATGTGCTCATTACCTGCTCACCAGGCAAGTTGGCCGTACGGTTAGGGACACGCAGTTGTGAGCATGCATCCAGGAGATAGTGGGTTCGAATCCCACTGTCGGCAGCCCTGAAGGTTTTCCGTGGTTTCCCATTTTCACACCAGGCAAATGCTGGGGTTGTGCCTTAAGTGAGGCCACGGCCACTTCCTTCCAACTCCTAGCCCTTCCCTATCGCATCGTCGCCATAAGACCTATCTGTGTCGGTGGAACGTAAAGCCATTTGCATTACCTGCTAATTCTGTGATAAAAATGTATTTTTAGCTTGTTTCACACCCATCAGCTGCTTTTCAGGGTAGGTTTCCTTGAAGCATACTTCCCCCTGTGATATTTTTTTCTTCTGAACCATAAGTGAATTCAGTGTAGATGTAGATCTGAATTCTGTCTGATGTTTCCTAACACTGGAATCTCTTTCTGTGGGGGGTTACTTTGAGGTACTCTTCATACCCAGACAGATCAGGTCTAATCTCGGATCCAGTTGAGCAACCCCCTGGTTTCAACTTACCCAGGAAAGTCTGAGCATCACTTAACCAAATAGGAACCCAACATGGTAGATATAAGTTCTAGAAACACAAATGGAAGATCATCGAGGACCCTTACTGTAACTATTCAGATGTGCCTGGGATGATCCATCACATCGTTATGGAGTGTCCACCCCGTAAATTTAATGGCACAATGAAGGATATGCACAAAGTCACCGATGGAGCTATGAATTGGTTAAGAAAATTGGATATTCACCTTTAGTTGTACTGCAGTTAATCATTGTTTAGGCACAATTTGTAAATATTCAAACCTACTGCTGATTTGTACATATTTGTTCTATCGTAACAGTGTATCCTCTTGACATACAAAATAAAAAAGTAAATAAAATAAACTTATTACTGAAAATATAACATTACTTTAAGGATTTATACCGCTTTTGTCCACTTTAATTTTTAAACTTTGCAAAGTTGTCCAAGTTTATATCAATTTTAGGCCCATGTACAATATCATCATCACCATCATCATCATCATCATCATCATTTCCCAACTCCAGTTTCCCGGGTGTGGTGTACAAATCCAGTACATCCTCCCATTTGTATCCTCTCTCCTCCACATCTGATCTTACAGTCTCTATCTAACATTTTCTTGGTCTTCCCTGTGGTCTTCTTCCTACAAGTGTAATGTTCATTCTCATTATGTGCCCATACCACTGAAGTATGCGTTTCTTTATGACACTGATAATAGGAACCTCTATACCAGCTACTTTCCTATTCACTTCATTTCTGATCTTGTCCTTTCTAGTTGTTTGGTTCATGGTTCTAATGAATCTCATTTCAGTTGCTTGGATTCTACTGAAGTCTTTGTTTAGTAGGGTACATGTCTCTAAATCGTATGTGAGGATTGGTACGAAGTAAGTATAGTATTTTGCAGTCCCAGAGAAGATTTCTGACTTGACTGTAGAAGTTTGATGCTTTCTGTGTCCTGAGTATTTCCTGCCTAACAGTGTTGTCTTTTGAGATTGTGCTTCAGAGGTACTTGAAGAGGGAAGCTGATTTGATTTTTGCTCCTTCCAGAAATATATTTGAGCTTGTTCCTTCCCTGTTGATGGTCATTTCCACTGTCTTTGTTTTTCTCATCTTCAGTCCAAAATTTTTGAATGTGTTGTTCCATTCATTAAGTTTCTTCTGAACTTCAGCTTCTGTCTCTCCCCATAAAAGCACATCATCAGCAAATACCAGGGCGTTTGGTTCACTGTCCATTTTCTTGATAGATTTGATGACCTTGTCCATTACTGTTATGAACAGGAGTGGTGACAGAGCACTTCCTTGTTGGACACCTCTTTGTTTCAAACCATTTTGATTGTCCGTTGCCTATCTGGACACAGCTGTAGCATTTCTGGTATAGCATCTTAACTTTGTCAATTAAGAACTTTGGCACCTTTAGGTCTTCCAGACATTCCCATATCTTGTTTCGAGGAACACTATCATATGCTTTTTCAATGTCCACAAATGCAATCACAAGATTTCTTCTGTATTCCCAGTACTTTTCTGTCAGCATCTTTACTGCAAAGATAAGATCTACAGTACTTCGACCTTTCCTGAACCCGTGTTCTTCCTCGAGCAAAGGTTCCACTATCTTCCTAAGTCTTGTTTCTGTGATCTTTTCCAGCAGCTTCAGTGAGTGTGACAACAGCGTGATGCCTCTCTAATTTCCACATTTCCGTTGGTTGCCCTTTTTGAACAGTGGATGATGACTCCTTTACTCCAATCTTCTGGAATTTTGTTACTTTCCCAAATCACTGATAGCACACTATATAGCCAATTCAAGCTTGGTATTCCAGCTGCCTTTATCATGTCTGAGCTGAGATCATCAAAGCTTGGGGACTTCCCATTTCGCATGCTCTTTAGTGCTGTTTCTACCTCAAGCCATGTTAATGGGTATTTGTTGTTTTTGGCTTCATCTTCACTACAATAATTGGTGGTGGTGTTGCCCCCATCTCCATTTAACAGCATGTTGAAGTACTTCTTCATTTCATCCCTTATCCCTTCCTCTGTTTGTATTAAGCTACCGTCATCTGTTTTCAGCGCAAGGATGTTTATATTTTCATTTCTTGTACTGTTTACTATTTTGTATAGTAGTTTCCTACTTCCTTGACAGTCTTCCTCTATCCTTGTAAAGTCATCCTAGCACTTTTCCTTTTCTTCCTGAATCAGTCTTTCTACAGCCAGTTTCTTTTTCCAGTACTGTATTCCTGTCAAACATCTGGACCTAACTCAAAATTTAAAAAATGTTGTAATTAGGTGCTGATATTGACTAGTCACATTGAGAAGGGATTTCAACACCTAAAGAAGACTATTGCAGTATTCGTGGATCTGTCATCCTCATATGACGCAGTCTGTCACAGTGGCATATTCTGAAATTTTTGGAAATACTTCTACGTAGAACCCTTACCTTCGTGTTGAACAACATGTTTTGCAACTTATAAGAGGCATTGTAAAGTAAATCTTACAGATAGAATGATGGATTGTCACTGGGTTCAGTTCTAGCTCCACTTCTCTCTTCAACATCTACACTGTAGATCTCCCAGTTACAACATCCAGAAAGTTCATGCATGCTGTCAAAATACCTTTGAACATTATTTACAAGTTCGTGCAAAATTATTTACTAGTTCTGTAACATTAAAAATAGTTTTTGCTTAATTTGTGCTATTTTTGCATGACCCGGTTTAAAACACTGTGCGCGCATCCTCATAGGATTATTTTTACGCGCCCTCTCCAGGGTTAAACATCAAGCGATGTTGGCTGTGTGGTTAGGGGTGTGCATCTGTGAGCTTGCTTATGGGAGATAGTGGGTTTGAACACCACTGTCGGCAACCCTGAAGATGGATTTCCGTGGTTTCCCATTTTCCCACCAGGCAAATGTTTGTGGTTGTACCTTAATTAAGGCCATAGTCACTTCCTTCTCGCTCCTAGCCCTTTCCTACCCCATTGTTGCCATAAGACCTATCTGTGTCAGTGCAACATAAAACTACTTGTAAAAAAAAAAAAGTTTCTTAAAGGATTTCAAAGAAGTTGGAAATTTATTGAACTTTTCCCTGGATAAATTATTCCATTCTGTAAATCCTCTACCTATAAATTAATATTTATCCCAATTTGTCCTCTTGATTTCCAACTTTATCTTCATATTATGATCTTCCCTTTCTTTGCAAGCTTCACTGAAGCTTATTCGTCTACTAATGTCATTCAATGTCATTTCTCCACTGACAGTTCGGAACATCCCACTTAGTACAGCAGGTCATCTTCTTACTCCCAAATCTTCCAAACCCAAAGTTTGCAAAATTTTTGAAACTACTTTTTTTATCACCCTGATCAAATTGTGTTGCTTTCCTTTGGATCTTATCCAGTTCTTGTATGAAGTAATCATGATATGGGTCTCATACACTGGAACCATACTTTCACTGGGGGTCTTACAGAGACTTATCTGGCCTCTCCTTTACATTCTTACTTCTTCCTCCATAACCTTTATCCGGAGAGCTACTGGGTTGGCTTGTGGATCATTGACCTCCGTCCACATTTCGCACCTCCGTGCAGGCATAAAGGAGATTCAGGTCCTTTCTGGGGTACTCCTTAGATCTTTTTTCTTATCCACTCTGTTGCTTCTTGTAGGCTGTTATTATGATGAGCTTGCCACACCCAAAGGCATATTATACCTAACTGCCAGGTTTCAATGGGAAAATGGAAGTGGTCCAACCAGTACTTTGAAGAATCAAGATATCGTTACTACAACTCTTGAATACTCTCTTTACTGTATGAGGAGATGTATGGTAGGTTTGAATCCCACCGTCAGCAACCCTGAAGATCATGTTCGTGGTTCCCTGTTTTCATCCCAGGTAAATGCTGGTGCAGCACCTTAATTAAGACCATGTCTACTGCCTTTCCAATACTTGAATCTCCGAAATCCTTCGATGTTTTAGTGCAATGTTACCCACTAGCAAGAAGGAGCAAGAGTTCGGAACATCCCACTTAGTAGAGCAGGTCATCTTCTTACTCCCAAATCTTCCAAACCCAAAGTTTGCAAAATTTTTGAAACTACTTTTTTTATCACCCTGATCAAATTGTGTTGCTTTCCTTTGGATTTCTTTAATTGGAAATAAATTTCAATAATATTATTAACAGTAATATACCTCTACAATGAAAATGAGTGTAATTGCAGGGAGAATTGTTCAAATTACCTCAATTGTTTGTCCTTCAAGTAGATAACGATGTGTAAATTTATTGAATAATAAACTTCCTATAATATAATGTGATGTGATTACCCCAATGAAGATACTTCCTTGTATTAACACCTAAGTACTTATTAGTGATCCCTGTGAGGTATTTTTATCCCAGCAACACAGTAATTAAAACTGGGAGGACTTTTCCCCTTGTTGAAACTTACAGCCTGACTTTTAATCCTGTTTTCCATCATATTTTCTGCTGTCCATCTCACAACATTGTCAAGGTCTGTTTGCAGTTCCTCACAATCCTGTAACTTATTTACTGCTCTATACAGTATATCATCATCAAGAAAAAACCTTAATTCCAGTTCTTAACTCATATCATTTATATACGTAAGAAAACCAGTAAAGGTCCAATAATACCGCCCTGCGCCTCCATAGATAATCGTTATAGGATCTCTTATTCTCCGAGTTCTGTTTTCTAGAAATTACACCCCACCTCCTGCCATTCAACCACTCTTTTGTGTAGTCCAGTCGTTAGCAGTCTTCCATGATCTACCCTAACAGAAGCCTTGGATAGGGCAACAATGATTCAGTCACATTGACCTTTGAATCTAAAATATATGATATATCTTGCTGGAATCTTACAAGATGGGCCTCACTGGATTAACCTCTCTGAAATCTGAACTGCCTTTTATCAAACCAG
This sequence comes from Anabrus simplex, assembly GCF_040414725.1. NCBI lineage: Eukaryota > Metazoa > Arthropoda > Insecta > Orthoptera > Tettigoniidae > Anabrus > Anabrus simplex. The sequence continues at coordinate 411,202,845 of NC_090267.1, read as the reverse complement.
TTAGTAATTTAGCGAATGGGTCTGATATAATCAGAAAGAATACTTTTCAAGAGCTTACATGCAACCTGTCAAGCTGATTGGCCTGATATTATTACAGCTCATCATGAAATTAAGTTATATTAAGAATAAAATACCCGGCAACCTGTCTGTTACTTGAATACCCATGAAGATGATTCTCCTCACCTACTGCTGAAGCTAGCTGAGGCGTATGAAGAACAGAAGAACAGTGGAGGAGGAATAGAGATTTATAAATCTCATTTTTTGTTTGAGATCTCAAACTTGAACATTGACTTGTTGAGGTTTTAACTCAGCATGAAGGAACCAAGCCCAACACGCCCCGATCCTCAGAGCCAATCCTTATCCCGAAGTTACGGATCCAATTTGCCGACTTCCCTTACCTGCATTAGTCTATCGACTAGAATTTTTATCTCACCACCACCATCATAAGTGTTTTCTATTTTGTTCATGCCAAGTTTTGTATCTTTTTTAGCTGAAGATGTTCCACATTAGGAATGAAACATGAACTTTTAAAATAATGTAATTAGATTTTAAACTGGATTATGTTACATAATTACATAGACTAGCAGTAAAAAACAAACAAGTAATGGAAGGTGGGATTCTCCATTCAACCTAACCTTAGTTTAGGGGTAGAGATGACGAAAGCATTTTAATTTATTATCGCACACAGCGAACAGGTATAGTATATTTTGGCTTTCGACTTGCTAACAGGGACTATAATCTATCAGCTTCATTGTCCGTATTGATGAATTAAGAATGCAAGTATGAAGAATGAGATTTCCTCCTAAACAATACTTTATTGCAAAATGTTTAAAGTTATCTACATTGAAACAGTACCGGTTTCGACCTGTAAAAAGGTCATCATCAGCTGTGGGTGAACCTGCTTAATAGCGATTGTACGTAAAACATTACTAAAACTAATTTAACAAGAATGCCTTATTCTAATATAATATTACTATTAAGATATATACATATGATACAATATGGGGCTTAGACTCGTTGGAGTTCCATTCAAAAATCTGTGGTGTTGCCAACATTATGTCAAACAATATACATATATACATATGGTGCAATAAAGGGCTTCGGCTTGCTGGAGTCCCTTGAATGCCACACACTCCAAAAATTGTATAACAGAGGTTGAAAATACAGTTCCTATAGAATAGAGGATCACTGAGGTTTCGGTGTCAAGTTGAAACGTCTATGCAGCATGTCGGCACTGAGACCAACCGTTGTGAATACACAATCAAGGTGCTTTGTTGGGCCGCAATTTTGCGGGGAGTGTAATCGACTGAGGTTCTGTAGCTTGTTCATTCTTAGTGTATGATGTTGCTGATAAATACTAGTTTCCAGGTTCCTTGTTGAGGCATGTCATGCTATGGATGAAGTTTTGAAATTAAAGAAAGGTTGATAGAGTTCCCCTCTTCACACTTGCATTTGTGCTCAGGTAAATTCAAAAATCTGAGAAAGAAAAAGGAAGTGGAATTACAATAACTGATAGAGAGTGCCTGCTAAATGGTTTGTGTGCTATAGAGTGTGTGTGTTACTTACGTGTGGGCTGGATATGTCTTCAAGTGTAGTCGGGAGTGTGCTGCACCTTGTTGCATGTGCGTCGTGTTGCTGTCGAGGTGTTCAGATTGAGAGGTGGTGGGGAGGGGGAAGCAGCTTCTAGAGGGGGTGGGGTGGAGTGGGTTGTGTCTTTTGGGTTTTGTGTGGGTTTGTGTGGGTTTGTGTCTGCTGATTCTTTTTAAATACGTGTCTTTTAGAATGGGAATGGCTGTGTTGAAGAGGATGTTAGTTTTATCTGTGATTTCATTTAAGTTGAGGTTGGGATTAGCGTATTGGTCCATATTGATATAAAAATCTTCCATTACGTTGAGCAATGGGCCTGTGGGGTTCATAGTTAGGATTTCCATATCGTTCTCGATATTAGTGAACTTATGCTTGTGTTCTTCGACATGTTGCCCTATGGATGAAAAGCGGTTATATTTAGTGGCATTGACAAGTTCGCTGTAGCGAATGGAAAAGCATCTGCCGGTACGTCCGATGTAGCTGGCTTCACAATCGTTGCATTTCATGCGGTACACTCCTGAGTGGCTGTATTTGTTGTTTTCATTGACAGATTTAGTGTTATGTAAAATGGAACCATTATTACGTGTGGTTCTGTAAGCTATTCTTAGATTGTGTCTTTTGAAAATATTAGTTATGTGGGTGTTGTTAAAGGTAAAAAGTGCGTAGTCTTTCTTAGGTTTGTTGTTTCTACTTAATTTGGATTTCGGTTGGTGTTTTATTTTGTGAATGACATTGTTTATCATGATTCTGCTGTATCCGTTATGCTCCGCTATTTCGTGAATTAGGTTTAGTTCCTTGTTTAATTCTTCTTGGGACAGGGGAATGTTGAAAGCTCTGTATATCATACTGTAGTATGCTGCCTTCTTGTGTGCATTGGGGTGAGTGGAATCTATTTTTATGGTATTGGAGGTTTGTGTAGGTTTTCTATAGATTTTGTATGTCAAGTGGTCTTCTGTTTTGGTAATGGAAAAATCAAGATAATTCAGAGTGTGATTTTTCTTGGTTTCCATCGTAAATTTTATGTGTGGATCTATTTTGTTTAGCTGTTCGAGTATGTTGTTTTCGTTTGTAAACCTGCAGTCTATAACAACGAAGATATCATCTACAAACCTGCACCAGAATGATATATTGTCAATTTTGCTAATTTCTGAGTGTTCTAAGTGGTCTATGTAGATCTTGGCTAGTATTCCTGAAGCTGGTGAACCCATGGGAAGTCCTTGTTGTTTGTAGATAGTGTCGTGGAATCTAAAGTAATTATTGTTGAGGGCAAATTCAAGTAAATTAATGAATTCATCTATTTCAAGGACACTCAGATTACTGTAATTTCTTAAATTTGATTCTATTAGTCTTATCGTTTTCTGTATGGGTATGTTGGGGTACATGTTAGTGATATCATATGATGCTAGAGCGTGGTGTTGTTCGATTTTCAGTTCTTTAGTGATGTTGCAGAATTCTATTGAGTTTCGTACTGATTTCTTGGCTAAGAATTTGTAGTGTTTCTTGAGAAATGTTTGTATGAAGCATGATAATTTGTACGTCAGGCTCGATCTGTAATTTATGACCGGTCTCATGGGTACTTCGTCTTTGTGGATTTTAGGGTAGGCTTTCGCTGACGGTAGTTTGGGGTTCATTATAGTCAGCTTCGTGGTTTCTTGTTCGTTAAGGAGAAAATGGGTGTTTTTCAGTAATGTTTTGAGAATTTTTTGGATACTGGCAGTTGGATCTTTTCGTTTAATTTGAAAGGTGTCGTCTGAGAAACACTGTTTAGTTTTATTGATGTATTCATTTCTGTCGATGATGACTGTGGTATTACCTTTGTCTGCCTTTGTTATTAATAGATTGTTATGCTTGATTTTGTCTTTGAGTTTCCTGAGTTGGATATTATCAGTTTTGCTTTTACAGTTGATGTTGTTAATCTTGTTAATGTATAGCGGCAATTTCTTCTTAACCTCAATTCTGATCTCGTCGCGTGAGTCGTGAGGAACTTTATTTAGAGCATTTTAGGTTTAAGCAATGATGATTGTGAGGTTATGGAAGGTTGATGTGTTCTCCCAATTGTGTTTAGGTCCTTTGCTCAAGATATTGGTCTCTGTTTCATCAAAGTTTGTGTCTGTTAAATTCGTTATGGGTGGGTGGAAGGTGTGTTCGTTTTCTTTATTGCGTTTGAAGGGGGTGATACTCTCTTGTTTGTTTTGGATTTGTGACTGTTTGAGTGCATTTAGCTTCATATGTAATGTGTGCTGTTTCCGGATTGCTAGGTTAGTTACTTTGCCTTGGGTTATTTGTTGGAAGTTGTCCCAAAAACTTTGCGGTAAAACATGGGATGCTTCTAGGTGTGTTTCATGGAGTTTGGTGTTAAGGAATTGTTTTTTCCTATAGAGGAATTTTATTTCTTCTGTTAACCATATTTTGTTAGTTTTTCTCTGTGTGTTCCGTGTCTGGATGGTGTTTCTGTGTTTATTGTTGTATCTCTTGAGGAAGTTCGGTACTAAGTTACTAGATAGGCATTCTCTTAGAAAGGCAATGTTCTTAATCACGTTCGCTATTTTAATCTTCAGGTTCTGATATCTGAAAGCAATGTTCTTTGCCTGATTGGCTGAGATACTATAATCTATCAGCTTCATTGTCCGTATTGATGAATTAAGACTTAGTACCGAACTTCCTCAAGAGATACAACAATAAACACAGAAACACCATCCAGACACGGAACACACAGAGAAAAACTAACAAAATATGGTTAACAGAAGAAATAAAATTCCTCTATAGGAAAAAACAATTCCTTAACACCAAACTCTATGAAACACACCTAGAAGCATCCCATGTTTTACTGCGAAATTTTTGGGACAATTTCCAACAAATAACCCAAGACAAAGTAACTAACCTAGCAATCCGAAAACAGCACACATTAGATAAGAAGCTAAATGTACTCAAACAGTCACAAATCCAAAACAAACAAGAGAGTATCACCCCCTTCAAACGCAATAAAGAAAACGAACACACCTTCCACCCACCCATAACGAATTTAACAGACACAAACTTTGATGAAACAGAGACCAATATCTTGAGCAAAGGACCTAAACACAATTGGGAGAACACATCAACCTTCCATAACCCCACAACCATCATTGCTGAAACCTAAAATGCTCTAAATAAAGTTCCTCACGACTCACGCGACGAGATCAGAATTGAGGTTAAGAAGAAATTGCCGCTATACGTTAACAAGATTAACAACAACATCAACTGTAAAAGCAAAACTGATAATATCCAACTCAGGAAACTCAGACAAAATCAAGCATAACAATCTATTAATAACAAAGGCAGACAAAGGTAATACCACAGTCATCATCGACAGAAACAACTACATCAATAAAACTAAACAGTGTTTCTCAGACGACACCTTTCAAATTAAACGAAAAGATCCAACTGCCAGTATCCAAAAAAATCTCAAAACATTACTGAAAAACACCCATTTTCTCCTTAACGAACAAGAAACCACGAAGCTGACTATAATGAACCCCAAACTACCGTCAGCGAAAGCCTACCCTAAAATCCACAAAGACGAAGTACCCATGAGACCGGTCATAAATTACCGATCGAGCCTGACGTACAAATTATCATGCTTCATACAAACATTTCTCAAGAAACACTACAAATTCTTAGCCAAGAAATCAGTACGAAACTCAATAGAATTCTGCAACATCACTAAAGAACTGAAAATCGAACAACACCACGCTCTAGCATCATATGATATCACTAACATGTACCCCAACATACCCATACAGAAAACGATAAGACTAATAGAATCAAATTTAAGAAATCACAGTAATCTGAGTGTCCTTGAAATAGATGAATTCATTAATTTACTTGTATTTGCCCTCAACAATAATTACTTTAGATTCCACGACACTATCTACAAACAACAAGGCCTTCCCATGGGTTCACCAGCTTCAGGAATACTAGCCAAGATCTACATAGACCACTTAGAACACTCAGAAATTAGCAAAATTGACAATATATCATTCTGGTGCAGGTTTGTAGATGATATCTTCGTTGTTATAGACTGCAGGTTTACAAACGAAAACAACATACTCGAACAGCTAAACAAAATAGATCCACACATAAAATTTACGATGGAAACCAAGAAAAATCACACTCTGAATTATCTTGATTTTTCCATTACCAAAACAGAAGACCACTTGACATACAAAATCTATAGAAAACCTACACAAACCTCCAATACCATAAAAATAGATTCCACTCACCCCAATGCACACAAGAAGGCAGCATACTACAGTATGATATACAGAGCTTTCAACATTCCCCTGTCCCAAGAAGAATTAAACAAGGAACTAAACCTAATTCACGAAATAGCGGAGCATAACGGATACAGCAGAATCATGATAAACAATGTCATTCACAAAATAAAACACCAACCGAAATCCAAATTAAGTAGAAACAACAAACCTAAGAAAGACTACGCACTTTTTACCTTTAACAACACCCACATAACTAATATTTTCAAAAGACACAATCTAAGAATAGCTTACAGAACCACACGTAATAATGGTTCCATTTTACATAACACTAAATCTGTCAATGAAAACAACAAATACAGCCACTCAGGAGTGTACCGCATGAAATGCAACGATTGTGAAGCCGGCTACATCGGACGTACCGGCAGATGCTTTTCCATTTGCTACAGCGAACTTGTCAATGCCACTAAATATAACCGCTTTTCATCCATAGGGCAACATGTCGAAGAACACAAGCATAAGTTCACTAATATCGAGAACGATATGGAAATCCTAACTATGAACCCCACAGGCCCATTGCTCAACGTAATGGAAGATTTTTATATCAATATGGACCAATACGCTAATCCCAACCTCAACTTAAATGAAATCACAGATAAAACTAACATCCTCTTCAACACAGCCATTCCCATTCTAAAAGACACGTATTTAAAAAGAATCAGCAGACACAAACCCACACAAAACCCAAAAGACACAACCCACTCCACCCCACCCCCTCTAGAAGCTGCTTCCCCCTCCCCACCACCTCTCAATCTGAACACCTCGACAGCAACACGACGCACACGCAACAAGGTGCAGCACACTCCCGACTACACTTGAAGACATATCCAGCCCACACGTAAGTAACACACACACTCTATAGCACACAAACCATTTAGCAGGCACTCTCTATCAGTTATTGTAATTCCACTTCCTTTTTCTTTCTCAGATTTTTGAATTTACCTGAGCACAAATGCAAGTGTGAAGAGGGGAACTCTATCAACCTTTCTTTAATTTCAAAACTTCATCCATAGCATGACATGCCTCAACAAGGAACCTGGAAACTAGTATTTATCAGCAACATCATACACTAAGAATGAACAAGCTACAGAACCTCAGTCGATTACACTCCCCGCAAAATTGCGGCCCAACAAAGCACCTTGATTGTGTATTCACAACGGTTGGTCTCAGTGCCGACATGCTGCATAGACGTTTCAACTTGACACCGAAACCTCAGTGATCCTCTATTCTATAGGAACTGTATTTTCAACCTCTGTTATACAATTTTTGGAGTGTGTGGCATTCAAGGGACTCCAGCAAGCCGAAGCCCTTTATTGCACCATATGTATATATGTATATTGTTTGACATAATGTTGGCAACACCACAGATTTTTGAATGGAACTCCAACGAGTCTAAGCCCCATATTGTATCATATGTATATATCTTAATAGTAATATTATATTAGAATAAGGCATTCTTGTTAAATTAGTTTTAGTAATGTTTTACGTACAATCGCTATTAAGCAGGTTCACCAACAGCTGATGATGACCTTTTTACAGGTCGAAACTGGTACTGTTTCAATGTAGATAACTTTAAACATTTTGTAATAAAGTATTGTTTAGGTGGAAATCTCATTCTTCATACTTGCATTGCTAACGGGGAATCAAACGGAAGTCCTTCCGGATGAACCGAGCAGCCTTTACTGCCTCAGCTTAGGCAGCCCTTCCCAATAAAAGTGCAATAGGTGGTATTTTCACCAAATTAATGACTATATGGCATCAGCTACTGATTTGTAGGTCTTGTGTTCTTTTATACTGTAGAACCCTGAAATCCACATGAAAGAAGGTATTAAAATTACTGTTACCATCAGTTTCAAATGAAGTTTTGCATGTCTTCTTATTAGCTCGAGGACAATAACAACTGTTGGTCTAGTAATGATTTTCCCTTGGAAATCTTTTATGAAGATACCTGTTTTCTCTCTCCACTTTTTATGTTTTGACCTGGTAACAAAATACAGGCCTCCACTCCATACTGATACTATGATAATACTGGATATTTAAACTCAAACGTGTGGTAAATAGACTGGGCTGATTACTGTAATGCACACGGTTATAGGAAAAGTAAAAGTAAAAAGTAATTGGGCTGAATTAAAGTTACCTGAGAATTTTTTTACTCAATTACAACAAATAATCAAGTAAAATTGCAATTGCAGTTACTTTACAGAATACTGCTCTCAAGGAAATCACATTTCTTTCCCCTGCATGGGACTGGAATAATACCAAAGTTTACAAGGAAGCAGATACCAGTTTATTTTGTGTGTGTATTTTTTGTTTTTGTTTTTTAGTGGCATTAAGTGGCCATCGTCACCGTAGCGTAATGGTTAGTACTATTAGCTACCGTCCTCAGTGGCCTGAGCTTGATTTCCAGTACTGCTAGAAGTTTAAGAATGGTGGGAGAGCTGGTATGTGGTTAAAATTGTACATGTAGCTCACCTCCATTGGGGGTGTGTCTAAAAAAACAGAAATAAAAAAGAAGCTGCACCACCTCAAGACGAGGACACAAATTGAGGATACTGAGACTAAACATGATATCTTGGAACTTCCAAAATGATTTCTTCCCATACTTTTCTGCAAGTGCACTTCATGAAATACCTGTGTTTAATTTTGAGAACATCCCCAGCAGTGATGGATATTGTCAGAAAAGTTTGATGTCCCTTGAAGTATTGGAGAGGTAAGCAAATACCTATCCAGTGCTGGCAAAGCTACTGGTTCTGCTGTAGTAGAACCGAAAAGGTTATCTTCTTCACACTCTCCTTTCTCATTTCTGCTTCCAAGTTATGTACTATATTTTGATTACTAGAATTTTATTTCAAGAAGTAAACTATGAGTAAATATAACATTTTTTAACTAAAGTAAAAATTACTAAAAAGGTGTTTGTTTCAAGTAATTTGATTACTTTTACCCTGGTATCAAATTCTGAATATAATTCAGCCTCAGTGCAATATACCTAGCCATCATTGAAATAATGCCTAATAATATAACTGAATAAAATAGGAATGGGTTTAGACTACAAGTGAAGTAAAGTAGTTCATGCAGGTGTCAGTGGTATATTTTTCCTTAAATATTCCATAGGTGTTTTCTGTAGTAGCCAGTAAAACTTTGAGATGAATTTGGGGTTCATTTTTAATATACAGTTAGAATTCAGTAATTGACACGGATGAGAACTTGTGTTTGCTGAAAATTGATTGCACAAGGGATAACTTCATTAATGGAAACAACTTTGATTACCAGGGTATTTAATTCATTCTACTATAATGCTAGTTCAACTTCCAGAAAGCTACAAAATTGCAAATTAAAATTTCCATACAAGTGGTTTTTATTGATTGGAAAATCCAATAATACAAAGTAACAGCTATCTTAATATTGGTAGGTTAAGCTTTTTCTTGTTTTAGGTCAGTCATATATACGTTAAAATGAAGTATGAAGTTTTTAAACAAGTTTTATTGAATCAGAACTATCGGACCTGCAAATTTTACTGTTTGAATACAATGTGATCAGGACATCTTAATACAAAATGCTTGATAGAAACTAAGATTCATACAATATATCTGAATAATTTAGAATGCTTCATTAAATTTGTACCTTCCTCTTGACTTAAATAATTTATTAGATTTTGCTTAAAAAATACCTATACATATATTTTCAATACTGACAGAATATGCCACTTCATGTAGCACACGCATTATTTCACTATCATTGTGGTCTTTGGTTCAGTAATTATATGTGCAGCAAGAAATTATAATTCCAAATTTTCTATCCTCGTATTTTGTCATAAAGTGCATTCACCTTTTCCTTGAGTTTGTCTTTTCCGCTTGTAAATTTATTTCCAACTCTCTTCCAGAATCCTGGGGGTAGAGTAGTTGTTTCAATGTCAAACTCAAGATCAGCTTTGGGTTCATGTTGAATACCACTTTGTGATTGTGATTTATGTATTCTGTTTTGATGTAAAATTTCATACGAACTTCGTTGGTTCGGATCTATTTCCTGGTGTTGGCCGTAGAGCTGTTGTAGTTCCTGATTTCCTCTTTGCTGTTCAATACCTTGACTTCGTTGTTCAGTATTCTGATACTGTTGAGTTTCTTGTACCAGTTGTCCATTGTAACCATCTTGATAAGATTGTCCTATTTGTTCAATATTTTGGTTTGATTGTGTAAGTTGTCCATGATCAGTATCTTGATAGAATTGACCTACTTGTTCAGTATCTTGACCTTGCACTAGTTGTCCATTATCAGTATCTTGATATGACTGACCGATCTGTTCAATATCTTGATTTTGTGTTTGTTGTACTAGTTGTCCATTATCAGCATCTTGATATGACTGACCGATCTGTTCAATATCTTGATTTTGTGTTTGTTGTACTAGTTGTCCATTATCAGCATCTTGATATGACTGACCAGTCTGTTCAATATCTTGATTTGCTGTTTGTTGTACTAGTTGTCCATTATCAGTATCTTGATATGACTGACCGATCTGTTCAATATCTTGATTTTGTGTTTGTTGTACTAGTTGTCCATTATCAGCGTCTTGATATGACTGACCGATCTGTTCAATATCTTGATTTTGTGTTTGTTGTACTAGTTGTCCATTATCAGCATCTTGATATGACTGTCCAATCTGTTCAATATCTTGATTTTGTTGTTGTACAAGTTGTCCGTTATCAGCATCTTGATATGACTGGCCAATCTGTTCAATATCTTGATTTGCTGTTTGTTGTACTAGTTGTCCATTATCAGCATCTTGATATGACTGACCAATCTGTTCAATATCTTGATTTTGTGTTTCTTGCACTAGTTGTCCATTATCAATATCTTGATTGGATTGTCCAATTTGTTCAATACCTTGGCCTTGAGTTTCTTGTACCAGTTGTCCATTGTCAGCATCTTGATAGGACTGACCAATCTGTTCAATATCATGATTTTGTGTTTGTTGTACTAGTTGTCCATTATCAGCATCTTGATATGACTGTCCAATCTGTTCAATATCTTGATTTGCTGTTTGTTGTACTAGTTGTCCATTATCAGCATCTTGATATGACTGGCCAATCTGTTCAATATCTTGATTTGCTGTTTGTTGTACTAGTTGTCCATTATCAGCATCTTGATATGACTGACCAATCTGTTCAATATCTTGATTTTGTGTTTCTTGCACTAGTTGTCCATTATCAATATCTTGATTGGATTGTCCAATTTGTTCAATACCTTGGCCTTGAGTTTCTTGTACCAGTTGTCCATTGTCAGCATCTTGATATGACTGACCAATCTGTTCAATATCTTGATTTGCTGTTTGTTGTACTAGTTGTCCATTATCAGCATCTTGATATGACTGGCCAATCTGTTCAATATCTTGATTTGCTGTTTGTTGTACTAGTTGTCCATTATCAGCATCTTGATATGACTGGCCAATCTGTTCAATATCTTGATTTTGTGTTTCTTGCACCAGTTGTCCATTATCAGCATCTTGATATGACTGACCAATCTGTTCAATATCTTGATTTTGTGTTTCTTGCACCAGTTGTCCATTATCAGCATCTTGATTGGATTGTCCAATTTGTTCAATACCTTGGCCTTGAGTTTCTTGTAGCAATTGTCCATTGTCAGCATCTTGGTATGATTGACCAATCTGTTCAATATCTTGGTTTTGTGTTTCTTGTAGTAGTTGCCCTTTATCATCGTCTTGGTTAGATTGTCCTATTTGTTCTATGTCTTCACCTTGAGTTTCTTGTAGCAGTTGTCCATTGTCAGCATCTTGGTATGATTGACCAATCTGTTCAATGTCTTGATTTTGTGTTTCTTGCACTAGTTGTCCATGATCAATGTCTTGATTTGTCTGTCCTGTTTGTTGAGTATCTTGGTCTTGCAGTTCTTGTACTAATTGACCATTATCAGTGTCTTGATACGACTGACCAATCTGTTCTATGTCTTGTTTTTGTGTATCTTGTACTAATTGCCCATGATCAATGTCTTGATATGACTGTCCTATTTGTTTATTATTTTGGTCTTGTAGTTCTTTTAAGAATTCGTTATTATCTATATCTTCATCTAATTGGCCAGTTTGTTCATGTTCTTGAACAAGCTGCCCATTATCAGCTTCTGTGTATAATTCCCCCTCGTGATAGTGATGATCACTATGTTGCACTATTAGCCCATCTGCATCTTGATCATTGTTCTGGTCCCAGTGATCAATACCTTGGTCACCTCTCATCTGTTGCAACTCTTGGCCTGCACCATTGTCCTGGTTTGTTTGTTGTCCATATTGCTCGATATTTTGAGTATCTTGATCTTCTAGTTGCCCATGTTGTTGATACTGCTGGGTTTCTTGTAGATCTCCTGTGTGCTGATTTTCCCAGTCTTCATAATGTTGATAACGATGAGGTGCAGAGAAACATCCACCAAACAAAGCCACCAATACCACTACCCATTTGGTTACCTGAAACAAAAATGAATTTGATCATTTCTACATTTCTGTACTTTGTAAAATCGTTGTTGCAATAAATGAGGGTACAGTAATTTCTTAAAAGAAGGGCCAAGAGATTTAAAAAAAGACTTCCATGGTGTTTCAAAACTAATACGAATCGACCTAGAAAGGTTGGATAGGAAGGATGTCAGCGGGGGAGGGGGGGGGGACCAGGCACAAATAAGCAAAAGCAATTCCAGATTCAATATCATACTATGTACAATGAATAATAACTTAATAACTTATAAGAACTTGTTGGTTCTGCCTGTAGGTATAAAAATTGTTAACTATAGTATAATAATGGATAATGTAACATTTTTGGCTCACAGATCAAAACAGGAGAAATACTGGATAGATTTTTCCTAATATGCTTGAAATGAAATGTGAAATGTCGTATGACTTTTAGTGCCGGGATATCCCGGGACGGGTTCAGCTCGCCAGGTGCAGGTCTTTCTATGTGACGCCCATAGGTGACCTGCGCATCGTGATGAGGATGAAATGATGATGAAGACAACACATACAGCCAGCCCCGAGCCATTGGAATTAACCAATTAAGGTTAAAATCCCTGACCTGGCCGGCAATCGAACCCGGGACCCTCTGAACCAAAGGCCAGTGCGCTGACTGTTCAGGCAATGAGTCAGACAATATGCTGGATGTTTAGGAGGATGGATGAGGGACTAATGACTTGTATTACAAAATTGAAGACTTCTATCTTGAAATACTAAGTGAAATATTAATCCTATAAAGCAGTAAAGATAACCCTGTAGAAGCCATCCAAGGCTTGCAGAATAATAGAATACTCTTCTTAATTATAGCACAAGTTCAGTTTGCCGTCAGTTCCGTATTTGGTCACTTTTTCCTTTAGAAATTATCCTGGAACTCTCTATGTTGGGCAGGAGCTGATTACCTTGTTGGCTCTGTTAAACAATCATCTCCACTATCATCACATTATCAAGGGATGAATAAAATATATTCAGATCCAAGAAAGTCCTGGGCAGTTTTTTAGGTCAAAATTAAATAAATATAATGCCTTTAAAAAATCCACTCATCAGAAGTAATTATGAATTTGCCCCAAGATAAGTGACCGAAGAAGAGAAATTCAAATTGGTGACTTTAGCAGAAAAAGTTATTTCTACAGTTCTGGGATTCAAGGGCTTTATACTTCAGACATCATGGTTCCAGGAACCACCATTAATTCCAGTGGACGTGTGCCAATTCTCATGAAACTTCAGTCGCTATTGAATTGTTTTATAATAATAATGTTATTTGCTTTACGTCCCACTAACTACTTTTATGGTTCTTGGAGATGCTCGTTCAAACATTAAAACACCGGAAGATCTCTTACCTTGGCCACATCCTTAGAAATGACCGTTACCTCATCTTACAGTGGATTGAACAAGGCAAAATACAGGGTCGAAGAGGTGTCGGGAGGAGGCGAACATCATGGCTTGGAAACATCAAAGAATTGACTGGAATTCACAATGTTGAAAGACTTTTCCACCTAGCAAGAGATCATACTGCATTTGCCACAGTGATCGCCACCGTCAGGGGGACCTGATATGGTAATGTGAAGAAGAAGGAGATGCTGAGGTGCCAGAATTAAGTCGTGCAGGATTTCTTTTACATGCCAGTAAATCTACCGACACGGCTGACGTATTTGAGCACCTTCAGATACCACTGGACTGAGCCAGGATCGAACCTGCCAAGTTGGGGTCAGAAGGCCAGTGTCTCAACTGTCTGAGCCACTCAGCCCAGCACTGAATTGTTTTGAATTGCATCGACATCGCCCTGGTAGGTTGTTTTGCTGTTGTACAACAATGCTTGACCACATGTCGGTCAGAAAACTAGGACGCTATCCAAAAAACTGGGATGGACAACGTAGCCACACTTCCTTGCAGCCCTGATATGCCACACTCTCATTATCATCTCAAATAAAACGGAAGACTAGCTTCGTGCAAAGAAGTTTGAAAATAACTTCCTTATAATTGCTCCTGTACAGTGGTTTGGACATGCTGGACCAGACTTTTACTGTGCGGTCATGTGTAGAACAACAGAGGGAAGATGAGGGACAGGGAACTGTTGCTGAGATGCATGGAAGTAGGAGGAAGGGAAAAGGTAGGAAAGGGAAATGTAGAGTAGAGGATAGGAAAAGACAGGTGGAGCAGGGTTATGGGAAGGAGAAAAGGGAGGAGGAAGTAGCTTCTGCAGCTATCAGGAAAGATAGGGCTGACCAGGAGGGGAGGAGATCAAATGAGGTGGGTAGGGTTGAGGCTCTGGTCATGGGGGATTCCATCGTTAGACACGTGGGAAAAGTGTGTGGAGGAAAGGGAACCAGGGTAGAATGTTATCCAGGAATTAGGTTGAGGCAGATGTTGAGGAAAGTAGAAGAGAGGGAGGAGGGGAAGGAGAAGGTGGTAGTGTTTCACGTTGGTACCAACAACGTAAGGCAAGCTGATATAAGTACCAACATAGTTGGAGATGTGTGGGATCTGGTAAATGCAGCACGGGTGAAGTTTAAGAAAGCGGAGATTGCTATTAGTGGAATACTGTGTAGGAGGGATACTGACTGGAGGGTGATTGGGGATTTAAATGAGACTATGGAGTGGGTATGTGGGAAACTGGGAGTGAAATTTCTAGATCCTAATGGGTGGGTAGGAGATAGGGATCTGCGCTCGGATGGCCTTCATTTAAACCGCAGTGGTACGTATAAGTTAGGAAATTTGTTTGGAAGGGTAATAGGGAGGTACATTCAGGGAAACGGGATGGCCTAGGGAGCGGTGATAAGGGAACAAGGAACTGGAAATCAAGTAGGGATGACATAAAATTGTTAGTGCTGAACTGTAGAAGTATTGTAAAGAAAGGAATAGAATTAAGTAATTTAATAGATATATATTTACCAGATATTGTAATAGGAGTTGAATCATGGCTGAGAAATGATATAATGGATGCAGAAATTTTCTCACGGCACTGGAGTGTGTATCGTAGAGATAGGATAGGAAAGGTGGGAGGGGGAGTTTTCATTCTGGTGAAAGAAGAATTTGTAAGCTACGAAAGAGTTAAAGATGAGACACATGAAATTGTAGGTGTAAGGCTCATTTCTAAAGATAATAGGCAACTTGATATATTTGGAGTGTACAGATCGGGAAAGGGTAGCACTGATGCGGATTCGGAATTATTTGATAGGATAGTAAGCTATGTGGGAAACGACATGGAAAGAAATGTGATTGTAGCGGGAGATCTGAATTTGCCAGATGTAAATTGGGAAGGAAATGCGAACGACAAGAAGCATGACCAACAAATGGCAAATAAGTTAATATGGGAAGGACAGCTGATTCAGAAAGTGATGGAACCAACCAGAGGGAAAAATATCCTGGATGTGGTGCTGATAAAACCAGATGAGCTCTATAGGGAAACTGAAGTAATAGATGGTATTAGTGATCATGAAGCTGTTTTTGTGGTAGTTAAAAATAAATGCGATAGAAAGGAAGGTCTTAAAAGTAGGACTGTTAGGCAGTACCATATGGCTGATAAAGCAGGTACCGGGCGAGTTGGCCGTGCGCGTAGAGGCGCGCGGCTGTGAGCTTGCATCCGGGAGATAGTAGGTTCGAATCCTACTATCGGCAGCCCTGAAGATGGTTTTCCGTGGTTTCCCATTTTCACACCAGGCAAATGCTGGGGCTGTACCTTAATTAAGGCCACGGCCGCTTCCTTCCAACTCCTAGCCCTTTCCCATCCCATCGTCGCCATAAGACCTATCTGTGTCGGTGCGACGTAAAGCCCCTAGCAAAAAAAAAAAAAAGATAAAGCAGGTATGAGGCAGTTTCTAAAAAGTAACTATGATCGGTGGAAAACGGTAAATAAAAATGTAAACAGACTCTGGGATGGGTTTAAAGAAATTGTTGAGGAATGCGAAAACAGGTTTGTACCTTTAAGGGTGGTAAGGAATGGTAAAGACCCACCTTATTATAATAGAGAAATAAAGAGACTAAGAAGGAGGTGCAGACTGGAAAGAAATAGAGTTAGAAATGGCTGTGGAAGTAAGGAGAAATTGAAGGAACTTACTAGAAAATTGAATCTAGCAAAGAAGGCAGCTAAGGATAACATGATGGCAAGCATAATTGGCAGTCATACAAATTTTAGTGAAAAATGGAAGGGTATGTATAGGTATTTTAAGGCAGAAACAGGTTCCAAGAAGGACATTCCAGGAATAATTAATGAACAAGGGGAGTGTGTATGTGAGGATCTTCAAAAGGCAGAAGTATTCAGTCAGCAGTATGTAAAGATTGTTGGTTACAAGGATAATGTCAAGATAGAGGAAGAGACTAAGGCCAAAGAAGTAATAAAATTTACATATGATAACAATGACATTTACAATAAGATACAAAAGTTGAAAACTAGAAAAGCGGCTGGAATTGATCAGATTTCTGGGGATATACTAAAGACAATGGGTTGGAATGTAGTACCATATCTGAAGTACTTATTTGATTATTGTTTGGTCGAAGGAGCTATACCAGATGAATGGAGAGTTGCTATAGTAGCCTCTGTGTATAAAGGAAAGGGTGATAGACATAAAGCTGAAAATTACAGGCCAGTAAGTTTGACATGCATTGTATGTAAGCTTTGGGAAGGCATTCTTTCTGATTATATTAGACATGTTTGTGAAATTAATAACTGGTTCGATAGAAGGCAATTCGGTTTTAGGAAAGGTTATTCCACTGAAGCTCAACTTGTAGGATTCCAGCAAGATATAGCAGATATCTTGGATTCTGGAAGTCAAATGGACTGTATCGCGATTGACATGTCTAAAGCATTTGATAGGGTGGATCATGGGAGACTACTGGCAAAAATGAGTGCAATTGGACTAGACAAAAGAGTGACTGAATGGGTTGCTATATTTCTAGAAAATAGGTCTCAGAGAGTGAGAGTAGGTGAAGCTTTGTCTGACCCTGTAATAGTTGAGAGGGGAGTTCCTCAGGGCAGTGTTATCGGACCTTTATGTTTTCTTATATATATAAATGATATGAGTAAAGGAGTGGAATCGGAGGTAAGGCTTTTTGCGGATGATGTTATTCTCTATAGAGTGATAAATAAGTTACAAGATTGTGAGCAACTGCAACGTGACCTCGAAAATGTTGTGAGATGGACAGCAGGCAATGGTATGTTGATAAACGGGGCTAAAAGTCAGGTTGTGAGTTTCACAAATAGGAAAAGTCCTCTGAGTTTTAATTACTGTGTTGATGGGGTGAAAGTTCCTTTTGGGGATCATTGTAAGTATCTAGGTGTTAATATAAGGAAAGATCTTCACTGGGGTAATCACATAAATGGGATTGTAAATAAAGGGTACCGACCGAGCTCGATAGCTGCAGTCGCTTAATTGCGGCCAGTATCCAGTATTCGGGAGATAGTAGGTTCGAACCCCACTATCGGCAGCCCTGAAAATGGTTTTCCGTGGTTTCCCATTTTCACACCAGGCAAATGCTGGGGCTGTACCTTAAGGCCACGGCCGCTTCCTTCCCACTCCTAGCCCTTTCGTGTCCTATCGTCGCCGTAAGACCTATCTGTGTCGGTGCGACGTAAAACAACTAGCAAAAAAAAAAAAAGGGGGTACCGATCTCTACACATGGTTATGAGGGTGTTTAGGGGTTGTAGTAAGGATGTAAAGGAGAGTGCATATAAGTCTCTGGTAAGACCCCAACTAGAGTATGGTTCCAGTGTATGGGACCCTCACCAGGATTACCTGATTCAAGAACTGGAAAAAAATCCAAAGAAAAGCAGCTCGATTTGTTCTGGGTGATTTCCGACAAAAGAGTAGCGTTACTAAAATGTTGCAATGTTTGGGTTGGGAAGAATTGAGAGAAAGAAGAAGAGCTGCTAGACTAAGTGGTATGTTCCGAGCTGTCAGCGGAGAGATGGCGTGGAATGACATTAGTAGACGAATAGGTTTGAATGGCGTTTATAAAAGTAGGAAAGATCACGATATGAAGATAAAGTTGGAATTCAAGAGGACAAACTGGGGCAAATATTCATTTATAGGAAGGGGAGTTAGGGATTGGAATAACTTACCAAGGGAGATGTTCAATAAATTTCCAATTTCTTTGAAATCATTTAGGAAAAGGCTAGGAAAGCAACAGATAGGGAATCTGCCACCTGGGCGACTGCCCTAAATGCAGATCAGTATTGATTGATTTGATTGTGTTCTTGTTCCTAGGTGGCATAAAGCAGTCGAAAAGGATGGAAGTTATGTAGAGAACTGAAACTGTGCCCATCGGGTGTAACAGTATACTGTTAAAGTAAGGTGTGGGATAACAATTGGCCTTGTAAAAAAAGAAAAAGTGGTGCATTCGATTTTGAGTGAACCTCATAACATTTTTTTCATGAGGTCATCTTTCCAGCAATTTTAGGATACTGTCCCTCTAGAATAATTTTTCTTTAAAATAAAGAAGTCATTCTTATGTTGAAATTATTAATTTTCTGTTTAAAGACATAGACCAGAACAAATTGAATTTGACATATTGTCTGGTTAATATGTTAATATGTAAGATAAAAATGTGTAAAATTTCTGTGTGTGAATTGACAGACATGTTACTTCCATTTAGTGGATCACATCACCCTTTCTGATCTGTGGTTCTGGCCTGTTCTGGTTAGTGTTTCCATTCTGTTTCTTCAGTTATTTTCTAATCTGAATTTTCCACCTATAATTTCACAAATCTCCAACCTGGTGATCCATGAGCACCACTTTCTCCATTCACTTCATATGTGTATTAATATGTTTGAACAGCGTTTCCTTCCATTTAATACAAGAATAGCATAAATGCCAACAATGAAACTTCCGCTCATCAATATCAACAGCACATTCAACTTGCACACAAGAACAGGTACCACCTCTATATACATCACACCAAGCAAAACAAAACCCCATGGCGCAACAGCCTCGAAACGCCATGGCCTACCAAGCGACCGCTGCTCAGCTTGAAGGCCTGCAGATTACGAGGTGTCGTGGTCAGCACGGCAGATCCTCTCGGCCATTATTGTCGGCTTTCTAGACTGGGGCCGCCATCTCACCTTCAGATAGCTCCTCAATAGTAATCATGTAGGCTGAGTGAACCTCGGACCAGCCCTCAGGTGCAGGTAAAAATCCCAGACCTGGCCGGGTATTGAACCCGGCGCCTCCGGGTAAGAGGCAGGCATGCTACCCCTATACTGTGATACACCACACCACTTTTGGCATTAAAAAAATCTCCAGTTTTGGCCCACACTTGGGCTTGCTTATTGCATAAAGTTTGATTGTTTACATTCAATTATATGTTACTGCTTTATGATCTCTCAGAATGTTAACTTCTTGTGAACTGAAATTTTCAGTAAGGTTTGAATCACATTTTTCATTCATTTTCACTATTTACATTGCTGGATAACCTATAAAATTATGTTCCAGTAACATGGACATAAACAATGAGGACTGCATCACTGTGCATGCACAAGCATTGCCAATATTTTAGTTATGTGGAGATGTTCAGCTGAGTAAAGCAAAATATGGCAGCGCTACTGAGATTCTATTGATTGTGACTGAATTATGAGAGATCATTTAAATCTCCTGTGGTAAGTGCTTAAGAAATTCTGTATTTTTAAAATTAATGGCTGGAAATATTCACCTAAGATAGGCATTGATTAAAAACTTGTAATAACAAATGCAGGAAGTGTGTTGAAAACTTAGAAAAACTGCTCCTATAATACATTGGCCCAGTTTCACTTGAGCATAGGCTTAGGCAGAAGTTTAAGCGGTGTAGGGGGCAGCGCGCCCACCTGTCACCCGGTGGCCCCAGGTTCGATTCCTGGCCCAAACAAATAGCATTCTTAAAAAAAAAAAGCTGTAGATGGGTTCTGTTATAAGTTGAGCTTATCTATGACTGGGCTTAATTTGTACTGAACTATGATATGAGCTAAGGAGTTACTATGTTATCTGAAAAAGACAATGTTAGAGATGAGAAAATGCAAATTGTTTTAGCTCAAATGCAGAATAGATGATGACCAAGAATGTTTAAAATGCATCCAAATAATTTTTACCTCTCACCAGGAGCAATTCTCCTTTTGGCACTGAACTATATGCCAATTACAGTTAGAGATTTCTCTGGCATCTCATCAACAGCATTCAAAACTGTGGAAATTGTTTCATACCACATTGCTCTGTTGAGGACTGTTCTCTCCAGTATTTGCTTGTTTTTTTGCTAATAGCGTACCAACTAGTCGGAGTATATGGCATACTGTGTCTACTTTTGCACGTCAGTGAGTGTATGTGGCACCCACTGTGATGTAATTTTATGCAGATGAAGATCTTCCCTTAAAATTCTGTGGATGGTTTTCAATGCCTGCTTCGGATTGTAACTTTAGTAGTGTCCATCTTCTGTCCATGTCCATCATCATCATTGACCATCTCCAGTTGCCCAGGTGTGGTGTACGAGCTCCCTCCGTCTTTGCCCATGGACCACTGTTCTCTCATAATCTTCTCTCAGTCTTGTCCTCTCTCCTCAACATCTTTCTTCACCAGATCGGTCCATTTTCCTCTGGGTCTACCCACTGGTCTTTTTCCTTTTATTTCTCTTTCATATTCTCTTCTTGCAGTCCTGCTTGCACTCATCCTTCTTACGTGCCAAACCACTTCAGTCTTGCTTTCTGGATCCTCTGTAGTAGGGAGTCTCTTATTCCCACCTCCTCTCAGAGTTTTTCATTCCTGAACTTGTCCTTCCTGTTCTTCTGTATCATGGTGTGTAGAAACTTCATTTCTGCAGCTTGGAGTTTTGAGTTGTCTCATTAACGTGGGGTAGTTTCCAAGCTATACGTGAAGATGGGTATATAATGTGATTTATATAATGCCGTCTTAGCTTTCAATAGTACTTGTTTATCCCACAGCAGTTGTCTTACTTGGTGGTAAAATTGAGTTGCCTTGCTAATTCGACTGTTCATCTCATATTTTGCAAGGTTTTCTTTTGATACTATACTACCCAAGTACTTAAACGTTGGAACACTGTCCACTTTGGTGTCATTTATTCTGATTTGGGGTTTGTCATCTCCCCTCTGTAACGTCATCACCACCCATCTTGGCCTTGTTGATATTTAAATCATCTCTCTTAAACTCTTGACTCCATTTCTGCAGCTTTTCCTCTAAATCATTTTCGGTTTCACTTCAGGTCACCACGCCATCTGCAAAGATCAAGCTTGCAAGTCCTGCTGCTTCTTCCTTTTTTAGTGCCTTTGTTATGGCATCCATTACAGTGATAAATAGGAGGGGTGACATGCACTGAGTAATTACTGCACGTGACACGTCAGACCGGACACTGACAGGTCTGCAAAACCGTTGCATGTAGCTGCTTGTTTCAGTCCATGCTGAAATGCTGCTGCCCATCTTGCAGTAGTTCACGGTATGGAAGGGCATTATGCCTCACAGCTTTCACAAGCTCGCTCTGAATTTTTTGGTGTTGCAAACCCAGTGGTGAACGGCCAGTTTGGTGTACCACGCTGTTCTTATCACATCCATTGTGCACAGAGCCTGACTTACTACTGCTGGCCTATCAGTCCCTCTTAATCGTTACAGGATCAGATAACATTGTACCTACTTTAATTCTCTGAGTTCATTTTCTAGAAATTTAGCCACTCATTTGTCTAGTCCAAGTTGAGCTTAATTGGAATACCCTTTCCTAAACCAGAATCAAACCAGTTAGTAAGTTTGCAAACATGTCTAATATAATCAGAAAGAATGCTTTACCAGAACTTACAAACAACACGTCAAGCTGACTGGCCTGTAATTATCCGCTTTATGTTTGTCACCCTGTTGCAACTGTCCATTTGCTTGGCATCGCTCCTTTGTGCAAATTGTAATCAAATAGGTATTTCGAATATGGTACTATATCCCAAACTGCAGCCTTTAATATATCCCCAGAAATCTTACCAGTTCCAACAGCCTTTCTAGCTTTGTAAATGTCTACTACTACTAAAACATTTTCATTCTGTCCCTGCCTCCTAGACAGTAACGCCATCTCTCAGGCCAGGGAGGTTTGCTACGGTGAAGGAGATGTAAGGAGAAGGTGAGAGGGTTGGCGGCCATGGCCTATACTAGGAACTGTCCCAGCATTTGCCTTAGTGCAGGAGAATGGAAAACCATTCTCAGGACAGCCAACGGTGGGGACCAACTCCTCTCCGTCTCCCGAATACAGAGCATGAGAGCTGTGACCACCCCTCCTCTGCTCGGATGGCCAATTGGACCACAGAGCTGTTGGACTACGGACCAGTCTTGGCCACTTGTGGGCCGAGACCCACTCTGCATCTGCCGACCTTCCTGATGTACTACTCCTACTCTCACAGGGAAGCTCCCGAACAGGCCAGTAGTGCACCTCATTCTGCCACAATTATTCTCATAAAGCATCCAGACGCTGTCGATAAACAGCACTGGCATGCCATGGTCGTGCAATGCGTATCAGATGAACTGATGCAGAACACAATCAAATGCTTTCTATAGGTTAAGGAATGTCACGTGTGGGCAGCAAAGATTGCATCAGAAATACTGACTCCCTTTACAAAACCACACTGGTTGATACCTATAGTGACAATGTCTCTCAGGCACCCGTCAAGAACCTGCTCAAAGATTTTCATCACGTGAAACCCTTTAATATCTTCAAAAGTACTCATCAGATTTGGAAAATAAGCACATCACTGAATTTGTCACTCGATTCTTAATTGTTCTATTGGGTGAAATTGGTATATTCCCATTTTAAAAAAACAAGGTTGCTGCCGGTTATTGAAAGGAATAGGACAGTATTTTATGAGCCCCTTAATGCGATTTAGGACCTGAAAACAGAATGTCTATATCTTTAACGAATCTAACAGAATCACCCTGCATATAACTGATGAGGAGATCATTAGCTTCAGCAAAGTCAAGAACTCGCCAGCCATTATTTTGTGTGCCAAAACCATTGTCCCCATGTCAGTTGTAGCCCTCTTGCTTGCTTCCAACATGACCATTCAGATTGGTGATGGGATAATCTAATACAAAATAATAGCTTATTCGATTATTTCATTTTATTTGATTATATTTCCCATTCAATTAATTTTTATTATACATTCGAATGAATGAGGCAATAGAATAGTGAATATTCTTTTCCAGCCGTTTTTTTTAATTTCTTCAGTTATTCATTCAAAACTCCATTCGAATGAATAAGGCAATCAAATAGTGAATATTTTTCCATCCGATTATTTTTCAATTATCCATTCTAATGAATGAGGCAATCGAATAGTGAATTTTTCCATCTGATTATTTTTTTGATTTTTCATTTGGAACTGCATTGGAATGAATGCTTTCAATAACCAAATGAAAAGTGATGTTATTAAGACAGTTAATTCACTCATTTACTTTCAACATTTGGAGATACATTTAGAAAAAGGAGTATTTCTATTTTTCATAAGAGTTCATCAATTCTATTTACTTATTTTGATCAATTATCCATCTGTCACACTTAGCCGAAAAATTGATTCATCACGCATCCGAATATTCTTTGCGATACAACTGTATGATATTTGAAACTCATTTGATTATTTTATTAAAATATTTGTTCGATTATCTACATAATCGGATGGAGGTTATTCAAATATTAAAGGTATTTGATTATGCCATCACTACAACTGAATGGTATTCGAAACTCATTCGATTATTTTATTAGATTATTTATTCAATTATTTAAATAATCGGATGGAGATTATTTGATTATTAAAAGTATTCAATTATCTCATCACTAATTCAGATCACACAGAGAATAAGCAAGCCCTCTGGGGAGTTTGCTGATATTTAATCTTGCAGCTCCAGTCAAAAATTATTTTTTCATCAGCACAGCCAGTTTGTGGAACACAGGCTGAGATTATGCACGGGTAGTTGGCTGTAGTGTTCATGATTATAGACATCAAACAATCGAAGTAATCGGTATGGACCGTTGAGATGGCTATGAAAGCATTTGCAAAAATAGCTATGCTATTTCTGCTAGATGTCTCATTATACTGTACATGAGCGTATGTCCATCTCAACATCATGAGACTCCTATTATCCCTTCCATTGTATTTCTTGTATACAACCAATGTCTACCTTGTGTTGCTTCAGCAAATCTGCCAATTTATGGTTGCATCCAGTCAAGGTACCAGTGTACAGTGAAGGAACACGGAGTTGTGCTGTTTAGGCTAGCTTCTTTAATCAGTTTTGCCTTTGAACCGGTAGCCCTTTCCCACTTGTCACGGTGATCAGGCGAAGCCGACGTGCGTCACTTTCAGGATACACCTGAACATTTCTACAATCCCTCGACAAATCGATCCATTTAGTTGCGACAGATATTGACCAACTGGCTTGTCATCTGAGCCTGACGTCATTTACAAATTAGGCCACTCCTGACATGGGGAACACTCCTTTTGTATCTGCTCCTTTGGAAAACATATAATGGGATTTCAGTAGCATTTCCTCGACTGAGGGCCCGTAACCCTCCTAATGATAGCTTGGCCGGGCTGAGTGGCTCAGACGGTTGAGGCGCTGGCCTTCTGACCCCAACTTGGCAGGTTCGATCCTGGCTCAGTCTGGTGGTATTTGAAGGTGCTCAAATACGTCAGCCTTGTGTCGGTAGATTTACTGGCACGTAAAAGAACTCCTGCGGGACTAAATTCCGTACCTCAGCGTCTCCGACAACCGTCAAAGAAGTTAGTGGGACATAAAACAAATAACATTTTCATTATTATTATTATTATTATTATTATTATTATTATTAATGATAGCTCATCCGCGTGAAGCTGTTGGCCTTTGTTGGGAGTCAATGAAAGGAATCGCATGGCACTTTATCCTGCCATCTGCACCTTTGGTGGTGCTTGGGAATCGGTGGTTAAATCACTCGTAACACTTTCAAAGAACAATGGGCAATACAATACTCACATTTGAAGAGCTAACAACCCTATCTTCCCAAGTAGAAGCCTGCTTGAGTTCTCGCCTATTATCAAGAATCGGTGATGATCCATCAGATTTTTCCTACCCTACTCCATCTCATTTTCTAATTGGTGAACCAGTTACTGCTTTACCCAACCATGACCTCCCTTACCATCCCACCAATAGACTTACCAAATGCCAATACTTACAAAAGATGACACAACACTTTTGGTAGAAATACTTTATACTTTTCAACAGTAACATAAGTGGTCTGATGAGCATCCCAATCTCTGCTCTAGAGACCTTGTATTCATCACCGTTTCATTGGAGAAGAGGAGTTGTTAATGCGGTGTGTCCCGGTGATGGTGGTCTCATCCAAGTTGCCACAATAAAAACAATCAAGGATGTGATTAAACGGCCTGTTAGCAAACTTTGTGCTCTTCCGAAACCAGGAGATGAGTTATAGATCATCTGTACAAGTGAAGTTGATAATTACTCATATATTTCTTTTGTTTGTTCTAAAAGTGGCAATGCCTCTTTTGATGGGCGGTATGTTTGATATTTAAAGATACATTTAATTAATTTCCAATAATTTTTCGTTATGAAGTTATCGATATGTATTAAGAAATTCTTTTTGTTTCATTATGAACATGAATGTTGTTTACTAGTAGCCATTATTACAAAAACATTTCCTTAATACATACTGACAACTTCATAAAGAAAAATTATTGGAAATTAAAGAAATCCACCTTTAAATACCAAACAGTAACTTTCACTTAGTTTGCAACAGTTTGTGGTGTCCACAAGCATATGGTACACCTACATGGTAATGAATGTTATCATAGTTACTGTTTGAAAATGTCTGAAAATACCAAGTGAGTGGCTACGCGGTTTGGGAGGTGTAACTATCACTTGAATTCAGGAGATAGTGGATTTAAACCCCACTGTTGGCAGCCCTGAAGATGGTTTTCCATGGTTTCCTGTTTTCACACCAGACAAATGCTGGTGCTATACCTTAATTAAGGCCATGGTTGCTTCCTTCCCAGTCCTAGCACTTTCCTATCCCATCGTCACCATAAAACATGTCAGTTTCAGTTCAACATTAAAAAAACAATAAATAAAATGTCTAAAAACATAAGTGTTAAGTAAATGGTTCAATGTTCAGAGGAAAATATTTTAAATTCAGTGTGTTATCTTATTAGGGGCTGCCTGGCCGAGGCGGTAAAGGCGTGCTCAGTTCACCCGGAAAGACGTGGGTTCGAATCCCCGTCAGAAAGTCGTAAAATTTAAGAAAGGAGATTTCCACTTCCGTAGGTGCATATGGCCCTGAGGTTCACTCAGCCTACACCAAAAATAAGTACCAGGTTAATTCCTGGGGGCAAAGGCGGCCGGGCGTAGAGCTAACCACTCTACCCCATCACATGCCGTGGTTAACAATGGTGGAAGCCTTTACCTTCCACTCTTCCAAGAGCATTCATGGCCTGTACGGAAGTGACTTTGCTTTGCTTTGCTTTGCTTTGCTTTGCTTTGCTTTGCTTTGCTTTGCTTTGCTTTGCTTTGCTTTGCTTTGCTTTGTATTATCTTATTATGTGGTAAGTTTGATATGATTACATTCTATTTGCTGTAAATTGGAACTGTCCACATTCCAGTATCAATATTGAAGGAGTTTCCTTTTATAATGTCAGGGTGTAAATTAATCAGCTGTTCTTTGTTCTTTATATGTCAAACAACCTTTACTGTTGTTAACAGTGGGAAAACCTTTGTTGAAGTACATGTAGGAACAGAAAAACTTGCATGTGCTTTGAGTTGTGAAAGTGGTAAAATGAAGTAAATTAGTATATACCGGTAAGTAGAGTGAATATTTTTAGTATAAAACAATGTAATCAATTGGAAAATGAACATACAGGACAATACAAAAGTACTTTTTACTTTTGTTTATATTTGCCCCTGGAAATTATGAAGTAAATCGACCTTAGGCTATGACCTTAGTCATTTCAGAAATATTATCCTTGTTCTAGAGAAAAGTATCAAGCCGAAACACTGTACAGTATACTGTAGTACCAAAATGTGATAGTCGTGTATGGCAAAAATTAATCTTCGTCCCGAGAGTTGATAGGAATGACTACCTCTCATTTCATGAATTTGTTAGTTGGTCATCACTGTCTTGTCACCCTTTGTTTATGCAATAGCTTCTATAATGTGTGGTATGTTGGGTATTCAGTCCAAAGGCTGGTTTGATCCTCTACAGCTCTAACAACGGCTGTCATAGATAGCCTAGGTGTCACTGAAGAGGCATACTAGGGAAATGAAGAGTGAGGTAGTTTCCTGTTGCTTTCGTCACTGAGCCAGAAGTTGCTATTACATATCAGTCTGCCAAGCCCACTGAAATGCATGCACCAACTGACCCTGTGAACAATATTTTCACACCATTCATAACAGGGACTGGGTGCATAAGGAACGGTGTTATTAGAATCGCTCATATCTCGGTCACTTTCATATTGTCAAAGCCATTGAGACTGTGACAGGTCAATGAAAGTAACAAATTTATTCTAGCTCATACCAGAAGACATAGTGCACTGTAAATGCTACATCTTGCCAGCAAAGGCATAAGCTTCTATAATATGCTGACCAAACTATGATTTCCTTCTAAGTGAAGCAACTATGAGGCATAGGGAGGCAGTGCAAATGATTCATGAATTAACACCAACAAGGTAAAATTATCTGCATGATCATAAAAGTGTTCTTATATACTGGACCCACAGCTGCACAAGCCTGCATACATAGTTGGGCACGATGCAAACAGTGATATTGGCTACTTGATAATGAACTGCCTAATAAATATAACGAGATAGTACAATTACTCATTTTAATGTTGTCCATTAATTGAAGAACATCAGCATCAGGAATTTCTTTGCATTTATTCTAGTTATTGCATTAATTGCTCTTCATAACACATAATAAATATTTAGTCCAAAATCATACTCGTAATTCATTTTTCAGTTATGCTATAGAGAGAACAGAAAATTGGTTAATAGCTTAGTAGATCAGAAATTTGAAATATATATCTTTATTTAAGTAGTTGTGCATCGGAGAAAAATAATTCAGTGTGTTATCTTATTACCTGGTAAGTTTGATATGATTACATTCTATTTGCTGTTTTGGAACTGTCCACATTCCAATATCTTACCTGGCCTCTGCTCTTCATTGCTGCTACCAGTGTCATGCACAAACTCTACTCAACTTCTGACTCTTGAACCCCACTCTAACTGTACTTTTATCTCCTCCTTGGTTTGTGGTCACGGAACATGTATAACCTTCTCTCTCCATAGTCAATTGAGATAACATTTGGTTGTGGGAATTGATTTGCAGCAACAGTGTGATATTTGAACTATTGACCCAGAATATGAACTGTATAAAATGATCTCATCTTTTAGCTGGAAGGCGTCAATAATGATAACAGCATTATATTGATTTAGAGTTATTAATCTCTTGGATGTATATACGTCAGTAGCATGTTTTACTGATCAAAAACTATGATTAATTCAAATAAGGTCCTAGGCTAAGTTTATATCTTTATTTCGTTACTGTTGAATATAAACTTTTCTCAAGAAGTCGGTATCATAACTTCTTATTGTTTACTAAGACTTGGGAAATTCTGAAGGCCACATACCTGGTATTGAAATCAGTTATAA
The DNA here is from genome assembly GCF_040414725.1 of Anabrus simplex. Taxonomy (NCBI): domain Eukaryota; kingdom Metazoa; phylum Arthropoda; class Insecta; order Orthoptera; family Tettigoniidae; genus Anabrus; species Anabrus simplex. The sequence continues at coordinate 411,173,820 of NC_090267.1, read as the reverse complement.
TGACATGGTAGTTCAGTCCAGCTCCTTGGCTGAATGATTGACATACTGGCCTTTGATTCAGAGGGCCTTGGGTTTGATTCCTGGCTGGGCCAAGCTTTTAACTGGCTGCATATAGTTAATTCCTTTAGCTTGAGAGCTATGGTGTTTGAGATTGTTTTGATACACTTGTCTTCATCTACATACAACACACCACGCTACTAACCCTCACAGAAACACACAAGATTCATGTTAGCAACGGCGTCCCGCTGTAAAATAGGGCCAAATCCATATCAAGTGAGGATCCAAATCAATTAGAAGGAAGAAGAATGAAATGGTAGTTCATTTTTCAGATATCATTATTGTGGAAAATGATGATATAATAAACAATCATTTATAAATAATATTCATAATGTTCTGGTTCCTTGGCTGAATGGTTAGCTTATTGGTCTTTGGTTCAGAGGGGCCTGGGTTCGATTCCTGACTGGGCTGGGGATTTTAACTGTGTATGGTTTATTCCTCTAGTTCAGGGAGCTGGGTGTACGTGTTCATCTTGATACACTTCTCTTAATGTACCTAAAATACACAATAGTGAATACACCCCACCACATAGGATTGGGCATCTGGCTGTAAAACTGCACCAAATCCTCTTAAGGTGCTGACCTCGAAGAAGTGAGAAAAGGTCCAGGAAGACCTGGTGAGTTGGCTGTGTGGTTCAGGCCTTGCCATTATTAACTTGTATTGGTGAGATGGTTGTTTTGAACCCCACTGTTGGCAGCCCTTGAAGATGGTTTTCTGTAGATAAAGGTCCTGGAAGACCTAGTGAGTTGGCTGCATTGTTCAGGCCATGCACCTGTTAGCTTGTATTGGAGAGATGGTGGGAATGAACACCGCTGTCGGCAGCCCTGAAGATGGATAAACGTCCAGGAAGACCTAGTGAGTTGACTGCATTCGGGCCATGCAGCTGTTAGCGTGTATTGGAGAGATTATGTGTATGAACCCCACTGTTGGCAGCCTTGAAGATGGTTTTCTGTGAATAAAGGTCCAGGAAGACCTACAGTAGTAAGTTGGTTGCATTGTTCAGGCCACGCAACTGTTAGCTTGTATTGGAGGGATGGTTGTTTTGAACCCCACTGTTGGCAGCCCTTGAAGATGGGTTTCTGTAGATGAAGGTCCAGGAAGACCTAGTGAGTTTGCTGCATTGTTCAGGCCATGCAACTGTTAGCTTGTATTGGAGAGATGGTGGGAATGAATGCCACTGTCAGCAGCCCTGAAGGTGGTTTTCTGTGGTTTCCCCATTTTTACTCCAGGCAAATGCTGGGGCTGTATCTCAGTTAAGGATCTCAGTCACTTCCTTCCCAGCCCTAGCCCTGTCCTATCTCACTGTCGCTGTTAAGACCTATCTGAGTTGTTATGACGTAAAATCAACAGAAAAAAGGAGGAGAAATACTGGGCTTTCCTTCTCTGGATTTGACTAGAATCATCTTCAATCCTGAATAGCTTGGATCAGTCAAGGTTGTCAGTTCTACAAATTCCATATATATGGGCTAGCTGTTCTTGATATGGCTTTGAAGGATCAGATGTAGAGACAGTATAATTACCAATACTGCATCATGAATCATCCTTATAGTAATTGCTCTTTGCTAGTATTTTTTTGCATTGTGATATATTCCATGATGTCATCAATTTGATAATTCTAGCTCAAGGAAGTGAGTATTTACTACCTCCATGCATGGGTCCCACGAGTTCAAACCCCACTATCTGCAGCCCTGAATATGATTTTCTGTTGTTTACCATTTTCACACCAGGAGCAGGCAAATGCTGGGGCTGTACCTTATTTAAGGTCATGGGTACTTCCTTCCCAGTCCTGGCTCTTTCCTATCTATTTGTGTAGGTGCGACATAAAACAAATAGCAAAAAATACAAAATCCAGATAATTTGGCCTTTTTGATGTTTTTAGCTCCTGTAAGAAATAGCAGCTAGAAACTGACTGTGTTGTTCAAGTTGTTCACAGCATTTTCTATAGTTTTTATTAAAGTATTTTTTTTTAATAATATAAGAAATAAAAAGATTCAATGCTGGATAGTGAATACAAATCAGGAAATGGATCATTTCAGGCACTTTGTTTCTGGTTTTTTGTTTTTCAGGATAGTTGTTACACTAAGTTAAATTGAATCAAGATGTTTCTAATTCAGGGAGTTTGCAGGTGAAACTATCCATAGGTTGCTCTGTTTTCAGGCCTACTTTGCTGTTTAGGTATGGAAGCTGGTTCAATCAGCCACTACTGATCTGCATTTAAGGCAGTTGCCCAGGTGACAGATTCCCTACCTGTTGTTTTCCTAGCCTTTTCTTAAATGATTTCAAAGAAATTGGAAATTTATTGAACATTTCCCTTGGTAAGTTATTCCAGTCCCTAACTCCCCTTTCTATAAACAAGTATTTGCCCTAATTTGTTCTCCTGAACAGTTTTAAAGACACCACTCAGATTTATTCATCTGCTAATGTCATTCCACGCCATCTCTCCACTGACAGCTGGGAACATACCTCTTAGTCGAGCAGCTCATCTCCTTTCTCCCAAGTCTTCCCAGCCCAAAATTTGCAACTTTTTGTAACGCTACTCTTTTGTCGGAAATCACCCAGAACAAATCAAGTTGCTTTTCTTTGGATTTTTTCCAGGTCTTGAATCAAGTAATCCTGATGTGGGTCCCATACACTGGAACCATACTCTAGTTGGAGTCTTACCAGAGACTTACATGCCCTCTCCTTTACATCTTTACTACAACCCCTAAACACCCTCATAACCATGTGCAGAGATCTGTACTGTTTATTTACAATCCCATTTATGTGATTACCCCCAGTGAAGATCTTTCCTTATATTAACACCTAGGTACTTACAATGATTCCCATAAGGAACTCCCACCCCATCAACGCAGTATTTAAAACTGAGAGGTCTTTTCCTATTTGTGAAACTCACAACCTGATTTTTAACCCCATTTATCACCATGCCATTGTCTGCCGTCCATCTCACGACATTATCAAGGTCATTTTGCTGCTCACAATCTTGTAACTTATGTATTACTCTATACAGTATAACATCATCCGCAAAAATGCTTATCTCTGATTCTACTTCTTTACTCATATCATTTATATAAGAAACATAAAGGTCCAATAATACTGCCTTGAGGAATTCTCCTCTTAATTATGGCAGGGTCAGATAAAGCTTTGCCTACTCTTATTCTCTGAGATCTATTTTCTAGAAGTATAGCCACCCATTCAGTCACTCTTTTGTCTAGTTCTCTGGATACGGTATCTTATTCCTAAGCAGAAGGTAACTGAAATAATTACTGGTAGAAGCAGGTGAGAACAGTGGGAAGTAGCCACTCATAATGAAGAGATAAAGGCTATGAATAAATTTAATGGATGAAGCTGTGTATATGAATTAGCTATGGTTGTTACATGAAGTAAATTGCGGAGTTTAGGTTACCTAGGATAGTAAAACATTTAGCCATGGAAGTTAAAAGAAGCAGGAGGAGGCCTAGGAGATCATGATTAGATTCACAAGGGAAGTGCCACACACTTCATGCCAAAATCTACCTTGAAACTTTGGCGACATAACCAATGTGCTGACACATTAATTACAACATTAAATTACATATAATAACAAAATTTATGATTATGATGTTCTTGTCATGTTATGACACGTTTTAGTTATCACATAGTCCGTTTAATTTTTATTTGGCTGAAGATGGCCACTAAGTGCCTGAAACTAGTCCCAAGACTGATGTAATATCACTTACTTGATATATTGTACTGAAAAAGTCAATTTATTTGTTATCAATGCGCTTCAATACGGAACAAAAATGAAATTTATAGCTTATAACTAGACCTGGGATTTTAGGCTCAAAAAAGATTAGTTTTAGGCACCTAAAATAGGCTTTTAAACAAGTAAATGGGCTTTTGAAGGAGAAAATAGGCACTTATAGTATGTTTTAAAAATGTGTGGATAGGCAGGAAATAGACTTTAAAATATTACAATACACACTTAAACTGTAACGTGATACTTTTTTTTACTTTAACAAACGTAGTATCCCTATTCTTAACCGAAATAACTGCAAAATTAAGACAGAATAAAAAAGACATTTATCAAAAACAATATTAAAAAAGTCATGTGTCAAAAAACTTATGGATTATATGATATATCATTATCAGTACTGATCTAAAACCTTAACACTAAAATCACTGTACACAATTACAGCACTGTAGGCATCCAATAATGGTGTAAACGCGAATGGAGTATGTGTTAATTATTTGTGAGGAACATTCCTATAGTACTTTCATTGGTAGTTTATTTAAAGTACATAACAATAATCTTCTCCAAATTTTCCACAGTCAGGCTGTGTCTTTTGTCTGTTAAAATCATTTTGAAAGTAGAAAAACAGCATTCCACACTCACAGATGTTAGAGGGGCATAGGAAAATTTACCTACATTTTTCAATTCAATTTCACTTGGTAAGTCTACCTTTTCCCCATCCATTACGTGATGTACCCTTTTCAGCACTGAATAACCTGGGTTCTTCTGCAGGACACTAGGCCACTTGTCTCTTATTTTATCCCCTACCTTGCCCCTAGCACTTTGTATGTTATTCTCAGTTTCCTCAATTACAGAAAATTGCTGTTTGAGACTGTTTCCTTTTTCCTCCATTTTTGTAATGGTGACTGGAAGAAATGAAAAATTTGCCTGAATATACGCAATGTCTCTCTGAACAGTGGACCAGTCATTTAACAGCTCTTTGACTGACGACACACATGCAGAGCCATCCGTTAAAGGCAAATTATCTATCACAGTCATGATTTCCTCAAGATGTTCTGCATAATACAGGGCAGCTTCCATCCAGGAACCCCAACGGGTGATGATTGGCCGTGGTGGAAGGGGAATAGAGGGGAGTTTCTCTTGAAAGATGGCTATTATTGATGGAGCCTTACAGAACACTTTCTTCATTGTTGAAATGAGAGTATTTACTGCAGGAAACTCAGCCCTAACTGTTTCTGCGAATCTATGCAAGGCATGGGCCATGCAGTAACATGAATTAAAGAAGGATAGAAAGTTTTGAGGAGAGGTGCAGTGTCAATCATGTAGGAAGCAGACTCAGAGACAAGGAGAAGGACTTTAGAATCATCAACACTCCCAGGATACAACTATTGCAACCCCTTGTTGATGAAGTATGCAATGCTTTGACTATTGACTTTCTTAAGCTGTTTAGGGCAAAGAAGGTGAGCGGTAGATGCCTGATTGGGTTCCAGTTTTCCTACTGTAAGGTTAGCAATGTAGCTGCCCACAGAGTCAGTGGTTTTGTCCACACACAACCATATGCAAGACTCCCCAATATCCTCCCTGATTGACAAAATGACCTCATTGTAACAAATATGTAAGTAGTTTTTCTTTAATGTAGATGTTGATGGGATGTGCTGCTTGGTGTATTTCTGTAAAAAATCTCTGAGAACTGGATTATGCACAGCATTCCAGGGGATATTTGCTGCAACTAGGGCTCCACACATATCAGCATAGAAACCATTATGGCTTGTAGGAGATTTAGTTTGTGTGAGCAGAGTCTGTCCAATGTTACTTTTCATGGCTGCTTTCGCTTTGTGACTGGCAGTATCTGCACGCTGCTGAAGGTGGCATTTTTTCTCATGTGAAATCTAAAACACAATAAAGTGATGTCAATTAGAGACTAAGATGAGGAATAGAAAAGGTGAGCTATTGAATAAAATTTGTAATTTTGAACTATTTACATTAAGCCATTATTACTCTAAAGTTAATTAAGAACAAGAACACTACAGTCCCCGAAGGGCCTTGTCTTTCAATAATGGTTGCTGCCCAGCTCATGGCCTGCAGATATTGGGTGGCGTGTGGTCAACACGATACATCCCTCAGCCGTATTGCCTTGCCTCCGTGACCCCTGCCCACTGTAGTTTCTCAGTTGTCCTCACGATGCTGGGTCAACACCGTTCCAGACCTCATAGATTTCTAAATTACTGCTGGTACTGGAAATCGAACCCAGGTCGCCTGGACTAGGTCTCTACAATTAATTAGAGGAGCCAATATCAAAACCTTAGTTTTAGATGAATATGAAATTTAAGATATATGACATACCTGTTTATTGCAGTACTGGCAGAAAATAATCTTGCCATCAAAAGTCATCCCTGGAAATTGTACAAGCCATTGTTGTATAAGCGCACTCTTAGATGATTTCGTTTTAGGCATGATGAACTATATTAACTTAAACAGATGTTCTTTCACTGGCGTCTTGACACAGTATGTCCCTTCTTACTACCTGCTCCTTGTTCTTCCTAGATAATCCTCCTCCTCATCCCGTCACTCGACACAGTACGTCCTTTACTACCCGCTCGTTCTTCTGAGCTAATCCTCCACCTCCACCCTTCACTCAGCATTCCTTTGGTGACAGTTGTCTGGGAAGAGCACATTTCTGTGAAAAACCCACGCTCTGCTGTTCTGCTCGTTCCAGGGATGTCCATTGTGTGATTGTAAAAAGAAGTTGAATTTTTTGAAATGTAGAAAATAGGCATTTTTAGGCACTAAAATAGTAAAATAGGCTCTAAAGGTCTAAATAGACATTTTAGGGCACTATAAAACTCTATTAATGTAAGGGATTTATCATGAAACCTCAACATATTTTTAAAAAATCATGTTATTTCGTAAGGAACGAAATAGGCATTTACCTTAAAATCCCAGGTCTACTTATAACCAATGTGCTGCGAGAAGACCATTTGCAAAAACATTAGCTGCCCGTTTCCACTGCAGGGCCCCAAAATAAACCTCCGATTTATGCATAAAAGGAATAGGAAAGTGATACTAGTTGCTACAGTTTGCATTGTATAGCCCTTACTGTGAGGAAGTCAGCAGTCAATCGGCAAACAGAAAACGACTCCACACAGCTTGTCATTTTGGCAGGGATTTTCAGCTGTGCCACATTCCTGTCAAATTCCAGCTTTAATTTTGGAGCCTTTCATTGGAAATAGGCTACTAATTTTTTCATATGGTCTTTTCGTAGCACTTCAATTTGGCTTAGGTAGATTCAGTTTGTGTTAGTCTCGAAAGAGGATATTTTGAAGACGAAGGATAAAATACTGAAGCACATCCAGAGAGTAATGTGACATTTGTTACATAGAGGTGCAGAATAAGAGAAGATTTGAATTCAGATCTTTGTTTATTTGCATAGGTTTCCAGAATAAATTCTGCAAGACTTAACCATCATGTTTATGACTCTGAATTTATATTTGGGTTTCTGGTATTGTTAAGAATGAGTACAGTGCATACTTCTATGCACATCAAGAACATATAGAGGAAACAAGGGATATCTTCCCTTTATCATGTTTAGTCTGGCAAATGTGGTTATCATTTCCTGTCACAAATCTTGAAAGTTGCTTGCTGCTTTGAACGACCTTCATTGGCAACAAGCAGTTTGTCAGCAGGTTAAAATAGTCCTTTTTAGGTTGTTTAAAAATTGTCACATACACTTCAGTTCTTTTTTATTATCTGTGGGGCATGTTCACTCATGTTTTCTGCTGTCTGATTCTTAGAACAAGTCCAGCCTGAATGACCTTTCCTTAAGTTTCTATGAATAAGTGGCTTATCTCGTCTTATCTTTCATCAACATAAAGAAAGGCCAGAATGAGGTCCAGATATCATTAGAGATGCATATTGTACCGTATCTGGAGTGGCTGTTAGTGTTTCGTATTTTATTGATTTATTTCGTATTACAGCTACATTTTCCAGTTAACATGGTCCAGTTGGGAGAACGTGATGGTCAGGAAATTTGTGATTAAATGTAAGGTCATGAATCCACCTTAGACTTCAACATTTGCAACCTAGAGCAATTCCTGAGTCTAGGGGGAGTTAGAAAACATCTACTGAATTTCCTTCTTGTTGGGATGATTAAAGAACAGGGTGCCTATAGCCCACTTACACACCATACAGCTTGGTAATATTATTCAGTTGATTACATAATTATAGGCTCATGCTGGGGACTTCTGTATTTGGTAATTTAATGGCACTCTTCAGTTTTTTGCAGTTTAATAGTTTTCTTTTGTCAATAGTACTTCATTCCATGCCTCTGACCCAGATTATTACATGTACTTGTGGTTTAACGTTGTACTACTGAGCAAGTGACCGTGTGGTTAGGGGCGCATAGCTGTAAGCTGCATTCAGGAGATAGTGGGTTCAAATCGCACTGTTGGCAGTCCTGAAGATGGTTTTCCATATTTTCCCATTTTAACACTATGCAAATCGTGGGGCTGTTCCTTAATCAAGGCCACGGCTGCTTCCTTCACACTCGTAGCCCTTTTTATCCCATCGTTACCATAAGACCTATCTGTGTTGGTGAAACATAAAGCAAATTGTAAAAGTCGCACTAACGCATTGAAGGTTTTCAATGACTCCGGTATGGGAAAGGAAGGTAGCAGTCATGGCCTTAATTAAGGGACAGCCCCAGCATTTGCTTGGTGTGGAAATGAGAAACAATAACAATAGGATTTGAACCCAACATCTCTTGAATGCAAGCTCACAGCTACGCAACCTGAACTGCGTAGGCAGCCTGCTTGGTTATGACTACACACGAGAATTTCATGCACTATAAAATCCAGAAATATGCCTGCATTCATGCACTATTAAACTATGAAACATGCAAAATCAAGAGAAAAACACAGTAAAATATGCACTTCCATTTTTGTTCCAAATTCTTTATTTCACTTTACTCTTTTGGGCACTGATAACAACCCTTTTAAATTTTTTAATCACTGTTAGGATCTTCAGCCTGCCAAAACTAATTTTGAATTTTTGTCTAAAAACTGACATTCAAAACAGACCAAAATATAATCTTTTTTTTAAATTTTTTAATGAAGAGTTGCAGTAGAAAAAAGCAAAAATTGTTCGACTGAATTTTAAGGGATGTTTTAGTCTGAAATTTTTGTAATTACTGTTTCATTTATTTTAATATTTTATTACCTGTATATACTACAATACTAATCAGAGAGAGAAAATGGAAGGAATCCGACTCTTCAAAAAATGAAAGTATCGGCCTAAGAAAGACAAAGGCTACGAAAGACTCCCTAGGCTTCCATATGTAATATTGTCAGGGTGAGAAAAGAAAAAGTTGACCAAGGGAGATCGTAAAGAAATGATTGCTTGAAGAATAAGACAAGAGGGAGTCATAAAACGAGGGATCCTGACACTTTGACACTACACATTTGGCTGTTGGTTTTCAAGTAGAGAACCGTCAAATTTCTAATAAAATAAAGCTGACCATTCTCAAAATATCAGCAAGAAACCATTGCAACCCTCCCATGTAACCTCTTCTTCCTTTGATGATTTGTTTTCACCCCATTCTTCAGGTGCTCATTCCTTCATGTGTTTCTTCTCATTTTGATAGTCATCTTCAATATCATCGTGATTAAAGGAGGCAAATGATTACATGGTTATGTACTGTACAAAGACATGCGTGCTTACTTACTTACTTACTTATTTATTTACTTACACTCACTTACTTACTTACTTACTTACTTACTTACTTACTTACTTACTTACTTACTTACTTACTTACTTACTTACTTACTTACTTACTTACTTACTTACTTACTTACTTACTTACTTACTTACTTACTTACTTACTTACTTACTTACTTACTTACTTACTTACTTACTTACTTACTTACTTACTTACTTACTTACTTACTTACTTACTTACTTACTTACTTACTTACTTACTTACTTACTTACTTACTTACTTACTTACTTACTTACTTACTTACTTACTTACTTACTTACTTACTTACTTACTTACTTACTTACTTACTTACTTACTTACTTACTTACTTACTTACTTACTTACTTACTTACTTACTTACTTACTTACTTACTTACTTACTTACTTACTTACTTACTTACTTACTTACTTACTTACTTACTTACTTACTTACTTACTTACTTACTTACTTACTTACTTACTTACTTACTTACTTACTTACTTACTTACTTACTTACTTACTTACTCACTCACTCACTCACTCACTCACTCACTCACTCACTCACTCACTCACTCACTCACTCACTCACTCACTCACTCACTCACTTACTTACTTACTTACTCACTCACTCACTCACTCACTCACTCACTTACAAGGGGTTGTAATGTTTCTTGCTGATATTTTAAGAACAGTATTGTTTATTAGTCAGGCAAAATGATCATTTTCTTAATAACATAATGGTGGGAGGCCTCCAGAGAGGCAGCGCAGGTCCTCAGAGTTGGCACCATATAGGTGACCTGTGCATCTGTAAGGATTGGGCCCTATCTGTGATGAATTCTAATGCTGAAGACGGCACATACACCTCGCTCCTGAGCCATTGGAATTAACCAATGAAGGTTAAAATCCCTGACCTGGCCAGGAATCGAACCTGGGGCCCCTTAGACCAAAGGCCAGCATGCTAACCATTTAGCCATGGAGCCAGATATTTTCATAATGTGTAGACAAAATGTCAATTTAATCTATAGAGATTTGTATCTAAAATGTACTTATAACTTTCTTAGTTGCTTGTTATTTTATAAATCATATCTGAGTCTTCCCAACTACTTTTCTTTTGTTTCTGTTATTAAATATGACAGTAGTTTCCTCTTTTGATAAATCAGCAGGATATCCTTTAAGAAGGAAATGCACTGATGAGAGATTGTAGACCCTTACAGGGAAGTTACAAGTAAAGCTTATCTCAGGGAGAGGCAAAGGAGGAGTGCCACAGAAGTTCCTTTTTTTCTTTCTTTTTTTTTGTTTGCTATTTGCTTTACGTTGCACTGACACAGATAGGTCTTATGGCGACGAACTGAAGTTCTTAACATGTATAAAATTCACAATGAAATCTTGATAGTTATCTTTAAAATGAGAATCTTAATTGTTGAGAGACAAATTGCATCATAATTGTTATCATCATGCCCTGAAAAGGTTTCTTTAATGTGGTCTGAAATCTACTGACATGGGTTTCCCATATTTGAAGACCTACTGAGTCCCAAGTTATCTGGATTTGGATTTGATCTCCCAATGTTGAGGACAAGAGGTGTGCACTTAATCAACTTTGTTACTCAAATAGCTAAAATGCAGCCATCTTGGCTACTGGATGTATGTGTTGTAAGTCATAGGTTGAAGTATAACTCATTGAAGTTTATGGAATGTTATTCTGCTGTTACTTCTGGTTCGATTCAAATATCTTTCCATGTTCCTCTCACTCTCATGGCACTACAGTCCACATAGAACCCTGGTCTCTCTTATAACTGTCGCACATTCTTTCTTGTCTGCAGCAAATCTCCAATTCCTGATCTGCACTGCCTGCACATCCTCTCTGATGTCATCTATCTATCCGTTCAAACTAGATTAGTGATCTTCCTTTGCACCCTCATTTCTTTCAACACCACTCTGAGCTGATGTTATATCCATATTATTTCTCTAGAATTAGTTGTAATGACAGAATATGATCTACAGTAAAAATGTTGTGCTGAACCCCACACTGATATTCACCCAGTTCCTTCTCCACGTCTCAAGTCTCCTCGCCATCACCTCAGAAGGAGTCTTGTATGCTGTGTTCACAAAAGAAATTCTGCAGTAGTTACTGCAAACTGTCTTGTCATTCTTTTTGTTAGATGGTGCAACTTATTGCTGTGTTCTAATCATCAGACTTTTCTTGTTTTCCAATACTGATCGAATGAGGGTGTGCTTGATACTGCTGACCTTCTCACCACTATACTTATATAGCTCAGCTGGGATATCATTCTTACCTGGTGCACCATTGTTGGATGTAAGGGATCTGGCCTCCTTCGCCTCCTCCAGAGTCACCTCAGGCAAAGTTTTTCCTTCGCCAATGCCATTCATGCAACCATCTCTCACCTGGTCCTTTGCTTCTGGGGTTATTCCCTCAGCAGAGTTCAAAAAGTCTTCAAAATACTCTGACCATCTCTCCATTATCCCGTTCTCATCTCCGATCATGTTTTTGGTTTTATCCTTGCAGCATGTTCTTGGATGAAACCCTTTCTTCATTGAAGCCCTTTCTTCATTTCCCTAGTTCCCTGGAACATTGCCCTCACCTCCTTCCCATTGTACATTTCTTTAGTCTGCTCTAACTTCTCTTTCCCCTACTGTCTCTTCTTCCTCCTCTTTGCTGCTTGTTGTTGGAAGTTCTCAGTGCTCCTTCATATTGATTTTTGCTGTGGTGTCTTCTCTCTAGCTTCATTGTGCCTAAGGATGGTCACATTGTTGTACCACTCTGTTGTCCTTCCGGGTTGTTTGAAGCCAACTATTTCTTTTGCTAAGCTCTTCAATGTGTCTCGCAACGCTGCCCACTGCTGGGTCACTTTAACTCTGTGTAGCTCTTGCTCGCCCTCTAAGCTTCTCGCTAATTGTTCTCCTGTAGTGTTTCTTCACCATGTCATCCTTTTTCAGTGTCTGTACATCAAGTTGGATTTCTTCCCATGTACCTTTCTCACTTCAGAGATTTGTCTATTTCATTACTACAAAGTAGTGGGCTGAGTCTGCATCATCTCCCCTCCTAGTATGGACATACATGATATCTGAGCAATGTCTTCTGACAATGACATGATCAGTTTGATTCTTAGTCACTCCATCAGGATATTTCCACATAACCTTATGAAAGTTTTTCCAGAGGAAATACACGCTGCTGATTACCATCTCGTGCTAATTTGCAGAATATACTAGTTAGCAGGTGTTTTCATTGATTGCAGTGTGGGTGCTATGATGTCTGATCACTGTTCTGAATGCTTCCCCTCTCCCATCCTTTGCATTCATATCCTGGGGAACAGTCTGAACGTCACATCGCGGAGCAGCACCATATTCTCTGTCAGTGAGGCTTTAGCATGTGTCCTCATTATCTTCGTTTAGACTCCTCTGTTGGTGCACGAGCACGGAATATGGTCACGTTGAACAAGGAGAATTTCAGGCACAGGGAACACAGCCTCTCATTCAGTGGTTTAAATCCCAAATCTACGTTTCAAGTTGTTACTCGCCATAAATCCTATTCCCAGCTGATTCGTGTCACCCCCACTGTAGAATATGGTGTAGTTTATTGTGTCCATAATATTTGTGCATTTCGAATGGATTTCTTGCAATGCAACAATCGACACCTTGTAATTCTTCATAACCTCCTTCAGACTCATAAACACTTCCTTCCTGTGTAGGCTAAGCACATTCCAAGTTGCAAAAATTACATCTTGTTTTCCTCTTCCATGCTTTGTTTTCATCCGATAATCTATTCGGCTTTAATTTTCTATCGAGACAGGATTTTTGTACTTGACCTGGAGAACCAGGGACCCTTCTGTTGTGATTCCCATACCTGAGCCAAGGAAGTCTCTTTTTCAAGCACCAGGAACTCTCCTACACTCCTCCCTTTATGGGACTAGGATTTGCTGGTTGCATAAATAGGCAATCCTACCAATTAGAGCATTGATCATTACCTACCAAAGACACCTTTTTGACATCAATGTCTCCACGAGATTAAATAACCAGCCATCTACTTCCCTCCTTTCTCAACCTGGCTTAGGACAGCTATACCACTGCCAGATCACAGACATAATAACGCTTTCTTCAACGTTCAAGAAAATAAATCCACGCCTACCGATTACTGCTGATATCGCTGATGCCAGTTTAAGTGGTCTGTGTTCCAGAAGTCTTTCAACAAGAACGGCAATAATCAGTGGTAGTGTCGACCGGTCCAGCTCCAAAGGGGTGAAGCTCTTTTCAGGAGACGCGGCCGTGGCCGCACGAACCGCGACGCTCCCACCCTTCGAACGCAATGTCGCGTTCAGTTTTAGCAACCGACCCTCAGCCAGGCGTGGTCCAGGAATGGAATCCATGGACCGCAATGTGTGTTCGAAACGTCGATGTTCATGTATCCTACAGTTCACATGTCGACGCGCAATTTGCTGTGTTCTTCATCGACCCACGAGCCGAGTGATCCACCGCTCAGGGTTGGGTTTTTTATATTTTTCGATCGTTCTCTCCACAGTGAGTGGAGGAGAAGCAATCATTTTCATGGATTTCTCGTCACAGATCTAAGAAGTGTTTCGAGCATGAGCGTTGCGTTCATTTAAAACCTGCCCGCCGGGCCGAAGCCGTGACGGGTCCCGTTGTGGTATCCCCGCTCCACTGAGCGAGGAAGGTAGGTACCCAAAAGCAAGAGAGAGTAAATGACATGCCTTGTTCAACTATGCCATGCATTAAGACACCACCACCTGGTCTTAAGCACTCTTGCAAAATCTGTTTTACCCTCAATAGAATGTGAACAGGTCATGGCAACTGTGCAGACTTCCATTATAAATATAGCAGAATCTCCATGCCTGAATGTGACTGCAGCACCACAAAATAGACAATCCAACACATCACTACATGTCCAGAGTGGAAGTAGGATGGTAGTTCTGTTGATTTTGCTAAGGAGACACCAAAGACAGTTAGCTGTATCAACAAATTATACATACAAATATAGTATATACAGATTGAATGTAATGATATGTTGTATCTTCAAAGCCACATTCTAAATAAATTATATCTCCCTTAAAATTAAATAAATCTTTCCCACTGAGACTTTCAACTAATGTGATATTGGAAGGTGACTTTTGGGCTTTAAGCTGAGGTTGGTTCTGCTCTTCATTTGTGTATCCTGCCTGACCTCGTGTAGCAAACTCTGTTGTATTTCAGCACTAGATATTGTAAGGTTTTCCAGGTTTTGGGTGTTCTATCTCTCATCATCTTTCTATTTTCTACCCAGCCTTCACTTCCTGAGATGTCAAGAATCTCCCTTCTTTGTTAATCCATAAACGTAGGTATTTGTTGATGAAATGAAACCTCTAGGAACCAAGCGAATTGGCTGTACATTTATGGGCGCGCAGCTGTGAACTTGCTTTCGGGATATAGTGGGTTCGAGCCCCACTGTCGGCAGCCCTGAAGATGGTTTTCCGCAGTTTCCCATTTTCACACCAGGCAAATGCTGGGGCTGTACCTTAAGGCCACAGCCGCTTCCTTCCAACTCCTAGCCCTTTATCCCATTGGCACCATAAGACCTATCTGTGTCGGTGCAACGTAAAGTAACCTGTAAAAAAAAATCTAGGGAAAATACATTGGCCATGATCCTAATGATTCATTAACATTTCAGATAAGTGGAGCATAACGATAGATATTCTGCGTTTAAAGATAAAAAATTTCTTTGTTCCGTATTGAAAAGTATCACAGTTAAACTGAAATAATAAATATGGTAGTTCAACCTACTCAATTCAAGAAAATAAGAGATGTAGAGATTACATTCTTATTTAATTATAAGTGGAAATGGTACCGGTTTCGACCCCAGTCTGGGTCATCATCAGCCGATTATAACTCGAAAAACAATGCATAAGTAAGAAAGAAGTTAACGGTCAAGTCCATACAATATCAGTTGAAGAGGCGATATAAAAAAATGACGGCACACGTTGATGCTGATGCTCGGAAGATTACGCATTCTTTTAAGTGATTTACATTCCACTTCGTCTGAATTTTACAGTGCCTACCCCCGTCATTTTTTTATATCGCCTCTTCAACTGATATTGTGTGGACTTGACCGTTAACTTCTTTCTTACTTATGCATTGTTTTTCGAGTTATAATCGGCTGATGATGACCCAGACTGGGGTCGAAACCGGTACCATTTCCACTTCTAATTAAATAAGAATGTAATCTCTACATCTCTTATTTACTTGTATTGAATAGGTTGAACTACCATATTTATTATTTCAATTTAACTGAGATATTCTGCGGGTAAAGTTTTCTTTTTTTTAAGAGATACAGTGTGGGCTAGATGCAAGGTTAGTCATCTGCTGGTAAATTGCTTGGCCAAGGCAATTAGGCTAGTATTAAAACAATAAAAACAATAAGCTCACTCAAGGATGTACAGCATCTGTGGTTGTGAAGGGTTCTTTATCCACTTTATTCACACATTTGTACTTTTGCTAGTTGATTTACAGTAAGTTTTTAATTTACTTGTTTATAGTTTGTAATGTTCTTTTTTAATGTTTGAGTAATGCAGGTTTGGTGCTTACCATTGTTTTAGAACTTTTTTTTTAATGAAGTATTTTTGTCTTCTGGATCTATGGGGTCATCCGCAAGGGTGGTCAGACAACTCTATTTAAGAAGTGTATATACACACACTCAGAACATGTGCCTGTGACATTTTAACTCGTTACAACACCAGACATTCAGTCCAGCATTGGATGTAGGCATGCAAATTAGAGACTGAGATGAGAGAGAAATGAATTCTACCATCACAACATTCCAGTCTAAGAGCTCTTCCGTCATGTTTATCTTAACAAAGTTCATTCACTGTAATGTCTTCCTTGACATCTGTCTCCGTTTATTTGTATTTTCTTTCTTTTTTATTTGTTCTAAATCCATTCATTTATAATGTACTTCTTCATCTTTGTTTCTTTCCATCTGCCGAGCTCGATAGCTGCAATGAGTGCGTCCTGTATCCAGTATTTGTGAGAGAGTGGGTTCGAGCCCCAGTGTCATCAGCACTGAATATGGTTTTTCATGGTTTCCCATTTTCACACCAGGCAAATGCTGGGGTGAGGTTGGAGGGTTATATCTTAATTAAGGCCACGGCTGATTCCTTCCCACTCCTAGCCCTTTCCTGTCCCATCGTCGCCATAAGACCTATCTGTGTCGGTGCGACGTAAAGCAACTTGGAGGAAAAAAAGTTTATTTCCATCTGATATCTTTTGCCGTACTCCTTTCACCTTGTCTCCTTGAAGCATACACCTGCTGGGTTAAGTGGCTCAGATGGTATAGTGTTGGCCTTATGAGAAGTTTGATCCAGCTCAGTCTGGTATATTTTGGATGTGCTCAAAATATATCAGCCTAATGTTGATAGATTTACTAGCACGTTAAGAACTCCTGTGGGGCAAACCTCTGGCACCTTGGCTATATCCAGAAACCATAAAAGTAGTTAGTGGGACATTAAAAAAAAAAAAAATTATCATCAGCAGCAGCAGCACAGTCAGTCATTCACCACTGATCTGCATTTAGGGCAGTCGCCAAGGTAGCAGATTCCCTATCAGTCTTTTACCTAGTCTTTCTTACATGATTTCAAAGAAGTTAAAAATTCATCAAACATCTTCTTTAGTAAATTATTCCAATCCCTAACTCCTCTTTCTATAAATAAATATTTGCTCAGTTTGTCCTCTTGAATTCCAAATTTATCTTCATATTATGCTTTTTCCTTCTTTTGAAAACACCATTCAAACTTATTCATCTACTAATATCATTCCATGCCATCTCTCTTCTGACAGCTCAGAACGTACCACTTAGTCGAGCAGCTCTTCTCCTTTCCCCCAAATCGTCCCAGCCCAAAGTTTGCAACCTTTTCATAACATTTCTCTTTTATCGGGAATCACCCAGGAGAAATTGTGCTGCTTTTTTTTTTTTTTTTCCAGTTCTCAAATCAAGTAATCCTCGTGAGGGTCCCATACTCTGGAACCATACCCTCTGAATATAGCCCTTTGCCCTCAATTTCCTTCCTCTTAAAATATTTCTTTCTTTCTTTCTTTCTTTCTTGCGAACCGGCCAAACTTAGGACCACGCCAATACCACTTCACTTCCTTCTAATCATCCCTTCTTCCTTCCTCTTTCTCCACAGTGCCTTCATTCTTTCAGAATGTTGCGCTCTTCTCTCTTCAGTCCATCTTCCCCCTCTGCGCTCTTTCTTTTCTTCAACCAGAACTTTTATGTTGGAAAGTCTTTTCCTGAATTGGTCTCTATCACGACATTCTTTATCTGCAATTCCTACCCTCTTGAGTTCTTCCTTCATCTGCTTGGCATATCCCCCCTGGCTCTTCAAGTAGTATATTTTATTAAAAATTGTTTATTTAACCTTGCTGGATCCATTCTGACCACGTGTCCATAGAATCGCAGCCGTCTTTTCCCTTTTGTTGTTTCCAGGTCTTCTGTTCTTTTGTATATCTCCTTATTTGATCATAATCTGTAGTTTCCATCTACCATCCTTGGGCCGTAAATCCTCCTCAATATTCTCCTTTCAATCTTTAGTAGTTTTTCCAGGTTCGTTAGTGTTGCTGTTTCCACCCCATACAGAATCACTGGTTTTACCACAGCATCATAATGTCTTAGTTTCGCATTGATGGAAAGATTCTTTTTGTTGTAAATGGCTTTGGTGGCAGTGTTTAGCCTTTTCAACTTAAGTCTTCTATTTTCCATGGCCTCTTTATCCATCCCGTTGCTGCTGATAATCTCTCCCAGGTATTTAAACTGCTTTGTGACCTTCACTTCGCCATATTTCGTCTTCATTGTTTTCTTCACTTAATTCCTGTCCGTGCTCATCATCTCTGTTTTTGTGAAGGAGATTTTTAAACCTGTTTTCTCGGCTATCTCCTGTAGTTCATTTATCTCTGTTATTGTTTCCTGTTCTGTCTCAGTGAAGAGTGCCAAATCATCAGCAAAGGCCAAACACTTGGGTTTGACATGTTTATTTTTACTACCTATTATAGCACCTGAGTCATTATGTTTCCACAGTGTTTTCATGACCTTATCTAGAACCACGTTGAAGAGTGTTGGGGATAAGCTGTCACCCTGTCTCGGACCTGTTTTTATCTGGAAGGGTTTGCTGATCTCTCCTCGAAATTTCACTTTGGATATGGTGTTTGTTAGTGTTAATTATAATTATTATTTTATTTATTTATTATTTTTTAATACATCGAGTTGAGCCTCTATGGACTGCGTGGTAACAACCAACTTCATGTCAGTGTCTTGTTCTTGTTCCGGCTGTGACTTCCTGCCAGTATCATCTGAGCCCAGTGACGAGTGCCTGTTTATGCTCTTCAGACAAATGTCCTTTCCGTCTTCTGGAAGTTGATGCCATTTGGAAACCTTGGTAGTTGTTCACCAATCTTCTGAATGCGTTCCTGTCATGAATTTCTTGGTCTGAAATACCAATCTGCCTCAGATCTTTTTCGCATTCCTGGAACCATCTCGGCCTTGCTGTCTTAGATTGAATAAAATTCCATATTCTTTTCGTTAGTCGATCATCAGTCATCCTCAAGAGATGACCGTAAAATAGTAGCCGTTTCTTCTTAATTGACGCTGTGAGAGGTTCTGTCTTGCTGTACAAATCCTCATTTGGTCTCATTCGCCACTGTCCACCAACCCACCTATTACCCAGGATTTTTCTTAGTAATTATTATTATTATTATTATTATTATTATTTCATTTAATAAGTCATGAAAATATTCTGTCTGTCTGCAGTGTTATCAATATTACTCCAGCTTTGTCTTAACAAATCTAGTTTGTATACTTTCATTAGAATTCTGTGTAATAATTTCTTTCTACTGGTCAAATTTCATAGTCCCGATGTTAAACAGCTCCTAGCTTTTAATTGTTTCTTCATCAAACGCATTTTGATATTTTTAAAAAATTTTGACATTAAAAAAATTTCCTTCGATATACCACCACGCAGTTCCATCTTTATAGTTTGCATTCTTTTTTCAGACTACTTTTTTTAGTGGTTGATGAGGAACCTATTCAGATCTGCATGAAATAAGACCTACAGTTGAAATGATCATAAAGTGGACCATGAAAAGCAATTAGCTTGTATACTCGAATAGTACCTTCAGTTTGGGAATCTGTGCACATAATTGAATTTGGAAAAAGAATAATGCATTGCATGTCCCAGGACGTATACTTTTTTAATGCCAGTTCTTTTGTAAGTTAGTACTATATTGTTGGAAATGTGCAAAGCAACAACCACAAGTTAGCGGTTCTTAAAAATAACAGGAAGGCTAGAACCTCATTCTGCCGGTTGAAACGGAAATTCTTATCTGGTGTGGTTAAGACTTCCTCTTCTATTGATAAAGTAATTCATTAACTTGGCAAAGTACTTTCCTATACATTACAAGTTCTGAGCGACTTCAGCTCCTATCTGTGTAAAACATGTTCGACTGATAAGTTCAGTGCTAGGCTGGACTTGTTTTCTCACACTCTTTTTTCCTTTTTTCCTTTCATTTGACATGTTTGCATCACATAACTTTCTTTGAACTTGGATGATTTATGGAGCCACTTTGTCATAAAGATCTGTTGTCTTATTTCTGAAAAAATAAAGTCATTAGTTAATTTATGCTATATACTCCATTTCATTTTACTGGGCTTTCTGTAGACTTATTATAATATGAGATGGCACAATAAATCATAAATTTATTTATGTGTCAAGATCACAGTTTCACTGCTTGTTGGCATAAGATCTTTCATTCACATTCCTTTGAAGTGCAGACTAGGAAATAAGCCTCCCAAAGGTAGCTTCCTAGAAAATCAAGAATATCAGTAACGTGATGTTGGAGAACATTTTGAAATTTTCTAATAGTGGTCCTTTAAACTCTAACTCACTGAAAACGAGGGCTGATGACCTAGATGTTAGGCCCCTTTAAAACAACAAAAAGCAAGTACTAGTTCTTATATCAGTGCCCTAGCTACCATTGAATATGCAGGGGAAGCATCTGCTAGCTTTTAATGAATTTGTTCAAATTATAACTGGTTTCTGAAAACCAGTGCCAATCCAGAATAATCTATTCTTTGGTTGCTGTAGCTTCCTAAATTCATCATCACTCCTCGTCTCAGATATAGGAAGAGCATTATACAAAGAGTAACACCTTTGGGAATCCACTCTCTCTGAGGTCCAGTGTTTGTTACTATGGAAAGGATCTGTGACAAAAGTTTTACAGACCCAAGAAAATATTGTAAATAGATTCCCAATAGGGTGCGATGATTTAAATCAAAAGATAGATTTTTGCATACATATTCAAGAAATACAATTGTACATATTTTTGTGTGGCTAATTTAAATATATTTGTTATTTTAAAATTTAAGATGTAACTAGGTTATAAATAATAAAGCTGTATTATATATTATTCAAATTTTATTTATTTATTTATTTATTTATTTATTTATTTATTTATTTATTTATTTATTTATTTATTTATTTATTTATTTATTTAATATTAACATTGAACAAATATTTGTTATCGACCTTCACCTTCAATATTTATACCTGCCTTGGTGGCCATGGTCTTTAAGGTATCTAGTCTGTATGGTCTGACATCATGGTTAGCCAGTTTGAGTCTCATTGGTGGAAGAAATTTTCACCACCAGAATGTTGGTTGGCAGGGTTAGGAGAGGTGGTGGTATACAATTTCTAATCACTAGATTGTGTACCAAAAGCCTGTATTCAATACGAAACCTCTGTGCATGTTCATATGGAGTGAGGACATCAACACTCTTGACAGCAGTTCATCCGTCAGCCTTGAGCAGACCCCTTTGTGTTATTCGTCACGAGTAGGCTATGTGCTGACACTTCGTTTCTCCCTTTCACTACCTCATTATGATTATCATCCCACATCCCAGATGCAGAGGGTCCTCATGGACATCAAATAGAAAGACATGCACCAGGTGAGCCAAACATATCCTTGAACACTCCTGGCTCTAAAAGCCATATGATAAATAAATAAAATTGACATTTATAATAGTATTTAGTAATTTAGAAATGTTTGTCAATATGTATTTAGTTGGTTTAGTTGATTTTGGAGTTACCCCCTGTGGATGGGGGACGCAGACGAAGAATACACCCACGGTATCCTCTGCCTGTCGTAAGAAGCAACTAAAAGGGGCAACCAAGGGATGATATTATTAGAACCACGAAACTACTTGTCGTTAGTACCATCACGTGGGGATCACCATGGGTCGCCTTTACTTGTGAGTAGTACCACTATATTAGGTACACAATAGGTTTGTGATTAGTAGCAGCAGAGAGTAGTTCACTGTGGGTTTCCAATACCCGTGATTAGTACCATTGTGAGGAACACCACAGGAATATCGGCGCCCATGATTAGTACAACTATGTGAGGAACACCATGGGTTTGCATTGCCTATGAGTGGCACCATTATGTGAGAAACACCATAGGTCTGTGTTACCTGTGCGACGTACAATACTTGAAAGTAGTACCATAATGTGTGGAACACCGTGAGTGTATGCTACTTTTGATTAGTACCACAACATGACAAATACCATGTTTCCACTTTACTAACAATAAGTACCATTATGTGGGGCCATTGACCTGGATATTGGACCCCTTTAGACAACAGGCATCCTCAAGTCAGGATTGTGCTTTAGAAGCAGTCCTTTAGTCAGTAATACTGTTGTTTTTGATAGTTTCTGGGTCAGATCCACTGATTGTTTTAAATTCATATCCATCCTTCATTCTTCATCACATATTAAAAAATTCTGGTCAGTGGATGATTTTGAACTTTTAAATTGTCATTACATTTTGTACCATTAGGGGCCGATGACCTAGATGTTAGGCCCCTTTAAACAACAAGCATCATCATCGTCATCATCGAATTTGGAGTTAAATTGATTGTGAAGCAAGAATACTCTTGGAATGTGAGCCATGTGTTGAAGAAAGGAGTTTTAAGATTTTTAAATTGTTGTTCTTTTACAACAAACTAAAGACTATCTTCATTTCTTACTGACATGTTTTCATAAAATTATTCTAGATTAACTCTCTGGTACTCTTGTTTATTAGCGTCACACTAGTACCTGGGTAGTGGTGTTTACACCATGCTCCAAAGAGCCATCCATTTTTCTTAAAAGGATGCAAGAGTAAAATGAGCAAACAGTTGTAGGATAAAATAAAATTGTTTCCATATAATATTAAAGTATTGAAAGGCACAAAAAATGAACTTTCATCAGCCTAATAAGCAAAAGTTATGAACATAATACCATAAAGACATTGGCTCAAACAAATATTAATACAAATCGTAGGAACTGTCAATAACGAAAATATGTCTGTAACATATTTCTCAATAAAGAAAAACCATACTAACTCAAACAAATACTGAGATACTAGGAGCCATTCACCATTCACTCCTCTGTTAAGACTTGGAAGGTCTTTGCACACAAGAGGACAGGATTATGATAGTGATGGGATAATCAAATGCAAATTATTTTATTTTATTTGATTATTTGATTATATTTCCCATTTGATTATTTTTCTATTATTCATTCAAATGAATGAGGTAAATCAAATAGTGAATATTTTTCCATTCGAATGAATGAGGCTATCGAATAGTGAATACTTTTTCCTTTTGATTATTTTTCGAATGTTGATTATCCATCCAAATCTCCATTAGAATCAATGAAGCAGTCGAATAGTCAAATTTTTCATTTGATTATTTTTTCGATTATTCATTCGGAACTGCATTCAAATTAATGAGGCAAGTGAATAGTGAATGCTTTCGAAATAATTGAATGAAAAGTCATATTATTAAGACAGTTTAGTTTCAGCATTTGTAGATACATTTGAAAAAAGGTGTATTTCTGTTTTTCATAAGCGTTCATCTGTTTGCTTATTTCAGTCAATTATCCATCCAACACACTTAAAATGAAAAATTGATTCATGATGCATCCGAATATTCTATGCGATACAACTGAATGATAATTGAAACTCATTTGATTATTTTATTAGATTTAGGCCTATTCGGTTATTTAAATAATCGGATGGAGGTTATTCGAATATTAAAAGGATTTGATTATACCAACACAACAACTGAATGATATTTGAAACTAATTTGATCGTTTTATTTTTTATTTTATTATTTAAATAAACAGATGGAGGTTATTCGCTTATTAAAAGTATTTGATTATCCCTTCACTAGATTATGATGACTGATGAGCCCATTAAAGTTGTCGAATTGGGTAGTAGAAAGTATGAATAGAGCCCTGAGCAGATATACAAAATATTATCCGTATCTGCACTTCCTTCATCTGCACCTGCATCGGACACCACAACTATTTAACTATACTGTATTACATTCAAGGTATTGAAATGGATAGATCTGTTAACATAATACAGCAGGCCTGATACCTGTCACCAGACAATCTACAGTCACAGGTTTATGAAGGATTTTCTCTTGCGACAGCTACAGACATATTGAGCA
The DNA here is from genome assembly GCF_040414725.1 of Anabrus simplex. NCBI lineage: Eukaryota > Metazoa > Arthropoda > Insecta > Orthoptera > Tettigoniidae > Anabrus > Anabrus simplex. The sequence goes on along the minus strand of NC_090267.1, from coordinate 411,149,756 downwards.
TTCCCATTTGGAGCCTTTGTTCCTTGCTTCCACTAATTGCGAGCAGGAGCCAGTTAGGCTTAGGTCAGATTTAGGTCAGATTCAAGACTCTCTATATATCACCATTCCCCCATAAGGGTTGCCTAATCGCAAGCAAAAGTAAGAGTAGGCCTATGCATGAGTGAAAATCAATTAATTTCATTATTTAGAAATCATCTGCACTGTCATACAGTTTTCATCCGCCAAGATACTAACTTTGCAGATATCCATGCATGGCTCTAACTATGAATAGGGTGTTCTCAGGCACAAGAAAAGGAAAACAAAAAGTCGGAAGGTTGTTGTATGTAACATTGATATTACTCTTTCCTACATTATTATTTTAAACTTGTATCTGGTTCTGTTATGCTGTATTTCATAGTGTGTTCAGCAGAATAAATTATGCATAATTACCTTTATCTTTTTGTGTAGCAATAGTTTCTCACCATTTTAATTTTTAAGAATGAGGCAACTTCTAATTAAAATAAAATTGTGTATCATAATTCCTCTGACTTAACAGAAAACTGTTCATGTGTACAGCAACAGCTTTTGTCACCTTGTAATCCATGTAACTGAATTTATGGTAATTTTAATACTGCAGCTTACTGGTTATCCTAAACCAATACCATTGAGCTAGTTTTATTTAAATTGTACACTGTATGTGCAGCTTTTTTCAAGACTGTTACTGATGTCGCCCATAACAATCAATAGTGACAAGAAGTTCTTTTTAAAACTTGCCCATTTTTGTTACAGAAATCGCCAACAACTGTCCGTTTTTTTGACCGTGGAGATTACTATACTGTCCATGGTTCAGATGCCCTGTTTGCTGCCTCAGAAGTATTCAAATCTACTGCTGCTGTCAAGATCATTGGAGCAGGTCAGATAGTGACTTCTGATACATAAGTGGCCTATATTGTGAAAGTAGTTCAGGGTTTTCCTGAAAAGAGGCCAATACTGTGTCATATTTAGCAATTCATCATTTGTATTAATCATCATTTGTATTAATATTGAATTTTAAGTATTTCTTTTTATATATGGCATCTGTGTTCCAAAATTTTTTGAAAGTTATATATTGTTTTTTATATTACAGATGATAATACCATTGAATCCCTTGTATTAAGTAAGTCCAATTTTGAATCCTTTGTGCGGGATTTGTTACTGGTTAAACAGTATCGAGTAGAGGTGTATGTGAGCAAGGGATCTGCTAAGAACAGCTCAGACTGGGCACTGGAATTTAAGGTATGTTGGGCTAATAACCATGTAATCATTGGAATTTAAGGTATGTTGGGGCTAATAACCATGTAATTATAATCAGAGTATTCAGAAAATGCATTCTGCTATGATTATTCCTGTTCATTCATTGATATTTTTCAAGTTTCTCTGTCATATTTATTATTTTCTATTTCTGTTACTTTTCATAATCATGTTCATCCAGAATTCATGGGGAAACTTGAGCTTATTTTCTTTCTGTCTTCTGTTTTGAGTTCAATTAGAACCATTTTACAGTTCCTTTTGTGGTTCTAATGATTTTATAATGAGGGTTGTGGGACTTTTCATCAGAGCAAGAGAAACATTTCAAAATTCTCAGTGATTTGTTAAAAACAGTGGGTTTTTTTTTTAAAGTATGAACATTCCCAAGAATATAAATATTATTCTGATGTAGCTATTTTAGCCATCAAAGGATCCTTACAGATTACCAGAAATCACCTGTACAGTCCAGTCTTCAGTAATGTTGTGGGGAAGTTTATAGAGGAACTCCATAAAGCCTTTAACTGTTTTCTGTATGTATATCTTAACACACACATTGTATTGGTATACTTTGTCAGGTTTAGGCAGACTCAGTGTAGGAGGTATAATTTTATTACACAACAATCTTCCTGCAACAGCTGCAGGTTGCCCAAGGACAGAGTATCTTATTTATTTATTTATTTATTTATTTATTTATTTATTTATTTATTTATTTATTTATTTATTTATTTATTTATTTATTTATTTATTTATTTATTTATTTATTTATTTATTTATTTATTTATTTATTTATTTATTTATTTATTTATTTATTTATTTATTTATTTATTTATTTATTTATTTATTTATTTATTTATTTATTTATTTATTTATTTATTTATTTATTTATTTATTTATTTATTTATTTATTTATTTATTTATTTATTTATTTATTTATTTATTTATTTATTTATTTATTTATTTATTTATTTATTTATTTATTTATTTATTTATTTATTTATTTATTTATTTATTTATTTATTTATTTATTTATTTATTTATTTATTTATTTATTTATTTATTTATTTATTTATTTATTTATTTATTTATTTATTTATTTATTTATTTATTTATTTATTTATTTATTTATTTATTTATTTATTTATTTATTTATTTATTTATTTATTTATTTATTTATTTATTTATTTATTTATTGCGAAGTTAGGGCTCACGGCCGTCTCTTACACTTAACCACTATAAACAATAAAATTTAAAAATGTAAACATAAAAGTAAGACATAGAAATTCTAAAAAGAAATAATACTACAGACAGATAATTCTAATGGTTAGTCCACACCAATGTTAATAAACAGTGTTAACGAAACAAAGTTAATAAACAATGTCAACGAAAACATTTCTCAAGATGTTAATGAACTTTTGTTAACAAACCTCTTTAACATTGTGTCCATACCAGAATATCTGTTTGTGAGGTTACAATGGATAGGGTCAGGAAGAAGAAAATACAGCTGTAGCTTTCATTATTTTAATAAGTGCAATTAGAGAAAAATGCAGACGCAAAGTGTGGCAAAAAAAAATATTGGAAAAGCGTTTAGAATTAAGTTTGGAGAGGACACTTCGGCCTATGTCAGAACTTTCAATTCGCGATGCAGCAGGCTTTCAAAACTTTCTGAGAATGTCCCCACAAGACTTTCAGTTCTTGTTGACAGTAATTGGGTCTGAAATTGCAAGAAATGATACAAATTTATCGGAATGTCATCTGCATTAATGTTACGCTAAGTATAACTTGAAGATTCCTAGCGACTGGTGACTCCTACCAAGGATCATGTAAGAGTATAAGAGAAATATACACTTCACTTATGTGTTTGTATGGTGTATATGAGTTGCTTGCGATTCGATACTCATTTTCGAAAATTAAAAAAAGTATTGTATTCCGCGCTATGAATTTGCGTGTTCTAATTGCGTCTGCGCATATGCGAACCGAAATGTTAACAAAAACACGAAATGTTAATGAAAAGTTTCATTCACAAAAGTTAGAGAAATTTTGTTTATCAACATGCTCGAAAAGTTAATGAACGCACTATTTTGTTTATTAACAGACAGAAATGTTCATTAACATTGTTCATTAACAATGTTTATTAAAAAAGTTAATGAAAACATCTTGGTGTGGACGCACCTTAAGACTAAGTTAGGCCTACATATCAGTACAGCAATTAATGCGACAATAATAATAATAATAATAATAACAATAATAATAAATGAAGAAAACTCATTCACACAACATACACACAATGACTCACACATTTCAGTTTTATGTTCCCAGGAAAAGCTTTTGGCAGGCAGATTTGAATTTAGGAGAGGAAGTAAGGTGCCGATTGTCCATTGGGAGTGTATTCCAGAGTCTCGATGCGGTAACTGAACAGGAATGATTGTAGGAATTTGTTCGAATTTCAAGTAGGAAACCAGAATGGGTACTAATTTCATGGAATGAGGAAAGGAAACGAAAATTACAAGAGAGGTAAGTAGGAGTGTTCGTCAAGAGCACTTGGTAAACAAGTGTCATTAGGTGAAAATTCCTTCGTTCATTTATGCGTAGCCATCCCAATGTTTTGAAATATGGTGTAACATGAGCGTCATGTCGCAGTTGGAAGGCATATTGTATGCATGAGTTTTATGCTCTCTGAAGTCTCAAAGCTTGTTCAGCATTTAGATTGACTTATACCATATCACAGTAGTCTAAAATTGGGAATAGTAGTGTTTGGATTAATTTTAATTGAAGTTTTTGAGAAAAAGAATTATTGTGACATTTCAGGGTATATAGAGCTGCATGAACCTTTCTACATACATTTGTTACGTGTTCATTCCAGGTCAGATTCTCATTGATGGAGATTCCAAGATTAGTTACATTTTTAAGGTACGGTACAGCAATGTCATTGATTATGATTGGAGGAGGATTGATATTGCTTATTACATGTAATAATTTAGAGTTTCCTATGATAATACTTTGTGTTTTACGAGGATTTAGGAGTAAGTGGTTGTTTTTAGCATAGGCGGTAAGCCTTTCAATATCCGAATTAATATACTGAACTGTTTCATGTAAATTGTTTGTAGTGGTGCGTTTGTATATCTGTATATCATCAGCATATAAGTGGTAGTTGCAATACTGAAGTGTGGAAGATATGTCATTAATATGCAAGACGAACAGTAAGGGCCTAGAACAGGCCCTTGATAGACACCGGATGATTTTACAGCCCATTGGGATCTTTGATTGTTTACCACTATGCACTGGCGACGATTTGTAAGGTACGACTTTTAAAAATTAAGGGCTATCGGGCCGATATGCAGAGAGTGTAGCTTGGATAATAGTATGTCTATATTTACCATATTACATGTGATAAAATTCATTTTTGGGTCCGTATTGAAAATTTTTGTATTCGCTCCTCCCTACCTCTCCGCCAAACCCCGATACTCCTGCGGCACTTCTAATTTTACGACTGTTTATTTGTTCTATTTTGGCGTTTAAACTTGCGCTGGTGACATGCAGTTTTCACCTTAGCATTCTACTGCCTCCCACGAATATTCCTACCAAATTTCAACCGAATCCGAGTGAAACACATGTATGTGTTCCCTCGTTAGAACTGGAAATGTTTTGTTTGATGCGGTGATGCTTTTCATCTAACAAAATTCCACCTCTATGTGATACATTATACGTACCTGATCTGGCGTACTAATGTATTGTCAGTTGGGAAGATCGTAGACAGGGGTCACCGCGTAGTGTTTGACAAAACATCCGCTCAAGTTATAAATGTGAACGACAGTACCTTATTCATCACACACAGAATAGACAGGCTTTATTACGTTAATGTGTCATGCACCAAAGAACAGGGGAAAATTGCCCGTGCTGAAGATGCGCAAAAAGGGCCTATTATGGACTGGCACATTTGATTGTGACATCTCAACATAACGAATCTACGTGAAGCAATGAAGAATTAAAGGATAGAGGGAATCAAAGTCATCGACAGTGAAGAGGATTTTGAATGTGAGATCTGTCTTCAAGGAAAGAGGACACGAACCCCTTTTCCGAAGAAGTTCGATAGGAGAATGGAACCATGGGAACTGCTTCACTCAGACTTTTGTGACCCTGTGGGAGTTTCCTCGAATGGAAATGCACGTTATTTCTTCACATTCAACAGTGATGTGACTGGATGGTGCGAAGTGAAGTTTTTTCATCAGAAATTACTCTATAGCTGAACTGCACCTTGTCTACCAAGCAACTGTCTCCAGAGCCAGTCTCTATACCAGACATCATGTACTTTTCCTCTGTGAACAAGAGGACTTGCTTTCAGTGGAATTAGGATTATTGTCAATAGATTCTGTTCTCAGCCAAGTCCAGGTTCATTTTATAGATTGATACCTGTCATTATCTGGTAATACTTCTCAAAGCTTGGCCTTATTCACACAGAAATTGAGAGATGATATACAGGACAGCAAGAAATTACTGTATGGTATTTTAAGAAACAAAAAGATGATCAAGTAGAGACCAGATTTGTGAAGGATGAGGAACTAATGACAGTCATTCAACGGACAACCGGGAAAGGCAATTAGTTGATGAAGGATAAAGAAATTACAATGAATAAAATTTTAAAAATGGCAGTAAGAAAGTTGAAGAATGGAATAACTGCTGGAATAGATGAAATTTCAGTGGAGATGATAAAGGCAGCTGGAGCTGTAGGCCTGCAGTGGACATATTGAGTTCTCAGGTTTGTCTGGGAGAATAAGGAGGTCTCTGAGGATTGGAAAAAAGGAATAATCATCCCAATTTTCAAGAAAAGCGATAAGAGAGTATTGAAGAACTACAGCGGAATTACTTTGATATCCCATTTTGCTAAGATAATGGAGAGGATACTGGATAGTAGGATAAGGTTGAGGGTTGAAATCAGATACAGGAAAATCAGTTTGGTTTCAGAAATGGAAGGTCAACAATAGAGCCCATTTTCATTATGAGACAACTAATGGAAAAGCAATGGGAGTATGGGAATGATATGGTGATGATATTCATTGACGTTGAAAAGGCATATGACAGTGTCCCCAGGACTAAGGTTTGGGACAGTCTGGTGAAAAAAGGAATTGGACAGGGATTAATAAAAATGATCATGGCAGTGTACAAGGAATGTTGTAGTTGCGTGCAAACACAAGTTGGCAGGACAAGTTGGTTCAAAATCACTAGTGGGCTGAGACAGGGATGTGTTCTGTCACCAATCCTGTTTACAATAGTAATAGATGACACCATGAGAACAGCGAAAGCAACATAAGGAGGAAGAGAAATGAACATCATGTTATTTGCAGATGATATTGTGATTTGGGGAGAAGACAACATGAAAGTTCAAGAACAGTTGGATGTGGTGAATAGGAAGATTGAAGAATGTGGATTGAAAATAAGTGTGGAAAAGAGTAATACTCTTATTATGACTAGAGGGGAGAAAGAAGGGAAAGGTCAGATTAGACTTGCAGATAAGCCGCTGGAAGTAGTGGAGACGTTCAAATACCTAGGGAGTGAATTAATGAAGAATGCTCGACTGGATGCTGAGATTAGCAAGAGGATTCAAGCTGGAAGCTGTTTCTATCATAGTGTAAGAAAGATGTTATGGGACAAAGATGTGCCAATGGAAGCAAAGGAAACTATGTACAAGATGTATTACGTACCCATAATAACTTACGGAGCAGAAACTTGGACAATGGCAAGGAAAGATGAGAGTCGAATACAGGCAGCCGAAATGAAGTTCTTGAGGAGTATGATACAGAAGAGTAGAAAAGACAAAATAAGGAATGAGAAAATCTGGGAAGAAATTGGAGTACCGAGCGAGTGGGCTGTGCGGTTAGTGGTGCACGGCTGTAAACTTGCATCCGGGAAATAGTGGATTCGAATCCCACTATCGGCAGCCCTGAAGATGGTTTTCCATGGTTTCCCATTTTCACACCAGGCAAATGCTGAGGCTGTACCTTAATTAAGGCCACGACCGCTTCCTTCCAACTCCTAGGCCTTTCCTATACCATCGTCGCTATAAGACCTATCTGTGTCGGTGCAACGTAAAGCCACTAGCAAAAAAAAAAAAAAAAACGAAAGAAAAAAAAGAAAGAAAATAAATTGGAGTGGAAAAAATGAATGATAGAATAGAGAAGAGCCGACTAAGATGGTTTGGGCACATATAGCGAATGAGGGATGAAATGCCAAAAAAGGTATAGGAAATGCAAATGCAAGGAAGGAGAGGCATGGATGACCATGGTTGACATGGAAGGACAAAATACAACGCAGTATTATAGAAAGAAACCTGGACTGGGACACAGTGTTGGAGGAGGAGTGATGGAAGAACCGAAGAAAGTGGAGAGGAACCATATTTGCCCCTACCCGGCTACTGCTGGATGAAGGGAAATGATGATAATGATTTCTCAGAAATACAGTGGTTCCTAACTTCATCTTCATATGTCCTTGTAAACCATGACTTGTTAGCGACTTTCTTCTCTTTCAGTGGAAGATGTCTGGTACAGAAAGTAGCCAGCAAGTTATTTTCGTATGAAACCCATAGAACATGCATGGTAAGCCCCAGAGAGGTGCACAGCTTTTACCAACCTGTTGTAGCTGGTAGCACTTCTTCTTGTATGTCAAATTATCCTTCAAAATGCAAATTATTGAAATATGACAAATAAACTCACCGGACAAAAAATTAGTCACCCTAGCGTGCACACACGGATGGTTAAGCCTGTACATATGGCGCAGTGATCAAGTCCCGTGCTAAACCGCACATGCACTGCCTCTACGTGAGCATAATGCAGTAGTGATAAGTGAGACATTCAAGCGGACAGTGTACATCAACATGGGTGGATGTAAGGATGTGACAGAGTGGCAAAAGGTGGCAATCGTGTTTGGCCGCACCGATGGCCATACAGTGCGTGAAGTTGCTAGATCTGTTGGTGTTTCACAGTGGACTGTTCAACGTGTCTACAAGCAGTAGTGCACTACACATGGCCACAAAACATGTCGTCATAATTGTGGTCGGGAAAAGATCTTGACAGAGATGGACCAGAGATTTGTTTCACTGCTTGTGAATCAAAATCGCTTCCAAACCCAACAGGAATTGCTGCAGTCAGTGAATGAAGATCCATCCCAACCTGTTAGCAAGAGAACATTGCGACGAGAACGGAATGCATTGAACATTTGGAGTCGGTCACCTCGCAAGAAGCCATTGCTCACAGAGCCACATAAAGCTGCATATCTTCATTGGGCTCAAAATCATCAAACGTGAATAGCAGCTGACTGGCGGAACATAATGTGGTCTGACGAATCACATTTTAATCTGTATTTCAATGACACACGTCTTTGAGTACACCGAAGGCCAAATGGAGCATTTCATTCTGGATGTGTGCAAGGTCAGGTTCAAGCCGGAGGTAGGTCTGTGATATTTTGGGGGTGTTTTTCGTATTATGGATTGGGCCTGCTCACTGAGGTGACCACTAAAATGAACCAGCATGTTTATTTAAACATTCTGGATGTCTTCCAGGGATCTTAAACACCAACAGATCTAGCAACTTCACGCACTGTATGGCCATCGGTGCGGCCAAACACGATTGCCACCTTTTGCCACTCTGTCACATCCTTACATCCACCCATGTTGATGTACACTGTCCGCTGTCAACATCTGCATGTGGAGTATTCTATTGATATCCCAATTTTTCAAGATGACAACAGCAAAGTTCACCCTATTACATCTCAATTGGCCTGCAAAATCACTTGACTTGAACCCCATTGAAAATCTGTGGGACATGTTGAAACAGCAGGTAAAACTCTGACATCAGCATCCTCACAATTTGGTGGAATAGCTTGATCAAATCTTCAGCAAGTGGCTTAACCTGGATGCAGCGTACCTGCACAACCTTGTGGACTCACTCACTAATTGAATCCAGGCGGTTACATGGAGTTAAATGATGACTAATCTTTTGTCTGGTGAGCTTAATCTATAATTTTCTTTATACAGTATTTTTTTTAAATTTGAAAATCACCGTTTACCGTTTACCTTTTGGGTATTGTACATGCCAGCTTTGTTACTTTTGTTTAGGAAGTGGTTTCCATCCTTTCTATATGCCCTTGAGTCTAATATTTATCATTAAACTAGTGGGTGATGAATTTTATTGTTTTACAGGCTAAAACAGCCCATTCGGAAAACTCAAATCAAACAAGCTTGTTAATCTAGACAAATGAGAAAAACTAAGATATGCAGGTAAAAGGATATTCCTGAATTATGTTTCTGGGTACAAGTTACACTTCTGAGTCCATGAAGTAACCTTATCACTGAATGTTTTACCTAGAATTTGTATTGTATTCCAGTTATCTTAATTTTCTCTTTTAAGAGTTTTTTAGCTTAGAAAATTATTTTCTATTATTGTTTTGTCTTCCAGGGATCTCCTGGCAATCTTATTCAGTTTGGAGATATTCTCTTCAGCAGTGCTGATCAAATTGTTGGTACATCAGTTATTGCTGTCCGTTTAGGTGGTGATGCTAAAAGTAAGGTACGTACAAAATTCATTGTGCCTAGGTCATATCTGCATATTTTTACCTCGAATGAATCGTTTTCTTCTGCATTTTACTGGTGCGCTTAAAAAAGTATTATGTCATATGTAATTCATTTGAAGGCCTTTTTAAAAATTTGCTCTGTTTGCACCGACACAGATATGTCTTATGGCGACATTGGCTTTAAAAAAGGCTAGGAGTGGGAAGGAAACGACTGTGGCCTTAATTAAGGTACAGTCCCAACATTGCCCTGGTGTGAAAATGAGAAACCACCGAAAACCATCTTCAGGGCTTGTTAGCTAAGATGACAGCTACATGGCCCAAAACACGCAGCCACTTGTTTCGTCATTTGAAGACTTCTGATTTATATTTTTCATAATTAACTGCAAGTGCTGGCTGACACTATCAGTATTCCACCTTTTATGTACCGTATTTACGCAAATAATCCCCGCCACTGAATATTCCCCGTACCCTAAATTTTAGGAAGGACCCTATTGAAAAAATTAAACGAACTAAAATACCTACCATTAAAAGAGTAACGTAGGCATAAACAAACATTTCATATCACTCCTAGAGTTCCTCATGATATTTATGGAAATATGAACATGATGGATATAGCTACTTTACTTGAACATACTTGAGACGATAAAAATTCATTATCACTGCTATAAAATATATTTGCCATGAAAATTAGCAGTTAGGTCTTGACAGATATTTCATTAATCTGAACTTGCAAAAGGCTCGATTCACTGTAGATCGGACGATTCTGTGCCCCTTGCATCACAAGAATCCTCTCCTAAATTACTTACAAGTTTGTCACACTCCACGTCTAAAACACTTATCACACGGGGGGGGGTCTGTTTACTCGGATGGTAACATGACCAGTGGTGGATAATTCTTTTCGTGCAATGTAAACACTTGAAAGAGACATGCCTGCGAACTCGTTTGTTAGTTTTCCGATACAGTAAAACCTCGTTAATTCGAAGTTGTAGGGATGCAAAACTGTGATTTCGAATTAACGGCCAAGTTGTAATTCAAAAATGCCAACCCTTGCCACATCACAAAATATTCTAAGACCCATTAATGCATGCAATCACCTTGATTCATAGTTCAAACCTTTCAAATACCATGAAAAAAGACCATGCCTATTTCCAAAATGTGTTCAACATGATGAATTTACATTGCTGGATAAATGACTGTCAAACATAACTTCATGCAACAAAGGGAAAAAACATTATTCAAAGACGAGGACAAATTATGCTGGCTCCCTGTGCAAGTGCCTTATATTTTGGATTACTGTAATGTTTGCATTTTTTTAGATGCCTTGTACTTGCACGGAAACATTGTGGCTTATTGAACTTTCCTATGACGAGGGAGGAAGTCTTTCGCTTCTGTCTGCATTGCAACACAGTACAGTGACCCCATCTCCTTTAAAACCATAAGTCCGTTGATTTCGGCATTTAAAAAAATATAGTTTCATCGGCATTGACAATATTGTTCAGTGCATACGAATTGATTATAATTATTATGAGCCACGCTTTTTTGCCAACTGTCTTCATCGCCAGTGTTCGCAGATTTTGCTTCTTCGCATACTGCCTGCTACGTGATGTGGCGTTGCTTAAAATGCTGAATACAAACGAATTAACTATTTCACTCAAAACTTAGCAACTATGAAACACACTGTAGACACCGAAGCGAGTGAAAGTGCGGAAAGATCACTCCACGGTTCCGGAAGACGCGTTCTGTCATGACGCCGAGAAAATTTTAATTTAAATTACTGAGTAAAATACTACTTTTTTAAAATGTAAAGACAGTTTTAAATTAAAAGTCTGAATTGTTTTCCATTTAAATATGATATATGGGGGCACTTTTCCTCCATCTGCAGTTATACAAAGCATAACTGTACACCCAACATCGAAAACTACATAAACTAGGAGCGTGTTGCCAACCTTGATGCAAATAAAACCCACACCCTAATTTCGGGCCTCAAATTTTAAAAAGAAATATGCGGGGATTATTCGTGTTAATACGGTATATATTGTAAAATTATTTTTCTTAAAATTGCAAATTTTCTGTTCAAAATTGGCCCATTTCTAAGTTGTAATTATAAACGGACTTTAACTTGTTTCAATCCTGTATTTTATTATTCGAGACATAATATTCTGTGTCAATGCTGATGAGTTTGTAGCACTAGAAGTGCCGTCCACTATTTTGGTTGACATTTTGTGTCTTATATTCCTCAGCATTTTGAACTTAGAAGATTTTAATTTAATTCAGTTTTGAAAATCTCAGATACCAAATTGAGCTTTGTATAATCATTAAACAGCGCATAATATTCTGTCAGTAATATTGGATACTATCAAACTGTCTAGAGTCGACCCCTATGTAGACTTCATTTTTGCACGTGTTCATCGTTATTCAGCTGTCTATGAGCCGCTGCTCCCGGCTGTCAGTTGCCTGACTCTACTTCCTCTTACCATCTGACATGGTAGTACTGAGCGTATTTTGTGACCTGGATGATGCAGCATTCCATGTAGCCAACAGTAAAAAATATAGGTGTGACTTTGTTAAACTTGACTGGAATACAGAAAATGTATATTTATATTTCCAGAATTTTATGCTTAAAATTATATTATAATAAAATAATTTTTTCCCTATTACCCAACGATGTAACTAACAAGGGGGCATTCCCTACTCGTCACCACCGATTTCGCTCAAATTTATAGAACCTGCAGGGCTTGGGTAGAAATGAAAGTACGCAAAGTAGAAACTCCAGATGGCCAAGCGTATAGAAAATGAAAATAAAAATGTTGATGCAGCTCTCGCACCGTATAAGCCACTTACGTTAGCGCGCACGCCGAGCAGTAGTTGGCGTAGCGATAAGAGCTTGGACTAGTAATTCGGTGGCCGTGGGTTCTACTCCCCGTGTCGAGAATATTTTCCTCAATTTTTATATTATTTATTTATTTATTTTTTATTATTATTTATTTATTTATTTATTTATTTATTTATTTATTTTTTATTTATTTATTTATTTATTTATTTATTTATTTATTTATTTATTTATTTATTTATTTATTTATTTATTTATTTATTTATTTATTTATTTATTTATTTATTTATTTATTTATTTATTTGCAAAAGGCATATAGGACATCATTTTTTTAATGAGTGCACAATTGTAGAAAATTTGTAGTTGCGAACTTTCCCGGCGTGTTCAAACAGAAATTATTCTTTTTTCTCCTTTATTGGCTATCTCCCCTCGTTGGGGAATGTGCCATAAACGTGAATAGTCGTTTCGCTGTAAGATTCGTTTTCACCTGACAAGTGGCGGTTGCTCCTGGCGGCTGTACACAAACAATAGATTCTTGGCGCAGGAAGAAAAAAGTCTGACAATGAAATCCCAATTTTTTACCTTTTTTATGCCTTTTGTGTATAAGTCAATAAAATTAATTATTCACCTCTTTGCTTAATTGGAACATGAATAATATAAAAGTTGACAGAAAAAAACAGTCTGCACACGGTGAGTCGAACCCACTACCATCGAATTACCTGTCCAAGCTCTTACCGCTACGCCAACTAGTGCTCGGCGGGCGCACTAACGTAAGTGGCTTATACGGTGCGAGAGCCGCGTCAACATTTATTTTTTTATTTTTTATACGATTGGCCATCTGGAGTTCCCACTTCAGGTACTTTCACTTCTAGTCAAGCCCTGCATGTTCCATAAATTTGAGCGAAATCGGTGGTGGTGAGTAGGGAATGCCCCCTTGTAAGTAAAATTTTATTCTAGTATGAAGTTGACCATCTGCATGACAATACAGTGTGCCGTGCTTTTTGTGTGAAATATTTCTAGTGGATATTGTTGAATGATGTATTGCCGATGGTAATGATACCAAACACAGTAATATTCCAAAAATGTTTATACCTGGTAATTTTTCAAAATTCCATACACCATGTAACTTCTACCCTAATTCTCTTACTACGTATAAGTCTACCGTAATAGTACTGTGATGTCAGGTTTAAGATACACATTGATATATATTGGCATGGGTCAGAATTTACATTCAGAAGTTTATATGAAGAAAATTAAGAAATCCCCACTAACTTAACTCCCCACATCTCTTTGCTTCTGGAAATTGTTTTGGGCAACTGTTGTGGTACCATCATCTCGGTATTCCACATGAGGGATCAGAGTTGATATTTAGACAGTCTTGAATGTAATTTTATGTTAGGCAGTAGATTGAGAGTGCTCCATCAAATTCATTAATAAATAGAGCCTCATCCTGTGTAATGTATGAAACTGTAAAAATAATTTATTAAATGTTGAAACTTACAACCTCAAATTTTCCCAACTCAAAGGACCGACCGACACGTGAACAAAAGCTCATTTCGAAGTACTTTAAAGCAATGATCGACTTAACCCTGGTTGTGGGGCCAAGTCGACCACCACGAGAGTTCAGAACATGAAAGTCACAGAAAACACAAGTAGTGAATAGTCATTCTTAGTGTTATTCAGTTCCTTTGCAAAGTAGCGTCAAAAGTATGCAAAAGAAAGTTTTCGGATCTAGACGGTTTGAAGGTACTGTTTTATAAAGGTAGGAACACCCAATAGATTACCACAATGATGGGCCAGCATCAGAATGTTACGCATTATTTAAAGATATATCTCTATGAATTGTGGACAACTTACAATAAATTGAAAACGTATCCATTTTGGAAAAGATTCAGTTCCTAACTATTCAAGTTCAACTGTAGAGATGTATTAGATCAAATTAATAAACCTTTTATCCATCATTTTTCTATGACTACAGAAATATAGCTTATTCCATATGCTCCAAATAGGAGAAAACTGATAAAATCTGGCACCTAGGGGGATATGTGGTTTGGATCTCATGGCTGTAAACTTGCATTTGGGAGATGGCGGGTTCAAATTCCACCATTTGACAGCCCTGAAGATGGTTTTCTATGGTTTCCAATTTTTGCACTAAGCAAATGTTGGTGCTGTACCCTAATTAAGGCCACAACTGCTACCTTCCCAAACATTGCCCTTTCCTGTCCTTGCATTGCCAAAAACCTTTGATTTGTTAGTGCATAATATCTTGAGTTGTTGATTTTCCTTGTGATACATGGCTATTGCAAAGACACATCACGGCACATTAAGCAGTTATAATTCAAGTTGTCAATGTGGTGCAAGATAATGTCAGCTATAATTTGTTTGAAATGTTTGAAACCTATAAAGCTCCTCCCATTTCCCAATATTCTAATGATTCATTCTTTGCTACTTTGCCTGCAGGTTGTGGGAGTTGGATTTGTAGATGTGACCGAACGTCGCTTGTCAGTGTGTGAATTTCCAGATGATGACTATTTCTCAAATTTAGAAGGCCTTATTGTGCAGCTGGGTCCAAAGGAATGTCTTTTTCCTATGGGTGAATCTAATCAGGAATATAATTCTATGAAGCAGGTGAGATGCTCTATTTGAAAGAAAATGTACATATTCTTTACACGAAAAATGCAATAATAAGTAAAATTATCTTGTCTCAAACCTCGCTACAAACATTAAGCTGAAAATAATTGTCAGCACTATCAGAATTTATAATACAAAATAAAAAAGGGTAATAAAATATTACTTGATCTTACATTCAGTTCAAGGATAAAGAATCTAGCTTGGAAGAAAATATTAATGCATAAGGAAACTGATGAAGAGCAGTACGAATAGTGGTGCACATTAAGGAAGCAACTCACTTCCAAAATTTTCTGCTGCAACCTTCATCAGAAAAGAATGGTGGTAGCCTTGTTGGAAAGTAGGCATTACTGGAAGGATGCAGTCCTCTCATGATGTAGACGTTCAGACTGTTTGACTCTAAAATTAAGGGAAATTAAACAATAGATGGATAGTCTTAATGGTTTTTTGTCCTTGATGATGGCATAGTGTGTCCTATGTTATGACACATGGACCTTTCCATGTGGTATTTTTTTAAGTTAATTGATGTTTCACTATTTTCTAGCTTCAGGCTGGTTGATTGAAATAAATTTGGGAGAGAAGAGAGGTATTTATATTAACATACCCAAGATCAATACGAATTAAATATGGTTTCTTTTATCATTTCTTCTCATCCAGATGTAGCTGACTCAGGACATAAGGGATTCCTCTCCATTTTACTCTCTGTCTATCATTCCTCATGTGTCACCATGTTCTATTCTAGTATACTATTCTTAAGTCAGTTCATCCTAATCTGAATCTCCCTTGTTTCTCTTTCCTGTCATTTATATTCATGCGAGTCCCATAACTATGATCACCAGTTAATATCTGCAGTAAATGCTATGTGGAAGTGACTCAGTAAGGTGCTAATAGGTTGACACAGATTGCATCCTACAGCTATTGGATTCTGCGTGAAAGAGGATTCGTTGAACGAATACAGTAATCGGAGTGATCCCATAGGTATTCACTCTATTGTATTCAAGTTTAGGGAACTGGAGAATGGTTATCCACCGGTAGATGTACTTCTCCTTAAAACAGTAGTCAACACTGCCACCATCTAGGAATTGGGGGACAAAGGAAGTCCTCAGAATCTTGGTCATGGTCTTCCAAACTCTGTCAGACATTTCTAGCCTAGTGAAATGTCACTTTGTCTTGCTGAAGGGTCCCATCCACCCCAAAGAAGACAATCAGCATGTTAGGGTGTATGTGGTCTGCAAGGATGATTCATAACGAAATCAGAGTGCCTGCAACATAGAGGATTGGTTTCAGAGACTGCCACAAAACATTCCCCAGACTACTGCTCTCACCCACCCTAGGAGAGGAACAGTATGAGTTTAGGGCTGATAGGATGTGGCAGTTTTGATCATTTTACTGCTACTTAATTGCTACCTAATTGAAAGCAGAATCATGGGAACATTAGAAATATTAAGAGTCCACACAGACCTGTGGAAGAAATGACAACTTGCCAGTGTGCTGGGCAAGGAGAGTACAAGAACAAGTAATCATAAAAAATGGTACTCGTAACGATATAAAGGTGCGACTAAAGAACCCACACGCACCAAAATTCAAAGGGATTTTAAAGCATTTCAAACTTTTATAAACAGGGAAACAAGGATTTTCGAATAAGAGAGGGAACGTACCATATTCCACCTTGATAAAAATATATGTTAATCATAAATATAACAAAGTTTTGACATGTGCAGGAAAATTTCTGATACACTTCATACAACGTTTATTATAATTTGGATCTGCCTTATTCAATACAAAAAACTGTTGTTTAGATGAAATTACACCTCACTAGGATTGCTCCATTAAAGCGACTTAAGATTTTATTGAATTATTTTAATACGATTCTACGTCACGTTTTAAGAAGTGTGTTAAATTAAGCTAATGTTTTTTCAAGACTATTTTATTTTTAAGTTGCTGTTCTTTTAAATCCATGTTAGTTTATTAGTGAGCAAACCGGTTTACATATGTTTTCATCAATTTAAGGTTTGAGACTCGCAAGTCTCGGACTTGTAGAAAATATGGACTTTGAAACAGTTTAATTGTAACACAGTTTTAGGTTGTTAATATGGTTTTAAATTGTGTTCAATTTGACGTAGATAAACTTATGCGATTGCCAATTTTTCCAAGAACCTATATCAGCTGATGACGCAAAAAGGGCGTCGAAACTAGTTCTGATTAAAATATATGTTGTAATTTCATCTAAACAACAGTTTTTTGTATTGAATATGGCGGATCCAAATTATAATAAAAGTTGTAATCTTGGTTCAATACGGACAAACAATAATGCTGGAAGGTACACAGCTGGAAACAGTAGACCAATATAAATATCTTGGGTGCATCATTTCAAGTGATAACAGAATACAGCATGAGATTAACAACCGCATTCAAAAATCAGCTCAGTTTATCATCAAGTTCGGAACCTCCTCTGGAACGAACAAGTTCCCTTAAGATCAAAGCAGATTCTATTCCAATCATACTTCACCCCCATACTAACATGGCCTAGAAACCTGCACAACAACCCAACAAGTGGATAGCAAACTACAAGCCACAGAAATGAAGTTCCTACATACTATGGTACAGAAGACAAAAAGGGACAGGGTAAGGAATGAAAGAATAAGGGAGGAAGCTGGTGTGTACCCATCCCTGAATGAAAAAGTGACAAGGGCCCGTTTGAAATGGTTTGGCCATGTCAAACGATTGGACGATGGAAGGACAGCAAAACAATGGCTACACACAGTCGTGGCCGGTAGGAAGACCTAGGAAGAGATGGCTGGACCAAGTGAAGGAGGACATAGGAACAAGAGGAGTCAGCTGGGATGTCGTCTTGAGAGAAGAGTGGTACATGGACAGACAGAAGTGGAGAGTGCTCGTAAACCACACCCGGGCAACTGGAGTGGAAAACTGATGATGATGATGATGATGATGATACCTCGTAAATCAACACGCAAAGTTTCTACCAGCATCATAGTATGGAGGAACTTACATTTCAGCTGTCTGGAGTTTAGAATTAACTCTATTGGTCAGTGTTATGGTTTCGAGACTATATGTAAGAATCAATGTAGAATAGGACTTGTACAATGTCATCTTCGTTTTCATGGATATTTGCTCTTCCCACAGCAGATGTGTTACTTGGTGGTTAAATTGTGTTGCCTTATTAATTTGATTATTTACCTTATATTTTTCTGGGTTGTCATTTGATAGAATGCTGCCCAAGTACTTGAAATCTGGAACACTATCCAGATCACCATTTTGGTCTTGCTGATGTTTAAACCATAGTTCTTAAACTCCTCATTTCAGCTTTTCAGTCTCTCCCCCAATTCCTCTTCTGATTCACTCCAGATCGCAATGTGAAGGCTTTAATATCTCCATGCCCTTTTCTTTTAATAGATTTCATTATCACATCCCTCACAATGATAAATAAAAGTGGTGACAATGAGCTGCCCTGCTGCACTCCTCTCTTGATTTCAAACCAGTCCGATGAAGGACATCCTACTTGAACACAACTCCTGTTCCCATTGTACAGCATTTTCACTTTGTCTGTGAGGCTGTTTTGCAATTGAAGTTATTTCATGCATTGCCAAATTTCTTTCTCAAGATCCAAAAATATTAGAAATAGGCGCTTGTTCTTTTCCCATTATTTTTCCATTAGAATCCTAATTGCAGAGATTAGGTCTGTAGTTGACCTTCATGGTCTAAAACCATACCATTCTTCCTCCAGAATTGGTTCATCAGTATCTTGGATTCAGTTCTCTATTTTTTTTTAAATATTTTCAGAACATGAGACAGTAGCGTAATACCACAATAGTTGTTGCATTTGTGTCGGCGTCCTTTCTTGAACAGAGGTACAATGATGCCCATCTTCCAATCCTCTGAGATAGTGTTCTCCTCTCTTATCTTGTTGAGCAGTCTGGACAACCATTGGATTGCTGGAATTCCTGCTGCTCTAAGCATATCTGCACTCAGTTCATCTATGCCTATTGCCTTTCCCCTCTTCATGCCCTTGAGCACCATTTCACCTTCCAACTACGTCATTGATGGTTCAGACTCGGTTCCTCGACTTGACTCTTCTCTGTCCATTGTTATGTTTTCTGTATCCCCATTCAGCAGCTTTTCGAAGTAGATTTAGAGTTCTTGTCTAATTTTTCCTTCACTTGAGCCAGAGTTCCATCATCACATTCTATTGCTTTCATTGCCTCTTGATCCCTTCTTTTGTTTTTCACCATTCTGTATAGCAATATCATATTCCCTCTGCTATCCTCTTGGTTTTAGGTTTGTCTGAAAACTCGTTCCATTTCTGCTTAATAGACAATTTGTCTTTCTCACGAATCTCTAAAACCTTAATTTTTGTATTCAGATCTAAAACCATGCATCACTTTCCTTCCATCACTTTTAAAATTACACTGTAACTACAGCACAAAGTTCTGCAATTGCTAACTGTAAGCACACTAAATATATGACCTTTCTAGTAAAACTGTACTGCATTGTTAGGTAGGTAGTGTACCCACCCTCCCAAATTCCTGTTTTCCATTAGTCAACAACTCATTAATCACTCACATGGTGATGAAATTAGGTTAGGGATGAAGGAGGCCGCTGCCTCAAGTTTCGGTTTTCCCGCATTCCTATAGGCTCCGTGCGTATAACAGTGTGCTGCTGCGGGTGGAAATTGAGAACTACCTAGGGGCACCTTCATCAACAGCTGACCATAAGAAGCTGGAATATGTCTGATGTTTACATACATATATTCAATCATTTTTCTGTGGCCCTCTATCGCTGAATCCCTTTCTATGTTTTTATCTAAAGCCTTTATTAGAATCTAAAACCACATTACCTACATTAACCACATTGATCCGGTCATGTTTGTGATGTACAGTAGATAGCCGCCGTGATGTATCACACTGGCATGAAGAGTAGAACCTTGTGTCCCTGTACATTCTCTATCCCAAGTTCTGTTTTCTTTCATTTTTGACACAGTATATGATACCTACGTATGTTTTTTCAGCTAATTTCTTATCTCACCTCACCCTTTACAATTAACCCGATGAGTGCTACTCCCGCCTATAGACGGGCTGACGCGGCCGGTCCACCAGTGCTACGCCCGTTCATAGACGGTGCGCGAAAATTTAAATTTTTTTGAGTTTCCCAGTTCATTTTCGAGTGCGAATTTGAACTCTGACATGTTCTGCCATCTGTTGTTCATTATATAGAACTAACTGATCAGAGATTATAGCTTCGGGAAGTAACTTACAGAGCTTTTTGTAGACGTCTGTGGAGTTCATCTGTGATGTAAACAAACATGGCGGAACAACAATTTATTTGCTCTTGCAGCGATGTTATTTCGGATCACAGAATCTTTAAGTTATTAACCACAGTGGAAAGTGATGATGGAGATAATCGTTTTAAGGAATTGTTTAGCGATTTTGAAAGTGAGAGTGATGGAGAGTGTGCCAAAAATATCGTATATGAGAGAGAAACAGAGCCTCCTTCTAAACGAAAGAAGAAAAACACATTGAGTACAAAAGCTATTTTATCGCTAATTTCGTGGCGGATGGATTACTTTTCTTCACCAGAGTTTCAGGTAACTGTGACAGGCTCTGAGGGCCAAGTAGTGTTTGATGACAACCCGAAAATCATTGATTTTTTAGAAACTATGCCAGTGGAGTTGGTGCAGATAGTTGAACAAATCTGCATCACAAACAACCAGTAGAAAACATTTAACTATCACCACATTCCAGGTTTGGAAATTATTTTAAAATATCAACTTATATACTTCTAAGGAGTTACATGTATTAGTTGCCTATAGATTTTAGGAAATAATATTATTTTGGGCTCTTTACTTTGTATAAAGATAATGCACGCGTGGGCACACAAGTGTAAATTTGTTTTCTCTCAAAATAATATTGAACATAAGTGTAGGATTTTGCATTTGTATTTAGATTTATAAACAACCAACATTTATAAACATTTTAAGCTAATCCTCTCACTGATAAGTTAAAAATTGAGGCTTCTACAAATTTTTTTACATGCGAATGAAAAAAAACTCAGCACTGAGGTACCAAACAGTCATGTGGTAACTCAGCACTTAAAAGGTTAATATATCTTCCTTCATAGTTTTGGCTTTTCTCAATAAAACGACTAGAGGCTGGGTATAACGCGAAAGTTTTCTTCACGACTTCATGAAATGCATTTGAAAAGATGGTGGAAAATAGCAGTAAATCGCAACAAGTAATTTGGGATTTATGCATTTTAATTAATACATCATAATAGATACACATTATATTGTACTGCCATAGTCTTAATTATAGCCAGTAGAATAATAATAATAATAATAATATAATACCGTATTGTACTACAGACCAAAATGTGAAATTTTATAGTATTTTGTCACAACCTAATGAAATGGATTTGGAAAGGCAGTAGACAAATATAATAACTCTTCACAGATTCTTCAAGCTGATACAGTGTATAATCAACTCTTCACAGATTCTTCAAGCTGATACTGTGTATAATCAACTCTAGATTCTTCTAGAGAGTATCATCTACACATTTGTTACTCAAACATTGTACATACTTGTATACTTTTATTATATGTGTCATGTATGTTGTGTTCATTCTTAGTACCATAGCACTCAGTCCACAACTGTTATGTATTACCAGTACCTACTGAGTTCCATCTGATACACCATGTGTCTGAAATCATACTGAAATTGACCTCCAACACACAGCATCTCATTTGTACTTTTATACCCAGACTTTTTAGCGTGTTTAGTGTACTTGTATTATATATTGCTCACCTTTGTCACTCGTAATATTTCACTTTCATTTGCAACATTTGACGCCATAGTACCTTGCCTAATTCAACCACACATCATATTGTAAATTATATATTCGTAAGGTTCTTACTGCTTAGAAACATGTTTTAGGATTTTGTCAAATATTGTCTATGTTTAAATATGGCTGATAATGACCCCGAGTAGGGTTGAAACTAGTCCCATGTAATGTAAATAACATTGTAAATACAACTATGTATTGAATAGGTGGAAAACTCTCCTGTTTATAATATATGTGTTATCTCAAATCAATACGGACCAACAACACAAGTTCATAACCCCTGACATACATTTAGTATTACATAAAATCAGCTTCATGGTCCGTATCGCACTTCAATAGATTCACAATTAAGTATTTATTTTCGACTAGGTGGAAAATAAATACTTAATTGTGAATACATTTAGTACGTATTGAAGAGGTGTTAAGTACAGAACAAAAATGGCCAACCGGCCACTAGTGGGATCCGAACCCACAACCTCCCGATTTTGCGTCGGTTGAGTCTGTTTATAGGCTTTCCTTGGTTCGACTGCGCGAAAATTAAATACTATTTACAGAAGTACAAGTTCAAATATACTGTCTGTAGCTAAGAACCTATGGAATGTTTAGGAAGTATGCGAGAAATAATCTCCACTTCGTGAAAATACAAGTTCAGTGAAGCATCCAAAGTACTATCTCAATCGTCTATCACTTGAGAAGTCCTAAGTTCAACTATAACGTTATCCTTTGTCAAAATATTTCAGTCACTTGATGAAAACTTAGGTTTTAATGCACTGTTCGAAGTCTATCATCCGAAGAAATATTATGATCAATTTGAAATGTAAACACTCGGTTATTTAACGAAATATTTCAATCATTTTGAAACGTAAGCATTGGGTAGAAATTAATACAAGTCGCAGAAACACATAACTTGAATTCAAGAAATGATAAGTCACTTGTAAATGAACCCAAGTTAAATTACACTGTTTAAGTTCACATTGAAAAGTTTTATCACTAGCGAATGAACAACACTGAAAATTTGTAAGTCTGGTGTATGTTACTGTGGAGTTAGTTTTGTACGTACAAAGAACTTCATCAAACACTTGACATTCGGTGAAACCGTAGTTTTTGCGACGAATAATGCCACCAGCCGACCGTCCGGTCTCGACTGTGGTACATGACTGACTTTGACCCGCTAACTGGCAATCCTTCAATCCTTTTATACAAGAATCGTTGGAATTTGTTATTGTATCCTGTTGAATATCTCCCTTGATTCTGGTCGGATTCTCTTCAAACTTGCTGAAAATAGGGACATAAAATTGGTTCACATGATGATGACGTGCTCTTAATTTTATCTTAACCCCCAAAAGTTTATTAGCAATAGAACGTTTTGAATGTTCTACCGGCTGACGTAATCCTGCTCTGACAAGATAAGGGGAGATGTGAAGTCACACATTCCACATCGCACTTTGCCTGCTGCTGCAGTCAGCTGTGTGCTAACGTACGGAGCGTAGTTAGAGTTCAATTGGCGGGGACTCTGACTTGGATCAGTGTTCCTGGTACAGTATGCACTTAAGCAATCTGTACACCCATTGTAGTCCAACATGTCCAGCAGCCTTTATCATTTCCTCACTAATATCATCCATCCCTGGTGCCTTCCCCATTTTACGGACTGCTAATTCCACCTCTAGCATTGTAATATCATCATCTATGGTTAAGTCATCACATCATATTGCTCCCATCTCCTCTGCCCAGTTTCTCACATACAGCAGTATATAAAAATACTCTTTCCGTCTTCACTTTATGTCTTCTGGATGTGTTACCAACTCTCCACCTTCCTCTTTCATCAGCACTGTATAAACTCTTTCTTTCCTATTACTTCATATAATTCCATACAGCTTCTTTTACTGCTAACTCCATCCATTTCCATCTTTTGTGTAAATTCTTCCCAACTTTTCTTCCTTGACCAGTTTCTTGCATTTCCTTTTTGTTATCAAGATACTTCTTTTTGCTTTGTTATTCTTGATGTCAGTAGGTAAGAAATTCAACAGAATTGAATGTCAGATTGGTGATACAAAGCTAGAACAGGTCAATAATTTCAAGTATTTAGGTTGTGTGTTCTCCCAGGATGGTAATATAGTAAGTGAGATTGAATCAAGATGTAGTAAAGGTAATGCAGTGAGCTCGCAGTTGCGATCAGCAGTATCCTGTAAGAAGGAAGTCAGCTCCCAGACGAAACTATCGTTACATCGGTCTGTTTTCAGACCAACTTTGCTTTACGGGAGCGAAAGCTGGGTGGACTCAGGATATCTTATTCATAAGTTAGAAGTAACAGACATGAAAGTAGCAAGAATGATTGCTGGTACAAACATGTGGGAACAATGGCAGGAGGGTACTCGGAATGAGGAGATAAATGCTAATTATAGGAATGAACTATATGGATGAAGCTGCACGCATAAACCGGCTTTGGTGGTGGGATCATGTGAGGTGAATGGAGGAGGATAGGTTACCTAGGAGAATAATGGACTCCACTACGGAGGGTAAGAGAAGTAGAGGGAGACCAAGACGACGATGGTTAGACTCGATTTCTAATGATTTAAAGATAAGAGGTATAGAACTAAATGAGGCCACAACACTAGTTGCAAATCGAGGATTGTTGCAACGTTTAGTAAATTCGCAGAGGCTTGCAGACTGAACGCTGAAAGGCATAACAGTCTATAATGATCATGTATGTATGTAATGTATGTATTCTTTCTCTATTCCATTCTTGCCATCCTTTCTTCTTTTCTTTCACTGCTTCTCTCACCTTCTCATTCCATCACAGTGTCTCCTTTTCTTTCACTTTTGTAGATGTTCTACCACAGGCATTCTCTGCCCCACTTACAAATGTCCTTTTGAAGTCGGACCATTCATTTTCCACATTTCGTACTTCAGTAACTGGAATTTGTTGTTTCAGTCTCTCCAGAAATTCTTCCTGTACATTCTTATCTTTTTATTTCCACACTTTCATTTTACTATATCTTATCTCCTTTACTTTTCCATTTTTTGCGCTCTCATTTTTGCTATCATAACTCTATGATCTCCATCGAATGCTTCTTCTGGTAAAGCTGTTACATCCATCAACTGTCTGTGATTTATCCTTCCACCGGAAAGTAATCAGTTACTGATTTTATTCTTTGGTCACCCCAGCCATATCTTGTAATTTCGTGCTGTTTTTCTTCCGAAACCGTGTGTTGCCCACAGTCATTTCATTCCTCTCACAAAACTCGACATATCCATATCGTCCGATTACTTCTTCCTTTCTTGTCTTCGTTTCCCACCTGTGTGTTTAACAGTTCCACATCAGTTATCTCCTGTTCTAGTTTTCTCCAGGAATTCCTCAATTTCTTTCTCTTTGTTCCCTGTCTATGGTGCATACACTTGTATGAAGTGCTTCGCTTCGGTTCTCATTCTAATTAGTGTATATCCTTTCCTCATTCCCTTCTTTCCTTCCTCCTTCTATTCAACTTCACTCAAACCCATCATTTTTATACTCTCTTTCTCCATAAAATCACTACTCCTGCCTCTCCTGTCACCTTCATGATGTTAGTTTCTGGTTGTCCATTTTTCACAGTTCCCCTACTACTGAAGAAACTGTGCATCGCCTGCAGGGTACACCCTAACCTTTTCTGAGGCAAGTTTAGAGGTACCATATCATATATCGGCTATTATTACGATGGGATTGCCACTCCCGGAGGCATTTTATACATATTGCCAAGTGTAACTTCAGGCTGCTCCTCAGGATTACAGACACCTTTTGCAACTGCTTCACTGAAGTACAGAAATTGTCGACAGAAGAAAGTTCTCCTGTTTCATCTGCCATTGGGACTGAGGTCCTCTTCCACCATCTAAACCACTGACCACGTTCTCCTTTCTTGTGAATTTTTGTGCCATTTCCTCCACAAAGGCTTCACCTGGCCTCCAAAAGGTGGACTACTTTGGTCTGCGCCTTGGGTGTCAAGTCTGGTAATGGCTAGACCAAGACCAACTACAATTACATCAGACCGTAATCCAGAATAAACATGGCGGACATCGGCGTGCGATATGAGAGGTTGAAAGAAAGGTTATGCATGTTTATTTCGAGTCACTTAAAGAAAATATCACAAGTCGAACGTCATGAAATGCAACTCACTAACTCAAAATATTAATAATTAAACACCAAAAGTAGCGTTAAAGCGTATTGCAACTCTAAATTAAATTTCAGAGGGGAAAATAACGAAAGGAGAATTGTTGTATCAACGTCAGGTTGAAACAGACAGAGAGTATAAAAATATTTCACATATGAATCTCCGGTCAGCAAATACGATATATAGATGTCAACAAAGAACATTATTACGGTAACCTTATATGGAATACTATGTAACACCACCATGAACCACAGCCCATTATGTAAAACACGCAAACAAATTTCTCCAACAAAATTTCAACCCTCCAAAATCCACCTGTATTGTTGAGTAGGTACAAGCGATATTTGTACGATACACTTGACCATCTAAAGCACTCGTCAGCTTAAAACTCACCAGAATTGATGGCATAATTGTATTTTGTATAAAAGAACACAATCCTCATGTTCACTCCACGGGAAATGGGGTTAGGTTTAGTTTACACATGTTCATTTTAAAACGTTGAAAATTTATTACATCATTCTTGCGTCACCGTTTAAGATTAATTTAGTCTCTAAATTATAAATTTTAGTCCTGGGACTGATTTAATGTTCTTTGTAGTAAGTTACGTTGGCTGATAAGGCAAATGCTAGGATAGGCATCATTAGTTTAAACTTCGGAAGTTTGCGCGGCACTCGAATTAGATCACCACCTTCTATGGGTATATAATGTCATCCCTAACAATACATTTGATTTCAGAAATGATTAATCCACACAGCATTGTTAGTCCTATGATTCGGTTCGAAGTTTTCCTTACGAATGCTCTTAGCCCAATTTTATCTTAATACTAGGTCTTTTGGAAACGGGAACACTTAAGCTCTTACTTACATCCAGGCACGCAGCACATTAAACTATAAACATACTGCATAGGTAACTAAAAATAAAGAAAATACTTTCAGACAAGAACACGAGAATCAACATTAACCTAATCACCACCGATATTGTTGGAATAAATAAGCTCTTTGAGAACAAATAGCTTCTTACGGCACTGAAAGAGGATCTATAACCTTCTTAAGACTATAAATAAATATAATGTACGATTAATAATATTCAAATTTCCGTAAATACTTGGTAACAACACGGCTTACACAAATCAAAACAAACGCATGCTAACACTCCAGCTGCCGCCATTACGGACAGTTTCGATAGGTCGGTTAAGGTCTGATATATTGTAGTTGGTCTTGGCTAGACCCTCGGCTAGAAAGTTGCAGGCAGTATCGTCTACTGTCACGTATGGCAGCAGGATGATCCTGATCTGACTTGCTCAGTATAAATTGAGAAATAATTGTATAGTATATCTTTAGAATAATAGATAGTAAATCTACAATGCCTGACAAAAAAGCTAAGCACCCAGAAGGAGTGGTTGAAAGTTAATGAAACTACATATGCTGAAAGACCATGTGCCTTAATTGAACTTATTACAATTGGGATGGAGACAAGGCCGTTGGCAGTTACAGGTGGAATTTTGGCGCCAGGTCAGTAGGGTGTCGCACCCACCCTTGGCTGCAATGCGTGCCTTTATGTGGTTCGGAATGGTGTCAAACAACGTTTGGATCCTCTCCCGAGGCAAGTTCATCTACAGTTGTTGCAGCTGTCCCTCCAGATCCCGCAGGTTGGTAGTGGGACGGAGTCCCCTTCCAATGTCATCCAACATGTGTTCGACGATGGAGACGTCCGGGGATCTTACTGGCCACGGGAGGACCTCAACATGCTCTAGGCCAGGGATGGCGAACCTATGCCAAGATACACGCGAACATGATTTCGGTGACATACCATGCACATATTAAAGTTTTTATGTGCGTCTTGTACTGTAGACTATCATATCTTGCGTATCGTATAGTCAGTGTTTCAGGTTTAGGAAATAAATACCGAAAATATAAATTCTAG
This sequence comes from Anabrus simplex, assembly GCF_040414725.1. NCBI lineage: Eukaryota > Metazoa > Arthropoda > Insecta > Orthoptera > Tettigoniidae > Anabrus > Anabrus simplex. The sequence goes on along the minus strand of NC_090267.1, from coordinate 411,121,553 downwards.
TTCGGAAGTAAATTAAGGGAACACTGATAGGTCCAGAACTCAAGTGAGATAAACAGATGCTGTCGACGTGCCATTCGCTCACCCACATCAGTCAGTTAGTGAAGTTTGGCTTTTTGTGGTTCCCAGCATCGCGTAATTATTCTTAGTGAGTAACTGTTTACTGTTTTTAATTTTGTAAGACAAATAGTTGCCAAGAGATTATCCCAATTTTGAGATTTGGAAAAACTGTTGTACTTTATTTCAAAACCTCGTATTGCACAAATGAGTGATATTAAGGTCAATTTTTGGGTGGTTAGATACTGACAGTTTAGAAATGGAGTTGACTGAATTTCAAGAAAGCAGTAGATGGCTGAACAAATTCGTACAACTTGGTGAAGCATTGATGAAAATCGAGTGTGCTGTTGATGGTAAATACTCTCTCCAGAAGCCGGAGAACTTAACACTACATCCGTGCAACAGACCTATCTGTGTCGGAGCGACATAAAAATCTCGTAAAAAACTAATTTTGAATTAGGGATGGAAAGTGGTGGTGGTGGTGGTGATGGTGGTGAGGGAGCGGAGGCATATGCATTACAAACGAAAATAATAAGTGGCACAGTAGACAGTTGTGAATAAAAAACCAGACTTCAAATGTCACACTAGTTGGAACAGGTTCGCCATCCCTGCTCTGGGCAGTCCATAGACACACATGCTGTGTGTGGATGTACATTATCTTGTTGGAACACTGTACCAGGGTGCTGTACCATAAGGGGTAGGATGTGCGGATGCAGAATGTTTTCGGCCATGAAGATACTCGCTGCAGCGCTACTTACTTTGTTTGGGTTGTCATACGCCTGCGAGCAGCTGTTTTCTACAGTGAACGTCGTGAAGTCAACAGTTAGTAACCGTCTTGATTCAGATCTAAATGCTTTTCTTGTGTTATTAAAGACAAGTTATGAACCTACATAAATGACATGGCTACTACGTATTTTTGCGGCATTGGCAAAATACGACCACAAAGTATGCAATCGATATTATTTCACAATGTATATATGTATTATGAAACCTAATTTACTGAGCTTGATAGCTGCAGTCGCTTAAGTGCGGCCAGTATACAGTATTCGGGAGTAGTGGGTTCGAACACCACTGTCGGCAGCCCTGAAGATGGTTTTCCGCGGTTTCCCATTTTCACACCAGGAAAATGCTGGGTCTGTACCTTAATTAAGGCTGCAGCCGCTTCCTTCTCACTCCTAGCCCTTTCCTGTCCCATCGTCGCCGTATGACCTACCTGTGTCAGTGCGGCGTAAAAAACTAATTTTGAATTAGGGATGGAAAATGGTGGTGGTGGTGAGGGGGCGGAGGCGTAGCCATTACAAACGAAAATAATAAGTGGCACAGTAGACAGTTGTGAATAAAAAACCAGACTTCAAATGTCACACTAGTTGGAACAGGTTCGCCATCCCTGCTCTAGGCAGTCCATAGACACACATGTTGCGTGTGGATCTGCATTATCTTGTTGGAACACTGTACCAGGGTGCTGTACCATAAGGGGTAGGATGTGCGGTCGCAGAATGTCTGTGACTTATTGCTGTGCCATCAAAGTTTGCGGAAGCACTATTTAGAGGTGAACTGAATGCATGTCCTATGCCTCCTCACACCATGATGCCAGGGATTACGCCTGTGCGTCTTTCTACAATATGGGCAGGATCTGCCCTCTGCCCTCAATGCCACCAAACCTGCACATGATGGTCATTGGAGGTTATGGAGAAGCGGGACTCGTCACTCAACATGATGCAATGCCAGTCTTCCTCTGTCCATGCTTCCCAGGCAAGGCACCACTCCAAACGCAGGTTGATGTTCTGGTGTCAGTGGCAACCGACGCTGGGGGCGGTAGGACCCCAATCCGGTGGATGCGAGTCAAGACATTGTGCGGGAAGTCACAGAATGTTGTAGAGTCTCCAGTACATTTTCGCGGGTGGCAGGTGCCAAAGTTATCGGATCCTGCAATGCTTGGTGCACCATACGACGGTCCTCCCTCGGGGTAGTGTTTCTTTGTCGACCCGAACCTGCACGGCGTGATTGGGTGCCCTCATGTACCTATTGAGTCCAACATTGAGCCATTGTGACATCTGAATGGCTCACATGCTGGCAATTGTACAATACAACCAATCAGCCTCATGCAGTTCCACAATGTGGCCTCTGTCAAATGCTGTCAGTTGGTGGATAGGATGTGTAACGTGTCTGTGAAGCATTGCGGGTGCTTCGTACTATACATAGGCCTCTCTGAACGTCTTGTTTAGCTATCTGACCCACAGCAGTTGACTGGTAACAACTTAACAACAGGACGGTGTCATCACAAATGCACTTTGGTGGGCGTTCTACAGATTACAGGTCCTTGTAAATCTAATCATTTACTCACACATCAATGGTATGCATATATACCGAAATGGGATAAATTGGACCTCTTGTTCTGGGGCTTAACGTTTTTTGTCAGGCAGTTTATATCAAGGGCATCCATGCCATGTTGCAAACAGTTGTTTAAAATGTAAGCTGGACAACCCACACCAATAAGCTCTGCTTATGTAGATTATTGAAATGTGGCAAACACATTATGTGTAGATGCTCTTGCTACCCCACCAAATGTGGTGTTGGAGTTATCACCACAAAAAGCAATAGTTTTATCAGTTAGATCAAACTTAGTAAAACTACTGTGAACATAGTCTGTAATAGTTTTGAACCTTTTCATTGTTTTTTTTTTTTTTTTTTTTTTTTTTTTAATGTCCAGGCACTTGGTCTGTATACCAACAATTTCCTTTTTTTGCTTGAATCAGTGGCTACACTACAAAACAGAATGCCTGCCTGTGTGGTTAATTTTTGTGTCGCATCCTCAACAGAATAGGAAGAAATTAAATAGTTCACAATTGCTTCTAAGACTGAGGTGATTTTCGGACATGTAAAAAGAATGGAAAAGGAACAGGTAGCAAGAAGGGTATTAGAAAGAGAAGTTAAGGGACAGACACCAGTTGAAAGACCGAGAAGAAAGTGGATGGATCAGATTTGGAAGGACAGTAGAGAAGCTGGATTGGATGTGGCAGAATTTGGAGCAGGAAAAGTCGAAGGGCAGAAAGGAGTGGAGGAGGCTTATTAACCACACCCAGGTGACTGGAGCGGGACATTGATGATGATGATGATGATGATGATGATGATGATGATGATAACTGCTTCTGTTTTTGTGCAAGGACTTGACACTTTATGCACTATTTTGGAGTCTGGAAACATTTTCTTCTTCAGAGCACTTGTACAGTCTGCTGATTTTTAACTATTAGGGTATGTTGCCATTAATGCTTTCACAGCCTGTACTTATAGACATGATATAGGCTTTTGGGCTTATGCCGTTACAAGAAAATAAGGTGAAATCCTTTACGTTTCCCAGAGAACTTTGCTCTGTGTCATCAGAAGAAAATCTCCGACTGTCCACGAGAAAGACTTCTCAAACAATGAGGTGTTTGAATTTTGATGTAATAGAAGTGGAAATGGTACGTTCATTCGTCCGGGGAGCCATCTGGAGCAAAGTTCTCTGCGAAACGTAAAGAATTTCACATTATTTTCTTGACACGGCATAAGCCCAAAATTAAATGAAATAAGTTTCATAATGATAGATCCGTATTGAACTGTGATTACAATAGAGTAAATTAATGTATTATTTGGGTCCACCTTTTCAATACAAAATGTAGAGAGTTTAAATTACATAAATGATTAGGGACTAGTTTCGACCTAGTACTAGGTCATCATCAGCCTAAGGAAAATTAATACACAAATACCGAAGAAATTAAACAATGTAAAAACACGTAAGGTCTCATAAAAGTACATAGCATGCGAGATATTGTGCATCACTATGTTAAAAAATAACTCTGAAAGAGATTCATAATAAGTCCAGGGCCCTGTTTCATAAAACATCTTTCACTAATATTATTAGTAAGAAACCAATAATATTAACTAATAATAAATTTAGTATTATGTTTCATAAAATTATTAGCTAATAATATTAGTTATTAGTTTATGAGTCAAAATTATTAGTATATGTTCCTAATAATATTAGTAAATTGTTTCAGAGACAACATGACTAATAAAAGTTACTCATATTATTAGGATTATTTCCATGAGTGTATTTTGACTCATAATTCATATTATTAGTAAAACCAAAGTGAGTGGTATTTTAATATTTTGGCATAAAATCATGAAGACCACTGAAATGGTCGACTATGATTCAAATAGTGATAAGGAACGAGTGTAGGTATTCACCGTTCAGTAAATGTTACGTCAAAAACAGCCTGTACTGGAATATAACAAACATATTAATACAATGGGAGATTTAGATTAAATTACAGAACTACTGAGTATTTGCTTGATAGGATTGGTAATAGAACGTTCCACTGCAAGGAATGAAGCATAACCTTTAAATAGCAGCTTCGCATTGCACTCCACCGGTTGGTAGTGATACACAGTATCATTGTGTTTCTCTAGTGCAGTTCTGCTCGGACACTCCAGGTATCCTTTAAAATCTTGGCTTATATCACAAGTAAACCAAGATGAGGCTACAACTAGGCAACCATCATCTATAATAACACTAATCAGATAGAAAAATTGAAAGGATCCGACAGTTTGAAAAATGAAGGAATCGGCTAAAGAAAGAGAAGGGCCACGATGGGCGTGAAAATGAAAGACTCTCTCGGCCTCTCAACCTAATACTGTCAGGGTCGGAAAAGAACAAGAGTTGAACAAGGGAGGTTAGAAGGGTAGATGAAAATGAGCCTGGCAGAAGTAAGTTGAAGCAATGGCAGGACTCATCTCAGTGCCCCATGTTCGCCAACATACGCTCCCAAGTTGAGAGCCCTGGGACCCCTTTTAGTCGCCTCTTACGACAGGCAGGGGATACCGTGGCTTTTATCCTGCCGCCTCCACCAATAGGGCATAGTAAACAAAGATTTTGCTAGTCCATCTCAGAGATTTTTAAGAGCTCATGAAATAAAAATGTAAAAGGAACAAGGAGGGTTATAGTGTGCAAAAGGCTGCGAATAGTTGACGCTTTAACTCAATCACTTTCTGCAAAGAAACTTCTCTCACATTTTTTCAATTCTTTTATCCATTTTCACATGTATCTATTTCGTAACAACGAAAATATCAAGTGAGCCTTTTGAACATGTGGATTAATAGTCGGTTGTAGTCAAGCATTAGCCTACTACTAGAAACAAACCCAAACCAAGAACATATGCAACAGACCGATTCTAACCTCCATTTGTATCAGCTGACTAATGAACTAATATTATTAGTGAAGATATTTTATTAGTCATGTGTAAATCTTTATGAGTCGGTGCGACGTAAAGCCCCTAGCAAAAAAAAAAAAAAAAAAAAAAAAAAAAAATCTTTATGAAACAGAATTTGGTTAACTAATAATTAATTTTATGAGTTCTAATATTATTAATTAGTTTTATGAAACAGAGAGCCTCCGTGGCTCAGACGGCAGCGCGTCGGCCTCTCACCGCTGGATACCGTAGTTCAAATCCCGGTCATTCCATGTGAGATTTGTGCTGGACAAAGCGGAGGCGGGACAGGTTTTTCTCCGGGTACTCCGGTTTTCCCTGTCAACTTTCATTCCAGCAACACTCTCCATTCTCATTTCGTAGCATCTATCACTCATTAATATATCACTTTGGGAGTGGCGACCCCACCGTAATAATAGCCTATATATGATTCATTCATTACATCCCTGACCCAGTCACTGACTGGAAAACAGGTTGTAGGTTTTCATTTTCAGTTTTATGAAACAGGGCCCAGTGCACATTAAAAAGATGTTATAGAAAGGAATCCTTGAGTTGCTGGATAAGGAGATTACAATATGCTGACTCCTTTAAGATGCAGGTATCCAATTGAAGAACCACTGAGCCGAAGTTACGTCGTTTATTTATTAATAAAGTCCAGTGCGCCGTATAGCATTAAAAAGTCCAGTGCGCACTAAAAAGATGTTATAGAAAAGAATTCTTGAGTTGCTGGATAAGGAAATTAGAATATGCTGGCTCCTTTAAGATACTGGTATCCAATTGAAGAACCACTGAGCCGAAGCCACGTTGTTTATTTACGATTAAAGACCAGTGCGCCATATAGCATTAAAAAGTTGATAGGGATGCAAATTTTTCAGTTGTGGGTCAAGGAATTCAACACATGCTGGCTTCTTAAATTTGCTGCTGTATATTCGAAGAACAACTGAGATGAAGTTACGTCGTTTTTTAAGATATTCATAGGCGTAAAAACGCATGGATGCTGGAAAGGCTCTTCAGATTTTTGGAACTTGAAGGAAGGTAATTGTTATGCGTGTAGGCTTAAGAATTCAGAGATGCGCTACATTATGTTAAAAAATAGAGATCCATAAAAAGGTCCAGTGTGCCGTATAAAAGTAACAAGTTGTAAAAGTAATCCTTAAGTTGTTGGTCATGGAAATCGAAATAGGTTGGTTTTCAAGCGATGCTGTTGTTCATTCAGAGATCAATTGAAATTACAGTACCCTAATATTGTCTTCCCAAGATGTTTATAAACTTGAAATAAATGTCGATGCGAAGTAAGATGCTAGAAGAAAGCTCTTCTGTTTCTAGAATCTTGAAGGACGATGGATGTTACGCGAGGAGGATTAACATATATGGAGTTAAATAAAGGTGGATATAAATTCGTAGTTCAATGCAGACCACACATTTGACTCTGAATAAATGACAGCAAGGAAAGAAAGAAAGAAAGAAAGAAATTTGGTCAGGTGGAAGAAAATATTTAAATACAATAATTATGTCATAAGGGAATTAACGCATGTTGTAATAAGCTGAAGAGAGAAATGGGGGTAGGTGAGGTTCAAAGGAAATCTTGAGGAGGAGAAGGGAAAAAAAGAACGGAAGGAGAAAAAAGGGGGAGGGGGAGAGGATATTAAGGTGGGGCTGAGGGATGTGGGAATATGGAAGATTGTTTAAGAAGAGTACTATAAATAGAACGAGAAATTGGACCTTTAATATTTAATTTTGATTGTCTGAAAAGCTGAATGAGCAGGTCAAAAAGAATGTTCGATTTTTCGGAAATGTCATTAAGATTGAAGTTTGGATTAAAATATTGGTCTAGATTTATAAAGCAATTCTCTGTTATGTTAAGGAGGGGTCCTTTATTCATAATGTTGAGAATTACCATATCGTGTTTAATGTCTGTAAATTTATCATTATAATCATTCATGTGTTGACCAACTGCAGAAAATTCATTGTGGTTTAGGGCATTGATATGTTCAAAATTTGGTCTATATAGGGTAAAATGCAACAGCTGCAATTTTTCTTGTATTAGACAAACAGGAAGAAGCTTTAAAATACGATACTTGGAACATGTCAATGCCCTAAACCACAATAAATTTTCTGCAGTTAGTCAACACATGAATGATTATAATGATAAATTTACAGACATTAAACATGATATGGTAATTCTCAAAATTATGAATAAAGGACCCCTGCTTAACATAACAGAGAATTGCTTTATAAATCTAGACCAATATTTTAACCTCTTCAGTGGCACGCCTGCCCATAATGTCACCGCCCGAGAAATTCTCGTTTAGCTGCAGTGTTCATTTCGCGATCGCCCAATAATTTCTCGGGTACTCTAATCGCTTGGGAAAATGTTTTCAAGTATTCTCAACAGATGGCAGGAGGATTTCCAGCTGTATTCACGTAGCATCTGGCTTAAAATATGCCTTATCTTCTCTACTTTACATATACAACCTCTGGCCAGCTGACGAGGTAAACAGAAATGGCGAGCGCGAAACGGAAGAGAAGTTTGTCTGAAGACAAAATAAGGAACTACATCAAAGATGAATCTCTAAGTGACATTAGTATTTCTGATAGTAGCTATAATGATTCTATTGATTCTTCAGATGATGACCTTAGTAATTCTAGTGAAAGTGAAGAAGATATTACGTCAGACGCTAAGGTGGTGGTAGATGTTGAATATACATTCGTTTGGAAAAAGTGTAAGCCTGGGGATAGTGTGCGACCTAATATTATTCCATTTACGGGAAATCCTGGTGTGAGGCTTAGCTTATTACCAGAGGTGAGTGCGATTGACTGTTTTGAACTGATTCTAACAGATGAAGTTGTAAATTTGACAGTGACCGAAAACATTTGTTGGCCCTATGCTAAGTGCATTGAAAACCTTGTAAATAAATCTCCGCATGGAAGGGTACAGTTTTGGAAAAAGGAAGCTCTTACAAAATTTGGCAATTTATTGCGTTAGTGTTGCTGATGGGAATAATACAAAAGCCTGAAATTATTGCGTTAGTGTTGCTGATGGGAATAATACAAAAGCCTGAAATAAAAATGCATTGCTCACAGGACAGTATAGGCCCTACTCAAAACACCAATATTTTATGAAACTATATCGCAGGCCTACTGTAAAAAAGTGTAAATAGAGTGTAAAGTAAGTTTTTATTAACCTTGAATAATATATGAATGTGTTCCCTTAATAATTGTTCCTCATTCCTTGCTTCCTAAAAATAAATAAATTCCTCTGAAAAAACCTCACTTTTCTGGCACAGGAGGTCTGCCAAAACCCGCCACCGAAGGGGTTAATCCAAACTTCAATCTTAATGACATTTCCGAAAAATCGAACATTCTTTTTGACCTGCTCATTCAGCTTTTCAGACAATCAAAATCAAATATTAAAGGTCCAATTTTTCATTCTATTTATAGTAGTTTTCTTAAACAATCTTCCATATTCCCACATCCCTCAGCCCCACCTTATATCCTCTCCCCTCCCCCCTTTTTTCTCCTCCATTCTTTTTCTCCCTTCTCCTCCTCAAGATTTCCTTTGAACCTCACCTACCCCCATTTCTCTCTTCAGCTTATTACATCACGCGTTAATTCCCTTATGACATAATTATTTTATTTAAATATTTTCTTCTTCCTGACCAAATTTATTTCTTTCTTTCTTTCTTTATTTCTTTCTTTCTTTCTTTCTTTCTTTCCTTGCTGTCATTTATTCAGAGTCAAATGTATGGTCCGCATTGAACTGTGAATTTATATCCACCTTTATTTAACTCCATATATGTTAATCCTCCTCGCGTAACATCCATCGTCCAAGATTCTAGAAATAGAAGAGCTTTCTTCTAGCATCTTACTTCACATCGACATTTATTTAAAGTTTTTAAACATTTTGAGAAGACAATGTTATGGTACTGTAATTTCAATTGATCTCTGAATGAACAACAGCATTGAATGAACAACAGCATCGCTTGAAAACCAACCTTTTTCGATTTCCATGACCAACAACTTAAGGATTACTTTTACAACTTGTTACTTTTATACGGCGCACTGGACCTTTTTATGGATCTCTATTTTTTAACATAATGTAGCGCATCTCTGGATTCTTAAGCCTCCACGCGTAACAGTTACCTTCCTTCAAGTTCCAAAAAACTGAAGAGCCTTTCCAGCATCCATGTGCTTTTACGTCTATGAATATCTTAAAAAACGTAACTTCATCTCAGTTGTTCTTCGAATATACAGCAGCAAATTTAAGAAGCCAGCATGTGTTGAATTCCTTGACCCACAACTGAAAAATTTCCATCCCTATCAACTTTTTAATGCTATACGGCGCACTGGTCTTTAATCGTAAATAAACAACGTGACCTCGGCTCAGTGGTTCTTCAATTGGATACCAGTATCTTAAAGGAGCCAGCATATTCTAATTTCCTTATCCAGCAACTCAAGAATTCTTTTCTATAACATCTTTTTAGTGCGCACTGGACTTTTTAATGCTATATGGCGCACTGGACTTTTATTCATAAATAAACGACGTAACTTTGACTCAGTGGTTCTTCAGTTGGATACCTGCATCTTAAAGGAGCCAGCATATTGTAATCTCCTTATCCAGCAACTCAAGGATTCCTTTCTATAACATCTTTTTAATGTGCACTGGACTTATTATGAATCTCTTTCAGAGAGTTATTTTTTAACATAGTGCTGCACAATATCTCACATGTTATGCACTTTTACGAGATCTTACGTGTCTTTACATTGTTTAATTTCTTCAGTGTTTGTGTTCTAATTTTGCTTTAGGCTGACGATGACCTAGTATTAGGTCAAAACTAGTCCCTAAATCATTTATGTAATTTAAACTGTTTACATTTTGTATTGAAAAGGTGGACCCAAATAATACATTAATTTACTCTATTATAAGCCCAAAAGCCTATATCATGTCTATTAGGGTACGTTTATGCTGCAGATTCGCTGCTGGCACAAGGATGCTCACCTTAGCACCTCGCTGCTGGCTATAGCCAGGCTGCTCACCATGGAGCTTTTACCCTGCAGCAGTCCTACACACACACTGCTGGCAACTCTTAGCTGTAGTCAAAAATTCAAAACAGCAGAACTGATAGTTCAGGCTGTTTGTATTTTGCATAATGTGATTATAGATATAGAGGGGCTGAACACTTAGACTACGAAGATGTACTTCCAGGAGCTACCCCGTCAATGTGAGGAACTGCGCAGCTCCAGCTGAAGCTTTTTAAGTGCGGAATAAATTCAGAGGTTTTTTTAACGAGTGAGTCACGGTTTTGTTGGCGAGTGTATCGTACAATAATTTGATGTATTGAATGTATGATAAAAAGTTGAAAATGCCTCACCTGGATTTGTCAGTGCTTTTCTACCGTGGCAGTGCAAATGCTTCATTTTGTTATTTAATAGTGTACTTTTGAATAATGTAGAATAAGGGGTTATGGAGTATCTCATTTTGACTTTAGTTAAGTCTCCTAAAGAAAATGTATTTACTGTTTTAAAAAATAACTGTCGAACTTTCCGTGAAAAACGAGATACTTAATATGAATCACATGCTCTTAATGATAAGAGGTCCCCTAAATAGCAAGAATAAAAGAAGAAAGTTGACATAATCGCTCTGCATTCCTTTGCCAGTTCATTCCGTAGTTTGAAGATGATGATGATGGGGGTGATGCTTGTTGTTTAAAGCGGGCTAACGTCTAGGTCATCGACCCACTGACTGATTTATACAAACATATGACAGTATTTTTAAACCCAAATCCAAGAACATTAAAGTGCCATGTGTTTCATGTCAATGTGTATATTTTCAACTAGTGCATTTGTTTCCAGTAGATTGAAACAAGACCAACAAGTGTATTCCGAGTTCCACGAACACACGACAGTTTTTTAAACCAGAACCAAGAACTTTTTAAGTGCCAAGTAGTTTGTCTTTGTGTGCATTTCATTTCAATGTGTATATATTTCATCCAGTTTAATTACATAGAAACAAGACCAACAAGTCCAAGAACATTCTTAAAGCGCCATGTGTTTCATGTCAATTTGTATATATTTTCAACCAGTGCATATGTTTCCAGTGTTCCGTGTTCCATGAACATACAACAGTTTAAACCAGAACTAAGAACTCTTTAAGTTCCAAGTATTGCATACCATGTGTACGTTACAGTTCAAGGTGTATGTTTTGCAACCCATTGATGTGTTTTTAGGCAATCGCCATTATGTGTATAATTTTTTATTATGATGTCTTATGTCAACCAGTCGAGTTGTATGTAGGCAACCCTAATGATGATTGTTATCATATTCCCCTCGATTTGATATTCAACAAGAACTGATGATGACTCCAAGGGAGTCAAAACCGGTCTTCGCCCAATAAATTTAATATATTTTTACAATGTGTTGAATGGTGGAACATCCCTCAAACTCTATTATATTAATGTGACACATCAAAAGACGCTGACAAGAAAACAAAGCAGGTGACAATGTACTGTGAGGAATGCCCAAATAAACCATTCATGTGTATTGGATGTTTTAATAAGGTTCATAAATGCTGAATTTGAACTTACTGTGTTCAAAATAAAAATTGCCATTGTATAATAACAAAATTAGTGAGATCATGAGTGTAAATAGTTTAGGGAATTTTGATGTCTGTGAAAAGAAAGCGACAATTGGGTTCAAATAGAGAACAGTATTATTTAAAAAAATATTATTTTAAATTTTATATGCAGTGCCTTTATTATAAAGCAAATAAAAATGTTATTTTATTGTTTATATAAAAATTCATTTATGCTCATGTAAATCAAACTTTACCAACATGTAGAAAGGGATGTTAACGCTCTGTTCTGTGCTACGCGAGGCACGGGTGACTCGTGGACTTTAATAATTATTGCTGCTAAGCCGAGCATTGGTGGATCCTCCTGCTGAGGAATGTGAGAACTTGACATGACTTGCCGCTGTAAATCTAATTATTTTGAAGTAATATACTTTCGCTATCCACCGGCAGTCCGCAGAACTACTTCCGTAGGACGAGGCACACGTGCCTCGTGACGCACACCAGCGAAGTACAGTATGAGACATTGGTAACTTATGTCGCACTCACGCTTAATGTCAACAGTGTTAACAATAGCATTGAACGTGTTAATATCTAATTTTATATTACAATTTAATACACTTTTACTCTTTAGATTGTATTATGGTATTTAGTATTCTTGTGGATACTTTCTGTTCAGTGCTCCTTTCTTGCAATCTGGTTACAGTGTACCATGTTCTTGAACACAACACAAATTGCTTTTGCTTCTAATCTACAGTCAGTAGTCCATGATAATCTTGCATTAATTTAACACCCCTTTCAGCACAGTCATTCACAGCTTTCAATTGCACAACTATCCTTTGACCTTCTAAATATGAAGTGTTGCTCGTCCATGTCGAAGGACGTTCTTGAATAAAATTTGCGTCCATCTTCAGGTAAGAGAACTAATCTCTGCTTTTGGTTGGCACAAAATTGTGTATTGTTTTCACTGAAATGAAGATAGGATTGAATTAGGAGATGTAATTTTGTAATTTTCTTTGCCTCCCCTTTCTTCTTTAACCACGAGTTTTTGGTCTACTCATGCAAGGTAGCCTTTATGTCCTGTCTTCTTCCAACTTCATAATTTGTAGATCATTCGCATGTGCAATGTCACATAGATTGTCCAAATTATATCTAAACTCCTCTTCACAATGCAATTTTCTCCACTGTGAATACTACAATTTAATAAGTTTTAGTGAACATTGCTGATTAGCTCTAGTCGGAATTCTTACTTTCCCCCAAAATATCATGCACTCACGAACCACAAGATTAGCACTTACACTGACGGTTAATTTTACCTCCCATATGTTATAAAATAAAGCTTCAAGCACTTCTCTGTCTGATGATAATTTGTGTCCAGTTATTTGGTGTTTTATATCTCTATTAAAAACACACGTTCCCTGGCACTGCATAATTGATGTTACATTATGTTAGATTAGCAACCCGAAAACTCATGTGACACAATGGATAACAGTGCATGTACTGATAGGCTCAGGCCTGACTCGGTGCTGGGTGACGAGTCCGGACTTGTTCTTCACGCTCAAGTTGGCACGGGTTAGAATGCTATGATCTCAACAAAATTTTGTATGTGCATGTTTTAGAGTCATTCGATCAAAATTGGTGGGTGAGAGTTTAAAAATTTCGAGGTCTGAAAATGAGGGACACCTAGTGCTTGTATAGAGGGAGACCAAGGCATAAAATGACAGACAGGTTAGAGTGGATGTAGGATGCAATGTTTACATTGAAAATGGAGAGGTTGGAACAGGGTATAGTTATATAGAAGACTGCTCCAAGCCATTCTCTGGACTGGCAGTGCAAATAACAGCATGAAAACAGCACCTTTATTGTGGTCCATGTAAGGGTTTATTTTGAAAAATCGGTTTCTGAGAAATTGCATACGAACATTTATATTGATGCTTCCTTTAGCCAATAAGTGAAATAGTTTGTGTTTAATTGAAGGACTTGTCTTCTCTCTGCTAGGTAATTGAACGAGCAGGGGTACTGATTACTGGAAGAAAGAAGAATGAATTTTCAACTTCTGATTTAACCTTGGACCTGAACAAACTACTTCTATTCCAAGATGGTCAACAACAGAATGCCATGGCATTGCCAGAAATGCGGTTTACCACTGCTATGGCATCATTGGGTGCTCTTATTAAATATCTAGAGGTATATATTTTCAGTATATCTCTCTTTGTAGTAGAACTTAATGATGCATCTTGGTAGAGAATTTATCTTTTATTAATCCTCATTGTTGCTTTTTTCCTAATGCATTTGTATAAACAACTATACAAGAGAAATCTTCTACATAGATGACTTAGCAACTGCAAATATTTGCATAAAATATCCAGCCAATAGTTTTCTTGCAGATTGGTTCAAGTAGTAGATATTGAAAAGGCATATGACAGTGTCCCAAGGAATTTGGTATGGAAAGCATTGACAGAGGCACAGATTGGGAATGAAACAATGTAGATGGTAATAGCATTGTATTAAAATTGCAAAAGCTGTGTTAGAACCAAAGTGGGTCAAACTGAATGGTTCAGAGTTGAGACAGGCTTAAGACAGGGAAGTGTATTGTCTCCCTTACTCTTCATTATCATGGATAGAATCCTACATAACATCAAGGAGAAGATGATGGGTGAGCGAGTAAAGTCTATGCTCTTTGCTGATGACATTGTAGTTTGGGGAGATAATGAAGAGGAAGTGCAGACACAAGTTGATTTATGGAATGAGGAGATAAGAAATTTTGCAATGAAGATTAGTACTGCGATAAGCAAGACTTTGATCATGACGAGAGATAACAGAAAATACAGGGGAGTGATAAAAATAGTAAATGAACCTCTTGAAGTATTGAAAAATTTTATATACAGTAGAAGTCCACTATAGTGAGTACGGCATATAACGAGAAACCCGTTATAACGATAACTTTTGTAGGTCCCTTCAAAATACCTATATACAGTAAAACTGTGTATTAACCTTCGGTTACAGCGAGATCCGTATCACTGACGCATCCGTTATTACGAGCGATTATGCGCGCTCGATTTTTTCTGTTGCCGATATTTATGCACCCAGTCATTATACTGCATGCGATCGATCATCTTCGGTACTGTATCCTTTTCTCACTATGCCCACCAGCGAGCTCTCTCGTCGACATTCGAAGGCAATGTCGGAGTCGATTAGTAATACCCGTCGACTGCTCTTCCGCGAGGAAAATAAAAGAGGAGAACATGTTTTCGTAATTAATGCGTAAATTACATGTCCGATAACCGTTGTTAACTCGTTAAAGATAAACGCTGAATAAACGATCGCTTAATTTTAATGCTAAATACCGCAATTAAGTAAGAATGTGATAGGCCTACACCTCAAGATTTGGCAGAGTGCGTCAACGATTACGAGGTTAGTTTATATTTTCTCTGTGAGCTTGATAGTAGGTTCGAATCCCACTATCGGCAGCCCTGAAGATGGTTTTCCGTGGTTTCCCATTTTCACACCAGGCAAATGCTGGGGCTGTACCTTAATTAAGGCCACGGCCGCTTCCTTCCAACTCCTAGGCCTTTCCCATCCTATCGTTGCCATAAGACCTATCTGTGTCGGTGCGACGTAAAGCCCCTATAGTACAGAGAAGTTAGGATATGAGACGCTATTTGAATAACAAAACTGAAATGTTTGCCACAAAATGTGATCGATCATCTTCGGTACGGTATAGTTTTTGCACTATGTGCATTTGCGAACTCTCTCGCCAACATTCGAAGGTGATAGTGGAGTCGATTCATAATACCCATCGACTGCTGTTCTCAAAAGAAAATTCAAAATGAAAGAGGATGAGACGTTTTCGTAATAAATGTGTAAATAACATGGCCGGTAGCAGTTGTTACTCGTTAAAAATAAAGGCTGAAGTAAACGATTTCTTAATGGTATACCGTATACTGAAATTAAGTAAGAAAGTGATACACCTCAAGATATGGCAGGGTACCTACATCACTGATTTCAGAGTATGGTTAATATTTTTTCGCGTCTTGTTAAATTTCGGAAAGCTATTTCCATGTCAGTTTTTAGCGAGGAGGTTATCATTTCTCTACATGCGTTTCAAATAGGTTTTCATGATACATATACGGTTAGGTTAGGTGATGCCGTTTGAAGAAGAAAACTGAAATGTTTGCCACAGAAGCCTCTGGAGTGATACCGTACTTCTCCGAATCCAAGACTTTTTTTTTTCTTCTCAGAATCCCATGTGAAAAATCAAGGGTCGTTTTGCATTCGCGGCCTGATAGTAATGAACACCACTGGCAACTACTGCAGTAACCACGCTGTTTTTTTTTCACCTCCGCGCCCGCACACACAAAACTTGTTCACAATAACGACCGCCTCTTTATTATAGGCCTACATCGCTAGCCGCGGCGACCGGTCGTATATAGTGCCTATGTGTAACGTCACTGGATCTCAGAAAATAGTAAAGAGAGAATTACATTCTATTATCCTCTACAGAAATGTTTCTCAAATCTGCAGAATGGCATCAAAACATGCGAGCCTTCGAATTCTTAGAAAGGCCATGGCTACTCAGTAGCAGAGTTATAACGCGTCTGCGGTACCTCTGACGCTTAGAAAAATTAAGTTTTATAGACAGCAGGAATATTTTCGTGATGGTTCGTCGTATTGTAAAGATAGGTGGAATAGGTATTGCCGGCAAATTTTCAACGGGTTCTCGTTGATGTTATGATGTCAATTTTAAATTAATGGCTATTAAACACTCGAATATGTATAATAATTGTGCAGCCGCAAGAAAATACGGCATAGGCCTAACTAAAGCCAATATTCGGCGTTACCGTGAAGGCAAAGTTAGCTTAAAAATGCGTACTGCACAAATAATGCATTCAGTGGCCCGCAACAAGGATGCTTTAAAGAAGTCGAAGATGAAATTCTGAGGTATGTGCACAAAAATGCATGGGCGGAATTGCCATACCGCGGCGCAATAAACTCGTTCGTTGACTTTCAAAGTCCACGATTAAGATCTATACATCGCTAGCCGCTGAAGTTGGCCGAATCTGGCAAGCAAGATATGCATGTAGCGGCACGCTAAGTGAAAGTAACAGTTTTATAGTAAGCAAGAATATTTTCATGATGTATCGTCGTATTGTAGAGACGCGTGGAATGTGTATTGCCGGCAAATTTTCTACGAGTTCCCTTCGATATTATTATGCCAATTTTAAGTTAGTGGTTATTAAACCTGCTGAAATAAAGCAAAATTGTACAGCCACAAAAAATACGGTATAACTAAAGCCAGTGTTCGGCGTCTACAGTCTAAAAATGCATACTGTATAAGAACGACACTCATGTGCTTTTACAAAGCACTTTTAAGCCTGATTAAAATTTTTGATGGAAATAGGTTCGTAGAAATACGGTAATATATATTTTTTCAGATTGAAATTAAACACACACTTTCACGTAGTATCGGATTTCGAGAAACAACAAACAAGTAAGCCACAGTGAGGATATTATCCGCGAAAACTCAAATTGTGAACAAATTGATAGCCATTTCATACTGAATTTTACAAAAATTCGGATATATCTGCAATCCGTTATAGCGAGTAAATTTTTCGCCCGTTATGAATTCTCGCTATAACGGACTTCTACTGTATTTGGGCAGCATGATGCCACAAGATGGAAATTTGGATGGAGAATTGATTTAAGGATACAGCAGTCTGCAACTATCTACCGGTGTGAGAGAAACATTGTATGGAATAAAGATGTGCCAATGAAGTGCAAGAAGGTTTTATACTCGTCCTATTATAAACCTATACTGACCTATTCTTCAGCAGCCTTGACGTTGACTGAGCGGAACCAGAGTAAGATACAAGCAGCTGAAATGAGGTTCTTGAGGAGCATACAGGGAAAGTGAAGACAAGATAGAATACGAAATGAGGAAATAAGGAGAAGCATGAGAGAGTGTAAACTTTAAGAAGAGATTGATATAGCAAAGCTAAAGTGATTTGGACACATGATGAGAATGTCAGGAGAGAAAATACCAGAGAGAACATTCATGGATAGAGAGACTGCAAAGAGGCCTAGGGGATGGCCTGGAATGAGATGGAGGAGCTCTGTTGTGGACTATATTGCAAATAGAGGAGTGATGGCAATAAAGTACCAGAAGAGGAATGGTGGAAAGATCGAGGAAGGTGAAGGGCTTTGATACACTACCCTACCCAGAGTGAATGTTGAAAAGGGAATGGATGAAGAAAGAAGAATAAGTATCAACATACATTGTCATCTACTTCAACAGAGCGTACTGTATGAATAAAACACTGTTTATTACTTTAATTTATTTCAGGATGACGCAGTAAATGCACGCGTACGTCTCCATTCTTTCACACAGCAGGGAGTCCTGGCTGTTTGGTTTACCCGAGAGGGCTATAATCCTATTCACAGGCTCGCCTTACTTTCACTTCTCCAAGTCCAGTCACCCCACCCAGCAACTGTGTACAGACAGGTTTGAACACAGGGCTACTCACTACGCAGTACATGATGACTGTTCCTTGGTTCGACTCCGGAGATAGTCTGGTAATTCACACAGTCAAACACAGTGAACAACTAAACAGCAACAATTCAATAGTGCTAAATAGCAGTACAGTACTCCTCAAAAACAACACAGTACTCCTCACAAAGCAACCATTAACACCATTCCAATTACACTCACCATAGCTGCTCCAGTCACTGACTCAGTCCATGTGCGCGCACTCTCTCTCTACACTAAAGCTGGACTGAGTGGCTCAGTCCGGGTGGTATTTGAAGGTGCCCAAATAAGTCAGCCTCATGTCAGTAGATTTACTGGCACATAAAAGAACTCCTGCGGGACTAAATTCTGGTACCTCTGTGTTCCCAAAAACTGTAAAAGTAGTTAGTGGGACGTAAAGCAAGTAACATAATTATTATTAGTATTCTGAGGCAGTACACACAGTATTCCAATCCGTATGTGACTATTCCCTGACTCCCGTGGGACATTGACAGCAGCCAACAGCCGTCCCAGTCCAGCTACTCAAACTACAACACAACAACTGCTCCTTGTTCAGACCTCGGTGGGATACTGGTGACAGCCAACACCATTGTCGCCCTCAGCCTTACCACCGAACCCCAACTCACCGAGTCCAATTCCGATTCTAACACTTACTCCACCACGAGTCCCACACTGACTCCGCCCCTGAGTCCCATACTGACCAACACTACCATGGAGTCCAACAATGACTGACTGACTGTCTGTCTGTCCACGGCTTGCCTCCGTTTTATAGCTTGGGTGATATGTACCAGAATATTTGCGATATGGCTAGAGATGGAACATTCTCGTTGCATTTCCCAGGAACTCTTGAGGAAACCAGCCCAAGAGAACAATACTGGCAAGGGCCGATTGGAAGCTCCCCGGTCTTGTGACTCACTAGCCCCTTGCAGGAAGTACCGAAAGGCTACTGTAGGGCTGGCACGTAACAATGATGGCCTGTCTGTTCACATTCTGGCTTGCTCAGCTTGCTCCTGGAACTACCATCCCAGATTTTGATATCCCCATATCTGGAAAGATTGAATCACTTCTCATACCTTGGGAGTATTCTCTCAATGCACTGTACTTCCGAGAAGGATGTGGAGAACAGAATACAGGCTGCCCATGTGGCAATTAGAAGTCTCTTGCATTGAGTTTTCCAGAACAAAGGTCTACAAATTAGCATGAAAATAATGGTGTACTAAGCAATCTACGTTACTGTGCTCTACAAGTGTGAAACCTGGACCCTGTACTGCCAGGCCATCAAGAAACTGGAATGCTTTCACCAACAAAATCATAGATCCATTATGAACATCAAATGGGATGACTATGTAACTAATGTTGCGGTTCTTGAGAAAGCACAGCTAAACAGTATAGAAGCCATCATCAATCATCGGTTTAGATGGGCACGTCATGTCCATCGTACGAGTGACAGGAGACTCCTTCGGCAAATCCTGTATGGTAAACTCAGCCCTGGCAAGAGGTCTTGTGGGGCTCCTCTGAAGTAGTATAAAGATCAACTTAGACAGACAATGAGAATAGATATAAACTCTTACTTGGCATACTCTTGCAGTGGATCACACTTGTTGGCGTGCTACCATCTCATCTCAGCTGCAGTTGTACAGTTCAAGCAGGGACATCGAAGACTCGCCAGAGAAAGAAACTACGTCAAACACTTCCACACCCTCTACCTTACATTAGATGCAATGTGTATGGCCGCATGTTTTATGCAGGAATTGGTCTGATAAGCCATCAGCACCACCGTGTCTGGCAACGACGACGACATTGTCATCATAATATAGAAATATTTACAATAGTTATATTTGAAACAGCCTTGTCAATACACTTATTAATGGAAGAAAATTATTTATTCAACCAAACATGTTTCAGGAATTCAACCATTACCTTCATGAGTGGTCATAAACACAACACAATCTTTTGTTTTTATAATTCAAAGAAGTATTGTGTCCTAAAACACCATATCAATGAGTAAAGAAAATTTATGAAATATTATAAAAATGATCAATACATAAAATTTTGTTGAACTGAATGAGAATACTACATAAATTTGAGATCTTCAAGTTTTTCTTCTTTTTTTCCTTTTTGTTCCTTAAATGATCAAATGCTAGTCTATACAGTGGGTTATCTTCTGCACTTCTCTCATTTAAACTTGATTCAAAATGATTTTTTTGTGTAAGAGCTATGAAAGAGGATGTTAATGGTAATAAGAAAATGTTATGTGGGATGATGAAAAATAGAAAAAGAGATAAAGAACACTCCAAATACTTAAGAGATGAAAATTAAAATCTGATCACTGAAGATGAGAAGATCAAAGAGACTTGGAGGACTTACTTTGATGAATTACTAAATGTGAATTTCATGCAGCCTACACAAAAAGACATTACCGGTACTACCTCCTGCAAGTCTGCCCCTGACAACAGGTTAGAATTAACATGGAATGATGTAGAATATGCCTGGAAATACATCAAAACTGGAAAATCAGCAGGGGCTGATGAAATTAATGGAGAAATGATCAAGGCAATGGGCATTTCTGGAAAACTTTGGATCTACAGACTCTTTCGTAAGATCTGGAAAGAAGGGGACATACCAGTCGATTGGAAAACAGGCATCATAATTCCAATCTTCAAGAAAGGAGACAGAAAGAAATGTTCCAACTATAGAGGCATCACATTAACATCTCAAGTTGGTAAACTTTATGAAAGAATTATAGAGCGTAAAATCAGACCCCTTATTGAAGAGAACCTCTTCGAAGAACAGTATGGATTCAGAAAGGGGAGATCAGCAACTGATTTAATCTTTACAGTCCGTCAGTTAATGGAAAAATACTATGAACACAACCGAGATTTGTGGTTAGCCTTTCTGGATATCAAGGAAGCATTTGATGCAGTGAATAGAGAGAAGGTGTGGGAAGCACTGAAGAAAATTGGAATACAGGATGACATGATACACTGGATCAAGAATTTGTATGAAGATACCCGAAGTAAAGTCAAAACACCTGTAGGAATGACTGAAACCTTTGATATAAAATCTGGGTTAAGGCAGGATGGTGTTCTGTCTCCTCTTCTTTTCATCACTGTGATGAACGAGATTCAGAGAAAAGTTCACCAAACCATTGGAGGTAAGAAAATGAAAGTTATATTGTTCGCGGATGATATATGCTTGTGGGGAGACTCGAAAGAAGATCTTCTAGGACAAATAAACTGCTAGGCAGAATCTGCTAAGGAATATGGACTCATTTTCAGCCAAGAGAAAAGTGAGGTTATGGTCATGAAGAGATACAGGCAACCAATGGGACACATTGAAATGGAGGGGAAACAGCTACAAATGAACCATCAATTCAAATATCTTGGAAGTGTTATCTCTGATACTGGTTCTATAGATAAGGAAATTTCCCACAGAATTCAGGCAGGTAGCAACTTTTACAAAATAGTTAAAGACATAATATGGAACAAGAAAATACCAACAAAATGTAAGAGAGCCATATATGAAACTTATTACGTACCAATCCTGACCTATGGTTGCGAAACATGGACCATGAGAAACAAAGATGTTAGTAGAATCCAGGCAGCAGAAATGAAATTTGTCCGTAGCATGATCGGCAAAACACGGAGGGACAGAGTCCGTAATGAGGAAATCCGCAAGCAGGCTCAAGTTGTAAGACTGCAGGACAAAACAACAGTACAGCGACTGAGATGGTATGGACATATGCAACGCATGGGTGATAACAGAATACCAAAAAAAAATGTACGATCTAAAACTTGAAGACAAAAGACCAAGAGGGCGACCAAGACTCAGGTACAAGGACATGGTGAAGATTGACATTCAACAGAGAGGAGATACTTTGGAAAGCATTGAAGAAGGAGAGAAGTTCAGGGACCGCAACTGGTGGAGAAGCCTCGTTTGCCGACCCATCGCTTAAGATGGAACGACGTGGGATATGTATGTAAGAGCTATGAACATACATAAGAAGAAATAATAGAGAGATAAATATAATCCATCAAATCGTTCGTGGCAATGGATATTCCAAAAGATTTATTAATGATAAAGTGAAAAATGAACCAAAAACGACTTGAATTAAAAGAGCAAAAAGAGGAAAAGAAATCTGCAGTTCTAACTTTTTGAAATAAGCACTCTTATCAACTGGCTAAAATTTTCAAGGAAAAGAACATCAATGTCGGATACAAAATGGATAATACTGTAATACTAATAAGATAATTTTCAATTCAGATAAGATAGAGA
Organism: Anabrus simplex; assembly: GCF_040414725.1. NCBI lineage: Eukaryota > Metazoa > Arthropoda > Insecta > Orthoptera > Tettigoniidae > Anabrus > Anabrus simplex. Next base: position 411,098,884 of record NC_090267.1, on the reverse strand, counting down.
ATAAATGTATATTTAATAAATCAGGAATTTACAAATTAACATGCCAAACATGTAAACAACGATACATAGGACAGTCTGGAAGAAGTTTGACTGTAAGGTACAAAGAACATGTTAATGCAGCCAAACATAAAAGATATTCGGCAATGGGAGAACATATGGTTGAAAAGAATCATAAATTCACAGACATTTCTAGACATGAAATTATTACATTCGGCCAAAAAAGGGAAAGTTAATTACTATTTTGGAAAGTTTTGACATTCATCTTACACAAAAAAATAATTTTGAATCAAGTTTAAATGAGAGAAGTGCAGAAAATAACCCACTGTATAGACTAGCATATGATCATTTAAGGAACAAAAAAAAAAAAAAAAAACTTGATCTCAAATTTATATAGTATTCTCATTCAATTCAACAAAATCTTAATGTATTGATCATTTTTATAATATTTTGTAAGTTTTCTTTACTCATTGATATGGTGTATTAGGACAATACTTCTTTGAATTGTGAAAACAAAAGATTGTGTTATGTTTTATTCTTTGATCTGACCACTGATGAAGGGAATGGTTGAATTCCTGAAACATGTTTGGTTGAATAAATTTTCTTCCATTAATAAGTGTATTGACAAGGCTGTTACAAATATAACTATTTTAAATATTTCTGTACTACATTCAAACTAGTCAATACAGATCATACAGTCATTTTAACCTATCATGGTTAAGATTATCAACATTGTCATCATAGTCATCATTATCACCTCTTATACAGTTGGGGTGGAGTAAATATGGTTCCTCTCCATTTTGCTCAATGTGTCCCTCCTCATCCAACACTGTGTTCCACTACTTATTCCATTGCTTTTACCTGTGATAATAATAATTTGACTGTAATCAAATCTATCCTTCATAATCTGGATCTTCTTCTCAACCTCATTACTGTATTTTCATTTCTAATTTGATCGTTTATTTTGAAATTCATTCATCTGTTTAATTTGCCCAAACCTTGTGTATATTTGTCTTCATTTATTGCCTGTATTTTCTTTTCTCTTCCAGGTGAGTTACTCTAGCTACATGATATGGGTTGTGTAACTGTAAGCTTTCATTTGGGAGATGGTGGTTTGAACTCCACCATCAGCAATCAGGGCTGTATCTGAATTAATGCCACAGCTGTTACCTTTTCACTCCTAGCCCTTTACAGAGCTATGGTAGCCAAGAACCTATGTGTGTTGGTGTTATGTTAAACTGCTAGCAAAGAGAATACTGTATTTATATTTGTCATCATTTTTCCCTCTCTCCTCCCTTTGACTACTGTAACATTTAGTGACTTTTGGCTGTATTCAATTCATCACCATAGTCTTGTACAGACCTCAACTCATCGTCCATCACTATGACAAACTGTAAAGTTGACAGTACATTTACCTGTTTGTACTCCATTTTCACTTTCGGGCCATGTTATTTTGCCACCTTGTATCGTGTCACAACTATTCCATTTCAATTAAATTATTGTATCATTTATATTGTTTCTTTTCCTGAATGTTCATTGTGAAATAATGATAAAATTGTACAAAATGAAACAGACTTCATTCCAGTTTTTAAACACATTCACCGGGCGAGTTGGCCGTGCGCGTAGAGGCGCGCGGCTGTAAGCTTGCATCCGGGAGATAGTAGGTTCGAATCCCACTATCGGCAGCCCTGAAAATGGTTTTCCGTGGTTTCCCATTTTCACACCAGGCAAATGCTGGGGCTGTACCTTAATTAAGGCCACGGCTGCTTCCTTCCAACTCCTAGGCCTTTCCTATCCCATCGTCGCCATAAGACCTATCTGTGTCGGCACGACGTAAAGCCCCTAGCAAAAAAAAAAATTAAACCCATTCACCATTGCCCATTTAAATCTCCTGCCGGTGTTATGTTGCCAATAGGTGTTGTGGTTTCACTCTGTGCATATAATTGGAAAACAGTTTGTATCTTTGGCCATTTTTATGATATTTTTATGAAACTAAAACTACAGTGATTGTGAACCTTTCCTCTACATGCTTGGAAAGTTACAGGCTAATTACATAAATATTCGAGGTATTATGCACAGTTGATGCAAACATTCATGAAGTCTGGTGGTTCATGATTTCCACTTTATCACTAGAATTTGCACAAATTTCAAGGTTAGCACTGTACAGAATTGTTTCTGGAAACTTGCAGTTCAGAAAATTCTGTTTGCAATGGGTTCCCAGGCTGCTTTCTGAGAAACACAGAAAAAAAGGAGAATGGCCAGTACTTTGAAATTTCTGACCTGATACAATCAGGAAGGAAATGAAGTTTTGGACCCCATATACACAAGGGATGAGACTTGGGTGTCTCACATGACTCCAGAAACAAGCAGCAGTCGCTGGAATTGCATGAAATAAATTTCATGGTTAAAACCCCTTATTAGCAGTGGTTAATTATATCATATAAATATTTTGAGAGTATTCACCCTTTTTTTTTTTTTTTTTTTCCAGTACTAAAACAATGTATTCACTTGTTAAAATACAAGTATTTGAAGTAGGATGTATTTCATCCCTTCTTCTGGGACTTCTACTGCTCTGTCTCATTCTCCTCAACCTGATGGTTGGTGGGTAGCATGACTGCCCTCGTCCAACGACCTTCTATCCTGAGCCAGCTGATTGATTAGTTGATATGGACGTTGCCCTTTGATGCCATCGAGGAACCCTGCTCTTGTAGTCTTTCCTGCCAGTTTCCTTTAATGCAATGTGGTGCACCATGATGAATGCTGGAATAAATGACCTATCTTCTTTTTGTGATCATTTTCTCTAGACTGATGGTTTCTTCAGCTCTCTTGAGAACTTCTTCAATTGTTAGCCTGTGAGTCCAGGGTATTCGTAACATTCGACGCCAGCACCAATCTACTGCCACATAATGAGTAATAACAATTCCAAAAACATAGAAAAGGTATACATTGAATCAAATTATATGCAAAGTCTTAGAAACATATTGCAGTAATGCCAGGCTATCTCATGTTAAAAGGTCCTTGAAAGCGTGATTTTTTATTTTGAAGGACAATCAGGTAAGTCTATGTAGGGTAGATATGGATTACGCTTGAAGTACAATTAATTATATATCATAAAAACTTTATATCCACGAAAACTTACAGTTGTGTGTGTTGATATTTTTAAAATGCAGCAGAATGTTCTTAAACAAGTGATGCATTTTTATGTAGCTGGTTGAACCGGGAGGGAACTCCTCCCAGACATTCAGTGAAGAAAGTTTCTGAAGAATTGAACTGGTAGAAAGAAGACTGAATGTACATGTAAAATATGTGTAATGTAAGGAGGAGGAGTCTAAAAAAGAGAAGAGAAAGAAAAGGGAAGGTAGCTGACGATGTCTCAGAAGAAGGGATGAAACATGTCCTGCTTGACATAATTGTATTTTGATAAGTGTGAATACATTGTTTGAGTATTGAAAAAAGTGGACTTCTCTCAAAATATTTATACGATATCATTAGTCAAAGGAATGGCAGCAGCACACACATTTTCCAACCAAAGTGAAAGCCAAACAGACAATTTCAACAAACAAGATTATGGCAGCTGTGTTGAGGGATATGTGTGGTGTTCTATTAGTCAAATTTATGCCAAGAGTGATAATAAATGCACCTCCATACTCCACGACCTTTGGCGCGCCATACAGAAAAGGCAATGTGGCGTACTGTCATCTGCAGTTTCGTTGCTGCATGACAATGCACCACCTCATTCTGCTGCTCAAACTCAAGAGTTAATAAAATCCTTTGGATGGGAGCAAACGGACCACCCACCATACAGCCTGGACCTTCACTGTGCAATTATCACCTGTTCTGCTGCCTGAAGGGACTTCTCGGTGATCATTGATTCAACACCAATGAAGAAGTGAAAACAACAGGTGAAGATTGATGGTCTTCGCAGACGGCCGAATTCCACGATGTGAGCATAAACAAATTAGTAGAACACTTGGATAAATGTTTAAACAAAGGTGTAAGGAGTGAAATAGGGAAAGCGCTTCACAATATCTTTACTAGTTTTGTTTTTATTGAAAAATTGACCTTGCTCAAAAAATGTCCTATTACATACCAGGCCCGTCAGGGCTGTTGTGCCATCGGGGTTCTAATGTAATATTCAAATTACAGAAGTCACAGGGTATTTCAGATTGAAACAACTTAATTCTCTGAGCAGTTTTGAGATCTGTAAGGGAAAGGAATAAACAGGTCCAAATCAAGTCTTATATAGTGTGGCAAGAAAGAAAAAACAAATAAACAAGGACAGAAGCCTCCGTGGCTCAGACGGTAGCGCGCTGGCCTCTCACCGCTGGGTTCCGTGGTTCAAATCCCGGTCACTCCATGTGATATTTGTGCTGGACAAAGCGGAGGTGGGACAGGTTTTCTCCGGGTACTCCAGTTTTCCCTGTCATATATCATTCCAGCAACACTCGCCAATATCATTCCATTTCATCTATCAGTCATTAATCATTGCCCCAGAGGAGTGCAACAGGCTTCGGCAGCTGGCACAATTTCTATCCTCGCCGCTAGACGGGGGCTTCATTCATTCCATTCCTGACCCGATCGAATGACTTGAAACAGGCTGTGGATTTTCATTTTCAGACAAGGACAGTATCCAATTCTTTGTACACTGCTGTTTTCAAATATATGTCCCCTCAGTGAGTGTTGAATCCCGTCCTCCTGTTGCTATCTTTCTGTATTAGAGAGATTGGGTGATGTATAAGTAGTTTGAACAATACAGGGTGGTCGGAAACAACGGGAACCAAGTTTATGAGAGTTAGTGTTGGTCGTACTGATTAGTAATTTGAAAAATTTATGTTGATATCTCACGCCATTGTCTTTTTATCAGCTGCTAAAAAAGGCCAATCAGATTGCTTTTCAGGCAAATTCAAATGGGCTTTACGAGGTGGTGTTGTTAAATCTGTGTGTGGCTTGGTCGGGCTTGAGAGCCATGCCGAGAAATGAGCATCAAACACTAACACACAGTGGGTTTCAGCCAATGCCACCATAGCTTGCTTGCTGTGGGCTGAGCCTATGAGTAGGGACGTCCTTGTTCAAGTTCCTCCCTAGGAGAAGTTTATTTCTTCTATTGGTGCTCTCAAGCCGGTCATATGCCACTTGCAGACTTAGCAACACCACCTCACAAAGCCCATCTGAAGTCAACCACGAAGCAATCTAATTGGCTAATTTCAGCAGCTGATAAAATGACAACGGTGCGAGATATCTAATTATTTTTTTCCAATTATTTATCAGTATGACCAAACCTCTCTCACATACGCAGTTCACGTTATTTCCAACCACCCTGTGTAGAGGTATATCCATTTCATGAACTGTAATTTTCAATTTCAGCTTATCACTGACTCTAGCAATATGGGTCAGTTCACCCTTACTACTTTGGATCTCAGTCGTTACGTCCACATGGATACTGCAGCACTGCGAGCTCTGAGCTTGCTACCACCTCCCGGAGCCACTGCTGCTAATCGTTTGCAGAGTGTCTTAGGGCTGTTGGATAAGTGCAGAACAGCCCAAGGTCACAGGTAAAGGTCAAAATTCTTTTTTATGTTAGGCTATCCTGAGAACCTTTGAAGTTAAAGGTATTTCTGACATGGGCTGATATTAAGAAAATCAGGATTGTTTAACTGGCTTTTACAATCTTTGTGCTAATAGCTGGGTAGTAGACTGTACAAATAGTGCTACGTCTATAATTGAACAGTTCTGTTTACTGCATTTTTTTAGATAATAAGTTCAGTAGAATAATTTTTAGATATTCACAAGATGATGCAATTTATCATCATTGTAGTCATTTTCCAACTCCAGTTTTCCAGGTAAGGTGTAAAATCGCTCACCATCTCCTCATGCCTTCATACATCTTCTATTCCAGTACAACTTCCTATGATCAGCTGCATCTTAAGCTGATGTTGTCTTAATATTGTATCATCTTTATCGTCTTGAGCGTGACTGTGTCCCTAACTGTGTCTTATTATCTTCACACTTTACTTTTTGGCCATCTTTGCCAGTCCTTCATGTAATCCCGAACAAGTCCCCGATATGTAGGATATTTAGTACAATAAGAACTTCTCGGTGTAATTTTCAACTGTATATTTGTTTTTAAAACTTGTCAGCATATTATACAATTGCCTTTGCTGAAAGACAAGTAGATTCTCAATTGCCAACTTATGATTCTTACATCATTACTGTTTATTGCTGAAGTTATTGTACTGCATAATGGTTGACAGGCCACAATACCTTACAGAGACACCTACACATCATGAAAATCAGTCAAGATCTGATGTGTAGAAGATGCGGTAGGGAGGAAGAGACCTCTGCGCATGTGTTATGTCAGTGCGAGGCTCTTGCAAGCACTAGACATCAATACCTTGGCTCACATTTCGTGAGCCTGGAAGACATCAGGAATGCCAACATCCGGACACTGGTATCCTTTATAGGAGCACTAGGGCTGGACTAGGCAAACCCGTTTAAGGGACACAAAGGGTCTTCACAGACCTACGTGTGGAGCCCTGCCAAGGCAGGGCTCACCCATTCTTTATCTATCTATCTATCTATCTTCCTGTGGAAACACCATTGGTCTGCACTGGTTAGGATAGTGCCTGGACAAGACTATTGGTCTAGGTAGGTTAGGGTAGGGCCTGGACAAGACCATTGGTCTGGATAGGTCAGGATAGGGTCTGGACAAGACCTTTGGTCTGGATTGGTTAGGGTAGTGGGCCCTGGACATGGCAATGAACACATCTCTTCTCTGCGAGGAATTTCACATAAGTTTTGCATGCTTTCTACTTTCTACTTCATCACCTTTTTATAAAAATTGCATGAATAGGTCTGGAATTTTACCAAAGTTAGCTGCCAGTTCAGTGCTAAACAAGTAAACACAGCAGTCTATCACCTACATGTGTATATTTTTCACCATTTGGTAAGTAGTCAGTTCTTGACTTATCTGTCTAAATGTTACTCTCCATATGTATGTGTCATAAATGAAAATGAGTAGGTACATTTTCTTGTAACCATTTTTATGTTTTCTTAGTTTAAGATTTTAAATTTAATAGTCAATTCACATTGTGGCACAATTTACTTGATGATATCCAAGAATTAAAAAAATCATCCCATTTTTTAATTTCTAAAAGTTGGCTGGAATGTAAGTAACAGAACATGAAAATCATGACAGAATGCTTTTCTATACTCTGTACACTGTTCACACAGAATATTTTTTTTGTGTGTGTGTGTTTTTTACCATGGATGTCTATTGCAATTGTCACATTTCTTATATTCTTGTTTGATTCCGGGAAGCGACCTACCGGAATTTCACAGGATAAGTTGCACTTTTGGGGAGCAAGCCGTTAGCCTCAGGAATGTTCAGTTTCGCTTTCCGGTTAGCAGCGAGATTGATGAACAGCAGAGTGAGCCTGTTTGTCGTTGTATTTCACATTCCATTCAAAGGTAGAAATTTATTTTGTGTTGAATGGCACAGTGAAGTGTAGCAAATATCTGTCGTGTGATGCAGTAGCCTATATCAGGATTAGAAACATAATCGTGTGAAATTGACTAACATGGTGCATATTTGTCTTGTGATAGCCTAGTAATGGGTATGGAAAATGCCATAAAATTCCTTGATATTGAAGACAAAATTAAAATCTGTCAAGCAGTGGACTGGCATAAGTGTGCAGAGGTCATGAATGTTAAAACGCACACCTTCGAGTTTCGACTCAATCACTCAAGTTGGTCAAAGTTTTGTTCGATTCAAAATGGTGGCCAAAGTCATTCATGGCAGTTCCACATGGTTGAGTGTAACCTCCAATTCATTGTCTAAGAGTGTGACAAGAAAATAATGTTTAATAACCCACTGCTCCAAAATAAAAGGCTTCTACTACCATTTGTTTTAGAAAGAGTGTGACCTGCAATAATACTTCAATATTTTTTGTTGGTCCCTGTGCACATGTTTTCATATTTGTTGTGTGGTGGTTTTTACGCCTTTCATTGAACTTGTTATTTTATAATTCCCACCAGAAAAGATTTTCATATTTGTTCTCTCGTGTTTTTCACACCTTTTAATACTTTCCTCTTATCTTTAGAAATGGTAGATAGGCCTACAGTTTTCACTGTATACGACGTAATATGTCCTCATGTTGGAAAAAATAGTATCTTGTGTTTCCATATCCCTGTTGGATAGTGTTTCTTTGTATATTCATTAGTACGTTTTCTCGCTTAACATGTTCTTTTTCCTTGTCCCCTGCAGAAACGTCTTAATGAGGTCTCACTGTATTTCCTCTATGACGCATACTAATTCATGTACCACAAGAATTTTTTACTTCTCATACTTACATTTTAGGAGCCAGCCTGATGCACATTGATTATTACTCTGAATATCCACTGTCTATTGAATACGGTCTTTAGACAGATTAGCCGTGAGTGAGCCATAGTGAGTAATACAGTGATAGCCATCTTATTGTCTGTCCCACAATTTTATAAATACTTACGGGAAGAGAAATGAGCAGTTGCGCATTGTATAAAGTACAGCAGCGTCACCTTTCCTGATTCAAATCGCTAGCACGACTAAAGAAAATCCATTGGCTACAAACCAATCATCGTTTACAAGAAAGGAATCAACCATCGTTTGCAAGAAAGGAATGGGTAATAAAGGAATGGACAGATCCATTGTTGTTGAAATGTTAAATGGAATTTAAAATTCCTGTTGTACTTGTTACAACAGCACACCTGCCGGAGGGTGGCTGTATGTGTCACAGGTTTCTTCATTTTAATTTTTTTTTTTTTTTACATGTGGTAAAAACAAGAATGTAAATTTATATCAATAGTAGTAAAATGTCATGAAAGTTAGCCAGAAGACTAGTAAAGAGTACTTTTCCAGCATAATATTGCTGATGTCCAATGAAACTGGTATAAAATTTCGTAGAATTTCATATTAGTCTATAGTTAATCTGCTTATGTCTACAGATGATAGAATGAACAATATGTTAATACCGCTGAGAAAGTTCTGGAATTGGTCTGTTTTTGTTTACAGATTATTGGCACAGTGGGTTAAACAACCTTTGAAGGATCTGAACCTTATAAATGAACGTCTTGATATTGTTGAAGCCCTTTTCAAGAATGGTGAGCTACGTAGTGTTTTATACAGTGAGCATTTACGCCGCATTCCTGATTTCCTAGCTCTTTCCAAGAAACTGCAACGCCAGAAAGCTAATATGCAAGACTGCTACCGGTAAGTTACAGAAAAAGAAAGAAATAAAAGATACCTTTCAATTTTTTCCCAATGTTGCATTCAGAATGGTATGAACAGGCCTTACATATGATTTCCTCTTTTGTATAATATATTGGAGGATAGGTATGAATAGCAAGCAATTCAGTTTTCAAACTCATTTTATCCTCTAAATTTAGCTTATTCTTAAGTTAATCCTTATGTTACCAAAGGGGAGGCAACAATTTTTACTCTTAGAAAATACTAGAGAGACTGAAGTTCTCCTAAAGTCTGTTCAAACAAATAGGTGAATAATTGGCTATCCTACCCATATTCTTTCAAATCAAAATACCAGAACGATCTTCTAGCAAGGTACCGGATGAAACAAAAAATATCAGTCACCTTCATAGATCTAAGTGCAGCCTATGATACAGTGGGGGGACATGGACTTCTCCATAAATTATTCCATGCTTTTCCATGTAGAAAACAACAAACTTCATTGACAGCTTACTTCCTCGAAGAACTTTCCTTGACAAGAACAGCCCTCAACTGAATCCAGACTGGTCATGGAAGGTGTGCAGATGCCCTGCGTAAGTGGTGAATGTGGTGCTGAGAAAAAACCGTTCAACATTGAGAGATTTTTAATACTAAACTAACAGGGTGTGGGGTAATGAGCTTACAAAATTTAATATGTTCCTGACTCCTTTACTGAATTTACAAACATTATAAAACTGCATTTAAAATGGAAAATTTGGAATTCTGGATTTAACTTGAAAATTATGAATAACATTCATTAAATAAAATACACACTCGTCGGACCTTGTACTCACACTTACTTGTTACCTGCTTACTTACACATACGTTATTTGAAGGGCGCCAGCTGCCACTCAGTGCAGCAATAATAGAATGAGAATCTTGACTATCTCTAGGGTGTGGGGTAATAAGCTTACTTTTGACAACATACCATATAAGTTCTGGGAAAAGGAGATTGGCGTTCGGTTTCCCCATTAATTTTGAGGTTAAGATATTTTACTGTCATCGAAATAAAACTATGAATTTGTTTGATAGAACAAAATATATTCTTTAAATAATATATAAAAAATAGTGAGTCTTGTTGCGATAAAACAGATGAGAATATGAAATTATGACATTGCAACTGAAAGAAACTAGGCATGAATTTGAATTCTTCTTGACCGGACATTTAACAATTTATACGAAATATTTCCCCCACTGATTCACTTGACTGTACCTTCAACACTTTGAGTGTAATTACGACGTATTCCTTTGATCTGGTGTTTACTGTAGATGTGTCACGCCTAACTTGGTGATACATCCTTGTGACTGCTTCTTCTCCATATCATCTGACTTCTTTGTAAGTCAATATGGTATTACCTCATAGTAGGTGGTATCCCTCTCTGACTCCATGGTAAGCCCTTGCGTCCGTGTCTTCCACTAAGTGACGGACCAACTTTGGCCTCACTCTCTCAATGACCAATAATTAATGGCTCACTGAGTCTTTTCCATCTCTCGTTCACACTCGTTGACTGACCGACTGAGGCCTCTTCATCTCGTAGACTTCTTCACTGTTCAGCTTCCGTTTAAATAATGACTGACGCTACAATATGCATCCACCTTTTATAGACGTTGGTTGACACAGCTACGTAATCTCCAGAAATAACAATGACATACTCCCACAACGCCTCAAACCGTTGCATGTAATGGTGAAATCCCCTGGGGCGGCTGAGTCTCTGAGCGAATTGCTAAAAGCTCACGATGACGTAGCCATGACGTGGTGATGACTTGGCAGAAATGTTAGCAGTATAGCAATATAACAACGTCACATCCACATCTGATACATCGAAACTCTCACTGTACAGATATTTAATGTTAATCTACATATACGTATATATGCATACACTCAATTACAAATACGCAAGCGACAAGCATTTTATAATGGAATTGAATAATAATTATAACAAAATAATAATAATCTCACAGATAAAATAATAATACGGACAAAATAATAATAATAATAATATCACAGATGCAATAATAATAAAATACAGATATTACCTTGTAACGGGATTTGAACCGTTACAACATGTAGTGACTGAGTGCAAAAACCGGGCTTACTGTGGAGACTTTTGATTTTCTGATAGTGACTGCTAGTGCAGTAGACTGTATAAACATACTAAGTGTAATTCTCTGTAGCTTTCTTATCCCAACTTCCTTCCTAACGTCTTCTTTTCTCATTCTGTCTTTCCTTGTCTTTCCTATCATACTTCTTAGGAATTTCATCTCACTAGCTTGAATTCTACTCTCTTTCCTCCTAGTCAAAGTCCAAGTCTCAGCTGCATAAGTCAGTATGGGTACATAGTACATTTTGTAAATTATCTCTTTACTTTTCCTTGGTACTTCTTTGCTCCAAACAAGTTTTCTTACACTTTGATACAATGCATTACCCTGCTGTACCCTCCTGCTAATCTCCACGTCCACCCTAGCATTTTGCATTAATTCACTGCCCTCACAACAGTTGCACAAACTCTTGGCATTCTGGAGATAAGATTTTGTAGTGTTTTTGGAGATATTGCAGTCCAACACGTATGTAAATTATTCCATAGATCTTCAACATTATATGACCTCAGTTTTCTGACCCCTCTGTAAAGTTCATCCTATAAGATTTCAGTGAGATTTGTCAGGCGACTGACTTTGCCAAATCATATTTTTCAGTTCCTCACATTTCTCTTTTCTATTGACATACCCTCTGCACAATTTAGAAGCATGTTTGGGATCATTGTCCTGCTACAGAAGAAACCCACGACCAATAAGTCTCTTCCCAGATAGAACTGTATTGTTGAGCAGTATTCTGTGATATCCTTCCTTCTTTAATGTTCCATTAATTCTCACTAGATCACAGACTTTATCACCTGCAAAACATCCCCACACCATGACTAACCCTCCACTGTGCTTCACCGTTGGCATCACACATTGCCTCACGATACGTTCTCCATGCAGGCGACGAACAAACATTTGACGATGACTTCCTAATACTTCAAACTTAGATTCGTCCATGAATAACACCTTGGACCATTGCTACACGCTCCAGTTTCTATGTTGCTGTGCCCATTGCAATCATTTCACCTTATTTTGATTGCATAATAATAGGTATATTGGCTGTTATGCACCACTTTAAACCTTGTTCATGAAGACACGTTGCACTGTTGAGACAGAGCTTGGAGTTGCTCGCATACTATTTACTTCCTTGCAAATTTCGGGTGCTGTTTGGGTCCTCTGACGTTTACTCTGTACACATATGAATTTATCTTCCCTGTATTAAAGCATTGGTGCCAAAACGTCTTTTTCACAACAGTATTATATTTTTTTAATAATATAAGTAGCAGTGCTAGCTGTCACAAGAGTTCAAGCTCAGTTTGTGGCAGACCACAGTAACGAGATCTAAGCTCAGTGTGTTGTAGAACATGCTACATCTGCTGACTAGAGATGTGTTTTTCCCTGACCTTCATGCTCGCCTCAATGAAATGTCTGCAATTCACAGCTCCGAAGCTGTGAACACACTGAAGGCAACACCGCAGAGGACTTTTTAAAATCGAAGTCAGTTGATGGCAGGCAACCCTTCAGAGGCTATTTTTGAAGTCGTTGGAAACCTGTTCACCCCCAAAAAATTATGGAACAACATCCTAACTCTAGTTGGTGTAGAGAAAGAACTGAGAAAATTATCATGTGCAGTTACAGTTAGTCCGCAAGCATTCTGTAGGACTACACAGTCTTCCAGAAAATGGTAAAAGAAAAAAACGTGTGTTCAGATACCTCTCCATTGAATAACTGCATTTTGTGCTCCCTGAAAAAGGACTATCCCAAATTTATGACAACCATTATACAAGCTGTATGGTACCCTATGTCAAATGTGGATGCCAAGTGCTCTTTCTCACATTATGATGGGGTAATAAGTGACCATAGGAGATGATTGAAACCAGAGAAAACAAACATTCTCATGATGATTGGATTTTCGAACAGGTAATTGATCTACTTTATATCTAGTTGATTTCTTCAATTAAGTGAACCTAATGGATGGTATTTCTATTTATAGTTTTTGGTTATCTCATTTTGACCAATTTGAGATTGAAGATATTTCAAGCAATATGGCAACAAATGATTTGTGTAACACAATGATAGTTAGCAGATAAGAAGTGTAGACATGATACTGTATAGGCCTTTGGGCTTATGCCATGTCATGAAAATAAGGTGAAATTCGTTACGTTTCGCTGAGAACTGTGCTCTGTGTCATCAGAAGAAAATCTTGACTGTCCATGAGAAAGGCTTCTTAAACAATGACTTTTTGAAATTTAGACATTATAATAGAAGTGGAAATGGTACATTCATTCGTCACCAGATGGCTCTTCAGACGTGACACAGCGCTAGCGTTCAAAGCTGAAACTGACCGAACCATCAGAATCAGTCTAAGAGGGTCACATAACATGTGTACGTAACATATGACATTGACAGGTGTATGGCATTGACACAAGCCGGGAATGAAACATCTGGCGATGTGGAACGTACAAATTTTGAAAACACTGAGACGAAATAACAATAGTGAAGGGACAGGGAAGGGAACTACCTACGTAAATCCTTAACGGCTGGCAACCAGGTATTACTTGATAGCCAGTGTCCCTTTAAAGATAAAAATTTCATGTTGTTCCGTATTGAACTGTATCACAATTAAATTGAAATAACAAATAACGTGGTTCAACCTATTCAATACAAGTAAATAAGAAATGTAGTGTTACATTCTTATTTGATTTTGAGCGGAAGCGGTACCGGTTTCGATCACCATTCTGGGTCATCATCAGCTGAATAAAAATTTAAAAAAACAATGCATAGGAAAACAAGAACTTACAGGATGAGTCTTTCACAAAAGCAGTTGAAGAAGCAATATAAGATAATAGGGATTAGCACTGCTTGATTTTAAATCAGAAAATCTAGAAGAAGTTGAAGGTCAGTCACTTGTATGAAGTAAGGCGCAATCCTCTGAAGAGTAGCATAACACACGCAATGTTCGGCACTGTGCCTCAAAATGTTTACGAGAAGAGATGAACAGTTAAGTGAGCCAGCCTGCATATACTATCAGGTGCGAAGTCACAGCATGATTTAATAAATATGAAGTCCCAAAATTGTGTAGAAGTCAAAGACGAGTCGCTTGAAGCAAGATTCTAGCTCCTGAAGATCAGTGCAACATACTCAGTGTCCAGCACTGTGCATTCAAATGCCAGCGAAACTCGGTGAATAGCTTAATGATCAAGCCTGTAATTGTTTCGGTTGTGAAAATATATATAATTTAATATAATTGAAGTATGTAAATAGGATCTTGTAGATTCTTTAGAATAGTTGACGTAAAAAACAATTGTGAAGAGAAAAATGGTAAAAAGCGCAATACCGGAAACAAATGAAAAACGCATATGCACAGTGCGCTACTTCTTGAAGATAAGAATTCGGGTCGTAATTGAGGTAGTCCAAGGAAGCGCAAGGCACAAGTCTAAATTTGAATGTTGCAAATACCCAAAATGCAGGTGGCACTATAGTATACAGTTCAATTCGGAAAGTAGGTGGTTTTTTTTTTAAATCGAGAGAAGAGGTGAAAAGAAAAGATAGGATAAGTTAATAAAGGAGGGGGATTAGTAGATAAGAGAAGATTAAAAGGATTGGAAGTTAAAAGAGGATGGGAAAGGATAGGGTAAGGAAATAAAGGAGAGGTAGTTTAGGGTGGGTTAGGAGGGTGAGGTATTGGAGGTAGAAAACATGGGTGGGAGCTGTGTAAGGCATGGAAAATTGAATTTGGGTTTTAAAATTTAGTATTTTTGAGAAGAAGAATTAGGAAGTCAAATAGAATATTGGGTTTTTCAGAAATGTCCTTTAAATTGAAATTAGGGTTGAAGTATTGGTCAAGGTGATCAAAACAATTTTCAGTAGTGTTTAGAAGGGGGCCTTTGTTAATGATTTTAGGTATTTTTATGTGTTTTTTAATATTGGTGAAACTATGCTTGGAGTCTTGTATGTGTTGTCCTATAGCAGAGAATCTGTTGTATTTAATGGCGTTGATATGTTCGGAGTATCTGATATTAAAGTTGCGTCCAGTTTGTCCGATGTACGAGGAGCTGCAATTGTTACATTTGAATCTGTATACTCCAGATTTAGAAAGAGCATTAGATTTATTTAGTGATATAGAGTTGTATAATATATCAAGATTTCTGTTATTGGTTCTAAAAGAAATTTTCATGTTGTGCTTTTTAAGAATATTGGTTATTTTATAAGCATCTTGAGTAAAAGTGGAAAATGCAGTGGGTTTGGTTTTGTCTTTTGATAACAAAGGCCCCCTTCTAAACACTACTGAAAATTGTTTTATTCACTTTGACCAATACTTCAACCCTAATTTCAATTTAAATGACATTTCTGAAAAACCCAATATTCTATTTGACTTCCTAATTCTTATTCTCAAAAATGCTAAATTTGTAAACTCGAATTAAATTTTCCATGCATCACACAGTTCCTACCCATGTTTTCTACTCCAATAACCCACCCTCCTCACCCACCCTAAACTACCCCTCTTTTATTTCCTTATCCTATCCTTTCCCATCCTCTTTTAACTTCCAATCCTTTTAATCTTCTCTTATCTACTAATCCTCCTCCTTCATTAATTATCCTATCTTCTCTTTTCACCTCTCCTCTCGATTAAAAAAAAACAAAAACACCTACTTTCCGAATTGAACTGTATACTATAGTGCCACCTGCATTTTGGGTATTTGTAACATTCAAATTTAGACTCATGCCTTGCATGCTACCTTGGACTACCTCAGTTCCGACCTGAATTCTTATCTTCAAGAAGTAGTGCGCTGTGCATATGCATTTTTCATTTGTTTCTGGTATTGCGCTTTTTATCATTTTTCTCTTCACAATTGTTTTTTACGTCAACAGTTCTAAAGAATCTACAAGATTCTATTTACACACTTAAATTATATTAAAATATATTAAATTGTATTATATATATTTTCACAACCAAAACAATTACAGGCTTGATCATTAAGCTAGTCACCGAGTTTTGTCGGCATTTGAAAGCACAGTGCTGGACATTGAGTATGTTGCGCTGATCTTCAGGAGCTGGCATCTTGCTTCAAGCGACTCGTCTTCGACTTCTACACAACTTTAGGACTTCATATTTATTAAATCATGCTGTGACTTCGCGCCTGATAGTATATGCAGGCTGGCTCACTTAAATGTTCATCTCTTCTCGTAAACATTTTGAGGCACAGTGCCGAACATTGTGTGTGTTGTGCTACTCTTCAGAGGATTGTGCCTTACTTCATATAAGTGACTGACCTTCAACTTCTTCTAGATTTTCTGATTTAAAATCGAGCAGTGCTAATCCCTATTATCTTATATTGCTTCTTCAACTGCTTTTGTGAAAGACTCATCCTTTAAGTTCTTGTTTTCCTATGCATTGTTTTTGTATTTTTATTTGACTGATGATGACCCAGATTGGTGATCGAAACCGGTACCGCTTCCGCTCATAATCAAATAAGAATATAACACTACATTTCTTATTTACTTGTAATTGAATAAATTGAACCACGTTATTTGTTGTTTCAATTTAATTGTTAGCCAGTGTCCCTGTTGAAATTGTTAGGATTTCTGCGTATTTCCACAGCTTCCCATATAATCCTGCACCTGTAGTGTCTAGTGTGGATAAGAGCTCGAGCATCTTGGAACATGACATCATGTCCCGACGATAGAGCATGCTCACCTATTGCCGATTTGTCTGGCTGGTTGACATGAATTTCATGTTCCTTGATACGGGTACCAATGGACCGGCACGTTTGGCCGATGTGTACCTTACTGGAAGTACAGGAAATTTTTTATACCCCAGGATGTAAAAGTGGGGACAATTTGTCCTTGGTTTTACTCAGACTGTGAGCAATTTTAGTGGCGGTGCCAAACACGGTTTTTATATTGTGTTTGCGGAGGACTGTGGCAATTCGATCTGCGATGTTGTGAATGTAAGGCAAATAGGTAGTTCTTCACTTCTTCCTTCTGTGAGCTTTGCTTGGTCATTTCTCTGGGATGTAGGGCTCTATGAATCTGCAAACCGCTGTAACCATTACCCTTGAACATGACTTTGAGCGTGTCCATCTCCACCTGGATATTTGATGGCTCACTAATTCGTCTCGCCCTCTTGGTTGACAGCTTGTTGACGAAATAACAAGAGTCCCTGACGTATGATTCAGTAGTCCTATGTGTGGTTGAAGCAATTTGCTTAGGTATTTAGCCAGAGCATACGTAGGAGAACCTATCACACTAATAGGTCTGAGGGGAACATCTTTTTTATGGATCTTAGGTAGTCCATATAATCTAGGGTCACTGCATGCCCCGGGGACAGATGTTTAGCCTCCTCTTTTGGAATTGAAGATTGCCTTAAGAGCTTCACGGTGGCATTGGACTCACAAGTGGTGGGGTCACGTGAACTCAGTCTGTAAACAGGCTCTGATAATATAGCCAAGATCTTATTCTTATTTCGCTGTCACTCCCCCTAAAATTCCCACTGAGGAATTAATTACTTCCGTTGAGGCAGCCATACACAAACTACCTATAGATGAGGCTGAGGGATTAAGACAGAAATGTGTGAGACTCATAAGGTCCGCTGTTGTACCTACGCTCAATTTAACAAGAGGCGAAAGGAGAGCTCTGGAGGAACTTAGAGATGATTCTGAACTGACCATTCTGTCAGCTGATAAAGGTAATCATAATCTATAAGTTTCATTTCCGTATTGATCGTAGCTACAACATAAGATTGATAGTGAAGCCTCCACCTTATCAATACATTTATATACATACTATCATTCACAGTACCGGTTTCAACCCTTCAAGGGTCATCCTCAGCTGACAATTACAAATATAGTTCTTAAAACATCACAATGGAAAATGTTGTACAGTCGTGACAATTGTCCAATTCAACAGACCGTCTAAAACAAATGATACAATTAAAATAGTAAAATAAGTCCTCTCTTCTTGGATTGTAAAAGGGTTACGTAGTATAAAAGGACATGTCATTTGCAAATGTTTTTGTTGTTTTGATCAGCGTAAAAATTGAAACTTGCAATGCTATGTATGCACTGATAGTGGTATTCTTGAAGTGTCCACTATTTTGCGTTAAAACTTATGGCTAATTGATTAAAACATTTCGAGGGTTTATTCTTGTAATAACTATATTGTTTGTTTTACCGTGTTCCTCTGCTGTTAGTATGAGCATCTTGAAGTGACTTGGACACTGTTTTTGAAGAATTGATGATGATGCTTGTTGTTTAAAGGGGCCTAACATCGAAGGTCATCGGCCCTTTTGAAGAATTGGGTAGCTGTCTAGTATTCAATTCGAGGCATATTAATATATATGTACAAGACTCATAATATATACTAATGCTGAGTTGATAGTAAAATGCATTTTATAAGAATAAAAATTTGTTTTAGCGACGTGCTCCTTAATTTGGTGTTGTATAATTTTATCAGGTGTCAATTTGTTTTACAATACTTGATATCTTGATTTTGAAAGATAGCGTGAAGGCTTCTTCCTTTTATGTTGTAGGCCGTATTTATTCTATATGTTGACACTGTTGTGCATTACACGGCAGCACGTCGAGTACTGTCTTTTTTTTGAAGGTTTCTTGAATTTATTTGAATATTTTTCGAGTTCAAATTTCATCATAATCTATAAGTTTCATTTCCGTATTGATCGTAGCTACAACATAAGATTGATACTGAAGCCTCCACCTTATCAATACATTTATATACATACTATCATCAGACAGTACTGCCTATTTGCCTTACATTCACAACATCACAGATCGAATTTCCACAGTCCTCCGCAAACACAATATAAA
Source organism: Anabrus simplex (assembly GCF_040414725.1). NCBI lineage: Eukaryota > Metazoa > Arthropoda > Insecta > Orthoptera > Tettigoniidae > Anabrus > Anabrus simplex. Next base: position 411,079,726 of record NC_090267.1, on the reverse strand, counting down.
AACCGTGTTTGGCACCGCCACTAAAACTGCTCACAGTCTGAGTAAAACCAAGGACAAATTGTCCCCACTTTTACATCCTGGGGTATAAGAAATTTCCTGTACTTGCGGTAAGGTATACATCGGCCAAACGTGCTGGTCCATTGGTATCCGTATCAAGGAACATGAACGTAATATTCATGTCAACCAGCCAGACAAATCGGCAATAGGTGAGCACACTCTATCGTCGGGTCATGATGCCATGTTCCAAGATGCTCGAGCTCTTACCCACACTAGACACTATAGGTGCAGGATTATATGGGAAGCTGTGGAAATACATAGAAATCGTAACAATTTCAACAGGGACACTGGCTATCAATTAATACCTGGTTGCCAGCCATTAAGGATTTACATAGATAGTTCCCTTCCCTGTCCCTTCACTATTGTTATTTCGTCTCTGTGTTTTCCAAATTTGTACGTTCCTCATCGCCCGATGTTTCATTCCAGGCTTGTGTCAATGTCATATGTTATGTGACCCTCTTAGACTGATTCTGATGGTTCGGTCTGCTTCAGATTCGAACGCTAGCGCTGTGCCACATCCGGAGAGCCATCTGGTGATGAATGAACGTACCCACTTCTATTATAACGTCTACATTTTAAAGAGTCATTGTTTAAGAAACCTTTCTCGTGGACAGTCGAGATTTCTTCTGATGACACAGAGCACAGTTCTCTGCGAAACGGCATAAGCTAAAAAACCTCATGCCTATAAGTATGGGCCGTGAAAGCATCAATGACAAAATAAGAATTGTATTTGTATGAACGTCTTTGTAAATATACGTACATAAAATACCTAATGGGCAGACTGCGAACAGACCGGAAGATAATTCCGATACACAAAGAGCCCAATGCCCTCATGTGGTGGATATTTTCAAGGAGCAAGAGGTATAAACATTCACATTAGTTGCTCTCATCCACAAATACATCGAACTACCTTGTTAACCAACTTCAGTCAATGCTTATCTCAGTCAGAAGATGATATTATTCCCATTGAGCATCAATATTTTGATCAAGAGGAGACTACGTTCCAGTCAGAATTAAAAGAATGGAAGAAGAAATTCACTCCTCCAGTGAAAACGATTCTGAGTTTGACACACTCGTGGGAATTGTCGGAATTTCTGAGTAACTATCCATCTCTTACCTGGTCCAAAACACTCTGCTACAAAATATTACTACGCCAGGAGAAAACAGCATCTCGGTCACCAAGGTAGAAAGTCCTCGAATCCACAACGTGCAACCAAGAGAGAACGCCAAGAAAGAAAATGTAAAAGTGATCATCAGCTCACTCTGTTTCAGTTCTACAATCAGCAAAAGAAAGCCATACATAGGTTGAATCCAAAATCTGAATCTTGCAGTGTTCATATTTCCAAAATATTTGCTACTTATTCCGATTTATTTTCCATCGAAAATTCCAATATAAGGCTTGATTACTGCTCCAAAATGAGTGACGTAGACTGTGTACAGCTAGATGAAACATACAGTCCTAGAATCACAAAAGAAGAAATTTCCGTAGCAACACGTCGAATTGCAATAGATACCGCTCCTGGTCCCTACCGTGTCCTGGTAAAAGTCATCAGGGACGACGCAGTATGCAAAATCATAGCAATAATTGCGACTCGAATGCTTTCAACAGGCAAAATACCCCAGTGTCTAAAGCATGCTAGAACCATGTTGATACATAAGTAAGGCAATGTTGAATGTCAAACTGGAAATCGGTATCGATCTGTTCGGTAATTAGATGTGTTATTGAAAGGGTATTAGATCAGCATTTGCTCTCCTTTGTAACTTTCAACGAACACCAAAGAGGCTTTAATGACCAGCCAGGATGCCTTATAAATACTTGCATTCTCAGAGCACTCCTCAAGACAGCAAAGACAGATAAGCAAGATGTTACCACAATTTTTTTATACATATTGAAAGCCTTCTACAGCTTCGGACATCAGCACCTAAATCCAACATTAGCTGCTGAGCCACTTCCATCTAAACTGAAGGAACTAATCATCAATCTACAGACTGACAATACAAGACAGATCGAAACTACTAAGGGTAAAACGAAGCCAATTCACTTGTTAAGAGGACTTATGCAGGGATCATCATTATCACGAGCATTATATAAGCTGGCCACAGATTTATTTTTTTATGAGATTACAGTAGAGAACCTACTACAAGAATATGGCAAATCAGTTTCTGCAGAATTGCCCCCTCTTAGTACTATGGGTTTCGCCAACGATACAGTCAATGTTGGCAAAAACAAGGGAGCAGTTCTTGAGTTGACACGCATTGCTATCACGTTGTTCCAGGAAATCGGTTTACAGATGAATGCCAACAAATGTGTGGGCATATGTATTGAGAAGGCGAAGCTCGTAGATGGAGTCCTCGATATTCACGAAAATTTTAAGATCAGTACTATTAACGAAAGGGAAGAATTCAATATCTTGGTGTCACTTTTAATGAAACACTCACCTTTGATGTGACCTCCTCTTTGAAAATCTTGCATAAGTAGTTAGATGCACTTTCAGCCTCACCTTTGTTAAAGGCAGATCAAAAGTTCATTGTTTTGAACAAAGTAGTCAGCCCTACTCGTGTATGCTTTTCAGACTGCTGAAATAAGACAAGTACCAGTTAGCTTCCTGAAAACCACTGACCAAATGTTAAAGAGCTCCCTAAAGGAAATTTTGCAGTTATCTACTGATACACCTGATAGTATTCTGTATTCTGATTTAATATTCAAAGGCCTCAGACTTTTCAAAATAACCTGGGAAGTACATCCGCAACAAATAAACACACACAACGCTCTTCGCCAAGCCAGCAGTAGCTACGTTTTAAAGAGGCATGATCTGTCATCCAAAACTGCATTGTTTACAAGCCCTCAACATCACAGATGTTAACAGATTCTCCAATAAAGGCAGTGACCTTCCAAATCTGAGAAAAATCTGCCAAGAACTAAGAAGTCATGAAATGGCAATTTGGTGCTCTTTGCCTCAGAAAGGGATCGGTGTAGAGCTTTATAAAGTGTACACTCCGGCCAACAATTGAATTAGGCATCACCAAGGACTTTCTTGTAGTGAATAGCGAGAGACAATCAAGATATCAAATGTTTCTGCAGTACAGACTATTCTGGGCAGAACTCGGGATGGAAATCTCTGTCGCAGATGTGTCAGAGAGAAAAAACACTGGCTCACATTCTGGGTTCTTGCCGCTGCGGTGAAGTACTGAGAAATTCACATCACCACAAAATAAGATCACTGATTGCAGAAGAACTCTGCAGTAAAAACTTCAGTGTGCATGAAAGTCCATGGTTTGTCTATGGCAGGGAGTACAAGACAAATTGACATAATTGCCTTTAAAGATAAAGACAAGAAAGGCTTCATTATCGATCCGACCATCCAATTTGAGCACCGTGTTGGCTAGCCTACTGAAGTCCACCTTGAAAAGCAGAACATTTACTTGCCTGCCATACCGTTCTACAAAAATAAATACCAGCTGAATGAAGTAGAGATTATCGGCCTAATGGTTGGTGCTCGTGGCACAATACCTGCCTTGTCCATAGAATTCTGGAGGAAGTTCAACCTGCCTATGAACAGCATTGAAATAATAGTTACCACCACCATACGTGGATATGTACACATCCTGAGATCTCATTTGTTCGGACCTCCATAATTTAAAATAATCCATATTACTGCTATATTTCGATACGATAGAACATTCTGTATTCTGATACGCTTTACTTTGTCCATTTTGGCAACCCGTAATTGCGGGAAGTCTTCGATTCACTCAATATATATTATTATAATTATTTTCATCTGCAATAGGTATGCAATTGGTTAACATGTAATAACACCACCAAGTTTCCTATTACACCAAAATCACCTTTTTAAAAAGCATGTTTTTTTTTTTAATTTTACACCCACATTGGAGCACTGAAATCAATCTATATACAGTCAAGTCTTATGAATATTGGTTACAAATTTGGTTGATATTTCTTCTTTTGTTCCCAGAAATGTTTCATTCTCTCTGACCTGGCTGCCCGTTCATCAGTTATGTTGTGCTGTTTGCGTGTATAGGTCTTCAGTTTAAGTCTCATGTTGTTATTTCTCAGGATCCTCTTCTCTTCACTGTTTTCAATTTGTTGAATTATCAAGCCTAATTCATTTAAATCTTCTTGGACTTCTTTGAACCAGTGATTTTTAGTTTTACTATTCCAAAAGTAGTTGAATAAATGTTTGAGTATCCTAGTCTCTGGTAGTCGTGATATGTGACAGAAAAAAGCAACTCTTCTTTTCCGCATTGTATCTCAGTCTCCTGGTATACAACTTCATTAGGTAGTAATCACCATCGTCCATCTACTTGGTGTTTTTTGTTTAGAATTGTTCTAATGATTCGTCTATCTATTTTCTGTAATTTATCTGTAGTTGATTTCGTACTCAAATTGAATAAGGTTTCACTAGCATAGGTTGCTTCAGGCTTAATAACGGAGTTGTAGTGTTTAAATTTTGCATTTATCGAGAGAGATTTCTTCTTGTATGTTGCCCAAGTAATGTGTTGAGCTTGTTTTAATTTGGTAATTCTATTTTCAACTGATATTTTCTCTTTTAAGTTCCAAGTTATAATCTCTCCAAGATGTATTATTTACATATTTTACGCCCACATTGGATCACTTAAATCAGTACATTTTAGTTAATTTCTTCTCTTTCTTCTCCCAGAACTTTCTCATCCTCTCCGACCTGGAAGCGCTTTGTGTGTCCGATATAGTATATTGTTTCCGTTCAACTGTTTTTAGTTTGAGACTTATGCTTTTGTTCTTCAAAATCCTCTTCTCTTTTCTGTCTTTGATTTGTTGCCGAGTTATACCCAATTCTTCCAAATCATCCTGAACTTCTTTGAACCAGTTATTATTGATTTAATTTTTCAAAAAGTAATCAAATAGTTGTTTCAATATCCTGGTGTCTGGTGATCTTGATATGTGACAGAAAAAGGAAATTCTTCTTTTACGCATTGTAGATATTATTGATTCACATTCACGATAGACAATGTTGTTAGGCAACAATCTCCACTGTCCATCATCTTGGTGTTTTTTATTAATAATTGTTCTAAGAATTCTTCTATCAGTTTTCTGTAATTTGTCTGTTGTAGATTTTACATTTAATTTGAATAAAGTTTCACTAGCATACGTTGCTTCTGGTTTAACTATGGATTATAGTGTTTCAGCTTAGCATTTATCGAAAGAGTTTTTTTTTTTTTTTTTTAATAGGTTGGCCAGGTAAGTCTTCGTGCTTGTTTAAATTTAGTCGTTCTGTGTTCTATTGCTTCTTTTTCATTTGTGTTCCATGTTATTATTTCCCCAAGATATTTGAATTTCTGAACAATTTTAATCTCTTTATTACTGTTCAGTTGAATAACTGATAAATCAACTTTAAAAGTTGGCATCATTTCTGTTTTTTCAAATGAAATTTGTAATCCCATTTTTTTGCTATAATTTCTAGTTGTACAATTTGAAATTTAGCCTCTTTTATTATATTTGCAAGTAATGCTAAATCGTCCGCAAAAGCAAGGCAGTTGAGTTTAATATTTCTACTGATCTTGATAGTTGGTTGGCATTTCTTGTTCCATTCACGCATAACCTTCTCCAATGCACAATTTAAGAACAGTGGTGAAAGTCCGTCTCCTTGTCGAAGTCCAGTTCTTATAGTGAATGATTCTGATAATTCACCTCTAAATTTAACTTTTGCCTTCGTATTTTAAAAGTCATACTAATGAGGTTAACAAGTTTTTGGCGTAAGATATTTAAATTTATTAACAACCTTAATTTGTTTGTTATTAGTCAGTGTGATAGGTGATGTTTCCACTTTGAAGGATGGCATCATTTCATGTTTTACTAAAAAATAAAATCATTTTCACAGAGCTCTACGTATAGGCGACCTGCACATCTGGGTATAGGATGCTGATGAGATAAAGAGAGGGTGAAACCTAGTGTCGGCACATAGCCTATTTCTGTCGAATAACACCAGGATGTCTGATGAAGGCTTTATGTCGCCATTTGATGGATGAATCACCATCAACTGCGTCATATACCTTCACTCCATATGGACCCTTCAGAGAGCTTTCGACATGTACTAGTGATTGGAAATTGTATACCATCACCCCTTTTTATCCTGTTGACCAACATTCTGATGGCAAAAATTTCTTCCACCAATGGGAAGCAAATTGGCTAACTACGATGTGTGATTATTCTTCATGATTTTTCCAAACTTAACTAGAAAGGCTGGAATAATTTATAAATTCTAGTCATAGTACACGTCATTTTTTTAATGTCTTAAATTCTGGCATGATGATGTTACAATTTTCACTCACACAAGATGTTTAGACTGATCTCTCTGATGTTCCCAGCCAAATTGAATGCCTAATATTTTTGTGTTCCTCTCTCTCTCTCTTTTTTTTTTTTTTTTTTTTTTTTTTTTTTTTTTTTTTTTTTTTTTTTTTTTTTTTTTTTTTTGTGAAGTGTTGTTCTTTTGCTTTCTGCAGGATCTACCAGGCTGTGGGTCACCTTCCAGAATTAGTAAATGCACTTGACAGTGAGGGAAGCTCACCTGCTGTGAGATCAATGTTTGTAGAACCTTTACGTGAATTGTTGAGCGACATGGCTCGCTTCCAGGAGATGGTTGAGACTACATTGGATATGGATCGAGTGGAGCAAGGAGATTTTCTAGTCAAACCAAGTTTCGATGAAGATCTGCAGGGTAGGTAGAAATACACATTTCTACTATAGATAATTCTTTGATCTTCTGATTTTCTGTTAAGAAAGTTAAGTCACCCACTAGTCAGTGCTTTGTGAAAAGTTTTCCAAATGAATTCTACTCACGTCACGGTGCCTTTGAAGCATTTCTTCAGTTTAGCATTAAATTAATATAACATATAATTTAATACAATATTCTTTTGAAATTTGGACTAAGATTTATTGAAATTGCATGTGAAAGATAAAACTGCATGTTATGTTTCACAAAGACTTGCTCTGCTTATTCAGAAGAGGTCTGTGACAGACCCCAACAACTGTACTGTTTACCAAATTAGGAAGAACTTCATCATGAATCAGCAAATATACAATTACGTTCATACTTACTTTAAATGTGCAAAAGAAACTTTAATAAAAAATTGACTGCCTGGGCATTAGGAAAGGAAGATCAGTTGTGTCCTCTCATTTTGGGCAATCAGTCTTATTATTATTATTATTATTATTATTATTATTATTATTATTATTATTATTAGAAAGGGAAGGGCAGAGTCTGGGGTAGGGCTCTTTATCAGGAATACCATTGCACGCAAAATAGTTTCTGTTAGGCATGTAAATGAGCAAATGATGTGGGTAGATTTGTCAGTGGGAGGAATTAGGACAAGAATTGTGTCCGTGTATTCACCATGTGAGGGTGCAGATGAGGATGAAGTTGACAAGTTTTATGAAGCATTGAGTGACATCGTGGTCAGGGTCAACAGCAAGGATAGAATAGTGCTAATGGGCGATTTCAATGCGAGAGTTGGGAATAGAACTGAAGGATACGAAAGGGTGATTGGTAAATGTGGGGAAGATATGGAAGCTAATGGGAATGGGAAGCGTTTGCTGGACTTCTGTGCTAGTATGGGTTTAGCTGTTACGAATACATTCTTCAAGCATAAGGCTATTCACCGCTACACATGGGAGGCTAGGGGTACCAGATCCATAATAGACTATATCTTAACAGACTTTGAATTCAGGAAATCTTTTAGGAATGTACGAGTTTTTCGGGGATTTTTCGATGATACAGACCATTATCTGATCTGTAGTGAACTAAGTATCTCTAGGCCTAGGGTAGAGAAAGTGAAATCTGTCTGCAAACAAATAAGGGTAGAAAATCTCCAGGACGAGGAAATTAGACAGAAGTACATGGCTATGATTAGTGAGAAGTTTCGAACAGTAGACAGTAAGCAGGTTCAGGATATAGAAAGTGAATGGGTGGCATACAGGGATGCTGTAATAGAAACAGCAAGGGAATGCCTAGGAACAACTGTGTGTAAAGATGGGAAAAGGCGAACATCTTGGTGGAATGATGAAGTGAGAGCAGCCTGTAAACTTATAAAGAAGGCTTATCAGAAATGGCTCCAAACAAGGGCCGAGGCAGACAGGGATTGGTACGTAGATGAAAGAAACAGAGCGAAACAAATAGTTGTTGAATCCAAAAAGAAGTCATGGGAAGATTTTGGTAATAACCTGGAAAGGCTAGGTCAAGCAGCAGGGAAACCTTTCTGGACAGTAATAAAGAATCTTAGGAAGGGAGGGAAAAAGGAAATGAACAGTGTTTTGAGTAATTCAGGTGAACTCATAACAGATCCCAGGGAATCACTGGAGAGGTGGAGGGAATATTCTGAACATCTTCTCAATGTAAAAGGAAATCATCATGGTGGTGTTGCAAACAGTCAAGCTCATGGGGAGGAGGAAAATGATGTTGGTGAAATTATGCTTGAGGAAGTGGAAAGGATAGTAAATAAACTCCATTGTCATAAGGCAGCAGGAATAGATGAAATTAGACCTGAAATGGTGAAGTGTAGTGGGAAGGCCGGGATGAAATGGCTTCATAGAGTAGTAAGATTAGCATGTAGTGTTGGTAAGGTACCTTCAGATTGGACAAAAGCAGTAATCACATATCTATAAGCAAGGGAACAGGAAGGATTGCAACAACTATCGAGGTATCTCATTGATTAGTATACCAGGCAAAGTATTCACAGGCATCTTGGAAGGGAGGGTGCGATCAGTCGTTGAGAGGAAGTTGGATGAAAACCAGTGTGGTTTCAGACCACAGAGAGGCTGTCAGGATCAGATTTTCAGTATGCGCCAGGTAATTGAAAAATGCTACGAGAGGAATAGGCAGTTGTGTTTATGTTTCGTAGATCTAGAGAAAGCATATGACAGGGTACCGAGGGAAAAGATGTTCGCTATACTGGGGGACTATGGAATTAAAGGTAGATTATTAAAATCAATCAAAGGCATTTATGTTGACAATTGGGCTTCAGTGAGAATTGATTGATGGTAGAATGAGTTCTTGGTTCAGGGTACTTACAGGAGTTAGACAAGGCTGTAATCTTTCACCTTTGCTGTTTGTAGTTTACATGGATCATATGCTGAAAGGTATAAAATGGCAGGGAGGGATTCAGTTAGGTGGAAATGTAGTAAGCAGCCTGGCCTATGCTGACGACTTGGTCTTAATGGCAGACTGTGCCGAAAGCCTGCAGTCTAACATCTTGGAACTTGAAAATAGGTGCAATGAGTATGGTATGAAAATTAGCCTCTCGAAGACTAAATTGATGTCAGTAGGTAAGAAATCCAACAGAATTGAATGTCAGATTGGTGATACAAAGCTAGAACAGGTCGATAATTTCAAGTATTTAGGTTGTGTGTTTTCCCAGGATGGTAATATAGTAAGTGAGATTGAATCAAGGTGTAGTAAAGCTAATGCAGTGAGCTCGCAGTTGCGATCAACAGTATTCTGTAAGAAAGAAGTCAGCTCCCAGACGAAACTATCTTTACATCGGTCTGTTTTCAGACCAACTTTGCTTTATGGGAGCGAAAGCTGGGTGGACTCAGGATATCTTATTCATAAGTTAGAAGTAACAGACATGAAAGTAGCAAGAATGATTGCTGGTACAAACAGGTGGGAACAATGACAGGAGGGTACTCGGAATGAGGAGATAAAGGCTAATTTAGGAATGAACTCGATGGATGAAGCTGTACGCATAAACCGGCTTCTATGGTGGGGTCATGTGAGGCGAATGGAGGAGAATAGGTTACCTAGGAGAATAATGGACTCTGTTATGGAGGGTAAGAGAAGTAGAGGGAGACCAAGACGACGATGGTTAGACTCTGTTTCTAACGATTTAAAGATAAGAGGTATAGAACTAAATGAGGCCACAACACTAGTTGCAAATCGAGGATTGTGGCGACGTTTAGTAAATTCTCAAAGGCTTGCAGACTGAACGCTGAAAGGCATAACAGTCTATAATGATGATGTATGTATGTATGTATGTATGTTATTATTATTCATATTTGTTTCATTGTTAAGTAATAGCCAGCCATTTGGCATGGTGGATTATCCATTTGACATGTATGGACGTTTATAGGTAAGAGACTTTTCACAGTAAATTTACGTAAACAAAGATGGCTTAGGGATGTGGCAACTCCATCGCCCAGTGGGCAACCACTGCAATTAGCCACCCGAGTCTTGGCAGGAAAACCATAGCTCCTTGGGTTAAGAAGAAATGCCAACCCAGAACCCTTGAACATCTGGGGTTATCTTTCACCTTTCTAGGTCACATCTAGAATTATTGTAAACCCTGACTTTGGTCAGAAATGTTTCGATCAGAAGATTGGACAATCAACCGAACATTAAGAGCCTTCTAACTAATAAATCCACCGGCTTGGACCAAAAACCCAAGCAAAGACATCATTCGGATATGGTGGGATGTCACTTAGAAGATCAACGTGAATCAGAGCACCTGGTAAGCCCAACAGACATGCAGGCACAGCAATTTAAGAAGAAACTTAAATTCAACAAGAAAGGAAAGTTTTCATACTTTACGGCATTAAATATTAACTCGCTAGTGAAACTTGGTAAGTCGAAGCACTTAACAGATGTAATGGATCAATATAAAATCTTAATAACAGGACTTCAAGAACTTTGAAATATAGATCAGGATCCAATTGAATCAGGAGGATATAGTCTCCATAAAGGACCCCCAGGGAAAAGGGTAATGAAGAATGTCCCTCAATTCGGAATGGGATTTCTGGTTCGTAATAGTATAATAGACTCAATAGAAGACCTCTCCTTGAGCACTGCAAGGACAGCAACCTTAACAATTAAAGTAGAAAACAAAACCTACACCTTGATAAATGTACACGCACCAACAAATGATAAAAACAGAAAGGATAGAGAAGAGGTGGACAAATTTTGGGAGGAACTCGACCATATGATATCAGACATCCCTGATGCACATGTTAAAATCATGCTGCGAGATTTTAACGCAAAAATGGGGCGAGAAAGGCGATACTGCCTAGTAGTAGGAAAATGGCCAGCTCATAAATTAACAAACAGGAATGGTCAAAGGTTAATTGAACTTTGTACAGACCATGGATTTATTTTGGAAACTACCAGATTTAATTGGCGACCACACAAATTAATGACCTGGTAGTGTCCTAAGATAAAATTGGGGAATTCCAAATTGATCATGTTGCAATGGATAAAAATTTATAATGGCAGAGTTCTCCGTTGAGTAGACATTGATTCAGATCATTACATATCCAAAATAAAAATCAAGTTAACACCAAAGGGAAAACGTAAGCCTGTCCAATCCGATATGAAGAAAAATTTTGACCCTACTTATTTAATGAATAATGAAGTATACTTGGAGAGATCTAAAACACACTAAGTGCGACTTAGAGGTGAGAATTAATAAATTGAAATCAGTAGCTGAAGAACTTGCTCCAATTAAAAGGAGGAAGAAACATGTCTGGTGGAACTAGGAGTGGGATAAGGCAATTCAAACAAGGCACAAAGCATTTTTAAATGATCTACAAAGAAAAACTGACTAATCCAGAGCACAACTAACTAATGCTAGAAGACAAGCGGCTAAAGAAATTCGAAGAATTAAAAGGAATCATCAGAATGAAATGCTCAGAACAATAGATGAATCATTCAAGCAACATAAAACAAGGGATTATTACAAGACGTTTAAACAGTATCAGTCTAAGTATACTCCACCAACACTTATGCTGAAAAATGAAAATGGGAAAATGGCACATAACAACCAAGACAATGATAATATCTTGGCAGTCTACTTCAAAAAATTACTCAACTGCGAAGACCCAACAGAATGTCTGGAGTTTGACCCTAAACCAAAAAACAAAACACCACTAGAAAAGGTTATATCACCAACACATGAGGAAGTGATCAAAGCCATTAACTTGCTTAAGAACTATAAAGCAGCAGAAGAAAATAGTTGGTTGCAGAATTAAGGAAGAATACCAATGATCAAACTCTCCGAAACTTGCATAAACATATTATTGACATATGGAACTCCAAAAAAATGCCTGGGGAATGGAACTCGGCAATAATCCACCCCTTACACAAGAAAGGTGATAAGTCAGATCCCAATAATTATAGAGGGATATCCCTTGTTGATGTCATATATAAGATCTTTTCTAAAATTATTCACTCAAGAATACAGGAACAACTGGACCAAGAACTTGGAGAATACCAAGGAGGATTTTGGCCAGGTAGAAGTTGTCCAGATCAAACAATCAGTCTTAAGTGGATTATGAAGCATCAAAGAGCTCGAAGTAAGAACCTAGTCGTCACTTTTGTTGACTTCAAAAAAGCTTATGACAGTATTCATCGGGAGTCATTATTGAATACCTTCAAGAATTTGGTGTTCACAGAAAAACTGATCAACGTTGGAATCACTCTCAAGAATACTAAAGCAAAAGTTAAATTTAGAGGAGAATTGTCAGAGCCATTTACAATCAAAACTGGACTTCGGCAGGGGGAAGGTCTCTTACCTATTTTGTTTGTGTACTGGAGAAGGTCATGCGAGAATGGAGAAAGAAATGCTAACTGAACATCAAGATTGGTAGAAATATAAAACTAAACTGCTTAGCATTTGCAGACGATCTTGCACTACTGGCAAATAATGTGGAAGAGGCTAAAGTCCAAATTGAACAACTAGAAAACATAGCAGCAAAAGTGAGATTACAAATTTCATTCAAAAAGACAGAAGTTATGCCAACCTTTGAGGTGGACACCCCTGTCATTCATCTAAACGATAACAAATAAATTAAGGTTGTAAAAAAGTTCAAGTATCTTGGGGAAATTATAACTTGGAACCTAAATGAGAAAGCCTCAATAGAATACAGAACAATAAAACTGAGACAAGCACAACGAGTCACATGGTCAACATATAGGAAGAAATCTCTTTTGATAAACACCAAATTCAAACATTATGGTTCAGTAGTTAAACCTGAAGCAACTTATGCAAGCGAAACTCTGTTTAAGTTGAATACCAAAGCAACAACGGATAAAATCCAAAAAATAGACAGAAGGATCATTAGGACAATCATCAATAAAAAACACCAAGTAAATGGACAATGGAGACTGCAGCCTGATGAAATAGCCTATCAGGAAAATTAATCAATTGTGGATACAATGCGAAAAAGGAGAACTGCCTTTTTCAGCCACATAGTAAGACTGCCAGAGACCAGACTACTGAAACAATTATTCAATTTCTTTTGGAAAAGTAAAACCAAGAACAACTGGTTTGTTGAGGTCCAGAATGATTTAGAAGATCTGAATATAACAATGAAACAAATTGCAGAGAGAAAAGGCAAGAGGATTCTGAGAAGTAGAGATACAAGACTAAAATTAAAAATAGCCAAACAAAAACAGTACACCATTACAGATGAAGAGGGCGGCCAGGTCAGAAAAAATTTAGTTTTGGGAAGAGAAGAGGAAGTTGAGAAAACATTACAACTAATATTGTGAAGACTGTAGTGTATATGGATTGATTTAAGTGCTCCAGTGTGGGCGCAAACTATGTAAATAAGTAAATAAACAAATAAACAAAGATGGGAGAACTCCATCAATGCAGACCTAAGAATCTGTGTCATACAGCCAGCAGATGCCCAGAACAGAGTGAAGTGGCAATGAAAGATCCAACAAATGGACCCTGCACCTGTAGCACAATGCTAAGGAGATAAGTCCTTTTCAGGTTCCACTGCATTTGTAGTTAAAAAGCCATTGAGAATCAATACTTAAAGAGTTGATATTGGTTGCTATTAAACCTCATGCCAATCCCGTGATGTAGCGTTAACATGTCTTCCTTATACTTAGAGGCCCCTGGTTTGATTCTCGGCCAGTTCACCTATTTTTATTTTGGACTGAGGGCTAGAAGGAGGCTCACTCAGGCTTGTCAGATGAGCTAAGGAAGCTGTCTGATAAGACAGGTAGTGCACCTGGTAACAGAAGCCAGCAGTATGACTGCGAGGATGTCACACTGACCACATGACAGGCAAGCCAGTGGCCTATGTGCACCGTGGGTTTTTTTTACCGTGAGAGAATCATCAGATGATATGAGGTAAAGTGGGGAAACAGGAAGGTGGAGGGGAAAATGTGTATTAAGTTTTATACCACCACTGCAACTTACAGCATTTTCTTTCATTTGTATTCGTATTGGAAAACTTTTCTCTTTCAGTACTTCCAACAGTGTAATTAATCTTTGGTATGTATTTGTGGTTTAATATTAAAGAATGTCTTTTTTGCAGAATATCGTCGTATTATGGACGAATCAGAAAATGAAATACGGAAATTGGTTGTAAATGTTGCTTCTGACTTAGGACTTGAACCTAACAAAGGTCTTAAGTTAGAATCTAATGCACAACTTGGATATTTCTTTAGAGTTACACTGAAGGTAAGTCTTTATAATAATTTGTTTTACACCACTGTAGTACTATACAGTATATTAGTCCCTTTTTATTCCCAGCTGTTCTGTGTTATTTTAAGCAACTTTTGTGCTCTTCTCTTGGTCTCCATTGCCATACATGTCTTGCTCCTAACATATTCATATTTCTAATAATAATAATAATAATAAATATGGAAGAAATTGAAGGTGGAAAAGTTGAGTGATAAAGTGGAGAAAAATAATCCGATTTGGTTCGGACACAAATACATGAGTGAAGAAAGAGTATTGAAACAAACTGTAGAATTGCTGACAGAAAGAAAAGGGGCCAATAAGACTCAGATTATCATGGATGGATCTGGTGAAAAACAACTTAAAGCAATTGGTAGCAACGCTAGAAATTGTGAATAACATACTTCATCTCATTCTTTATCATCATCATCTATATCTATTTGCCTCGGCCAGCTCCCATCGGGTTGGGATGTTTATGGCACCTTTCCATCTTCGTCTGTCCAAGCCCCACTATTCATCCTTAAAGCTGCGTCTGCACCAGAGGTGGCTCGCTAGGTACTTGGCGTTTGGGTGGTCACCTGGATGACTAACCCAAGCAAACAAACAGTCTAGAACACTGGAGACTTTTTTTTTTTTTTTTTGCTATGGGCTTTACGCCGCACCGACACCGATAGGTCTTATGGCGACGATGGGATAGGAAAGGCCTAGGAGTTGGAACTGGTGTGAAAATGGGAAACCACAGAAAACCATTTTCAGGGCTGCCGATAGTGGGATTCGAACCTACTATCTCCCGGATGCAAGCTCACAGCCGCGCGCCTCTACGCGCACAGCCAACTCGCCCGGTACACTTGAGACTGACCCATACACAGCCGCCCGGGAATCATGGCAGGTAGCTTTCCTTGAGGGCTGATCTCTTCCACAACTCAGCCATCTTCAAGGGAAATATATATAACATGTCCTGACTGTCAAATTCCTCATCGCCAAGCCAAAACCGCTGAAACTATAATAATGAAATTTGGTTAACAGTTACTTGCTTAGCCTTCGCAGATGACCTCACACTCTTAGCTTCAAGTATGGAAGAAGCTACGTACCAGCTATACTCCCTAGAACGCATAGCAGCTAAAGTAGGACTAAAGATCGCTGTCAATAAAACACAATTTCTGACCAACATAAGAGAAGCACCGAACTTCATTTCTTTGGGGAACAAACTAATACACAAGGCCAACTCATTCAAATATCTTGGAAAATGGATAACTCCAAATGTTAATGAGGACCTTGCAATGAAGAGTAGATGCACTAAATTAGAAAGAGCTTATCATCTTTGTAAGAACATATACAAGTCTAAATCCCTCTCCTTGGATCTTAAACTTAGACACTACAGCACCATAGTAAGACCATCTGTACTGTACGCCTCAAAATGCCTAAACATGACCCGGAAGGGATAACTCAGAAAACTGGAACTGAAAGAGCGAAAGATCCTCAGAAGGATTATGGGTCCCATTAAAGAAGGAGATGACTACAGAATCAGGCACAACAAGGAACTGTACAGTAAAATAGAGAGCATCACAACAGCTATGAGGAAGAGAAGACTAATGTTCTATGGTCACGTAGTCAGGATGGACAGCCAGAGACTCGCTTCAAGGATCTTCAACACTGTATCTAGAGGGAAAGCAACAAATGCCAAATGGACGAATTTAGTGCGGAAAGACCTACAATACCTAAACATTGATCACATTGACATTTACAACCGAGATAAGTTCAGAAAGTTAGTCAAGACATCTGACTCTCTCCAGTAACTAACAACTAAATCACTGCGTCCAGGAGTAGGAGTGAAATGGACTTAAGAAAGAAAAGACATTCATAGCGCTAGAATGAGGGAATACTGGGCTAAGAGGAAGAAAAGAGCTCACCAGAGTTAAGAACCATGTGGTCCATCGTAGGCCTAAACGAAGAAGAAGAAGAAGAAGAAGAAGAAGAAGAATGAATGAATGAATTAAATTTGGTTAGCGGTTTCATTTTATAATGTAGAGAATTATTAAAAGAGATTTTTCAAAATTCTGCCCATATAGAGGTCATAAAGGGGATCAAAGATTATAAGGTGAAACGTTATTTAACACATACAGATTTACTTAAATCTTGGTAAGAGTACTCCAAAATGTAAATAAACACTATTTTGGCATCAATCCAAAGGGGTAGAAAGTTTATGTAAAAGTTTGTATTGGAGAAAATATTTTTTTCGTCGGAATTGCTTGTAACTTAGCATAAATACTCTATAAAACAAATAATGAAACACGTATGGTATTTCAGCATTTCCCAAAATTCTATCCTTAAACTTTTATGGAATATGACCAAAATGTCCATGGAATGGTTGCGCGAACATCTTGTGACGTGAAAGTGTGCAGACTGCAACTATATTCTTCTATTGCACTCAGAAACCTGAATTTAAAATGTGTAAACTTGATGTTGTTCTTGCTTATTTCTTTCTGTTCTGTAAATACCAATATAAAAATTGTTTGCTGCTGCTTCATTTCAGGGGCTGGGAACATTGCAGATCATCCGCCAATAAGTTAATGATAATATTATGGATTTAATGCACCGCTAAGTACGTTTATGGTTTTTGGAGATCCTGAGGTGCCAAAATTTTGTTGTGTGAGAGGTCTTTTATGGTAATGCTATGTGCACGCGCATGCGCGCGCACACACACACACACACACACACAAGGCTGTTATATTTAAGTACCTCCAAATACCATCGGACTGAGTCGGGATCAATACCGGCACCTTGGGCTGTACTGTCTGAGCTACTCAGCCTGACAGAGTAATATTTTTCTGCTGAGGTCTTCCAGTGTTTCTGAGGACTTCTTTTGCATGCTATCCTACTGTTATTTTCATTGTTCTAAGAAATATCAGCCGTTGTATAGTAGTGATACATGAATCACCCTAGAGAAAATAACACAGTGACTTGCTGTGTGACAGTTCATCTGTTACCTTCTAGTAGAATGTGTGGCATATAAGTCTCTGGTAAGATTCCAACTAGAGTATGGTGTCAGTGTATGGAACCCTCACCAGGATTACTTGATTTAAGAACTGGGAAAAATCCATAGAAAAGCAGCTCGATTTGTTCTAGGTGTTTCCGACAAAAGAGTAGCGTTACAGAAATGTTGCAAAGTTAGGGCTGGGAAGACTTGGGAGAAAGGAGACGAGCTGCTCGACTAAGTGGTATGTTATAGTACCAATATAGATGGTCCGTTATTGGACATTATAAATTTTCCAGCTAACTCATTCCTGGTTGCCAGATTTTTGCCCTAGTGTGCTAAGTTGGGCTCATCAGTTGGTAAATAGCACACCTACCAAGATGCATGGCTAGTGCATACCGTGGAGGCCACTATGTAGGCTACTTGGAGTCACCGACAGTGCCAAATGCACTATGAGAGACTTTGTCTCATTTTCAAAAAATTGATGCCTGCTTCAACTGAGGGAAGACGTGGAGAGAAGAGGATGGAATTGGGAATCTGTCTTGGACAACGAAATGTTTTTGAATAGGCAACTTTGGAAGACGGGTCAAACACCCTACCCGGCGTGCTGGAAGGTCAAATCGGTGATGATGATGATGCCTGCTTGGCCATCAGATGATGTAGATGTTGATTCCTGTAGGAAACCTGAAATATTTGCCCTGAATGAGTAAATTTACATTACCAATATAGTTGGTCCGTTATTGGACATTATAAATTTTCCAGCTAACTCATTCCTGGTTGCCAGCGTTTCGCCCCAGTATGCTAAGTTGGGCTCATCAGTTGGTAAATAGTACATCTACCAAGGCGCATGGCTAGTGCATACCGTGGAGGCCACTACGTAGGCTACTTAGAGCCATCGGAAGTTCATAAAGGCTGTGTGGGCAGGCTAGGAGGCAAGTACTTTCCCATCTGCACACGTTTGGTTCATATTGTCACGTGATAGTGTTGAAAATAATTATAGCGGTTCTGTCAACTACTTCAATGATATGACTGTTGCGTTTTCATACTTATGAAGTTTTATGCGAGTTAGTGGCAACTGGACAAAAAAATTTGACAATTTTCGAGCACTATTGCAATGGAGAGCTGTAAAAAAGCCTTATCTCATGGACATGATGGTTGTTTCATGAAGATGGGTCAACTACATTCATTTCTGAATCTGACAACTGTGGTTGAACACCCACCTCTAAGAGCATATTAGAAAACTTTGTGCCAGATTTACAGACACCATTAGAAAGAAACAGCTCATACAGTCTGCTACTAAATACCAACAAAAAAATCCTGAGAATTTCATAGAGCAATAGCAGCTAATTACCAGCAAAACCATCTGGAGGTTCACAGAGCTGCAGCAGCTAATTACAGTACCAGCAAAATCTTCTAGAGATTCCCAGAGCAGTTGTTCATAGACGTGAGCAGAATAATCCAGGACGATGATTGGAAAGGCGATTGCTTCCATGGAAGATGAAAGCTTTTTCTGGGATGAAATATGATTCGAAATGAAACCGATAAAACTGTGTCTTATGAGTCATAAATAAGTTTAAAGCGGAGTCACCCTGAATGTGCTGTAACACTGTTAAAGTGCAGCTTCTGGCTTGGTTTTTTTTTTTTTTTTTTGCCTCTCCTTGAGCCAGTCCATAGTTTGATCATGAGTCTACATCCTAAGTACGTACATTTCATGGACTACATTAGGAAAATGACTTCTTTTGGAGTGAAACAAATTATCGAAGGTGGATTTATATATCACTTAATTGGCAGTCTGCAACCTTTTCCTCAACAAGACCCTCAATTCCTGCACATTTACTGTATTTTGTTGGAGAGGATGAGAGAGAGAGAGAGAGAGAGAGAGAGAGAGATGCTTATGATGCACCAAATTCCCTGATGTAAAGCAAGGCCTGGTAAAACAATCGCAGGTGATGTTGCACCATAAACCCATGCATAAAGGACTTTAAAAGTTCTCGAGAAAGGAGAAAGTACTTCAGAATTGTAAAAATTTAAAGTTGTAATACACGCTGATAGAAAACCAGCCAGTGCTTATATAGAAGACGCTTTAATGTACCAACAGCAAGTGAAGTAGCATTAGTCATAGTTCAACAACAGTTTGAGAAATTAGATATTGTATTACAAAGTCATGGTAACAAATTACGACACATCAGTGAAGGGCATCATTCGTATGATGGTACTTTTCTCCCGTGGTGAAGATGGTTACTCCATTGACATCTCCCAGATTGATCTGAAAACAAAACTACCCCTTTGAAAAACAGTTTCTGCATTAAACGTTTATTCATACCCTATCATGATCAGGCAAATGGAAACCAACAATTTACTGTACTGTCAACCTCTTTTTAGTCGATACTTAGTTGATAATATACACACAGAAATTGAGACATAGCGTTTAAATTCCATCAGAAGCAACCAGCTGCAACTCAGAGCTGATAGAGATGCTATAGGGAGACAAGATACTGATGTTGCTTGGCTTGGTCAGATGGTAGTGCTTCCATCATCTTTCAGTGGGTCACCACAGTTTATGCATGAAAAGACTCAGGATGCCATGACATACGTTTGCTATTATGATCATCCTGATCTATTCACTACATTTGCATATGATTCTTAATGGAAACAAATTGCAAATGCATTATTGCCTGGACAGAAGCCTCATGACCATCGTATCATAGCTAGGGTATTTCACTTTTGCTTAAAAGTGAAGGTGTTACTGGCATTGATAGCAAAGGGGAGTATGTTTGGGGAATTTCATCGTTTTATATATTCTGTAGAATGGCAAAAGTGTGGCTTGCCTCATACACATTTTGTTGTGTCTACAACAACGCATTTCTCCAGATAAATGGTAGTATTATTTGTGCGGAGATACCAAACTCTATGAAAAACACTTTCCTTAATGAAATTATTAAGGCCAATATGTGCATTTAGAGAAAATGGCCAGCATGTCTATTTTACCCAAATTACTCAAATCAGTTGACGAATATGACTAGCAATTCAACATAAACTACTCATTTAGCTTTTTTGATTTATGTAAAACAGGTGATTTTGCAAAAAAAAAAAAAAAAAAAAAAAAAAACTTCTTTATGTTTTAGTTCCCTCCTATTACGAATGGAAATATTATAGATTTGAGAGAAGAAAATGTGGAAATGACATCGATGGCTGGCTGGAAATGTAGAAATACCAGGCTTTAGGCAGGGCATATACCATCCACCCTAATAACACTGATAATTATTGTCTTCACCTTTTGCTTCATGAAGTCCAAGGCCCCACATGTACCTTGGTATTTAAGACTGTTAATGGCATGATTCAACCCACATACCAGTCTGCATGTAAGGCTCTAGGCTTGCTAGAAGATGAAAGGCACTGGGGTGCAACTGTGGTAGAAGGTATGCTTTGTGATATTCTCTTTAGTTTACATGAACTTTTTGCAGTAATATTGATAATAATAATAATAATAATAATAATAATAATAATATTGGCTTAAAGTCCCACTAACTACTTTTATGGTTTTCGGAGATGCCGGAATTTAGTCCTGTAGGAGTTCTTTTACGTGCCAGTAAATCTGCCGACACAAGGCTGACTTACTTGAGCACCTGCAAATACCACAGGACTGAGCCAGGATTGAACTTGCCAGGTTGGGGTCAGAAGGCCAGCGCCTCAACTGTCTGAGCCACTCAGCCCGGCAGTAATGTTGATATTTAGTTAGTTGTCAGATGCTTAAGGGCCGATTGCAGAAACGGTCATTAGACGATGTCTACGGTTAAACAATGCCTAACCTATGGCTGCCGCATTGCAGAGACATTATTTATCGCTTAGACACTGTCTAAAATCGATGTTGAACCGGTCATGTTTAAACACTGCCGAGAGCACTGTTTAACCTCAAATGAGAGGAGTGAATCACAATCAGAGGTTATATACTATGAAACATGTAATTTGTATTATCATGTTGAGATGATTCCGGGAAGAAAGGTTAGTCCGACGGCCTCTTTGTAGGTCGCCCGCTGCTAAATCGCAGCAATTCGTTTGACATGTATGGGGAGATAGATCTTAAAATAAGGTTTCACTTTTTGAGAGACTTGTTTCTTGAGACTGACAAAGGGACAGTCCGGTAACTGTCAACTTGAATACAATACTTGGTAACCGATATATTTTATTATATACATGGGGTAATTTCCCGGGAATTATAGGTCACTTCGACTATATACATATCAGAATTACGTGTTCCGATCGTCAGAGGGCTGTCACATACATCAACCAGGAGGGATTCACTTATATTTACTGCCAAGTAAACACACATACAGTGAAAACTTAAAAGTAGGTTGTATGGGGTGTATATATATATATATATATATATTCATATTTTTCTGCAACTATCAGATAGGAAAAGGCAAGTTGTGGTGATGGTGGTGATTATTGTTTAAAAAGGACTGGGGAAGAAGAGTGGCCATAATAACAGCCCTAGTATTTGCCTGGTGTAAAAATAGGGAAGCTACGGAAAACATTCTTCAGGGCTGCCGATGATGCATTTCGAACCTACGATCTCCAGAATGCAAGCTACATCTATATGTCCCATACAAGACACTCGGTTACACATTACTATTGCTTCATCTTCCCTTCGTCGAAGCTACCGTAAATATGAGTAGATTACCGGCCAAGTTGGCCGTGCGCGTAGAGGCGCGCGGCTGTGAGCTTGCATCCGGGAGATAGTAGGTTCGAATCCCACTATCGGCAGCCCTGAAGATGGTTTTCCGTGGTTTCCCATTTTCACACCAGGCAAATGCTGGGGCTGTACCTTAATTAAGGCCACGGCCGCTTCCTTCCAACTCCTAGCCCTTTCCTATCCCATCGTCGCCATAAGACCTATCTGTGTCGGTGCGACGTAAAGCCCCTAGCAAAAAAAAAAATTAGTAGATTACACTCACTGTAACAACGCTATAATCAAAGCTACACTTCCCCGTACGGTGGCGTGTCGCTTTAATCTCGATAATATTATGATGAGATTTAATTTCCACTGAAAGTGATACTCTTATCTGTTGGCAAGTCATGCTCATGCTTAGCCATATTTGAGAATGTGTAGGAAGACAAACAGCTGACTGGCGTTCGGCGCACTCACCAACAAATTTCATTGGTTGCGACAAGTAAAGAGTTGCATGAAAGATACTTCTGTCTCCATTTTCAAACCAAAATTTAAACTTAAAGCGATGTCTAGTTAAACGACTGAACATTGTTTATGAAATGGAAGTACGTGCTAGATTTAGACGTTGTTTAGGTAGACGTTGTCTAAGGCTTAAAACTAGTCATCGTTTCTGCAATCAGCCCTTTAAGTCTAGGAGAAATACAAGGTTAGCCTTTGGTGTGCAGTATCAAGTGGAATTAGAGTTAAAACATGGAGATGTTCACCTAATTTTAATTGAAGCATACAGTAAATTATTGGTTTGTCTTGAAGATACAGTGTCTCCAGGAGCCCAATGTCTACAGCAGTATGGTTTACCTTAGTCATCAAGACATGAAGCAGTCTTACAAAATAGTGACTACCTCCAGGAGATCGGCTAGATTGTGTTCATCATTTTAGCACAGATTGTAAGTGGTAACAATAATTTGTTAAACCATGATCTAGCCAACGTTTATGATAAAATTTTAGAAAGCATTGAAAAAAGTCACTGGTCAGACATTTTTCTTAAATGTTCTTGGGGGCATGGTAATACATTTGTCATAAATCTTTCATTGGCAAGTATACAAATAATTGTGAGATAGCCTTGGCTGTTGCTTCTTCAGGCATTGCTGCTGGAAGGATGTAAAACAGCTCACTCTGCTTTCAAACTTCCCTTGAACATGATGCAAGTAGAGACATCTATGTATAATATTTCCCAACAGAATAACATAGCACAAGTTTTGAAAGAGTGTAAGCTAATAGTTCTGGATGAATGCACAATGTCCCACAAGGGCAGATTCAAGGCTCTCAGTGGAACATTAAAAGATACGAGAGAAAACAGTAACTTGATGGGAGGAGTCACTGTGCTGTTAGCTGGAGATTTTTGCCAAAAATTACCCATCGCACTTGGGGTACACGGGCAAAAGGATTCAAATCGTGCCAAAAGGCTTCATATTTGTGGCAACATATCTGGAAACTTGCACTCCTACCAGAGCCAACTGCTAGAATATATCCTAATATAAGTAATATCAAGGAGAAACACACAGAATGGTTGTGCGAGCGTGACATCTTAACTCCGAAGAATGATACTGACTGCTCACATTCTGTACTTATGAGAAATGTCAGAAATGTCACATGCATAACAATTGGTAAACTTAGCGAATTTCATTTATTGTGTTCATCATTTCATTTGTTATTACAGTACCAATTTCTCTCCTATACCTTATGTAAAGATTTCTCAGTTATAAACACATCTAATGTAACATGGTTTTATGCTATCAGTGAAGTAGTTTTAAGACCTACACAGAGAAAATCAGAGGTAGGCTTACTGTTCCCTCATCACATCAAGACACAGTGCCTGAAACTGCAGGTGACTACAAGGATCTACAATATAAGTGTGCAAATTAATATCATACAGTATTCTCCCTATAATAATACCTAGTACCAGCGCAGTCAATGAGAATTTGTTTGAAAATCTTCATAAGATTAGTGTCAGAAGAGGGATTGTATACTTAATAGTTAATTAGTTAACTTAATTCCTATCCCTATTATTTTTATATTTCACTATTTTTATTAGATATGTTGATACCATATATTAAGACATGTTTACTTGCTTCAGGAAGAAAAAGTCTTAAGAAACAAGAAACAGTATGAAATGATTGACACAAACAAAAATGGTGTTCGTTTTCGTAACCAAAAGCTTAGTGCTTTGAATTCTGAATACATTCAAGCTCGTGACAATTACACTGAGCACCAGCAAGCTGTCGTTAGTGAAATCATTGGCATAGCAGGTAAGTTAGTCTTTGATCAACTTTTGATATCACTGTGAACCGTTTCCATTTGTTGACCGGATCTGTTAACTAAAATAAAACTACAAGCTGGATTGCTTTCCTTACTTTTTTACTTCTCAGGAATTTTGTTTCATTGGCCTGCATTCTGCTTTCATCTTTTTCTTCATTACCCATGTCCCCAAGGGGAGTTGTATGCAGTCCCGTGTGTGTGTGTGTCCGTGTGTGTGCGTGCGTGCGTGCTACTTGCTCATGGAAGTGTGCTATCAAAACACCGGAAATGCCATTTATTCCTACCAAGTCTGATGCATGCATGTCAACAACATGGCCCCTGCACAACATCTAAGCAGACGGCCATGCACCTATCCTGTTTTTGCAGATTCTCTTTCCTTCTGCTCTAGAGGTTTCCTCTTTCTTCTACACACTACTTTATTTCTTTTAGCTAACTATGTCTCGTCTTCTAGATCTCTTTTCTTCCATTATCATATTGAAAATTTTTTTTGGTAATCTTTGTTCACACTCTCCTCATGTGTTCATACCAAAGTAATCTTGATTTTTTGTTCTATCCTGTATGGGTTCTTTCTTCACTACTCTTACTCTTTCCGACCTGCTTGATGTTGTCTGTTCAATTGTGGTCCTGTGGGTGTATTTCTTGCTAGTGGAGGTGTGCTATCAAAACAGGGGAAATGCCACTTATTCCTACTAATTCCGATGCATGCATGTCCACACCATAGCTCCTGGGCAACATCTACACAGATGGCCAAGTAATGCTAGGACAGAAAAATGAGTTCCCAACACTTTAAAATGGAGACCCATTTAACAGAAAACATCAGTCCTTCCGAATTGCTGGAGGTTGGTGTTGGGCTGACTACTCAACCCAGAAAACATCTTGCTACAAAATCTGATAAACAATTAGCTGGAATGACCTATTTAGGATGACATGGCAAATGTTCAAAGTACTTGAGAATCAGATTGTGGAATGTGTTAATTTCCTATCAGCCTGGAATCTTAAAAAAGGAGGTAAAGGAGTTTTAGAAAGGAAAAATTATACAGCTTTTTAAAGCAGTCATATGAAAGAGAACAGGTTTGGGACAGTTTTTATTGTCAGCAAAAAAGAAGAAAAAGCATCTTATGTCTTTTCAGGCTGTCTCTCGGATTGTGCAGATTATGAATAGGAGGGAAGTTTTTCAAGTTTAGTCTTATCTGTGCACATGCTCAAACAGAAGACAATGACTCCTCCTATGATAAGTGACAGATAGTGTGTGCCCAAGGTGTGACTACAAAATAATAAATTAATGGAGAGATATGAATGCTGAGGTCGGAAAGGAAGACATCTCAGACCTGTTATGGGAAGATAAAGCCGGCATGCTGAGTCCAGTGATAATCAAGAAACATGGTAGTAGGCAGTACAATGCTTGATCACAGGGCCATTATAAAAAATAGACCCTGGGCATTTAATATCACATCTTTGTTTGACACATTTCCTTTTTGGGAAACCTTCACCAGTGGTCCAATTCATCATCAGCTTGTTTATTTAGAGCAGCTGTTAGTAAGGAGGCCTGGACCAGATTTGACCGCGAATGCCCATTGAGGATATGGCACTTCCAGTTGAAGAAGAAGAAAACCATGAAAGATGAAAACATGGGTAAAGCTGTGAAAAATAAACAAAATTCTAACATACGTAACACCATTGAAAATAAACGCAGTGAATGGAGCCTTAACCAAATCCACCATTGTTGACTCCTATGCATGTTGGTGACTTACAGTGTCCGATAGATTAAACCTCTGTATTCAGCGTTGCGAGTGTTGCTGCTGCAACAATGACCACCGTGAATTTCATCCCATAAATGAAGTTACGTGAATGAGCCATTTGAGCTTTGGCCTACTGAGTGACCCTT
Organism: Anabrus simplex; assembly: GCF_040414725.1. Lineage (NCBI taxonomy): Eukaryota > Metazoa > Arthropoda > Insecta > Orthoptera > Tettigoniidae > Anabrus > Anabrus simplex. The sequence continues at coordinate 411,053,368 of NC_090267.1, read as the reverse complement.
GCTCAACCTGAAGGCCTACAGATTACGAGGTGACGCGTGGTCAACAAGACAAATCTTCTTGGCTTTCTAGACTGGGGTCGCTATCTAACCTTCAGGCAGTTCCTCTATAATATTGTAATCGTGTAGGCTGAATGGACCGTGAACCAGCTCTCAGATTCAGGTAAAAGTCCCTGACCTGGCCAGAATGGAATCCTGGGCCTCCGGGTAAGAGACAGGGATGCTACCCCTAGACTGCAGGACCTGCTATTATGATGCACAATAATTGATTAAATATTTATTATAAAATCATACTCTATTCCCTCAACAGTTTTTCTGTTTTATGTTGTTGAAATTCTTATTGGTGATTATTTAGAAGTATGCTGTCTGATTATTATATCATCATCATCGCCAAAATGCTACATTAACAATAATGATGATAACCTGAAACAATATTTCATGTTTGCTGTCTAATAACATTCTGTTTATTCTTGTATTATCATATTGCACGTTGTGGGAGGGGGGCAGGAAACTAAAAATCCAAGCACTTTCAAAAACAGCTGATAGATAGCATTAGTGTATCAACTGAGTTGACACCAGAGTCAAGAGTGTCAGTTCCAGAGGCAGCAGTCCCTACTCTTTGTGACTCGGTTTGCAACCCTTTCCTAATGGAAAAGGCCATCCCCATATCTATCGTGATGTGTTATGTCTCAGAACAACGTGTCTGCAATCATGCCGTCGTCACTCCTCTTGGTGATTACGTTTGGTATGAAGCCAGGGGTGGTAATGACTGGCTCAAACTTATTTCCTTGGGTAGGGCGGCTTTATGCCGACCGGCAATCGATCCTCACATTACCAGCTGATGATTCCTCTGAAGTCTTGGCGTTATGGCAAGTGTCACTCCGGTGGTGGTGATGAACAAATCTCTGGGTCCTCTGAACCTCTGACAGTGCGTATCTTCACCGATGAGTTTGAAGTTGCTGTCATCTTTTCTGCTTTTGTCCTCAGGACGATGGTGAGGGCACCCTTAAGGCTGTACTCCTCACCGAGCATCAGGTGTTGGCAGATCTTGGTGTCGTGAAATGTATCGACGAAGGTGTAGGCAGCCTCCTGCTGAATTTGCTCCTACGGAAAGCCACGTAGCATCTTGTGGGACAGCTGTTCTACATCCACAGCAAATTCCTGCAATGATTTGCCCACGTGCTGTGTCTTCTTCTTCAGTTGCATTCAGTAGGTCACTGTAGCATCCCTTGAGCCCCCTCGTAATCTCTACCCACACAGCACCCGGTCGGACCCTGTGTAGCATCTCCATCGCTCGTCCATGCAGCCTGGTGAGGAGTTGTACATGCTTCTCCTCTGGCGTCCACCCATAATTGTTGGCCATGGTTTCATACTGGGTCCGGAATGTCATCCACGATGTAGGCCCATCAAAGCACAGGGTTTCACTTCCATGACACGGATGATGATGATAATAATAATAATAATAATGTTATTTGTGTTACGCTTCACTAACTACTTTTACGGTTTTCGGAGATGCCGAGGTGCCAAAATTTAGTCCCACAGGAGTTCTTTTACTTGCCAGCAAATCTACCGACACGAGGCTGACGTATTTGAGCACCTTCAAATACCACCGGACTGAGTCGGGATCGAACCTGTCAAGTTGGGGTCAGAAGGCCAGTGCCTCAACAACTTACCAATAGAAGAAGAGATGAATGGCTAAAAATATATACAGATGGCTCACAGGACAAGGAAAACAGAACTGGAGTAGGAATACATTCATCCCTGTTCTCACTCCACTTCCTGGTAGACCAGAATAAATTTTGATGCAGAGATAAAAGCAATTTCCCATGCACTACAACAGTTATTAGGCAGAAACAATGATTACCAAAAATTTGTTATCCTTACAGATCCAGAATCGGCCATCCAAGCTATCTCGTCAAACAATACGTCTCAAAATAAGGAACTAAAAAAATTTCTATGATAAAAACTCTCCAAAGACTCCACAAACTGGTCTCTTTTCAATGGTTTCCTTCTCATGTTGAAATGAAAGATAATGGAGAGGCAGACAGATTAGCCAAGAAATATACCACACTACAACGACCTGCCAGTCTGACTGATCTTATGTCAGCAAAAAGGATTCTGAAAAAAACCATTGAAAACAGGCATGAAGAAATGGCAAATAAAACAGCAGAAACCAAATTATGGAAGGATATTGATGCTAAATGGGATCAGTATAAAATAAAACCAAGAAGAGAAGCTGTAGCCTTCTTCAGACTTGACACTGGCCACGACTGTCTTGCAGCTCATCTGAAACGAATCAACATCCTGAGATCCCAAAAATACATACTTTGTCATGAGCCTGGAAGCAAAATGGATAAGGAACACCTGCTACTTTGGAACAAACTTGAGTGACAGTCAGAACTTCAGGAAATCTCACTCAACTATACTGGAACGCAAGAAAGCTGATGGATTGGTTCCTGGGCTAGCCATAAGATACAACAACAACTGATGCCCTGCATAATGTCACTTTTTCATCTACGGGTATTACTCCAAGAGCGTACACTTCCTCCTCTAACTTGTACTGACCACTCAGCTTTAGGTCCTATCTTAAGTTCATCGTGGCAGGATTCGTATTGTGACTAAAGTTCATTCTAACTAACTCTGTTTTAAGCCAATGCTCCTTTGCACTGAGCTTCCAGAATCCATCTTATCAATTGCTCTAAAAATGTCCTTGTTCTGAAACATGCTACTTATTAAATCCCCCTTCTGATATGAGTTGTGGTGGGTTATCAGAGTCCTTAAAATTAAAATTACTACTCAGAGAGGTAGTTTTACTATCCACTAAATGTATTAAACTACTTTTTACAAGAACACTTGCATTTGAGTTTTCCAAGTGCCATTCCAGAACAGTTCACTTTGTAACTAACAAGCTTCATTGTGCTCTGCATAGCCATCTAATGGACTCGCTCCTCAGGAATTACACACGGATTCTCAACCATCTTGTAATTCACTCGCGATTGGCGTAACACTGACTCACCTTAGACTCTTGCCCATTTTCCTCTTTATATAGACCCGTAGAAGATTGTTGTGGTTTCCACTTCCAGATCATTCTGAATGTCTGCAACATTTAATCAGCTTCCAGCTTCTTTGAGGAGCTTTCTTATTGCAAGCCCCAACAGTTCGCTGGTGCTGTTGTTTTGCTCATTGCTGGACTGCGTACATTGTTGCCGCTCGTCAGCCCTCTTGCAATCTTGGCCATCATTTTCACAGTATATATTTTACCTATTATAGTACAATCCATCTTACTTTTAGCATTGTTGTCACTACTCTGTAATCACTACAAAAAGATTCCTCGGTATGGCTATATCATCCGTAAGTTCTTTATGATTTGCCATCTCCATCAATAGGTAATCCATCAAGGTTTTATTTCTTGTATCTTGCCACCTGTACCTGGTAATTTTCTATTTTCCTTCCCGAACCATTATTCTCTTTAAACAGTGGTGTTATTTTTTAATAACAAATATCTATTAGCATCTCTCTTCCTAAATTCTTACTGCCATATCCATAGGATCCCAAGATCTCTCTTCTTCTTTTCTCTCTTGTTCCTTGTGTACAGTGGCTGAAAAGGAAATGAGCACATAGTAGTGTATGTAATATTTTTTGACTTAATTTTAATTATTATCTGAATATAATTCTCCCATGTAGATATAAACCCTGTGGATACCCACAACAAATATTATATTTATAGGTTCAGTTGGATGGTGTTTGCATCACTTGACCAAGCGCCAAAAATAGATTCCAGGATATTTGCACAAAGGAGAACTCATTGTATTAATTCATCTTTCCTGTGAAATGTAAAGTATTAGCCTATATACCAAAATGAAGATTAAAAACAGACATTTTCTTGTTAACGTATCAAAATTATAGATATTTTAAATATATTGTCATAATATGAGGCAATGGTGCTTGGTCATTTGATGCTTTATTGTGGTTTCTTTTGTTTTTTGTTTTGCATCACTTACTAACCAACAAATTAAAAAATCAATGTATTGTAGAATATGGCACTTTTTAACAAATTGTTTTGCTCATTTGAGTACAAATACCCCATCATAATGTCATATCAGTCATATTCATCTACACATGTCTTTCACAAATGCCTGCAGTTTTGATGCATAATTCAGAATCCAAAATGGTGGTTAGTCACGTGATGCAAAACTTGAATTTAATGATTGACGGGGTTGGCATTAGGTCACAATTCATTTCTCACAAAACTATGTTGAGAACAATAGTCTGAAGTGTATAAAGTTTACACCGCTAACTACTAGATGGAGTAAAAGAAAAGAAAAAATCCATTTTTGTGATTGATCAAGTGAGAGTAACACCATCCAGTTGTTTCTGAGAGAAATGTACACGTGTGCCATGCAACATTTTTTTCCTTCTTTTTTTTAAGCACCTGTACATTCTTATATCCCATTATCTCTCATTATCATTACTTTCGTATGTTGTGTAAATGTTTTTAAGGTTTTAAATGTATCTTCCCTTAAATTTAAATTACAGACATTTAAACGAAATCCACAATTTCTGTTATGGATATAATAAATGTGGCATTAGAAGAAATATTTGCTGTCAGTTGGATTTTTAAAACCCACTAAACTTTACTCCTTAATATGCTATCATGGTCTATTGAAAAATGTTAATTTTTTAAATATCTATAATATAACATTTTCTAATTTTTTTCTTCAAATTTTGAAATTGAGATTCCAGCTATGAAAACAGCAGAAAGGAAAGATTTTTCTTTTATTTATTTATCTGCTGTCTAATGAATTACAGACCACTGAGTTGAAGAACTGAACTGTACTTTTTCGCAGCTTTTCTTTCTCAAAACTCCTTATGCTGTTACGCATCTTAGTTCTTCAGTAAACTTACATGAAAATTAAAACCTACAACCTGTTTTCCAGTCAATGACCGGGTCAGGGATGGGATGAATAAAGCCCCCAACTTGCGGCAAGGATATGAATTGTGCTGGCTGCCGAGGCCTGTCGCACTCCTCCGGGGCAATGATTAATGACTGACATATGAAATGAAATGATAGTGTAGAGTGTTGCTGGAATGAAAAATGACAGGGAAAACCAGAGTACCCAGAGAAAAACCTGTCCCGCCTCCGCTTTTTCCAGCACAAATCTCACATGGCATGGCCGGGATTTGAACCACGGTATCCAGTGGTAAGAGGCTGGTGCGCTGCCGCCTGAGCCACGGAGGCTCTAGTAACCTTACATATGCTTTCCTATCCTGAGTGACACAGTGCATCATTTCCACTTCACGACTCGTTAACCCTAGAACACTAACCATTCGTTAATTTACGATGGTATGTAGCAGAATGGTATAGTTTATTGCCTTCCGTGCATGCGTACCTGCCGCCATTCTGTGTAGCTGATTTTTTTCGAGCAGTTATTGACTGTGGTATGTGTGATTGTTGATATCTTTGCTCATTCTTGTAATAATTGGGTGGGTCATCATATTGATGAACGGTTAGTGAAAGTGAGAACTTATAAGTATAATGTATCTTCATGCCTTTTTTTACAATTATACTTATTTAATTTATTTCCTTGGTAGTTTTGGTTTCTTTGCAATGTAAATAACACACATTCATAATTTTAAGGGTTTATTTGAATATGTTGTGTTATAGAATTCATTTCTTATAAAATGTGTTCATTTAATATTTTTTGTGTGTCAAGTTTTCTATATTTAATAAATAATCACATAAAATTATTTAATATCTACGTATTTTGATTCATGTTAAGTTTATGAAACTATAGGAACTCTAAATAAACAAAATCTTGCCAAATATAAGCTGTTACATCTATATATATAAAATAAGAGTTTTGTCTGTACATTGCTCAGAATTTGAAAATAATGGTATTTCTGTATCGGTCATGTCCATAGTAACAAGAAAATGCACTTTTTATTTTTCCGTAATTTCTGTCTGTCTGTCTGTATGTATGTATGTATGTATGTATGTACACGCATCACGAGAGAACGGTTGAAGAGAATTTAATGAAAATCGGTATGTGAAGTCAGGGTATGAGCCTCTGCAATCTAGGCTATAAATCATTTTACTCGCGCTGAGTGAAATGGTAGTTTAGGGGAAGGCCTAAAATTGAATTCTCAACTATTTATGTTATTAGTGGTCTAATGAAAATCGGTATGTGAAGTCGGGGGATGAGCCTCTACAATCTAGGCTATAAAACATTTTACTCACGCTGACTGAAATGGTAGTTTAAGGGAAGGCCTAAAATTGAATTCTCAACTATTTATGCTATTAGTGGTCGTATTTTAAAGAAAATGGGTATGCAAAGTTGGGGAATAAATTGCTACAATACAGGCTGTCAATGATTGTATTCACGCTGAGAAAAATGGTAGTTTAGGGGAAGGCCTAAAATTTAATTCTCAAATATAGTTGTTATTAGTAGTCCTATCGTGACGAAAATCGGTATGCAAAGTCAGGAAATAAGTCGCTATAGTCTAGGCTGTAAATTATTTTATTCACGCTGAGTGAAATGGTAGTTTAGGGGAAGGCCTAAAATGTAATTCTCAAATATTTCTTATTAGAGGTGTAATCGATGAATGCTACATAACTAAGGTTATACAGTATTAAATTTCCTATTATTCATGTCTTATACATTGTTACCTCACTGGCTATGATCACAAAGATATTCATGAATTTGGAGTTTTGTTACTACAGTAAGTCCATATCAGCGCCGAGTAACGAGAAAATGGGTAAACAGTATTTAATGAAAATCGGTATGTAAAGTCGGAGAATAAGAAACTACAGTTTACGGTATAAAATATTTTACAAATCACAGAGTCGAAAGAAAACTAAATGTGTAAGCCTACAATATAGAAAGCTCATAACATTGATCAACAATAATATTACATTGACCATTGTTTGTCGTGATGTGCTTTGTGTCTTCTGTTGCCCCTCATCTCCGGTAGATAGGATTACTACTGCGTACAGAGTACTTTTTATTCGCACTGACATAGATAGGTTTTATGGCGACGATGGGATAGGAAAGGGCTAGGAGTGCCTTAGGCCTTAATTAAGGTACAGGCCCAGCATTTGACTGGTGTGAAAGTGGGAAACCACGGAATACCATCTTCAGCGCTGCCGACAATGGGGTTCGAATGCACTATCTCTCGGATGCAAGCTCACAGCTGCGCACCGCTAACCACACGGTCAACTCGCCCTGTCGTACAGAGTGTAACATTCTGCCTGATTATTGATGGGAAGTAGCTGGGGAGTTAGATAACGTTCTTCTTTAGCATGCCATTCCCCTGATTTATAAATTTTCTGATACTACTGGTACGTAACACACTGGATCATCATAGCATTTGGGCTATTCAATCCCTACTCTGAGGCACTGATTGGAATGAACAGTGTGCATATTTAGCGGAATTATGGCAGATGAGTGTTCATGGCAATCTGCGACCTGGTCATCCCAGCTCTGGAACTTTGGACTATTAGAGTGGCACCGCAATCTAACCGCAGCACTGTTTGTTAAAAGTGATAAAACGTGCAGCTTTCCATTTGATCGAGTATTTTATATGATAGCATTGCTTTTAATCGCTACATTCATACTTACATTTTTGTAATGACCTATGTTGATTTCAGTTAGGAAAACCACAAAGTCAGTCTTTCTGAGAATCCCGTAGCGAAGCACGGGCACATCAGCTAGTAGAAAATATAACAATTATAAATTGGAGTAGTCAAATTTACGAAGGGTTAGTAATAATGTGTGGTGAAATAGGGTTAGTGTTCTAGGGTTAAAATAGTTCTGCATTGTACCAGATATTCTGTATAATATTCATTGAATTAGTACTGTCTATCTGTTCACGAATACAAACTAGAGACATCTACAAGTTTTAGTTACATTTTTTTAAATGTACTATTAAATTTAGTAAGTGGAAGTAATATGAGGAATGTTCCCTTTTTTTCCTCCAAATGTAATTCATGATTATGTTTGTGTCTCCTATCTTTTGCTTCTCCTTACCACTTTTAAAATCATACATGTATTGTGTTTATTCTGTAATATTTAAAGAATGTATTTATATATTATTTTTTTTGTTTCTTCATCAGCTGGTTATGCAAGTACTCTCCAGAAACTAAACAATACCCTTGCTCAACTCGATGTTCTCACAAGTTTTGCAGAAGTGGCATTTACTGCTCCCATTTCGTACATTAGGCCAACCATCCATGAGCAAGGAACAGGTATCCTGGAGCTGAAACAGGTTAGGCATGCTTGTCTGGAAAGGCAGGATGGAGTCTCCTTTATTGCTAACGATGTCTATTTTAGGCAAGGTGAGTAATGAGCTTCTGTTACTACCAATGATGTGTGGTCTACTGGATACTTTCCATCACTTATTTGATAGAATAATGGGATGAGGAAAATGTATTTTTAAATTTATTTTTTGAGTTTATTAAATTATATAGTGGAGTCACAAGCTCAACCTAATGTGGACTGGGTGCTAGAAAACAGCTTCAAGTTGTCTTGTACATCATAATCAGAATTTCTTGTTTTATTTCCTTGCTTAATTGTCAGATGGATTAAAAATAATAGTTATAAGTAACAGTCTCAAAGAGGGATGTTTGGTTGGCAGAATCAGTGTTGGTAATTATTGTTTTAAGGGCAAATTGAATGTAATGATCATCCTCAGAACTGTAATCAGGGGAGAAAGGAAAAATGAAGGTGTCTATAATAAAAGTTTGGTAAATGAAGACTCCCTGATCCATCAGAACCTAATACTGTAGAGGTGAAGCTGATTCCTGCATATGATGTCCCTGCATAGGTACTTGGATTCGATTTTCTAGTACCAAACTGAACATCACTATTTGGCAACCGGACTGTCTTTTGAAGACCTGTTAAAATTAAGTATGAAGAATCCCTCTGTACCCAAAGATTCTTTTCAGAGCCCCATGACAAGGAAACTGGACAAGGGATAAAAAAAATCTGCCAGCTTAACATCAAAGGCATCAGTTGATCAAAATGCAACCATTTATCAAGAATTCTCCATGAGAGCAATGTTGACTTGGTACTCATCCAGAAACTCATACCTCTAGTGAGGAACTCCTCCAGAAAAGAGGCAGAATTTATAGATTCGCTGTGATCGATATAACTGTGAACCCGATCTTGGTACTCATTTGTTATGTTTTTTCATATTTTATTATGAATGTTTCATCATCATCATCATCATCATCATCAGTTTTCCACTCCAGTTGCCCGGGTGTGGTTTACGAGCACTCTCCACTTCTGTCTGTCCATGTACCACTCTTCTCTCAAGACGACATCCCAGAAGTTTCCTATCTTTCATCCATGACAGTGATAAAAAGTAAGGGTGAAAGGGTACTGCCTTGTTGCACTCCTTTAGTGGTTTGGAACCAATCAGAATTACCGTTTCCTATCTGTACGCAACTGTAGCAGTCTTCGTAAAGCATTTTAACTTTCTGAATAAGACCTTTGGGTACATTTTTCTTTCTTAAGCATTCCCATATAGTCTTCCTTGGAACACTATCAAATGCTTTTTCGAGATCCAAAAACACTAGTGTTAAGTCTTTGCCCTTCTCCCAATGCTTTTGTAACAGTATTCTAAGTGCAAATATGAGATCGGTAGTTGATCGGTGTTCTCTGAATCCATATTGTTCTTCCTGTAGTTGTGGTTCTATTATTTTCCTTAGCCTTTTTTCAAGTATTTTCTCAAATATTTTCAAACCATGAGACAATAAAGTGATCCCTCTATAATTGCTACATTTCTTCCAGCTTCCTTTTTTGAAGAGAGGTATTATTATTCCCTTTTTCCAATCATCTGGGACTTCCCTATCCTTCCATATTGCATTAATTACTCTATGAAGCCACTGTATTCCTATTGCACTAGTTGCTTTGATCATATCTGCACTGACTTCATCAAATCCTGTTGATCTTTCTTTGGGCATACTATTAAGGGCAGTCTCTACTTCCTTCCATGTTAGTGGGCTCTCTTGGTCAGGCTCATTATTGCAGCTTAAACTGACCTGCATGGCTACATCATTGGAGTCTTTCCCAGTACAGTTGTATAAATTATCAAAATAGGATTTCAGGATCTTCCTTATTTCTGTCTCTTCCCTGACTGTTACCATCTGGTTCCTCTATTGCTGTTATGTATTCATTGTCTCTTCTTATATTTCGTATTGTTCGGTAAAGTAGTTTAGAATTAGCTTTGCTGTCTTGCTCTAGTTTATCTGTGAAATCAGTCCAAGCTTTCTGTTTTTCTTCGGCCACAATTTTCTTTACTCGTAGCTTCTGATCTCTGTATTTCTGCTGCAGTTCGTTTACTCTAGATTCATTCCTTTGACTTCCTTTTTGCATTTCTTTGTCTCTGGCTTTCCTGGTTTCATTTTTCGCTTTCACAACAATCTTCACCCGATCATTCCACCAAGGAGTTTCTTTTGCCTTCATTTTGCTATTAGTTTTACCACAAACTTCTACTGCAGCTCCGACAATGCTTTCTTTGAATCTAGTCCACTCGATGTTGCCTTCTTGTAATGCATCTGATGGTAATTTATTGGTCACTTTTTTTGTGTATTCAGCTTGTTTCTCTGCCTTCTTTAGCTCCCATGTCTTGATTTTTGGTTTCCTGTATTTCTGAGGTCTGTAAATTTTAATGTACGTTATTGTTGCGAGGAGAAGTCTGTGGTCACTGTCCAGGTTTTCACTTGGTATAACTCTGACATCACATATGGTCTTTCCTGCTTCATTGTCTGATATAAAATAATCTATCAGAGTTTTAGTATCTCCATTCCAACTGTATCTTGTTAGTTTATGACTTAGCTGCTTTTGAAACCAACTGTTGTTTATTCTCAAGCCATTCCCTACACATAGATCTAGAAGACTTTCTCCTTGTGGGTTCCTGTCTCCATAACCATGTGGACCTAGTACATTTTCATATCCAAGCCTGTCTGATCCATTTTGAGCATTTACATCTCCCATTACTATGATATTTTCCTCTCTTTCTATAGCTTCTTCTAAATCAGTTTGGAATTGTTCTTTTTTCCTCTTCGTTACAGCCAGTCTGTGGGGCATACACCTGGACTACTGTCAGCACACTCTTGTTAAGAGAGATGTTCAAACCGGGCAAGTTGGCCGTGCGCGTAGAGGCGCGCGGCTGTGAGCTTGCATCCGGGAGATAGTAGGTTCGAATCCCACTATCGGCAGCCCTGAAAATGGTTTTCCGTGGTTTCCCATTTTCACACCAGGCAAATGCTGGGGCTGTACCTTAATTAAGGCCACGGCCGCTTCCTTCCAACTCCTAGGCCTTTCCTATCCCATCGTCGCCATAAGACCTATCTGTGTCGGTGCGGCGTAAAGCCCCTAGCAAAAAAAAAAAAGAGATGTTCAACTTAATCATTAACATATATTACCTCACTGATGACATCAATGTCCTCTCTTAATATAAAACCTACACCATTTTTGGCTTCTGTTTTGTTTCCATTCCAGTGTAGTTTGTATCCTTTCTTTAGCTTTCTTGTTCCTCTTCCCTTCCACTTTGCCTCACTCAGGCAATGACACATAAATTCATCAGCTGCTGCCTTGCAGTGAGGTAGGGGACTGCCAAAGGCTAAGGGAGAATACCCCTGACAGAAAATCCCCAGCAGTGTTAGGCTTAGCAAGTCAACTGAAGGGTTATATCGATTGCTTTCAACTACAAAACGAGCCTCGGATCGCAAAACAAATTATGAATGTTTACATCTGTTAATTAGTCTGTTGACAGTGCGAGTGAAATGTGCTCAGTGTGGCTGTATCTTGTGCTTTGTAAATAAATAAATAAACTTATAATAATGTATACTGAGTAGCAGTATATGCTCAAAACAGCCTGAAACATGTTCATAATTTTACTTCCACCACCGATGGCAATATTCTTGTTGTTATCAGTGTTCTGGATGTAACAATAACACTAATGTCACCAAACCATGTATGGTTTCATGGTCCACTCTTGGGCTTCCACCAGTATACCATCCAGCCATTTTTGCATGCAGTTTTAACAGCCACCATGAAAACTGGAATTACGCCCTGAGTGAATGATAACTGTGGTAATCCTCTCTTTGAATGAACTGAGGAATATAACTTACATCTGATCTTCAATGCTAAGGACCAAAGAACATTCAAATCCACTGCCTAGAAACGTGAATATAATCCAGCTCTGTGTTTTATCATTCGTGACAATAAGAACAAACCACTCTGTACAATGAGCAGCATTCAGCATGATGTTCCTTGCAGCCAGCACAGACCAGTGTTCCCAGAAATGGGATTGTCTGTCGCACTCTTATAACATTCTTCCCTCATCTTCAGTGGAGCTTCAGTAAAGCTGATGGGCAAAATTTGGATTTGAATTAAAATGCATCAGATGAGCTCTGGAGTCAATTTCTATCATAGATGTATTGCACTTGTGATGTCAGTTGCCAATATACAGTATATATAGAAAGGAGTGTGTTCCAGAATGGAATGAGCAAAGATGATGTTCTCTACAAAGAATATATGGAAATGGCCTTTCAACATTTAATCTGGACAGCTTGGAGTCTGCTAAGAAAGCTTGGAAGAAGTTCCAAAAGCAATCTAGTATAACGTGTAATGTGATCACCAGACTTATTGTAGCAACTTCAAACATTGCCCAAGATGACGACCATACCAAGACTGTGAAAAGGAACCTCAAAAACCTTAAGGCATCCCTCCCATCAAATTCTTTTCACTCCGGAGTGTTCGTTATTTACAAGAGACACGGTATACAAAGCACAACATAAAAGTTTATTAGTTTATAAATATTTACACAGTATATACAAAAATGAATGAAATTTGACTTGCTGCTTGAAGTGCTGTACACGTTGAATAACAACATAAACTAGTTGACTAATGGTCTGAGAAAAATGTACATTTATACAATTGGATTCTCATATGTACAATGATATCTATCTTCATAAGATAGGATGCTCGAAGGAATGTTCTTGATAGCTGATGACTATCTATAGTTTGGCGAATTATAAAAGGGAACTTGGAGTAAAGTTCGTGGTAGCAGAATGATAGGCAGAAGTTGGAGAACTTGCAGGGAACTTGTGGTAAAGTTCATGAGTAGCAGAATGCTAAGCAGGATGTATGTCGGTGATACGGGAGGCAGGATAACTTGAGGCGAAGATGTCCTGAGGTGAGACCTCCCGATCAGAATTAGTCCACCTGTTCAGTACACTTTTTAAGAGGGTACCTCTGTGTCTGACATACGGTGTAGTCTGATCGCTGGACACTGTGGAGTGCCTGGAGTGGAGAAGACGTCGCCCAATTTATACATGCTGGCTGACGTCACACATGATTACGTCAGCACGCTACAGTCCACACCTCGTGGTATCTAGAAGCGTCGAGGCTGGGCGGGTTGCGGAGCTTGCAGGCAGCGGAGGTCACACACAACAGTGTTCACCACTCAGAAAGTCAGTGTGCCAGTAAAAGACCGTTAGCTGGTAAAGCCCCTGGCTCCAATGGCATCCATCCTGACTTTCTCTTAAATCTAAGGATGAATGTTAAGAAATGGCTAGCTCATTTTTAAGTGATATCTTACCCAATGAATTGCTCTTTTGAAACCTGGGAAACTTCAAGACCTACCTCAAAGCTACTGGCCTGTAGCACTGCTAAGCTGCTGCTACAGACAGGCAGGTCTTATGGCAGCAAAGGAATAGAAAAGGGCTAGGACTGGGAAGGAAGTGACCGTGACCATAATTAAGGTTCAGGCTCAGCATTTGCCTGGTGTGAAAATGGGAAACCATGAAAAACCATCTTTAGGCCTGCCAACAGTGGGGTTGAACCTGTTATCTCCCAAATGCAAGCTGACAGCTACGTGGTCCAAACCGCGTAGCCACTTGCTCGGTGTTCAGCATATTGTGTCCAAATGCAAGATGAGCATATCAAGGAAACATATCTGATTTTCATCTGACAACACCTTTAGCCCTAGAATGGATCAGCACAGTAGCTATGTATGAGTGTAAATACTGTAGTTGTAAATATTTGTACATAATATTGCTATATGATAAATAAATAAGTGACCTAATATTGCTGGAGTTAGAAGAGAACAAGAGTTGACCAGTGAAAATGAGAAGCCTGTATCAAGTTTGTGGAAGTAATGCCAGACTCGGCTAGAGACCGTCTGGATAAAACTCCATGCTCCCACGGTGAGAGTTCGTAAGGGTCACTCCTTTTAGTCGTCCCTTACAACAGACAGAAGATAATGTGGATATATTCCATCATCCCCACTCACCTGGAAGAATACTGTGCAAATTAGTGGGCCTAGAACTGTTCTCGGACACCTAAATGAGATAAATATGAAATTCTGACATAACGCTAAGAAAAACGGCATCGCAGAATAAGCGTAGGATGTATCAATTTGTGTTTGTGTAGTACACACGCACAGATATAGGGGAATTTCTTCAAACCATGAGACTACATTTTCATACATCTTTTATGTTGCTATATTATCTTAAAGTTACTTGTCATTCATTGCGTTGGTCTTCTGCAATATAACTGTCTTTCTTTTCCAGGTGATTGTACATTCCACATAATTACAGGCCCTAACATGGGAGGTAAGAGTACATACATCCGCTCGGTGGGTGTTGCTGTACTCATGGCTCAGATTGGTTGTTTTGTACCTTGTGAGAAGGCAGAAATCTCTCTTGTGGATGCAATCTTGGCCAGAGTTGGTGCTGATGACTGTCAAATGAAAGGCATGTCTACGTTTATGAAAGAAATGGTGGAGACTGCTGCTATTCTCAGGGTTAGTATTTTATTTTCTACTGCTGTTTTATTTGTTATTTCACCATCTTAAGTAACACCAGTCACCATGCTTCTCCCGTAGTGTCTATTCCTTAGAGCCTATTACCTCTCAAAATTGCCTCAGATTCTGGAAGTCAGAGTACTCTTTGTTAGTGTATCTATATTTTGCCCAGTGAGATTTATGGCTTGAATTAAGACTTCCAGAAAAAATTTAAAAATCAACTAAGCCCACCTGGTGGCAGTGATTGTTAAGACGTTAAGTCTTTACAATCTATCGTCGCCGTAAGACCTATCTGTGTCGGTGCGACGTAAAGCCCCTAGCAAAAAAAAAAAAATAATAATCTTTACAATCTGATAGTGGTTTACCAGTTTGAGTCCCATGGTGGGGAAGAAAAATAAAGTTCAGCTTCAGAATGTTGTTACAGACTATAAATCTCATGTTAGATCCGTATTGACAGTTGAACTTCTTATAAATTGTACAGAATTGTGTTACTTATCCTCCTAGTCAATACTCAACATTACATCCAATTAAGATCTTAATTTTGTACACAATTTTGTACAATTTGTAAGAAAAAATCTGAATGTTGGCCGGCACAATACGAGAGTTGGTGTTCTACAATTCCTAAGCTCTACATAGCATGCCACAAGCCTGGATTCAATTCAAAACCTCTCCGCTGCACTCACATGGAGTGATATGTTGGTGATTTGTCCTTTGGATAGGGATATTAAGGCTTGAGCAGACCCCTTGGTGTTATTTGAAAGGAGTAGGCTATGCATCGACACCTGGTTCCCCCCCCCCCACCATTATCATCATAAAACACTACACAACACATAACATGCAGTTGTCACGCTGGACACACGCATAATGTTCTTCGCCTCTGATGCAAGGAGTAACGAACTCATGACCAAAGAGGTGCGCACAAATAAATGAAGATCGCAATCCGCCCATCATCACGGCCAGTAGATTGTATCCTAGTGCTGGGCATTAGAACACATACATTTCAACTAACATGCAATCAAAATACCTTGTGACTTTTCATCTTTGATGTCAGATGGATACTGGATCCTAGAAACATAGAATGTTTTGAAACCAAGCTGAAAGTATTGCATGACAATAGTCTTCGATATAGAGAAGCTTCTGTTATGATCAACATATTAAATCAAAGACTCCTCCGGAGAGGCCTGGTCCAGGTCTTTCAAGTTAACTTCGTATAGGCAACCTGCACGTCTGTGAGGATGGAGCCCTACCTAGGATCATTTCTAATGCTTAAGACAAAAAGCAACCCCCCCCACAGGTATCAGCATTAACCAATTAGGGTTAAAATCCCTGACCCAGCTGGGAACTGAGACCAGGAACCCTTAGACCAAACTCAAGCATGCTAACCATTTAGCATTGGAGCTGGACTTTTAACAATTAGTCTCATGAATGTTGTTACAAATACATGCCAATGATGTGTAATTTTGGAGGTTTCAAAAAATTAGCATGTATCAAAGTATTGTAGTATTTTAGTATTACAAGACCAGTAATAATCTGGAATTGATTTTTAGAAGAACTAAATCTTAAGGAAGAGTAAACAATACCATTCTTATTTACTCTTTAGGTTTGTATGTTTATTTATAAGCAATATGTCTCTTTCACCAAGTATAACTACAATATTGGAAAGAAACAAACAAGTGCCAAATCAAGTCATGTAAAGATAGAAACATAATAAGGAGCAATTAACAGGATGAACATGGTGACAGGACTTTGTAGGAAGAAGGGAGCAATAGAAAGAGAAGACAAAGACAAACATAAAAACACACTGATGGGCTTTTTCCTCATCAATCCCTGTTCTTCTACATCCATCTCTTCTCACCCCCCGACAAGCTCATTTCTGCTTCCCAGCCTCATCAGGAGGGCGAGCATCAACATTTGTTGAGGGGCCATCTTGTCAGAACTTCATTCTAGACACAGGAAGTGTAGGATAAGAATAAAGCTGGATAAATACAGTAATTGGGAAGAAACATGAGATAACAGTGAATACAGTTGGTAAAAGATTAGGAACACAGGGCAAACACAAAAAGATCTCAACAGGATAATATAAGTTTGGATAGAAACAAATGTACATCTAAACTGCAATACTAGTTTCAATCCATGGATCATCTTCATTTGCTTACGCGAACAGTTAAAATAGTACATTCACAATCATTAGAAACCACGTTCTTCGAGTTTGTCATTTATTACAGTCTTAAAATCTAATAACCATCCAGTCTTGATGTGCGATTAAGGAGAAAGCCAGGTTAATACAGGAAGTGGGAGAATATAGGTGATAAAACATGAAACCAGATAATACAAATCTAGAAAGGAACAAATAAGTGTTGAATCAAGTCATATAAAGATCTTCTTTTACTTCCTAGCATTTTCATGCTGGTGCAAGGTCGGCTGTTCTAATTTTGGCTCGCCATTTTGCATGGTCTTGGGCATCATGTGGTCTTAAATCCAGAGTCTTCATATCAGCATTCACTGTGTCATGCCTGCGCTGCTTTGGACGTCCGCGTGGTCGTTGCCCATTCTTTTCAGAGGTATGGGTGAAATTGGTAACTATTCCAGGTGCAGCCCGCAGGATGTGACCATACCATTGGAGACATTTTTTCCTGCCTTCTCAATGATAGGTGCAGTGCCCATTTTCTGGCGGATGGTGTCGTTTTTGACATGATGCAGGAGTGTGATGCCCATCGACCAACGGAGTATGCACATTTCCATGGTGTGTAAGCAGCGTACTGTAGCTTTGTCAGGTGGACGACATTCAACACCGTATAAAGCAACAGGACGTACTACGATGCAGTGTATTTTGGACTTCAGATGTAGTGGCATTCTTCTGTCGCAGAGTATGCCTGTGACTTATCTCCATCCCATCCATGCTGCCTTTATCCTACTTCGCACTTCATCACGTATCCCACCATCAGTCTGAAGGTGAAATCCTAGATACCTGAAGCTTATGGTCTTCGTTAAGGTCTCTCCATCAACTTGACCTAAGCTCGATCTTAAACTGTAGTGTTTGTTTGAATTGAACCATTGCTTGGGATGGTTTCCAGGTATTCGGTCTTCTTTTTGTTCAGTTTAAGACCGTATTGTAAGAGACAGCTATTCCAATCTTAAACTTGATGCTGTAATCCACTTCTGGTGGTATCAGCAAGTGGGACATCATTTGCAGATCCTGTGTAATTGTGTCCATGACAAGAACAAAGATTAATGGGGACAATGCCGACCCTTGGTGTACACCGACTTTCACTGTGGGGCTCTCAGAGGTGCCCGACAGCGCTACGTACACGACTTGTAGTGTTCATGTAAAGCATTTTGATCCACTTGATAAGCATTTGTGTACACCATGGTCACGAAGTGCATACAAGATCATATGATGTGGAACAGGGTCAGAAGCCTTTTCAAGATCAAGGAAGGCAATATGCGGTGGCCGTTGTTTCTCACGGTGCTTTTCAATGAGCACTCTGGCAGCGAAGATGGTGTTGGTTGTTCCAGCACCCTTGACAAAGCTGCACTGGTTGGTACTAATGCCACAATGTCACACAGTCGCCGATCAAGGATTCTCTCAAAACTCTTCATTGTACGCGACAGGAGGCGAATTGGACTGTAATTTACACATTCTGCTGGGTCACCTTTTTTGCTTAAATATAGGCACAGTGATGCTCATAGTCAAATCTCTGTGGACAGAGCCAGAGTCAACTATGGCATTGCAAAAGTTGATCAGCCTGTTGGTCACGGTTTCTTTTAATTCCTGCAACTTCCAGAAGTCTACCGGAAGGTCATCTGGTCCTGGCGCTTTTTGATTTTTCATACTCCTGGTGGAATAATAATAATAATAATGGAAGTTTGGAAAGGAACAAATAAGTGACGAGAGTCAAATCGCACTAAAATATACAAACTACTGGTATTTAAGAGATTGATGAGGAGAGAGCCTATTTACTTGAAGATATGGAGATTGTGCTTGTCCTTTCATGTTTCCATATTTGTCATTTAGAGATAGGAGCACACAATTGGATGAGCACAATGGCAGGTGCTAAAAGGATTAGGAACACAAGACAAACAAAATGACAGGTCAGTATGAGAAGAGGGACCAACAGAAAGAGAAAATATCTTGGTGTAACGCTTGATACTAAGCTTACATATTGGGCCCTCATCCAACGGGTAACAGATAAGGCAGCGAAAACCATGACTGCACTTAGTAGACTCATCGATTATTATTTATTATTATTATTATTATTATTATTATTAATAATAATAATAATAAATCAAGGATGTGGGGATGGGTTTGTTTGGGTCCAAGTTGAGAAGGTAATTTTTGTCAGCTGTTATTTTACCCTGAATGAGGCTATTTCTGACTTCCAGACAAAACTAGATGGGCTTGAAGATACTCTGCAAGGGATGAACACTAACCTAGTTGTTGCTGGTGATTTTAATGCTCAAGCAGTTGAATGGAACATGCCTCAAACAGATTCTAGAGGGCGGCGTACAATGGAGATGGCCGCCAGATTGGGATTAATGGTTATCAACGTTGGTAATGTGACAACCTCTCGGCGACCAGGATGTCGGGGAACTATACCAGATGTAACCTTTGCTTCTGAAGACATTGCGTCTAGGATAACTGAATGGCGAGTAATTGAAGCATATACTGGAAGCGATCATCAGTATATCACTTTTCATGTACTTCAAGAGACTCCGCATCTAAGGATTACCACGCGCAAGCCAGAAAGATGGAACATAGCCACTATGGATAGAGAAAAATTTCATGAAGTAATACTGAATGGAATGGACTGTGTGACGGATACATGTCACGGAGGCAAAAGAAGCATAATTGCTAAAAAATGCATGGAACACACCATGTGACTCCTTCAGCAAGCATGTGACACATCAATGACCAGAATCAAACAACGGAGAGGCAAGCGTCCAGCATATTGGTGGAATGAAGAAATTGCTGAGCTGAGGAAACAATGCCTGCGACTCAGACGAAGGACACAAAGAGCATGACATAACGATGAAGCCCTCTCAGTAGAGTATAAGACTATGAAGAAAAGACTGTGAAATACAATTAAAAAGAGTAAAGCCGACAAGTGGTGGGAAATGTCTAAGGAAGTGGATGAAAATCCATGGGGATTAGGGTATAAAATCGTTATGAAGAAATTCGGTATGCTACCAAGCCCTATCATGGATCTACGCACCATGGAAGAAATAGTACACACACTATTCCCTGATCATGCAGAGAGGATTGATAATGAGGCCGAGAAAGAACTAGATAATGTACCACCTTTTACAACTGAAGAATTGATAACAACAATTAATTCCCTTAGAAATAAGAAAGCCCCTGGACCAGATGATATTCCAGCAGAAGTACTAAAGGTGGCAGTCGAATTATGTCCTCAACTGCTGTTGAGAATGTATAATCGTTGTTTGAAAGCGGGAATTTTTAGCTTTCGTTGGAAGGTAGCTAGATTGGTTCTGATCAGTAAAGGAAAAACTGGGAGTTACAGACCTCTATGTATGCTGGACACTGCCGGGAAAGGTTTAGAGAAGCTACTACAACCGAGAATACTAGCAGCAGTCCGATTAGCTGGCGACCTATCTGACCAACAACATGGATTTTGCAGAGGTCACTCAGTGCTAGATGCTGTGAAGGAAGTGGTGAAGACAGCAGAACGAGCTCAAATGGGTAATCATTACTCTAGAAAGCTGACACTTCTTGTGACTCTAGATGTTAAACATGCTTTCAACTCGGCAAGATGGAGTGATATTTTGGATGCTCTACAAGAAACTTTCAAGCTACCAGAATATATCATGTATATACTGCGAGACTATTTGAAAGACCGTACATTGTTATACGACACGTAAGATGGTCAGAGAAGAAAACAGATCACAGCTGGTGCAGCGCAAGGCTCAATTCTCGGACCACACCTTTGGAATATCGTGTATGATGGTTTGTTATGGCTGGAGATGCCAGAAGATGTAAAACTTGTGGGTTATGCTGATGATGTGGCTGCTGTGATAGTAACCCGTAACCTAGAGCTGGCTCAATTTAAATTGAATCAGGTGATGCGACGTGTCAAAGAATGGATGATAAATCACAAGTTAGAACTCGCAGATCATAAAACGGAAATTGTCCTCCTGACGAGGAAAAGGATTAATACTGTTGTACCGATGCAGGTCGGGCGGATAGCCATCGAAACAACTAGGAGCACAAAATATCTTGGTGTAACGCTTGATACTAAGCTTACATATTGGAACCACATCCAACAGATAAGGCAACAAAAACCATGACTGCACTTAGTAGACTCATGGGAAATATCAAGAGGCCGAAATCTAGTAAAAGGCGGCTTCTCATGTTGACTGTTCAATCGATACTGCTATACGGTTCGGAAATTTGGGCTGAATCATTAAAAATTGCGAAATATCGGACAAGAATTGCGGCTGTACAATGGAGAGCAGCTTTACGAATTGCTTGCGCATATTGTACAGTATCAGAACCTGCGATTCTAGTAGTAGCAGCAGTAGCTTCTATTGACTTGTTGGCATTCGAAAGACAAGAAATTTGGCTCACACAAGAAGAGCTAGGGAAAAAAAGGGCAAAGGCTTTGGCTCGTAGTCGCAGAGTGCAACGATGGCAAACAAGATGGGAAGATGATTCTAGAGGGAAATGGACGAAAAGACTGATACATTCTCTAGGCGTATGGGTTGGCCGAAATCATGGTGAAGTGAACTACTATCTCACACAGTTCTTGACAGGTCATCGGTACTTCCGAAAATTTCTTCATAGACTAGGGTTAGCAACTAGTCCGGTGTGCATATACTGCGGTGATATCGATGACGTATTACATACTTTCTTTGTGTGTGTTCATTGGCTGCCACAACGAAGATGCTTAGAAGTTATGCAGGGAGAATTGATGCCAGAAGGGATCGTGTCAGTAATGCTCCGAAGTCAAGAATCTTTGGACCAGGTGGCAGTCTACGTAGAAAATATTCTGCGTCAGATGAAGAAAGACCTGGATGATTGCGAGAGACAGTAAAGTAGAAGAAGGAAGATGAAGCACAAGATGCATTAAGCACGACATCCGTCCTGAAGTAATGCAAGAGCGGTTTCCGGGGCGGAGATAAACATCGTGGGAAAAGGGAGTGTGGTTTTTAGTGGGTAAGATTCTCCACACACTTGTTGAGTGCGGACCCTCACAAGCATCTTACGAAAGATTTTCTACACTCCCTCGCAAAAAAAAAAATATTATTATTATTATTATTATTATTATTATTATTATTGTGTTCCTAACCTTTTACCATCTGTATTCATCTTTATCTGTTTTTATGTTGCTCCCTGTATTCATCCAGTTATCTTATTATACACTTCCTATGTCTAGACTGAAGATCTGTCAAGATGGCCCCTCAACAAGTGTTGATGCCCGCCCTCCTGATGAAGCGGGGAAGAGATTGGTGTAGAAGAACAGAGATTGATGAGGAGAGAGCCTATCTATTTGAAGTTGGCAATGTATTTTTATGTGGGGATTGTGTGTTCATGTTATTTTCATGCCAGACAAATGCTGGGGGTTGTACCTTAATTACCAGGCGAGTTGGCCATCCGGTTAAGGGTGCACAGCTGTGAGCTTGCATCCGGAAGATAGTGGGTTCGAACCCCACTGCCGGCAGCCCTGAAGATGGTTTTCCACGGTTTCCCATTTTCACACCAAGCAAATGCTGGGGCTGTACCTTAATTAAGGCCACGGCCGCTTCCTTCCCACTCCTAGCCCTTTCCTCTCCCATCGTCGCCATAAGACCTATCTGTGTCAGTGCGACGTAAAGCAACTAACAAAAAAAATACCTTAATTAAGGCCATGGTCACTTCCTTCCCACTCCTAGCCCTTTCTTATCCCATTGTCACCATAAGACCTATCTATGTCAGAGTGACGTCAATCACATTGTAAAAAAAAATATGTCGGTCCTTATCTTTTTCTTCTATGGTTTCCTCTACCTGTCACTGTATTCATCCTATTATGCATTCCTTTTCATGTTCCTTTCTTTATACAACTTCATTTGGCTCTTCATCATTCCTTTTCACACTTACAATAGCTAATAATAAATTATTTCAATGACAAAGACAACAGAGTCTTTTAAGGTTCATAAATGCTTTGGTATGGCAAAATAACAGAATCCATGCTCACATTTTGTGCACACAGGCTGAAGATTCTTACTGCAAGTACCATTCTCCACATACCTACATATAACCTAAATAATAATCAAATATATTTTAGTGTGTAATAGATCTCACCATTTATCACAACTGATGGTATAGCTGTTGGGGATCAAACCAGCCTTCGGGCTAATGACCCAACATACATACTGTTGATCCCAATCGCAAGCTCACTGTGTTAGCTTTGCAGCACCTTGATTCAATCTCGCGTACTATACTACCATCCTGGGAGAATACACATCCTAAATACTTGAAATTATCTACTTGTTCCAGTTTAATATTCCTGATCTGACATTCGATCCTCTTTGGTTCCTTCCCTACTGACATCAGTCTAGGAATGGGCACCGGTGCAAGGTGGATAAGATGATTTCGCTAGGTTGACCAGAGTGCAGACCTCCACTCCTCGATTTTGAGCAATAGCGGTGCCCTTCTCTTTTCCTATACCTGTCTCCCACGCTCCGCCTGTTCTCCCCCTTCCTCACTTGCTCTGCAGGGCTCCATCATCCGAGCCAAGTTGAGCCGAGCTTAGTCGAGTCGCTCCGAGACAAAATGCTGGTCCAAACCTAGCCAAGTAGGACCGATGCATGGTGCACAGTACCTCTGCGCCTCATTTTGCATGCGTGAGATTTTGGATGTTTGAGAGGCCCTGATCTAGGAAATATTGTCGTATCATACTCAAGTTTCAAGATATTAGTTTGCAGGCTTTCAGTACAGTTTGCCAAAAAAGATACTGTCATCTGCACAGGCCAAACTGCTTTCTACATATCCACCTATCTGAATCTCTCCCCTGCCACTGTATACATTTCAGTAGATAATCCATAAAAATGCCAAGAGAGAGATTACCAAAAAGAACATTTATGGATACAGACTGGAAAGAGGCCTAGGGGATGGCCTAGAATGAGATGGAGGAGCTCTGTTGTGGACTGCATTGCAAATAGAGGAGTCAATAGCAATAAAGTACTAGAAGAGGAATGGTGCAAACATACCTGCCAACTTTCCCGATTTAGACGGGAGACTCCCGATTTTCGACAGTTTTTCCCACCTCCCGATTATTCTATTATTTCTCCCGATTTTAGCTTATTTTTTGGTGAACTTCAGACATTTCAAATCCCGCTGTTTCAGCTTTTTTTACACCAGTGACCGGAAGTCCTTCGCTCATTGGCCGCTTTCAAACGAAAATCGACGTTTATTAATGCGCGAATGTGCGATGTTTATTGAAACCTGTATATCGCGACGCGTATATCGATTGTCAATCTCTCGTTCTTGCGTGCTATTTTCGTTTTCGTTCACATCAGTCTAGACGATTCTAGAGACTAGTCGTTATATACGGAGTCTTTTTTAGTAATTTAGTGACAGAATTTCAATAACGACTAGTGACTTTTCTAGAGATTTTAGGAGCCATTTGGAGAAAATTCTGACTAATTCTCAATATAAATAGAATATAAGAGTTTTGTATGCACATTGCTCAGAATTAAAAAAGAATATCTCCGTACCGGCCGTGACCATGGCAACAAGGGGAAATGCAAGTTTAATTTTCCATAATTTCTGACTGTATACATGTATGTATGTATGTACGTATGTACGCCCATCACGAGAAAACGGCCGAAGAGAATTTAATGAAAAACGGTATATAAAGTCGGGGAATAGGTCGCTATAATCTAGGCCATAAATAATTGTATTCACGCTGAGTGAAATGGTAGTGTAGGGGAAGGCCTAAGATGTAATTCTCAAATATTTATATTTTTATTGGCCCTGTTGATAAATACTATATAACTAAAGTTATATATTATTAAATTTCGTATCGTTTATGTCTTATACATTTTTACCGTACCGGCTATGATAAGAGATATTCATGAATTTGGATTTTTGTTGCTAAGTCCATATAAGCGCCGAGGTACGAGAAAATGGGAGAACAGAATTTAATGAAAATCGGTATGTTATGTCAGGGAATAAGGAACTACAGTCTATGCTATACATAATTTTTATTCACAAAATGGTAATTTAGGGGAAGGTGCCAGAAATTTAATTTTTGATTACCTATCTTAGTCATATTGATAATTACTACGTAACTAAGTAATAGAGAATACAATTTCCGATTATTTATGTCTTATTCAGTTTTAGTGTACCGACTAAAATTAAATTAAATTGTGAAGATGATTATAAGAATGATAAAGTCATGAAGGAATGATCGCGGGAATAATAACACAAGAGGGAGTCATGAAAGAAAGGAGGACTCACTTTACATTAGATGCTCTAATATTACAGAGTCAGAAGAAAACTAAATGTAAAGGCCTGCAGTATAGAAAGCTCATAAAAATGATCAACAATAACATTACATTGGCCATTGTTTGATGTGATGTGCTTTGTGTATTCTTCTACCATTTATCTCCGATAGATGGGATTACTGTTGCGTACTGTTATTGAGTATAACAGCCTGCCTGATTATTGGCGGAAAGTAACAGGGAAGTTAGATCTCGCTCTTCTTTAACATGCTATTCCTCTGGTTCATACATTTTCTGATACTACTGGTATGTAACACACTGGATGAGCATAGTATTCCAGCTATTCAATCCCTACTCTGGGGCAGTGATTGGAATGAGCAGTGTGCACACTTCAACGGAATAATTACACAGGAGTGTTCACGGCTGTCTGCGTCCTGGTCATTCTAGCTCTGGAACTTTGAACTGTTAGATCGACACGTGTTATTTTCGTTAAAAGTAAGAAAATGTAGCTTTGAGACAATAAGTGTTATAAATATATCATAGTGCTGTACTGACGTCATTGTAATGACCTATGTTGACACTTCAGTTTGGAAAACTGTAAGGACAGTCTTTCTGAGAATTCCGTAGCAAAGCACGAGTACATCAGCTAGTTATTTGATACAGATAGTATTGTGCTTCGCATAATCGCACGGAAGCTTGATGCAATATATTAATCTATGCATTTGCTAAGTAATGGCATCTAAGTGCATGACTGATTCACACGTGTGGAGCATGAATTCATGCTATTTTTGGAAATATTATCAGAGACCGATCATCACACTCGCATACTTCCTGTGAGGGAATAGAGATGTGTAATTTTTAGCATTGTAGCTTCGTATAGCAACACTCGGGCTTTGAGACAATAAGTGTGATAAATATATCATAGTGCTGTACTGTGCTAGACGTAGAATAAGCAGTTTTGACCAATAATGTATCTCCTGATTTCTCCTGATTTTCATATCAAAATCTCCTGATTTTTTGTTTTGTAAAGTTGGCAGGTATGTGCAAAGATAGAGTAAGGTGGGGGCTTTGGTACATTACCCTACCCAGAGAGAATCTGGAAAAGGGAATGGATAAAGAAGAGAAGAAGAATCCATATAAACTATGAACAACAAAGATGAAAGATAACAGCCTTGCCTAACTCCTGTAAGTACCTCGGACCAAGAAATCCTACTATCAATTCTCATTCCAGCCCAATTGTTGACTTAAATGACTTTGATTCCTTGTAAGGATGTACCCT
This sequence comes from Anabrus simplex, assembly GCF_040414725.1. Taxonomy (NCBI): domain Eukaryota; kingdom Metazoa; phylum Arthropoda; class Insecta; order Orthoptera; family Tettigoniidae; genus Anabrus; species Anabrus simplex. The sequence goes on along the minus strand of NC_090267.1, from coordinate 411,026,835 downwards.
GCATCCCATAATATCTCAGTACAGCTAATATCATCTTTCTTGGTGCTTTGTCATATACCGAGCAAGTGGCTGCGCAGTTTGGGTTAACATTCCATGCTACCTACGAAGCTATTTCATCCCTGCCTTCCTGCTGTATTTCACTATTTCAGGTCTAATCTGTCACTGCCGCTTTATGACAATGGAGTTTATTTACCATCCTTTCCACTTCCATCACTGACATCATTGGCCTCAGTCGTTCGCGACGTCAAAAGAAAGATTTCCTTTTATGTCGAGAAGATTTTCAAAATATTTCTTCCACCTGTCCAGTAATTCTCTGGGATCTACTATGAGTTCACCTGACTTACTCAAAACACTATTCATGTCCCTTTTCCCTCCCTTTCTAACAGTTTTTATTACTGTCTAAAAGGTTTCCAGGTTATTACAGAAATCTTTTCAGAACTTATTGGATTCTACAATAGTTTGTTTCACTCTGTCTTTCATCTGGATAAAATTCTCTATCGGTATCAGTTCTTGTTTGGAACCTTTTTCAATATGCCTTTTTTATGTTTACATGCTGTCCTGACTTCATCATTCCACCAAGATGTTCACTTTTTCCCATCTTTACATCCCGTTGTTTCTAGGCATTCCCTTGTTTCTACTACAGCATCCTTGTATGCCACCCATTCTCTTTCTATACCTTGAACCTGCTTATTGTCTATTCTTTGGAACATTTTGTTACTGATATTCATGTACTTCTAATTTCCTCATCTCATCCTGGAGATGTCCGACTCGGCTGAATGGTCAGCGTATTGGCCTTCGGTTCAGAGGGTCCCGGGTTTGATTCCCGGCCGGGTCGGGGATTTTAACCTTCATTGGTTAATTCCAGTGGGCCGTGGGCTGGGTGTTTGTGCTGTCCCCAACATCCCTGCAGCTCACACACCACGCATAACACTATCCTCCACCACAATAACACACAGCTACATGGCAGATGCCGCCCACCTTCATCGGAGGGTCTGCCTTACAAGGGCTGCACTCGGCTAGAAATAGCCACACAAAATTATTATTATATCCTGGAGATTCTCTACTCTCCCTTCATCTGCAGACAGGTTTCACTTCTAACCTAGGCTTTGTGATACATAGTTCACTGCAGTTTTTCTGTAAAATATAACTTTAGTTGTTGTAGTTAATAGCATACTTCTTTCTGTGTTTCAGACTGCAACTAGCAACTCCTTGGTAATAATTGATGAACTTGGTAGAGGAACATCAACATACGAAGGTTGTGGAATTGCATGGTCAATAGCCAAGTAAGTTTTGATCATTTAAATTAATAAATTATTCGTTAGTGAAATGATGTTCAGTTTGTATTTCAGTAAATTGTTTCAAGTCTGTCTCTACAGTTGTAGCTTCTTGTGCAGTTGACCTCAATTAGGTTCCAGAAGGAAGAATTAGATGTCTACAATTAGTACAAAAATCAGTCTGCAGCGATAAGAATCGAAGGCTATGGAAAGAAAAAAAGGGCAGTAATCCAGAAAGGAGTGACGGAGGGCTGCAGTTTGTTCATCTCCTTTTCAATGTTTATATAGAACAGGTGATAAAGGAAATCAAAGGGGAATTTAGAAAGGGATCACAATCCACGGAGAGGAAATCAAAACTCCCTGAGATTTGCTGATATTGTTAATTTATCTGAATCTGCAGAAGATCTGGAGAAATTGCTTAATGGTGTGGACAGAGGCTTGGAGGAGGAGTACAAAATTAAAATAAAGTAAATCCAAAACAAAGGTTCTTGGCTCCACCAGGGTTGTAAGACTGGTTGTAGTCAGTGCTAAGGTGTTTGCTATTCTAGGGCCCGGTTTCATCAACACATGTTAAATATATACTAACAAGTAGTTAGTTAATACGGAGTTAGAAATTTAACATCTTGTTAGGTTTCTTGCGTTTCATCAAACTTTTCTTGTGAAATGTTAACTAATCGACTGTTAACTCTCCCAATATTGCGAACTAGTGCGAATCAAGGAGGCAGTGGTACGAACATGCTGTTTTACAGCGCACTTCGATGCGCTTTTGTTTGAGCACAGCTGTAAAATATGGCGCGTGAAGTGAAACGGAATCGTAGTTCTAATTTTTCCTCCTTCGAAGAAGAGTTGTTAATTGAATTAGTTAGTAAATATATATATAAGTTATTGAGTGCAAGCGCACAGATGGCTTGACGATAAAAGAAAAGGACGAGGCGGGGGAAAAGTCCGCGAGGTTTTCAATGGGGTAAACAGATACTTTTTTTTAGCGGGTATCCGCTGTCACCTAACAAAATCACTTCGTTAATTGTCCCACTTCAAACTGTGCTCCGATATGGGAGTTATTAAATATTGTATTGTCGTGTGCAGAACCAGACTACCTAGCAAGTATATCCCTGATTTGGAGGTTAGGCTCACTAATCACCTGAACATTAACATTAACAGAGAAATATCCCTTTCGATTACGATATATTTCGGCCCAATTGCCTCCAGGTGATTGGATTCTTACATGTGTGCAATCTATTGCACGTAGAACAAACACCAGGAAAACGGCTTATTTCATAGAAGTCGCGGATAATTTACTGACGCTCTTCTACTGAAGGGAATGTTATATACCTCCTTCTCATGGATGCTATGGCTGCAGACACACGACAAACAACTCTATTAACAGTGGCTTTAGAAATTCCAGCATTGTCTCCGGCCATTATGTGAAAATAACCAGTAGCAAAAACTCGTAATATTATCAGTACCTGCAACATTGGAGAAAGAGGTTTCTCTTCGTAGGATATTCTAACCTCACTTCAATTTCGTCAACAACCTTAGCAACGACTGTTTTCGATAACCTGTATCTATGAAGAAATTTCGAATCCGTCAAATTTTCAAAGTCATTACGTCGCTGAACTCTTCTTCGATCAGGACTGTTTTGTAAAAGATCTAAATAGAGCAATTCCGCCTCGAAAGCGAGATTTACAGCAGCCATTTTGGAACAGGTTGCTAAATGCTAATGTTAGCCATTTAACGTTGGAAATGGCTGATGTTAACTTTAATACGCAGTTTAACATTTGTTAATGTTAACATTTGTTGATGAAACGCAAATTTTCTTAAATCGTATGTTAAAATGATTTAACACCTTGTTAAGTACTAACATGTGTTGATGAAACCAGGCCTAAGATATTTACTTCCATACCATTTATCACTATAGATATGCATCCCAAATCACTGCAATTTGGTGTTAATGCTTAAAGTGGAAATTTGTGTGGACTAGCCAGAAGGGTTTGAAAGTAGCAATGATTGGATTTGCAAACTTGTCAGCGCCAGCTTTCTTGGGAATAGTTATAACAACATTCTGTCGAAAATCGGATGCCACTTCTCCTGTATCATACATCTTACACACTAAATGGAATAACGTCACCATGTTGGTGTCTTCTAAAGGTGCGGTTTCCTAAGTTCAGCGATCGCATGCGTCTGCTGCCGACCACTACTGCATCCATACCCCCCCGACTCCTACAATGGAATGCTGTAGGACTGGTTTCCTTCATGCAGCTCCTAGAAACCATCGCATGCAGTAGACGCAGGCAGTGCTGAGTATACCAGTCGGGTGCAGCGGACGCGTGCGTGTATTATCTCATGATGAGCTTTTCTAAAGACGAAGATGCGAGATTTATCGAGTTTGTTTCCGGAAGACGGGAACTATATGACTGCTCCCATCAGGATTATAAAATTATTGTGCTCCGAGACAAAATCTGGGAAGAAATAGCCTCCAATTTCAATGATAAAACAGGTGAGTGATTTTTAACTGCCCCACGGTTTCATTTTTATAAAATGTTTACACAACGTATTTACAAAAGTTTTCAAGTCACATAGCATTTTATGAATAGTGGGAAACAAAAATTAGTATATTATTTGCTCTTGAATGGATATTTTTCGAGAAACACTATATTTATGTTAACATCTCATTTTAATTAATGACTCATATGCTTATAATAAATATAAAAATTACAAATAATCATACCGTACATTGGAAACATTGCTTTGTGAATACTAATTGATATGAATATTGTGTATTTTGCATTATTTTGACAGTGTTTACATTATTTCACAACTGCTTAAAATATTGAAATGGAACACGTTTATACAAGCGGAAAAGTGCGTTATGTACAAAACATATATACGGATGAAGGCGGAATTCCAAGGAATCGACTTTGCTTTCCGGTAGATTTGTTTCTGCATTGCATTCGGAAAAAACGGAAAATTATGAAAGAAAACATTAACAACGTATCAATATCTATTCTTGAATGCCACTTGAATATCTTGACTGATGTATACAAGTGATCCACGGATTTCAATAATAATAATAATAATAATAATAATAATAATAATAATAATATTTCACAACACTATACATCCACACACTTGTTTTTTCTTTCTTGTTATGAATACACCCGTGAACTGTGTACGATAATTTAAAAAGTTTGGAAGAGTGAGAATCAATGAATGGTAAATTGGTTTACGTCACTTTTGCACCGAAGTTCGTGTATATGATCGTGGTTTGAACATAATGTGGCTGTCATGGCCAGTATTTGCTTGTACAGTACAACACAGAACTCAAGTGATTTCATTGCCACAATAACTTTTTCGGTATTATACAATAATATTCTCCGTAAATAAAATATTTTCCACTCACGTGTTATGCAGATTCCGCTTTACTCAAATTTCACAATGCAATAAAGACGTTTCTACTTCGGACGAGCTTTCGTCTTGAAGAGGTTTTACTGTATAGTGCAAAATATAGCTGTCCATACCAAATCCCTGGTCTAATTATGTGCCTTGAATTGCTCTCTCTTGCCATTCAACTTTGCCTTCTGCTACAAAAAACTCCATGAAAGAATCTCGAACCTGGAATCCTTCTGCCTGGGCGATTCCTCCATTTCTACTCAGAGGTGTCATGTTCCTCACAGCTGTTTCACTATTTTCTGTCAGAAGTGATTGACAATCTTCCCTAATTAAATTGTGGAGGCAGCATGCAGCTAATACTAACTTGTCACAGGTTTCAGGTTTAACTCCGATTGGGGAGTAAAACAATCTGAAAACTTGACACAGTAAACCGAAAGCATTCTCAGAAACACGCCTGGCTCTGTATAGACGGTAATTGAAAATTGCCTTTTCAAAATTCTCCTTTGCCTGGGACCTATTAAATGGTTTCAGAATGTTCTTGTGAAGCCTGAATGCTTCATCCCCAACAATTACATGTGGCAGAACCCTATCAGAACCTGGCAAATTGGCTTCTGGTGGAAAGTCGAAATTGTTCGAATACAACTTTTTGCCCATATTCGACTTGGCAAATATTCCACTATCACCTTCTTTTCCATATGATTCGACGTCAACTGCAACGAACTTGTAATTCGCGTCCACGATTGCCAAAAGAACAATGGAGAAAAAGTTCTTGTAATTGAAGAACAGAGACCCGCTCTTCGAAGGGCATACAATCCGGATATGTTTCCCGTCAATTGCTCCGACACAATTAGGAAATTGCCATCTTTCCCAAAATTCAGTGGCCTTCGACTTCCAAATACTTTCTGTTGGTGGCGGCATCAAGACGTTGAGCAGTCTTGTACAAATAGCAGAAACAACCTCTTTAACTATTAAACTTATGTAACTATGAGAAATTCTAAAAGCATGCTTCAGGGAATGGAAGGCTTCTCCTGTTGCTAAGTACCTGCAAAAGAGGATAACATTACAGTATAGGTGCTTTATTTATTATTATTATTATTATTATTATTATTATTATTATTATTATTATTAATAATAATACAATTTATGTAACTGCAAAATAGAAATAGAAAATAGAATTGAATAGGTAATACATGTAAAGGCTCATAAATAAGAATCACACATGATATGTAATGAAAATTAGTACTAAGCACGCAAAGAGGTTACCGGTATGCAGTATTATTTATTGCTTTATAGGTGAATTCTGCAAGAAGAGGTGGCAATCCATTCGAGATACGTGGAAAAGGCAGAACAAGGAGGAGAAGCTTGGAACGGGATCGGGGGAACAGGCAAAGCGGAAGTGGCATTTGGCTCCATTTCTCGATTTCTTAAAATCTGTGGAGTCAGAAAGAACGACTGTTGGAAGCATTGAGGCTGCAGATTCCCAAGATATGGAAGAAATGGCAAGGCCATTCCAAGAAGACGTGCAATCTGCGCCAGACGAAGATCCGTCTCTTGAAACACCGAGCAGCGGCAAAAACAAAAGAAAACGGCCAAGAAGTGAGAGGAGTAGTTTTGAGGACTTTTTCGACCAGTCGCGTAAAGAAAGGCTGCAGTTACTGGAGTCTATTAACAGTGTGCAAAAGGATTACGAAATAGACCTCTTTTATAAAAGTTTGGCTTTGTCAGTAAAAAAACTGCCAGACTATTTACAGTCTGAAGCCAAATTGCGCCATCTTCAAGTGGTGATGGAGCTGGAGACTAAAGCTAGGGCACCTACCAATAATGGTGTTATTGTATTCCCTTCAACGAGTCAATAATAAGTATTTTTGTTCACTTTTAATATGCTAATTTCATTATTTACCATATAATTCCAACTCCTGTCAAAGCAATGAAATATAAATATAAAATAAGTCATCACCAGTCATAATTAATTCACAAATTATTGTCATATAACTGTATAAATTAACCACTCTTTGAGATATAAAGTCGATTTTATGTTTTTATGAACATTCTATAAATAAAAGCAGATAATATTGTATTAATTGCGTGTGGTGGTGACTTTTAAAATAATGTATTCTCTTATTAAAATTTCTTACCTCAGGGTCACAGCAAGTTTCTCTTCGGGTGAAATTACTCTTCTCACTCTTCTAGACGGAAGTTTCTCTATGTCACTTTTAATTGTAGACAATACACATTGAAACTGATATCTCGTTAAATGAAAAAAATGATGAAACTTTATTTCATCGTCCAGCAGGTGCTTGGAAATTAAATTGGAATAATATCCTTCCTCGTTTCTCCTTAAATACATATTATCTACCTTCTTCCTTCTCTTTCTTTCTATTTTTCAGCATGATACTGTCTTCAATTTCCTGTTGTTTTAAAATGTACAACAAAGCTTGTGTCACAACACTTGCCATTGCACGAGTAGACTGGCCCTTCTGAGCCGCGCGCACCAACTGCACGATGGAAACTGCCAAGGCCATGCGTCCAACGCATGCGCCCCCTGCATGCAGCAATCGCAAGCGATGGCTGCACATAGGAAACTGCACCTTAAGGCAGTCGGTAATTCTGAGGGAATGTCATCAGTTCCAGGTGCCTTGTTCCTATTTAAGTCTCTCAAAAGCTCTGTAGAATTTTAACCTCAAAATTGGATCTCCCATTTCATCAACATCAACAGCCTCTTTTTCTTCCTTTTTACAATTGGCTTTACGTCACACCGACAGAGATAGGTCTTATGGCGATGAAGGGATAGGAAAGGCCTAGGAGTGGGAAGGAAGCGACTGTGGCCTTATTTAAGACACAGCTCCAGCATTTGCCTGGTGTAAAAATAGGAAACCACGGAAAACCATCTTCAGGGCCGCCAAAAGTGGGGTTTGAACCCACTATCTCCCGGATGCAAGCTCACAGCCGCACGTCCCTAACCACACGGCCAACTCGCCCAGTTCTTCTTGTTCTAGAACCATATCATCTACTTCTTTACCTTGAAACAATTGTTAGATGTGTTTTTGCCATCTTTCTGCCTTCTTTCTCTAGAAGTGGTTTTCATTCTGAGCTCTTCGTATTCATACACCTAGTTTTCCTTTCTCCAAAGGTTTCCTTGATTGTCCTATATGCAGTATCTGCATTTCGTAGGATCGTACAACCTAAAACATCCTTGCACTTCTCTTTCAGCCGCCAGGCTGAGTGGCTCAGATGGTTAAGGTGTTGGCCTTCCGACCCCAACTTGGCAGATTCAATCTTGGTTCAGTCGATTGGTAATTTGAAGGTACTCAAATATGTCAGCCTTCTGTCGGTAGATTTACTGGCACGTAAAAGAACTCCTGTGGGACTAAATTCCGGCACTTGGCGTCTCCGAAAACCGTTGAAAGCTGTTCGTGGGATGTAAAGCAAATAACAGTATTATTCTCTTTCAGCCATCCTTCCTTAGCTGTCCTGCACTTTTTATCCACTTCATTAATTGCCTGTGTTCTTTTCTGCCCACCTCATTTTTTTCTTCTTGTACTTTTATCATCAATTAGGTCTAGTATCTCCTAAGTTATCCATTGATTCTTAGTTGATCTTTCCTTTCTTCAGCAGCCCTACTCACCTCATTCTTCCTATGTTGTGTTTCCTTCACCCTTTTCATTTAGTCCTTGTACAATGTGTTCATTCTTTCATCTTTCAACTTGTCTAGATCCCATCCTCTTGCATTCCTTCCTTTCTGCAATTTCTTCACGTGGCATTCCCTGGCCAACAAGTTGTCGTTAGTAGTGATGGGCAATATTTCACGAACTGTGATTTTTTTTCACTGATATCAACAAATCACGAGTAATGACTGTTACGTTCTACGCTATCACTGTAATCAGCCATGATTTCGTGATTTCACTTCAAGTGATCGTCATGCGCCCTCTTAACCCCATATACCGAACTAGGAAATGTTGCTACATAAACTGTGACTGTGATCGATGCTGTGATCAGTCGTGATATCATGACGTGCTGCCGCAATGATATCCACGTGAAGCGATGCATTCAAGGAAGGAGCATCACCATTATTACCATCCATATGGACATTTGTAGATTTCATTTTTTTAAGGACGTCTAGCATATCGTCAGTATATAAGGTATTTATAGAAATTCAACACATTCCTCCCAATTATAATAATAACAGAAATCCTGGTAATCCTTGGCATCGCTTGCAATATGAGTTTTAGGAAATTGTCAAGTTGACTCACCTAGAATAGTAAAAAAACATGTATTTACCCTGTAGTTTGGAAGGTCCAGGGGGTATTTCCCTTTCTTACCTCTCATATTGTTACTTGAGCTCAGTGTTAGGAGGCAAGTTGACCGAAATGGCGTTTTCTAGAAAGAGGAAGAGCAAACTCTGAACGAAAAGTGTTGTAGGAATGTTCCTACTCTTCTTAGTTATTCTTAGTTATTAATCATTATATTTTTCACTTGTGCCAGATAAATGTGTAGAATTTCTTTCCTAGCACATACCAAATAAAATCCGCCTCCGTAGCGTAACGGTTAGTGTTATTAGCTGCCGTCCTTGGGGGCGCGGGTTCGATTCCCATGACTGTCAGAAATTTAAGAATGGCAGGAGGGCTGGTATGTGGTTGAAATGGTACATACCAAATAATCCGTTACGGTATAAATCACCACTGTTCCTTATCATCATCATCAGTGTCTCACTCCAGTCACCTGGGTGTGGTTAACAAGCCTCCTCCACTCCTTTCTGTCCTTCCACTTTTCCTGCTTCATTACTTCCGCCACATCCAATCCAGCTTCTCAAATGTCCTTCCAAATCTGATCCATCTACCTTCTTCTCGGTCTTCCAACTGGTCTCTTTCCCTTAACTTCCCTTTCCAATTCCCTTCTTGCTACCCGTTCCTTTCCCATTCTTTTTATATGTCCGAACCATCTCAGTCTTGCTTTCTGTATCTTCTGTACTAACGGTTCTACATTTAGCTCTTCTCTGATTTTAATATTTTGAAATCTATATCTTCTTGTCTTTTTGACCGATGTTCTTAAAAATTTAATTTCTACTGCTTGGATCTTACTGTCTTGTCTCTTATTAGTTACGAGTGTTTCTAGTCCCTATGTTACAATTGGTATGAAATACTGTCTATATGATGATAATTTTTTTCTCTTGGGTACTTTGACATCCCATAAAAGCTCTCTGACTTGATGATAAATGTTGTACCTTTACTTAGTCTGTTATTAATTTCAGGATTGATTTTATTACTTCCATTTGCTACCCAGATATGTAAACTGTTCTACATTCTCTAACCGTTCTCCGTCTATGTTCACTTGGCTTCTTTTTTCTCTTTTCCGCAGTGCATGACTACAGTTTTCTTTTTACTAATTACCATTCCAAACTCCTTCAGATTTCCATTCCAAATGTCCAGTCTCCTTTGTACTTCCTTTTCTTCCTTTCTCCAAATCACCATATCATCTGCAAATATCAAAGCATTCACTTCATGACTACTGATACTCTGGTCCTATATTTTTCTTGACATATTAGTTGAACTTCAGCATGTCCACAAAAAAAACAAATGTAAATGCAAAAATGAATATGTTTGTACGCCTAGAAGTAAATTGGTGTCTGTAATGCAACCAAAATGTAGGCTGTTTATTAAATACAAAACCTTAGGTGGCTGATTTTCTTATAATTGTTTACACAGAGATAGGCTAGTCACAATAACAAGGCATTCTCATGATCACAGGCAGCACGGACAATGCGGTGATTATGATCGCGTCACGACTAAAAATCACTGGTATCACAAAATCACGATATATCGAACTGCACTGTGACTCACAAATCACAGTTTCGCTCATCACTAGTCGTTAGAGTCTATGTCTGCTCCTGGGAAAGTCTTGCAATCCAACACCTTGTTTCTGAATCCTTGCCTAATCTTAATGAAGTCTATTTGATACCTTCCATTGTTTCCAGGTATCGTCCAGCTATACAGCTGTCATTTGTGGTGTTTGAACCAAGTATTAGCAAGGACTAAATTATAATCATTGCTGACTTTCTCGTCCTTCGCCTACCACTGCATTCCAGTCTTCCATCACAGTTAAATTCTCAGAGGTGCCAGCTGTTAACGGATTTCACCTCATGATTGCGGTCAAAGGGGAAATTATTGCTGAAAAGCGACATTATCACAAAACTGTATAATTTTCTGCGAAAAAAGTAAGGAAGAAAATGTTCAACCCTTCTCTTTTTAATGCTTGTGAGTTGGCAACAATACTTATTCGGTCATCACTTTGTTTTGCTACCCATGAGCATTAGAAATTTATTGTGATAGTAGTACCTCTACTCTGCTTCTCCACTATAAAACCTTAAGTAATGTTGTATTTGCAGTATTGAGTGTATCTGACAGTAACTGTCCATTACTGTACTCCATTGCAGGTCATCTTGTTTGATGCTGTTCTCAACTAGACATATCGTAATCTGCATCAACTGTAGCTTGTCTTTCCTCTGATTTGCAGTTTCTTTTTAGATTCTCTCTTTATTCATCCATATAATATGTCCAAATCATCTTTGTATTTTTCTCCATTTTTATCACTAAACTTGTCCACATTTAGTGCTTGTCATATATCCTCACTTCTCACTGTCTCTCCTTGTCTTCTGTAACACATTTCTGTTGTTACGACCAGTGTCAGTGCATATTTTATAATAGGCATGTTGTATGCCTTGTACATTTTTATTTGCTTTCACTGAGATCATTGTTCTTATCAGGTTCCATGTTCCAAGCTTCACCCTCCCAAGTTATACCCTCCTGCTGATTTCCATACCGAGTCTTAAATTCTTTATTAATTCACTTTCTAAGAATTTGAAGTTCTCCACAATTTCAGTATATTTTTATCCAATATTGTTATGCTCCTTTTCTTTCTCTTCTGCCGGGCTGAGTAGCTCAGACGGTTCAGGCGCTGGCCTTCTGACCCCAACATGGCAGGTTCGATCCTGGCTCAGTCCGGTGGTATTTGAAGGTGGCCAAATACGTCAGCCTCGTGTCGGTAGATTTACTGGCACGTAAAAGAACTCCCGCGGGACTAAATTCCGGCACCTCGGCGTCTCCGAAGACCGAAAAAGTAGTTAGTGGGACATAAAAGCAAATCACATTATTATTTATTTCTCTTTCTTTTTCCTTGTCATAATCATTGTCTTGGTATTCACCACTAATTTGGTCATGCCATTCTTCCCATTTGTTAGCAGATAACATAGTGTACAATCTTATCCCTCTGTGATGCTTTTGTTACTTTTGCCTTCTTCTTCTTCTTCTTCTTCTTCTTCTTCTTCTTCTTCTTCTTCTTCTTCTTCTTCTTCTTCTTCTTCTTCTTCTTGGTGTGCCTATCCATTTCAGATGCTGACAATCAGTGTGGCAACACATCCTTTATTTCTGACTGATCTGAAAAGTCCCTCTGAACTTGTACTGAACCATGTTCTCAAGTTCTTCAGCCAAGAAATTCTTTTTCCAGGTCCTCTGTTCCAGTCTATATTCACCTGGAGAATAAACTGTATTAACGTATAATTTGATCTGAAATTAGTAAAATCGGAAGTACCCTGTTTTCTAACACAGTTCATGTATATGAAGTTGATTAAAAGACCTCGTCAGGGGCTTAAAAGAGATGGATGTAGAAGAACTAGGATTGATGAGAAGAGAACCTTCTATTCGAACACTGCGTTGTATGAAGATGTGGAGATTGGCCTTGCGCTTTTATGTTTTCTTATTTGTCGTTGTGTCCTCTTTCTGTTGCTCCCTCGACCCTCACTGACCTGCCATTATGTTCATCCTGTTATGTGTTCCTTTTCTTGTTCCCATCTCTGTATACGGCTTGAAATTGACTTTTCATATAATGGAGAGAATTACGTTGAAGATGATGTGGAGGGAAAATAAATACCTTATTTGCCAGTCTCTAACTGTATGCATTCCACAGAACTAATTGTAATTCATACATATTTTTTATACTCCTTAATAAAATTTATGTTCTTTGTTTCTTTATTCTTCCAGATATTTGGCTTCGGAAGTGAAAGCGTTTTGCTTATTTGCAACACACTTTCACGAACTGACTCAACTTGCTGAAGAAGTTCCTACTGTCCGTAACCAGCATGTTACAGCTCTGACTTCTGAGGACTGTTTGACTCTCTTATATCAAGTGAAACCCGGCCCTTGTGACCAGAGCTTTGGTATCCATGTTTCTGAGATGGCTCGCTTCCCTCAGAATGTCATAGAGGTCAGTTTTATACTTCTACAACTATAGACCTTTTATATTGTGAAGGGACCACAACTTTCTGTAGAGAATCCCCATGGTATTGCCATAAGGGTATATTACCTTGAGTTGATGTAACCCATAAACATTTAGAATTTGTCCTATTAGGAAATCCTCACATTAAGAAAAACTGCTAAATGTAAAAACAGATTTACACAGAATGAATTGAAAGCTTTGACTCCTCATTCAGATAAAATAAACATCTGAGGCCACACAGAATGATTGCCAGCTGAAAATGCTGGACATTCCTTAGAAGCCAATTTTGTTAACTCCATGTCAACTATGCAGTTAAGAGGGAGAGGAAGGAAGGTATAGTGGGGGTGGCAAACTACAGGAGTATTGGATGAAGATCAAAGTGCAGAAGCAGCTGAAATCAAATTAATGTGGTCCACAGTCAGCCAGAATGAAGGAAGATGGAAAGATCAGCATAGACCTGTGAAAAAGGAAGTGCCTACAGAGTGTATTAGCCTGAACCCTCTGTGGTTTCAGCTATCTTAGAATTCATAATTTAACTCAAAAACTAGGTATCAGACATATAGTACAATAAGCCTGTGTACTGCAGTGCATCCAGAGCAATGCTGATGGGCCCTTATTAAACAAACAAGTATCAGATAGGGTTGTAGAATTAAATACCTTCACTGCGTCGCTTTCACCCACATTAAAGGTAATAATGTTATTGGTTTTATATTCCACTAACCACTTTTATGGTTTTTGGAGACACCAAGGAGCTAGAATTCTTTTATGTGCTGGTAAATCTACGGACATGAGGCTGGAGTATTTTCAAATACCACTGGACTGAGCTGGGATTGAAGCCACCAACTTGGGCTCAGAAGACCAGTACTCTTACCGTCTGTACCACTCGACCTGGCTAATTGGTGAAGATTTCAGTTTTTCTATGTTTCATTGTCTCCTGATGAGTATCTTATGTTTTGCATATTTTGAACATTTTCCATTATACTTGAGTTCCAAGTTTGGAATTGTGACATGCATCAAGTGGTGTCTGAGGGCTAATTATAACCAATATCATCTACATCATTGTGACTATTAAGTATTATTATTATTATTATTATTATTATTATTATCATCATCATCATCATCATCATTATTATTATTGTCTCTGTACTTCTTATGAAGGCCATCCGGAAAGTGGTACCCGTTTGTGCAATGAAGACACAGGAGTAAATATTAACAAATATACACATTTTTATTGGAAGGAGCATACTTTACACTACTTCTCTACATAATCTCCAAGCAAATTTAGGCATTTGTCATAACGTGGGACGAGTTTTTGTATTCCAGCGTCATAGTCCTCCGCCGCCAGCGTGTTGAGATACGTAGTCACGGCTCGTTTAGGTTCTTCGTCACTGTCAAATCTTTTTCCCGCCAGAAAGTCTTTAAGCTTCGTAAAGAGATGAAAATCCGAAGGGGCCAAGTCTGGGATATACGGGGGATGGTCGAAGGTTTCCCACTTGAATTGCTGCAAAAGTTGTTGTGTTATCGCAGATGCATGAGGCCTGGCATTGTCATGAAGGAGAATGACGCCTGTGGACAATAGACCTCACCGTCGATTTTGTATTGCCCACCGTAATTTCTTTAATGTTTCACAATACGCATTAGCATTAATTGTGTCTCCACGAGCCATAAAATCAGTGAGCAGTACACCTCTGCGATCCCAGAAAACGGTTGCCATGAGTTTCCTGGTGGACAGAACTGTCTTGAAATTTTTTGGTTTGGTTGGTGAATGAGCATGATGCCACTCCATTGACTGTCGTTTACTCTCTGGTGATGCATAACAAACCCATGTTTCGTCCCCAGTAATGGAGTCAGGAAAGAGTCTCCTTCATCGGAATAACGTCCCAGAAACGTCAGTGCTGCAGCCATACGCTTGGTTTTGTGCTCCTCTGTAAGCATGCAAGGGACTCACCTTGCACAGATTTTTGAATAATGCAGATGGCCTTTGACAATTTCATGAACAATTGTTCGAGACACGTTAGGAAAATGTTCAGAGTTCATCAATTGTGACGCGCCGATCGTTCCTCACGCATTCGTCTACTGCGCTCAGCAGTTGGTCTGTAATGACAGATGGTCTCCCTGAACGCTCCTCATCGTGTGTATTCCCCCTCCCCAGGTTGAAGTTGCGACACCAGCGCCGATAACACGACTCATCCATCACACTGTCTCCATACACCTCCGTTAATTGGCGATGAATATCACAAGGTCGAACGTTTCGTGCATTAAGAAATTTAATCACGGCCCTCACTTCACAACTGGCGGGGTTCTCAATTTATTTAAGCATTTTAAATGATCACAGATACAACACAGGCAATGCTAGCATCACGCAAGCTCGCACAGAGCAGGCAGACAAGCCACTGGCGTGGTCTGACCTTGCCCAGCGGCTACCCGAGTCATCAACACTTCATGCGGCGCTAACGGGTACTACTTTCCGGATGGCCCTCGTATATGTTTTTTGTGCCACTGAAAATACTGTAGGATTCTTTGCATTTAAAACAGTAATTAATAGCCATTTTCAATAGTAGCAAATACTTCAACTGTATTGTATATGACTTGGAAAAGATGTTTTAATTTTTGTAAAATATTTGTCTCTTGTGCAGTATGCAAAAAAGAAGCAAGCTGAATTGGAGGATTATCAGGGACTGAACTTCGACTGTAAAAGTGCTGATAAGAAGCAAATAATTCAGGTATTGTCATTTCTTGTACTGGATGTTGAATTACTAACTTTGTAACAATTTTTCACTCCATGTAAAATGTAGCACAGATTAGTAATCACTTCTGTGGATTTCAGGAAGGTGAGGCGTTGATTGCTGAATTCCTGAAAAAGTGTAAGGGGTTACAAACTGAAAACATGAGTGAAGAAGAAATAATGAAACAACTGGACGACTTCAAGGCTGAGATCCAAGCA
This sequence comes from Anabrus simplex, assembly GCF_040414725.1. Lineage (NCBI taxonomy): Eukaryota > Metazoa > Arthropoda > Insecta > Orthoptera > Tettigoniidae > Anabrus > Anabrus simplex. The sequence goes on along the minus strand of NC_090267.1, from coordinate 411,010,959 downwards.
AAGAACAATCCTTATATTCAAGCTCTGTTGTCACAGATTTAGAGCTCTGTATATTCAAGGTAGTGCTGTGATAATTTATGTAATATGTTCCTATATTTGTCTATTTGTCCATGTATATTTTTAATGAAAAGAAATAACCATTTTCTCTTTGTTTTAAATATGTATAGCTGTGAGCTTGCACCCAGGAGATAGTGGGTTTGAATCCCACTGTCGGCAGCCCTGAAGATGGTTTTCTGTGATTTCCCATTTTCACACAAGGCAAATGCTGGATCTGTACCTTAATTAAGGCCACGGCTGCTTTCTTCCAACTCCTAGGCCTTCCCTATCCCGTCGTCACCATAAGACCTGTTTGTGTCAGTGTGACGTAAAGCCACCTAGCAAAAAATGTATATATCTCATGCTGTTGATTCCAGTGGTTATATCCTAGTTCACGAATGTACACGAGCGATTTAATGAGTGGTTCTAACATGAAAGTTTTCTTGGAGTAAAATCTCATTAATACAAACTCACCCAAGATGAACATTTTATTAACATGAACATTCTGGAAGGTCTCTCTCTTTTTTTATTATTAGCCCCATGCATCATATCATCTTGCTTAATGCAAATCCATTTTGTAAGTTGTTTCTCTGCAAGGAATGCAAGAATTATGCGTAGTTAAAAGTGAGCCATTGTCAAACCATAGTTTATTTGGATGTTAAGTCTGTTAAAATTCATGTTGCTTGGTGCAGTTAGATAAGCGGTCATGATCTTCACTAAGTAGCCTAGAAACTCATTTTAATAATGTACCTACACTTTTAATGTAAGGAAAGAACTCTGTTGAAGATCTGCTGTTATTGTTTGAGGTAGCAGCAGTGATCAATGTATCTCATCAGAACATAAACAAAAGTAAGAAAGGTTCATGTATTCAATACACTTAATTTATTGTATCTAGTTTATTCATTCTGGGACTAGTTCTGACCTCTTTTTTAACATATGTCATCCTCAGCCATACATGCCATAATAGGAATAATATCAAGTATAACAAAAGCAATCACCAGATATGTCATTACAAACATTTGGTATGTCATAATATTTGTTATCATAGAAATTGAAACCAATGAAACACGTTCGTAAGTGCATTAAGTCTTGCACAAGGTTGATGTTGATCATCTGATGATTACAAAAACTAAATTATGGCTTGTGCAAATACTTGGGTCCCTATATTGGGTAATGTCCAATAACAGACCATTTACATTGATATTTGTGGGATGCAATTATATTTAAACAAGTAATTCTTGGCAAGTAGATTATGTGAATTTGTGAGTTGTTACAAGGCTGCTGGGCACATCTACAGCTTGTATCCGTGGACCATTTAGTCCAAAGAAAGGATCATTTTGTCAGTGCGTCAATGTGAAGTAGATGTCTGAAAGAGAAAGGTGAGCGATTTAAAAAAAAAAAAAGTTTTGAGGTTAAGAAAGGAAGAGAAAAAGAAGAGTACAAAAGTACGTGCAACTGCATGAGACTGTAATTATTCCAATGTAGGGACCCAAGTTGTTGCACCAGCCCTAATTTAGTTTTTGTACAATATTGCTCCGAATCCAAGACCTTTTTTTTTTTTTCCTCAGAATCTCCTGTGAAAAATCAAGGGTTGTCTTGCATTTGTAACCTAACAGTAATGAACACCACTGGCAGCTACCATGGTAACCACGCTGCTTCTCTTCACCCCGCACACGTTTGCACAAAACTCAGACAGTCAACATCCACATCTTTATTATACATTGCTAGCTGCGGCAACCGGTTGTACAGTACCTCTATGTAACATCACTGGATCTTGGGAAATTCTCCGATTTTTCGTAAAAGTCGTGAAAAACCCCATGCACATTCAGATTGGTATGAAACAGCAATCAGTTATTTCAGAACTTGTGTTTTCATGGATGTTATCCACACTGCGGATTACTCATTTGTTATTTTTTCAAAATCAGATACTACCAGAAAGTGTATGTATCACTCCAGAAACCTCTGTGGCAAACATTTCAGTTTTCTTCTTCAAACAGTGTCACCTAACCTAACTGTGTATGTATCATGAAAATATATTTAAGCGCACGTAGAGAAATGATAACCTCCTTGAAACAAATTTACATGAGAATAGCCTTTCGAGATAACCTCCTTGAAACAAATTTACATGGGAATAGCCTTTCCAAAATTTAACTGGATGCAAGAAAATATAAACTATCCTCTGAAATCAGTGATTTACTCTGCCATATTTTGAGGTGTATCACATTCTTACTTGATTTCATTATATAACATTAAAATTAAGCGATTGTTTACTTTAGCCTTTATTTCTAACCAGTTAATAACTGCTATTCGGCCTCGTTATTTACGCAAATTATGAAGAAAACGTGTTATCCTCTTTCATTTTGAATTTTCTTTTAGAGAACAGCAGTCGACGGGTATTAACAATTTACTCTGACATCGCTTTCAAATGTCGACGAGAGAGCTCGCAAGTGTACATAGCAACAAAACGATATGGGTACTGATGGTCGATCGCATTTTGCGGCAAATGTTTCAGTTTTCTTATTCAAACAGTATCACCTAACCTAACCTAACTTAACCGTATTGTATGTATAATCAAAACTTATTCCAAGCACCAGAAGAGAAATGATTGTTTTTCTCGCTATTAACTTACATGGGAATAACCTCTCCGAAATTTAACCAGACACGAGAAAATATATACTAATCTCTGAAATCAGTGATGCGCTCTGCCATATCTTGAGCTGTACCGCATTCTTACTTAATTTCAGTGTAGTGATCATTTACTTAGCCTTCATTTCTAACCAGTTAACAACTGCTAATTGCCACGTTATTTACATATTTGTTACGAAAAGATGTTCTCTTTCATTTCTAATTTGGGTATACTAATAGACTTCGATATCACCTTCAAATGTCAATGAGAGAGCTTGCAAGTGCACATAGCGAGAAGACGATATGGAAGATCACATTTTGTGGCAAACACTTCAATTTTCTTATTCAAACAGCATCACCTAACCTAACTTAACTGCATATGTACAATGAAAATATATATCAAGCGCCAGTAGAAAAGTGATAACCTTCTCGCTATCAATTTGCTTGGGAATAGCCTTACCGAAATTTAACGAGATGCGATAAAATATGAACTAACCTCTGAAATCAGTGATGCACTCTGCCATATCTTGAGCTGTACTGCATTCTTACTTAATTTCAGTGTAGAGTATTCAAATTAAGTCATCGTTTACTTAGCCTTCATTTCTAACCAGTTAACAACTTCTTATCGACCACGTTATTTCCATATTTGTTACGAAAACGTGTTCTCCTCCTTCATTTTTAATTTGACTGGTATTACTAATAGACATTACATGTAACTAATCTCACAATTAGACCCATATTGAATTTGCTATAATATGCTTACAATATTGTGATATTTTATTCCACCTTTTCAATACAGTTGGTTTTATGTTGTTAAATCATAAATTTATAGGAACATGTTTTGCTTGAATTTCAAGCATCCTTGGCCTATATAATCATCTCAAAGTTAAGACCTGTCATATTTGATTTGCTTTGACAATTCACTGCTGCCACATTCATTAGACAAAACAGTATCACCATCGGCCATCTTCATGTATTTCTTGTTCCATCCGAATGATGCGGTGATCGTCTCTCACAGTTGTCTGTCGCGCTGGGCCTGTGCCAGGTCTACGAGTGTGGGTACCTTCATTTGACCACTGCTGCCATACACGTTGTTCCGTAAATGCCTGTCGGCCAACACGTGCAGCGACAATCCTTAGCGCTAATCCAGCCTCACACAGCCCAATTATCCGAGCCCTCTCAAACGGCGACAGTTGATAGCGTGCTCTTCTCTGTCGTCGAGGCATGTTTGACGGGGAACACTTCACTGCACAGACTGCAAGTCAACTACGCTACACCAGAGTTCGTATACTGGAGTTGATTCCTCCGCGACCAATCACGTGGGGAGACCTGTAGCAACAATCCAATGGGTCTGAAACTTTGATCGTTTACACACCTACATGGCATCGTTCCATATCTTGAAAATCAACACAAATGACCAATGCCTTCATGGTGTTGCAATTTCCATTTTCTTAAGTGTATTTACCCAGAACTGCAAAAAGCGTTACAGTGTAAGTGAATACACAACAGCGGACGAGATGCTCTTGGGCTTCAAGGGCCGGTGCTCCTTCCCTCAATTTATGCCACGAAAGCCAAACAAATATGGTTTGAAAGTGTACGCTTTGGTAGATGCAAGAACACTATATGATGAAATGGGAGGCATACGTTGGACAACCACCTGAGGGATCCTTTAGGCAGGACAACAGCCAAGTGAGCCTCGTGACAAGACTTAACACACCATATTTCTGATACTGGAAGGAATGTCACTTGTGACACTTTTTCGCTTCTTTTCCACTAATAAATAAATTGCAAGCGGAACATAAACTGACAATGATGGGGATTGTTCATAAAAATAAGAAAGAACTACCTTTAGAATTTGTAAATAGTAAAGGACGCCCAGTAGTATCTAGTATGTTTGGTTTCCAAGAACATGCAACTATCTGCTCATCCGTACCGAAAAAAGGGAAAAATGTACTTCTGGCATCGTAGGAAGAATTCAACTCATCCAAAGTATCAACACCCCCTTCGGTTAAATTATAGAATGTAATAATCTCTGCTTTGTATTTTTCCCCTGTTGATTGATCATTGCATCGTCATTATGCATACTAGATTTACCAGCATTACGCATAAGTGAAATGTGTAATCTAAAATGCTTGAATTTGCTCAAATTTTTTCGACAGGTAGGTGTACATCGTTTTCAGACCCCACATTCAATATCATATTATGACCTCTGCTTGTGTTTACCACTATTTTGGTGACGAAGGAAATAATTCCTTACAATGTTATAGAGTATTCGCGTCATATGTAAAGTTAGCATAATTACCTAACAACAAGAGTACCACAAGCAATTCCATGGAAATAAATATTACAAGAAGTACTACTAATTTAACATTCTATATCCAGCATCATCATAAACAAATTCAGTATTTCCAGTGTTTAATACTACCGCTTACAATACTATAGGTTGAGCTTTCTACTAGCTTAACATGACAAGTGATAATAAAGTGAAGATAAACCATTGCCCTACAATTAAAACGACGACAACAACAAAAATAATGAAAGAAAATATGACAAATAATACTAGTTTAATTTTCTAAATCCAGTTTCTTTATACACAAATTCACACACAACTTAAATATTTCCATTACTTAACACTATGGCTTACAATACTACTATACGTTGAACTTACTACTATCTTAACACTACAAGTGATACTAAAGTTAAAACCACCCGGGTGAAAGTCTAATGGGGCTTATGGTTCCAATCTGTAGCTAGCTTCAGGTAGTTTTAGTCTCACATTTTAGGTGGTGCTGGAGGTCATTCAAAACGTGTAGATAGTTATATACAGGTTCTGTAGATGGCACGCAAGTAAGCTTGAAATGAGCGATGATAATAATTAAAGGCAGTTTGTCTCGAAGTGAAGTATTTCAAGTCTAGCCTCAATCAGTGGGCCATTCTAATTAATTAGTCATATAACGTCAAGCATTGTGGAGATAATATTGCTGGATTGCATCGAATTCAACTTTACCCAATCGATTAACCTTGTTCGAACTTATATCAATTTTAAGCGATAGTTCCCATGATGCTACAGTATTTGTGTTGTTTGAATTCCAAGTGCTCATGTCCTTGTGCTTGTTTATTTGAAACATATCTTCGCCAGTCCTCCTGAAATCCTGTATTTCCTGTTTGAGTACACATCAGGGGCTGAAAGCTGAATGGTTCTATTAATGTAGTTCTATATATTTCCTGTCTCAGTGCATTTAATTCTGTTATTTTTATTTTCATGTGGTACTTGGATATTGATGTGATACCCCATTCTCTTGCATCTGGTGTGCTCTGCTGTCTTGCTTTGGAAAGGATTTCTTATTTGTTATAATATCAGCTTTGTGTTAATGTGTCAATCATTCATTTGAAGTTGAAGCTGCTTTGAGGTGTGTCGTTATGTTCTCAGTAACATAGAATGCCATACGAACTAGGAGTATGGGATCATTATTTACAACATAGTAAGTACTTGGAAATAAAACTATATGAACTACAATGTATAGGACATGCAAGTAGTAGAACTGCATTATTATCAGCCGGAGGCGGGGGGAGGGGTTGATGGGCAGGAGAAAGGCCAGTGGAGGGGGGAGGGGCTGCAAGCATACACGGATGTCGCTTCTCTGCGCTATCTCTGATGAGAGACTGAAACTACTAGCGCCGAGTGGCTTGGTACCGAAATATATCATTGAGTTTCATCTCTATTCTATTCTATCCTCTTTGGTTAAAACATAACTACAACAACAAGAGTACAACAAGCAATTCTCTGGAGAGAAAATATTAGAAGAATACTACTAGTTTAACATTCTAAATCCAGCAGAAAATCACAAATTCAGTGTCCGTCGTTTACAGCTTTTACTTTTCACTTTGCACTAGCACGAATCATCATCTTAAACGATTTGATGCCGGAAGAGACTATCAAAGACTGCTGCAGGTAATTTATTCCAATCGCTTATAGTACTCTTTACGAAGGAAAACTTGCCCACATCAGTATGCTGGTTATTATTACACTACTGTAAGTGACCGTCGCTACTGGGATATATTCCCATTTGCGATGTATTTATTAATAATAATATTGAATACTTCGGTATATAACAGTGCAATGTGTAATTGTGTCTAGTTGTACGCGACACCATACCATACCCAGCTGTGTTATTTATTCAAAAGAAGTAAAATGCGTCAGCAGAAATACTTCTGGGATGATCCGACACTTAAAAACACACAATATAAATGAAGACGATTAGTCACAGAACACCTCCGGCCCGGTCTTAATTACAAGAAGCTACCCTGCCGATGGCGATTGTGAGGGATCCAGGTAGGTTTACATCCTAATAACAGTTATTAACAAATTATACGGGTTATCCAGCTAAGTAGTCTACCTGAAATGACTCGTGAACAGTTCAAGATACTGGCATTCTGTCTTCACTTTCGTTAATGGTATTTTTTTTTTTTTTTTTTTTTTTTTTTTTTTTTTTTTTTTTTTTTTTTTTTTTTTTGCTTTACGTCGCACCGACACAGATAGGTCTTATGGCGACGATGGGACAGGGAAGGGCTAGGAGTGGGAAGGAAGTGGCCGTGGCCTTAATTAAGGTACAGCCCCAGCATTTGCCTGGTGTGAAAATGGGAAACCACGGAAAACCATTTTCAGGGCTGCCGACAGTGGGGTTCGAACCTACTATCTCCCGAATACTGGATACTGGCCGCACTTAAGCGACTGCAGCTATCGAGCTCGGTGTTAATGGTATTAAGGAGCTCATAGTTCAACATGCAGTACTTTCCTAGGCTTTTGACCAAATTTAGTCTCTCCCAGTTTCCACATGAGAACTGCTGATGATAACTATCAAGCTTACACTCGTAGCTACTGGGACGTCGCACAGCTCGCAGCACACTAGAATCGGTCTCGAGAGCATTGCCCATCACCCCTGCTGAAAGAATTGGAGCAAAGTTGGGCATTTTAGACTACACGTTCCACTCATTTGTAATTGGGGTTGCATATGTAGCAAAGAACATCTGCCCCGTCTCAAGTACGAATATTGCACGCTTCTAGTTTCCAAGTAGGTGTACATCCTATCTATAGTTATTCACAAATTATTTAGGGTTAGTCAGCTAAGATGTCCACCCCAAATAAGTCGTGAACAGTTTAAGATACATTCCGTTTTCACTTTCGTTAATGGCATTAAGGGTTTCATAGTTGAACATGCAGTACTTTTCCAGGCTTTTGACGAAATGTATTGGCTCAAATGTTTTCATATGGGAACGTTATTTCACGCAAGAACTGCCAATGATATACTGTAACATTTACAGTCGTAGTTACTGGTACGTCGCACGTCTGGCACTACAGGAGGATCGGTCACGAGATCTGTGACGCCAGTCCCGAGTGAGAGCGTTGCCCATCACTAGTAGTGTCAAAAAGCAACTAGGGTGTTCATTTGTCTCATTTCTACCAAGGTCTATTTCGACACGGTACAACATAAAGGATAAATATTCTGGCATTGTATGCAGCAGTGAGTACACGAATGAGCAGGCTAAGTACAGAAACTGACGGCAAATGTAGGTACCCCTACCTGGATACTAGAGACGTACATTATTTGAGCTCGAGACGGGACAAGATGCGCCTTTCTGCGTATACAACCACCATTACGCACGAGTGGAACGTGTAATCTAAAATGCCTGAGTTTCCTCCAGTTCTTTCGACAGGTAGGTGTACATCGTTATCAGACCCCACATTCAATATCATATTACGACCACTGCTTGGTGGCGAAGGAAATAATTCCTTACAATGTTAAAGAGTATTCGCGTCATATATACAGTTAGCATAATTACTCAACAACAAGAGTACCACAAGCAATTCCATGGAAAGGGAATATTACAATTAGTACTACTAATTTAACATTCTAAATCCAGCATCATCATAAACAAATTCAGTATTTCCATTGCTTAACACTGTGGCTTACAATACTATAGGTTGAACTTACTGCTAACTTAACACTACAATTGAAATTAAAGTTAAAACGTAACTACCCAACAACTACAACAACAAGAGCACAATAAGCAATTCCATGGAAAGAAAATATTAGAAGAATATTAGGTACTACTAGTTTAACATTTTAAATCCAGCAGAAAATCAGTGTCCGTCGTTCACAACTTTTACTTTGCACTAGCACGAATCATCTTAAATGATCTGATACCGGAAGAGAATCTATCAAAGACTGCTGCAGGTAATTTATTCCAATCTCTTATGGCCAGTGGTTTAGTTGGAACGGGCCGGAACGTCATTCCGGAAAATATTTTTCCGATTTAGAATGACGTAACATTTTTTCATTCAGTAAGAAAATCTTCTAATCTATGCATAGCGCTGAAACGTCACGGGTGTACTCCAGCGGACTAATATCGAACTTTACGGTTTTATTTTCATAAGATACGGTCGCTTTTACACTCCTGGTGGTTTTCTGGTTCTCTAAGCTTGGCTACACTGCTATTGGATTCGGAGAGCGGGAAGTGAACACAAAAAATTCCTTCCAATCGATATGTTTGTGTGAATCCAAGCTTTATTTTATTCTTGTTTTATTCTGCTCAATGTGTTGCTGTGAAGCAGATATTATGGAACACTCTGCAGTTAACGAACATCAGTAGCCCCGTAGTACCTTCCAAGTTTTCCAGTGGCTGTGAAAGTGAGTTTTGAGTGTAACCATGAGTTTACTGAAGTGGCTGGGTTCAAAGAAACGGGCTGGGGATGAAGACGAAGAATCAAAGATTACTAAAAATGTGTGTGATGGCTCCCCGTGAGTATAAAGACAGAGCCTGGCTTAAACGTTGTTGAAACGTGTGATGCAGATTCAAGGGAGAATCTAGGTTATGGTTCTACACCTTCTACCATCGACTGTGAAATTCAAGGACCCAGCTACCGAAAACAAGATTTTTCCAGACTGTTGGAACAAGTCTTAGTACCGTTATTTTTCTGTCAGAGATCAAGTGGTTATTTGCCGATAATAAAAATTTAGGGTGCAATATATGTAAAGGTGAAAGTAAATTAGGATTAGGAGTTTCTAAAGGGGCAGGACTTAAGCTAATGAAAGTATGGGTAGAATGCAAGGTTCATCCCAACGGAAATAATATCATTTAACAACAAATAAGCCTTCGGAAAAAATATTTGCGCACAAAAATTCAGAATCACATCAAAAAGCTATGTTACAAATATCAGAATCTAATAAAAAGATATTTGAAATTTGCTTAGACACTATGAATGTCAAACACCTATAAACCGCCGTTCGAGTATTTCGAACAGCATATTCAATTGCGAAAAGAAATAGACCCTTCATAGACCTCAGGCTTATGTTGAACTTCAACAATTAAATGGTTTAGATACGGGACTAGTTCATACAAATTTTAGTTGTGCTAATATTACTGAACACTTTTCACAGGAAATGAGAAATAAAATAGCAAAACCTATAACAGAAAATCAGAGGCTCAAAATGCAATCAAGTGCGCTATAAAAGTGTTTGAACCTATGTGTAACTCAGCTGCTGGAGAATACTACAGAACAGTTCTTCAATCAGCAGAAAACAAAAATTTTAGAAACATAGGAGTACATGATTCTGAAAACGTTGTAAAAATTGACAGAAAGCAAGTCTTGTGAACAATTTAAATAACAGACTTATGGAAAATGTGTCCACATAATCTCCTCTTGGTTTTAGTTCTAGTCAGCCGAGACATGAGGGAATGACAAAAGTTATCAGCGATTCAAAGGTACTATAAAAATAATTGGCCCTCCACTTCTACTTTGGATATCTGCTATGGTGATGAGAGTGTTGGCAACCTTTGTGACTTTTTCCACATGTCAGACAAGAGGAGGTACATTAATGCTTTTAGAAAGTATGTCGAGACCAAGGAAATTCCAGTGGAGCTGATTCCTTTAAACAAGACTGTACAGACCATTCCCATCTCTTCAGCAGAAGCTGAAAGAGCTTTCAGTACCATGAATGAGATCCACACTGAAAAGGGAAATAGGCTGCTGGTTGCAAGATCAAGCGGACTTATTTTCATTAGCAGCGGTGGATCTCCTGTGCATATATTTAACCCATAACCATATGTCAAGTCATGGCTACGAAAGGGGAGACGTTCAGCTGATGAAACAACTTGTCGGAAACATGAGGCCGCTGATTTTAACACCCAATATGAGTCCATTTGGAAATTGCTGAATTAATAAGGTGAGTTCCTGCAAATATTTTGTTCCAACTGCTTATGGTCCTGTTTACGAAGGAAAACTTGCCCACATCAGTATGCTGCTTATTATTACACTACTGTAAGTGACCATTGCCGCCAGGGTTATTTCCCATTTCAAATGTATTTGTTAATAATAATAATAATGATTAGGGATTTCGGTATATGACAGTGCAATGTGTAATTGTCTAGTTGTACTCGACAACTTGAAGACGATGTCCGAAATGGAATGTAAGTCGTGGATGTCGGTTATTTTGAAGAGATGCCACATAGCATAACCCGCTGTGTTGTTTATTCAAAAGAAGTAAAATACATCGGCAGAAATACTTCTGGAGTGATCCGACACTTAAAAGCACGTAATATAAATGAAGAGGAATAGTCACCGAACACCTCCGGCCCGATATGAATCGCAAGAAGCTACCCTGCCGACAAAGATTGTGAGACATCCAGGTAGGTTTACATCATAATAACAGTTATTAACAAATTATACGGGTTATTCATCTAAGAAGTCCACCTGTATAACTCGTGAACAGTTTAAGATAGTGATGGGCAACGCTTTCGCGAAAATCTTGAGGCCGAACCTCCTGTAGTGCAAGCCGTGCGACGTACCTGTAACTACCACTGTAAACTTGATAGTATATCATTGGCAGTTATTGCGTGAATAACGAATTCATACGAAAATGTGTGAGCCAATACATTTTGTCAAAAGCCTGGAAGAGGACTGCATGTCTAACTATGAACCCCTTAATACCATTAACGAAAGTGAAAACCGAATGTCAGTATGTTAAACTGTTCACCGCTCATTTTAGGTGGTCATCTTAATTGAACAAACTTGCATAATTTGTGAATAACTATAGATAGGATGTACACCTACTTGGATACTAGAGGCGTGCATTATTTTAACTCGAGACGGGGAAGATGTGCTTACTACATATGCAACCCCCATTACACATTAGTGGAACGTGTAATCTAAAATGCCTGGCTTTGCTCTAATTCCTTCATCAGGGGTGATGGACAACGCTCTCGAGACCGATTCACGTGCGCTGCGAGCTGTGCGACGCAACGTCCCAGTAACTACGAGTGTAAGCTTGATAGTTATCATCAACAGTTCTCATATGGAAATGTGTGTGGCGATAAATTTTGTCAAGAGCCTAGAAAAGCACTGCATGTTGAACTATGAGCTCCTTAATACCATTAACGAAAGTGAAGACAGATTGCCAAAAACTGTTCACGAGTTATTTCAGGTGTTAATAACGATTATTAGGATGTAAACCTACCCTGGATGCCTCACAATCGTTGTCGGCAGGGTAGCTTCTTGCGATTCATACTGGGCCGGAGGTGTTCTGTGACTATTCCTCTTCATTTATATTACGTGCTTTTAAGTGTCGGATCACTCCAGAAGTATTTCTGCCGACGTATTTTACTTCTTTTGAATAATCAACACAGCGGGCTGTGCTATGTGGCATCTCTTCAAAATAACCGACATCCACGACTTACGTTGCATTTCGGACATCGTCTTCAAGTTGTCGCGTACAACTAGACACAATTACACATTGCAGTGTTATATACTGAAGTACCTAATATTATTATTAACAAATACATTGCAAATGTGAAATATCCCAGTGGCAACGGTCACTTCCATGTAATAATAACCAGCATACTGATGTGGGCAAGTTTTCCTTCGTAAACAGGACCATAAGGGATTGGAATAAATTACCTGCAGCAGTCTTTGATAGATTCTCTTCCGGTATCAAATTGTTTATGATGATGATTCGTGCTAGTGCAAAGTGAAAAGTAAACGCTGTAAACGACGGACACTGAATTTGTGATTTTCTGCTGGATTTAGAATGTTAAACTAGTAGTATTTTTCTAATATTTTTTCTCCATATAATTGCTTATTGTACTCTTGTTGTTGTAGTTATGTTTTAACTTTAATATCACTTTTAGTGTTAAGATAGTAGTAAGTTCAACGTGTAGTATTTTAAGCCATAGTGTTAAGTAATGGAAATACTTAAGTTGTGAGTGAATTTGTGTATAATGAAACTGGATTTAGAAAGTTAAACTAGTATTATTTGTCATATTTTATTTCGTTGTTGTTGTCGTCGTTATAGTTGTAGGGTAATGGTTTATCTTCACTTTATTATCACTTGTAATGTTAAGCTAGCAGAAAGCTCAACCTATAGTATCGTAAGCGGTAGTGTTAAGTACTGGAAATATTGAATTTGTTTACGATGATGCTGGATTTAGACATTTAAATTAGTAGTACTAATTGTAATATTCCCTTTCCATTGAATTGCTTGTGGTACACTCGTTGTTGTTGTTGTTGTTAGGTAATTATGCTAACGTTATATATGACGCGAATACTCTATGACATTGTAAGGAATCATTTCCTTCGTCACCAAAATATCGATAAACACAAGCAGTGGTCATAATATGATATTGAATGTGGGGTCTGATAACAATGTACACCCACCTATCGAAAGAATTGGAGCAAACTCAAGCATTTTAGATTTCACATTCCACTCATGCGTAATGGTGGTTGCATATGCAGCAGGGCGCATCTAGCTTCGTCTCGAGTTCGAATAATGCATGTCTCTGGTATCCAGGTAGGTGTACCTACAGTAGCCTTCAGTTTCTGTACTCAGCCTGTTCATTCGTGTACTTACCACTGCATACAATACCAGAATGCGTATCCTTTATAATTATGTTATACTGGGTCAAAATAGACCCCTGTAGAAATTAACGCCCTAGTCCCTTGTTAACACGTATTTACGAAATGGATAAGGCCCGTGGTTGGCTATTCGCATACTCGGCACAAACAACATTCAGCTCTGACTACGACGCGCTGCTCGCCGCACAATGCGGGGACAACGCTCTCGAGATCTCTCGCGAGAAATCTCGAGACCTAGTCTCAGACTGCCCATCACTAGTTTTCACTGTCGTTAATGGGTTCATAGTTGAATATATAAGAATTTTCCAGGCCTTTGACAAAATTTGTCAGCACTGAAGTTTCCATATGAGAACATAATTTCACGCAATAACTGCTTATGATATACAATCACGTAGTTATTGGGACGTCGCACAAATCGCAGCACAAGAGAATCTGTTTCGAGATTCTCGCGATCTGTGACGTGAGTCTCGAGCCATTGCCCATCAGTACTGTAGAAAAGTTGCATGTCCGGCCCAGGTTAAGTGTTGCGCGCGTGCTGGCCTTTGGTCCAACGAGTCCGGATTATAACTTTCTTTGGTTAATTCAGACAGTTCGAGGGCTGGGTGTGCATGTGCCGTCTTCAGCATTAGAATTCATCATGCATAGGGCCGCATTTTCATAGAAACTCAGGTCATCTATCACACAACTCCGGCCAATAGGCCACACGAGATTGTTGTTAATAACTTCACAAAGAAAAATGTCCAAATACAATAAACTTACCTGTATTTTATTATTTTGCTTTCCCCTTATTTATTTCACCCGCATCCATTATCATTTTCCCCCTAATCCTTGAAAAACTATTAATCAAGATTTTACTATACCTGAATAGTTTGACTGTTTGTTTTTCCAGGGCATCTGACAAGTGTAAGGCACAGTAGATTAGTTTTATACCTCTTCTTGCAGGACACGTAATATTACAACAGGACAAGGTGTTCCTTTGTTACAGTACAGCACTCTTGAGGGGCTTGTCTTAGTTGCCCAAGGTCAACAGTAGTGATGGGCAGTCCGAGATGATTTCTCAAGACTAGCGCAGGCACTATTCCTCGCGATAACTTTTTGAGATCTCTATAGCATTGTCCCCTCATTGTGTGGCGAGTAGCCTGTCGTAGACCTACAGGTAGACTGAGCTTAATGTTTGTGCCAAGTATGCGAATAGCCAAACACAGACGTTCCCCATTCCTTAAATACGTGTCAACAAGTGACTAGCCGGGCTGAGTGACTCAGACGGTTAAGGCGCTGGCCTTCTAACCCCAACTTGGCAGGTTCGATCCTGGCTCAGTCCGGTGGTATTTGAAGGTGCTCAAATACGACAGCCCCGTGTCGGTAGATTTACTGGCACGTAAAAGAACTCCTGCGGGACTAGATTCCGGCACCTCGGCGTCTCCGAAGACCTTAAAAAGTAGTTAGTGGGACGTAAAGCAAATAACATTATTATTATTAACAAGTGACTAGAGCATTAATTTCTACCAAGGTCTATTTTGACGCAGTATAACATAATTGTAAAGGATCCGCATTGTATGCAGCGGTAAGTACTCAAATGAGTAGGCCAAGTACAAAAACTGATAGCTACTGTAAGTACACCTACCTGGATATTAAAGGCGTGCATTATTCAAACTCAAGACTGTGCTAGATGCGCCTTGCTGTATATGCAACCACCATTACGCACTAGTGGAACGTGTAATCTAAAATGCCTGAGTTTGCTCCATTTCTTTCGATAGGTAGGTAGGTGTACATCATTATCAGACTCCACATTCAATATCACATGACCACTGCTTGTGTTTGCTGGCAGAAATACTTCTGGGATGATCCAGCACTTAAAACCGCGTACCAGTGAAGGAGAATCATCACAGAACACCTCCGGCTCCGTCTGCATCACAAGAAAGCACCCTGTCAACAACAGTTGTGCGTAGTGATGGGCAGTCTGAGACTAGGTCTCGAGACTTCTCGGGATTTCTCGAGACTACCGCAGGCACAATTTCTCGCGAGAAATTTCGAGAGATCTCGAGAGCGTTGTCCCTGCATTGTGCGGCGAGCAGCGTGTCGTTAGGCCTACGGGTGTCGGAGTTGAACGTTGTTTGTGCTGAGTATGCAAATAGCCAACCACGGGCCTTCTCCTTTTGGTAAATACGTATTAACAAGCGACTAAGGCGTTCATTTCTACCGAGGTCTATTTTAACGCAGTATAACATATATATATAAAGGATACGCATTCTGGCATTGTATGCACTGTTAGGTACACGAATGAGTGGTTTAAGTACAGAACCTGACGGCTACTGTAGGTACACGTACCTAGATACTAGAGCCGTGCAGTATTCGAACTCGAAACGAGACAAGATGCACCTTGCTGCATATGCAACCACCATTACGCATAAGTGGAATGTGTAATCTAAAATACTTGAGTTTGCTCCAATTCTTTGACAGGTATGTGTACATTGTTATCAGACCCCACATTCAATATCATATTATGACCACTGCTTGTGTTTACCGATATTTTGGTGACGAAGGAAATAATTCCTTACAATGTTATAGAGTATTCGCGTCATATGTAAAGTTAGCATAATTACCCAACAACAACAACAAGAGTACAACAAGCAATTCCATGGAAAGGAAATATTACAAGAAGTACTACTAATTTAACATTCTAAATCCAGTATCATCATACACAAATTCAGTATTTCCAGTGCTTAACATTACCGCTTACAATACTACAGGTTGAGCTTTCTACTAGCTTAACATTACAAGTGATAATAAAGTGAAGTTAAACCATCATTACCCTACAACTATAACGACGACAACAACAACGAGAGAAAATATGACAAGAAATACCTCGAGTTTAACTTTCTAAATCCAGCATCAGCTTAAGTATACAATACTATAGGTTGAATGTACTACTAGCTTAACACTACAAGTGATATTAAAGTTAAAACAAAACTACCCAACAACAACAAGAGTACAACAAGCAATTCCATGAAGAGAAAATATTAGAAGAAATACTACTGGTCTAACATTCTAAATCCAGAAGAAAATTACAAATTCAGTGTCCGTCATTTACAGCGTTTAATTTTTTTCACTTTACACTAGCATTAATCATCATCTTAAAGGATTTGATACCGTAAGAGAATCTATCAGACTGCTGCAGGTAAGTTATTCCAATCCCTTATGGTCCTGTTTACGAAGGAAAACTTGCCCACATCAGTATGCTGGTTATTATTACACTGCTGTTAGTGACAATTGCCACCAGGATATGTCCCATTTGCGATGCATTTGTTAATAATAATAATAATAATAATAATAATAATAATTAGGTACTTCGGTATATGACAGTGCAATGTGTAATTGTGTCTAGTTGTACTCGACAACTTGAAGACGATGTCCCAAATGCAACGTAAGTCGTGCATGTCGGATATTTTGAAGAGATGCCACATAGCACAGCCCGCTGTATTTTTTTGTTCAAAAGAAGTAAAATACCCCTGCAGAAAAACTTCTGGGATGGTCCGACACTTGAAAACACACGAGGAGGAATAGTCACAGAACACCTCTGGCCCGGTCTGAATCACAAGAAGGTACCCTGCCGACGATTGTGAGGCATCCAGGCAGGTTTACATCCTAATAACAGTTATTAACACATTATACCAGTTATTCATATAAGAAGTTCACTTGAAATAACTCGTGAACAGTTTAAGATACTGGCATTCTGTCTTCACTTTCGTTCATGGTATTAAGGAGCTCATAGTTCAACATGCAGTGCTTTCCTAGGCTTTTGACAAAATTTATCGTCACACACGTTTCCATATGAGAACTGCTAATGATAACTATCAAGCTTACACTCGTAGTTACTGGGACGTCGCACAGCTCGCAGCACTCGAGAATCGGTCTCGAGAGCGTTGCCCATCAACCCTGCTGAAAGAATTGGATAAAAATCGGGCAGTTTAGATTACACGTTCCACTCATATGTAATGGGGGTTGTATATGCAGCAAAGCACATCTTCCCCATCTCAAGTTCGAATAATGCACGCCTTTAGCATCTAAGTATGTGTTCATCCTATCTACAGTTATTCACAAATTATGCAGGGTTATTCAGCTAAGATGGCCACTCCAAATATGTCGTGATCAGTTTAGGACACTGACATTCGTTTTTCACTTTCGTTAATGGTAATAAGAGGTTCAGAGTTGAACATGCAGTACTTTTCCAAGCTTTTGACAAAATGTATTGACTCACACGTTTTCATATGAGAACGTTATTTCACGCAATAACTGCAAATGATATAGTATCAAGTTTACAGCCGTAGTTACTGGTACGTCGCACAGCTTGCACTACAGGAGGATCGGTCTCGAGATCTGTGACGTCATTCTCGAGAGTCTCGAGCGAGAGCGTTGCCCGTCACTAATTCTCTCATTACATGCAGCGCAAGTATGCGAATGAATAGGCTAAGAACAGAAACTGACGGGTACTGTAGGTACACTTACCTGGATATTAGAGGCGTGCATATTCGAACTCGAGACGAGGCAAGATGCACCTTGCTGCACATGCAACCACAATTACGCACGAGTATAATCTAAAATGCTTGAGTATGCTCCCATTCTTTCGACAGGTAGGTAGGTGTGCATCGTTATCAGACCCTACATTGAATATCATATGACCGCTGCTTGTGTTTACCGACATTTTGGTGACAAAAGAAATAATTCCTTACAATGTTATATAGTATTCGCGTCATAATTAGGTATTTCGGTATATGGCGGTGCACGCGACAACTTGAAGCCTATGTCCGAAACGCAACGTAAGTCGTGGATGTCGATTATTTTGAAGAGATGTCACATAATACAGCCCGCATACTATCGCTGAAGAGGAATCGTCACAAAACACCTCCGGGCCGGTCTGCATCACAAGAAGCTACTCAGTCGACAACAACTGCGAGGTATCCAGGTAGGTGTACATCCTATATACAACTATTAACAAATTACACGGCTTATTCAGCTAAGAAGTCCACCTGAAATCGGTCGTGAACAGTTTAAGATACTGACAATCTGTTTTCACTTTCGTTAATGGTATTAAGAAACTCATAGTTAAACATGCAGTGCTTTCCTAGGCTTTTGACAATATGTATTGACATACACGTTTCCGTATGCGAACTGGTGATATATTATCACATAACTCGTGAACAGTTTAAGATACTGGCATTCTGTCTTTACTTTCGTTCATGGTATTAAGGAGCTCATAGTTCAACGTGCAGTGCTTTCCTAGGCTTTTGACAAAATTTATCGTCATACACGTTTCCATATGAGAACTGATGATGATAACTATTAAGGTTAGACTCGTAGTTACTGGGACGTCACAAAGTTTGCAGCATAGGAGAATCGGTCTCGAGAGCGATGCCCGTCACCCCTCTCGAAAGAATTGGAGCATACTCAGGCATTTTAGATTACACGTTCCACTCGTGTGTAATGTATGCATATGTAGCAAAGCATATCTTTCCTCGTCTCCAGTTTGAATAATGCACGCCTTTAGTATCCAAGTAGGTGTACATCCTATCTACAGTTATTTACAAATTATACAGGGTTATTCAGCTAAGATGTCCACCTCAAATAAGTTGTGAACAATTTAAGATACAGTACTGACATTCAATTTTCACTTTCATTAATGGTTTTAAGGGGCTCGCAGTTCAAAATGCAGTACTCTTCCCAGGCTTTTAGTAACATTTATTGGCACACATATTTCCATATGAGAACTGCTGATGATTTACTATCAATCTTACACTCGTAGTTACTGCGACGACGCACAGCTCGCAATACAGGAGAATCGGTCTCGAGATTCTCGCGATCTGTGACATCAGTCTCGAGAGTCTCGAGCGAGAGCGTTGCCCATCACTAGTTGTGAGGTATCCAGGTAGGTGTGCATCCTGTCTACAGTTATTCACAAATTATAAGGATTATTCAGCTAAGATGTCCACCTGAAATAACTCGTGAACTGTTTAACAGACTGACATTCTGTTTTAGTGCTGGGAGAGGAGGCAGTCCTCCGAGTGATCGAATCGGTTGTAGCAAGTGAAGCGCTCCAACGGTATTCTCCGGTACTACTGCGGGAGAATCGTGGAGGTATACGGAGGGTGGCGGAGGAAACTGAGCGAACACGCTCTGCTCATTCAGACAAGATGCTCCTTCCTGTCAGTTGCTGTGTGTGACGGGTGAACTTTCTGGCACTGTTAACTTCACTGCGTAGCTAATGCCACGAAAACCATCAGTTCTTTGTAACTCTCGATGCAGAAGGCGATCACAAGAAATCTGCCAAGTGCAAATTATGTGCTCGTATTTTTTCAACGGGAGGTGGCACATCTAATTTATTCGATCATTTAAAGAGGAGTCAAAAGCAATGTTTGGAACCAAGAACTAAGCAAAGTAGCGAGGTGTATGCCCCAGGCAGTGAAGAGCATAAGCGCTTGAATCGGAGTTTGGCTATGTTTGTTCCTATAGATATGCAACCGCTTTAACGACATGACCGACACCCAAAAGACAAGACCCGTACATAACTATGACTGCCCATTATATAGCAAAGGCATCAAATACACTGATGTCCGCAGGTCTGGCAACGGAAATTCTTGAAGGAAGTTATCGTGGAGCATATCGCTAGCCACTGTCAGACATCAATATTCTTGGCAGCTGTCTGGTAACTGCCAGCAATTACTACAGATAACGCTGCAAATATGGTAGCTGCGGTACGACAGTTAAATATCCGCCACGTTCCCTGTGTAGCGCACATACTTAATTTCACCATAAGTGATGTAGTAAAGAGCATGTTTCCTTTTCGTACGCTTTTGAATACTTCCTCGAATATTGTCATGCATTTCAAGTAAGTATGTCACAACAGAAGTAAAAGTAAGATTAGGGTTGTAAGTTTTAAAATGTTAAACACAAGGTAGTGCCGAACTATGGCTTATATACATTTGCTCCAGGCCTTCTCGCAACGCTGCTAGTGTTTGTGTCCTCATTTTCTTCTAGGCAAAGTAGTACTGCAAGCCATAAATTAAAACAACAGTCAAAGTCCGGTAAGCAACCACTCTGCCTTATTCAGTGCTGTTTGATAGTGATGGGCAACGCTCTCGCTCGAGACTCTCGAGACTGACGTCGCAGATCTCGAGACCGATCATCCTGTATTGCAAGCTGTGCGACGTACCAGTAACTACGACTGTAAAATTGATAGTATATCATTGGCAGTTATTGTGTGAAATAACATTCTCATATGAAAACGTGTGAACCAATACACTTTGTCAAAAGCCTGGAAAAAGTACTGCATGTTCAACTATGAACCCGTTAATACCATTAACGAAAGTGAAAACAAAATGTCAGTATCTTAAACCGTTCACGGCTTATTTGTGGTGGACATCTTAGCTGAATAACCCTGCATAATTTGTGAATAACTGTAGATAGGATGTACACCTACTTGGATACTACAGGCGTGCATTATTCGAACCTGAGACGGGGAAGATGTGCTTTGCTACATACGCAACCCCCATTACACATGAGTGGAACGTGTAATCTAAAATGCCCGACTTTCCTCCAATTCTTTCAGCACGGGCAACGCTCTCGAGAACGATTCTCGTGTGCTGCGAGCTGTGCGACGTCCCAGTAACTTCGAGTCTAACCTTAATAGTTATCATCATCAGTTCTCATATGGAAACGTGTATGACGATAAATTTTGTCAAAAGTCTAGGAAAGCACTGCACGTTGAACTATGAGCTCCTTAATACCATGAACGAAAGTAAAGACAGAATGCCAGTATCTTAAACTGTTCACGAGTTATGTCAGGTAGACTTCTTAGCTGAATAACCCGTATAATTTGTTAATAACTGTTATTAAGATGTAAACCTACCTGGATGCCTCACAATCATTGTCGGCAGGATAACTTCTTGTTATTCAGACCGGGCCAGAGGTGTTCTGTGACTATTCCTCTTCATTTATGTTGAGAGTTTTTAAGTGTCGGATCGTCCCAGAAGTATTTCTGCCGACGTATTATACTTCTTTTGAATAAGCAACACAGCAGGCTGCGCTAAGTGACAACTCTTCAAAATAAGACATCCACGACTTACGTTGCGTTTCGGACATCGTCTTAAAGTTGCCACGTACAACTAGACACAATTTCACCGTCATATATCGAAGTACGTAATTATGACGCAAATTATCTATAACATTGAAAGAAATTATTTCCTTCGTCACCAAAATAACGGTAAACACAAGCAGTGGTCATATGTTATTGAATGTGGGGTCTGATGATGTACACCTACCTGTCGAAAGAATTGGAGCAAAGTGAAGCATTTTAGATTACACATTCCACTCATGCGTAATGGTGGTTGCATATGTACCAAGGCGCATCTTGCCTCGTCTCGAGTTCGAATAATGCACGCCTCTAGCATCCAGGCACGTGTACCTGCAGTGGCCGTCAGGTTCTGTACTTAAACCACTCATTCGTATATCTACCAGTGCATACAATGCCAGAATGCGTATCCTTTATAATTATGTTATACTGCCTCAAAATATATCTGGATATAAATGAACGCCCTAATCGCTCGTTGACATGTTTGAACGAAATTGAGAAGGCCCATGGTTGGCTATTCGCATACTCGGCACAAACAACATTCATCTCCTGTAGGCCTACGACACGCTGCTCACCGCACAATGCGGGGACAACGCTCTCGAGATCTCTCGAAATTTCTCGCGAGAAATAGTGCCTGCGCTAGTCTCGAGACCTCGTCTCAGACTGCCCATCACTACTGTTTGACCCATGATGCGCCGTCTCCTTGAAGTAAAGGACCAACTCATAATGGCTCAGTGGGAACTTGTGAATGCACCGCACGCACTAACATGTGAGAATTACGAATACAGTGATATATATTGAAAATGCTGTATTTTTGTAACATTTGACCTTAACTATTTCCAGCTGACAAATGGCTGGTCTTAAAAGGAATGCGTAGCAATTCTAGACCCATTCGAAACGATGACTACCATGTTATCTGGAGAACTATATACCATGTGTTCCTTTTTGTGCAAGGGTTATTTATCACTCTTTCTAACGAAGTAGGAAAACCAGCTACCACTGTGGGACAGATGGTCTTCAAAGCAAATCAGTAAGCCGTAACAATGCAACTTTTTGCATATGAAACTTGTTCTGTGAAAAGGGCGGCAACTTTTCTTGATCCTAGATACAAAAAGGATGGATTTCGAATACCAGATCATGCAGAAGAAGCACATAAACAGGTTAGTGTTACCATTTTTAATGGAACAATAGCACAATGTGTTCACTGTCTATATAGCCTATCCCATTCACAAAACCACGTATGTAACTATTTTTCAGGTTGAAGTTGAGCTAAGGACTACGATCCAAAGGCGTGATAGGTTACAAGCAACATCAGAAAACTAGATCTTTGGAAGAAAAGCCTGCTGAGAAAGAAACTAAGGCAGATGTCATCTCATAGCATTTTCGAATGCAAAGCTGGCCCAGAAGCGACTTGTTGCGACGCCTACAGATCAGATGTAAGGCTTTTCAGGCATTTGCTCTATTAACCAGCGTTTTGTCTTAGGTCTGACACTAGACTCAAGAGTGAGATGTGTCAGACCCTACCCACTGACGTTGGGGTGTATGAATATCACGATACTCCTAATGCAGTATGTGGAATTAGAGCCAGGGCACAGGTTGACTGACCCTGTCAAGTACTGGGCTCAAATGGCGAACCAATCTAATCCGTTTCATGAAATAGCGGGATACTACCTTTGTAGTCCAGCTACCTTTGTCCCAATGGAGAGGATGTTTTCTGCTGCTGGACAAATAATCACAGCAAGAAGAAATGCTCTATCGCCAGAACGAGCGTACACTTTGCTTTTCTTACATGGAAACTCTATAAATATTTCTTCAAGTAACATATGTAGCCCTGAACTTAGTTTCTTCTTGATTGAAACACGTTTTTATTTATTTGGTGTATGGCTGTGGCTCCGAAGTAATTGAGTGTACTGTATTTACTATGAGGCTGCCTTTTTATACACATACTTCTCTTTAATATAGGCTACCAAAAAATTATTAATTAATGATACATTAAATGATGTATCGGTATTATATAATGTACGGTAGTTTCTTCATTCAAAACAATACCACCACATCTGTTGCTTAAAAACAGTACCATACATAACAGTCCTCCTTTCCGTGCATAACGGTTATAGCGGAGGTAATCTGAGATACCGATTCATGTTGCACGAGCAACTTCTCTGCTCCTACCGCTCCTTTCCCAGTACTATTCTGTTTTCACTTCTGTTAATGGTATTAACGAGCTCCTAGTTCAACATACAGTGCTTTTCTAGGATTTCGACAAAATGTATCGGCACACAAGTTTCCATATGAGAATTGCTGATGACATCCTATCAAGCTTCTACTCATTACTGGAACGTCTCAAAGCTCGCAGCACAGGAGAATCGGTGTCAAGAGCGTTGCTTATTACCCCTGTTGGGAGAATTGCAGCAAATTCGGGCATTTTAGATTACACGTTCCACTTGTGCAATGGTGGATGCATATGCAGCAAAGCACATCTTTCCCCGTCTCAAGTTCAAATAATGCATGCCTCTAGTATCCAGGTAGGTGTACATCCTATCTACAGTTATTTACAGATTATACAGGGTTACAGTGGAAGCTCGATTCTCCGTTTTTGGGGGGACCACGGGAAAAAACGTGCAACACAGGAAAACGGAAAATCCGGGAACGAATGAACCATCAACAATTTGGCTAAATGTCACAAAAATGAAATATGTATTGTACCCGTTTAAATGGTGCCTGATTGAATTTGGGGAAGCTGGAGTAATTTTTGTAACGGAACATTGGTTTACAAGTGAGCATGCATCAGCTGTTACCGTGCCGTGCCGCTGCGGGCGAGTGTGAATTAGGTCAACAGGCCGGTGAAGGTCGCCACGTCACGCAGTTACGTCACCTAGCGCGCCGACAGCCGAAAGGGGAACGATATTTTGGAGAAATCTACTTGCCGGAGTGAAGGACGAATCACGTCACAAGAAGGTCAACAGCCAATGAAAATCGAGGAAGGTGCTGGAAGGTCTTAAGATATTTCTAGAAAGAAGTAGAAGCAGAGTCTCTGAGGAAAAGTTGAAGAGAACATTACAGTTTTTAGAGGAGAATCGAACAGAAGAGTCTCAAAGGAGAAGTCAAGTAATACAGTCTTCTGGAAGAATGTCGTATAATTTTAGCCTCTAGGGAGAAGATGAATGTTTGCGGACAGTGTTATTAACTGTCTATTCCTTGTATGGCACCACCACTGTTTTATTTGAGTGCTAGTTCAACTTTTCGTCAGCCTAATTCAGTATAGAGCGAGGTTGTTACAGCCGCACATTTCACCGTGTGGAACTTGCGAAACCACAGACAGTTCGTGCTCTTATTTACGCAGACTGTTGCAGTAGAAATCTATGGAATGTCTCTTTGGAAATTATAAGGGAAGTGAACTATCTGAAGTGAATATTCGAGAGGAAACCTGGCCTATAAAACTTCGTAGTACCAGTAATAATAGTGCTGGGAGAGGAGGCAGTCCTCCGAGTGATTGAATCGGTTGTAGCAAGTGAAGCGCTCCACCGGTATTCTCCGGTACTACTGCGGAGAATTGCGGAGGTATACGGAGGCTGGCGGAGGAAACGGAGCGAACCTGCTCTGCTCATTCATTCAAAACACTCCTTCCTGTCAGTTGCTGCGTGTGACGGGTGAACTTTCTGGCACCACCTTCACTATGTAGCTAATGCCACGAAAACCATCAGTCGTTTTGAATATTTTCGATGCAGAAGGCGATCAGAAGAAATCTGCCAAGTGCAAATTGTGTGCACGTAGTTTTTCAACGGGAGGCGGCACATCTAATTTCTTTAGAGTGACCAACTCTAAATTTTCAAATGGAGGACAGACTCTTAATACAGGGAGGACTTTTCATAAAATTGTTCTAAAAATGGAGGACAAATGTAATTTTAATATTTACATACAAAACTTAGTATTACATACTTTATAACTGTTATGCTGATGAAGATGCTGAAGTTGTAACTATTTTATGCTGGTACTTATCGACTGCACCCACGTTCGAGAGGAAAGATGATTTTTTTAAAATAAATAATTGTAAAACTGTCTACATGACATGTTTTTAAAGTTGTACTTTACTATTATAATACCCTTATCCGACTCGGTCAGCAAACGGTTTCTTTCTTCTGACCACTGTGTATTAATTAGGGAATACACTCTTTCAACGGTTGCATTTCAACTTGGAATAGCGAAATAACTGACAAATTTTAAGCTGTTCACTAAATGTTTCAAAGTCAGGGCTATATTTGAAATACTCATACCACTGCTTAGCGTTTCTGGAGGCAAATCTGGCCCAGAAGCGACGTGTTATGACGCCTACGTAGAATACCACGATACTCCTAAGGCAGTACGTGGAATTAGAGCCATAGCATAGGTTGACTGACCCTGTCAAATACTGGGCTCAAATAGCGAACCACTCTAATCCGCTTCATGAAATAGCTGGATACTACCTTTGTATTCTGGCTACCTCTGTCCCAGCGGAGAGAAGGTTTTCTGCTGCTAGAGAAATAATCACAGCAAGAAGAAATGCTTTATCGCCAGAATGAGCAAACACTTCGCTTTTCTTACGTGGAAACTCTAAATATTTCTTCAAGTAACGTATGTAGCCTTGAACTTCGTTTCTTCTTGACTGAAACGTTTAATTAATTAATTAATTAATTTATTTATTTATTTATTTATTCATTTATTTATTTACGTGTTTGGTGTATGGCTGCGGCTCCGAAGTAATTGGGTGTATTTATTATGAGGCTGCCTTTTTATAACATACTTCTCCTTAATATACCAAAAAATTATGAATTATTGTTACATTAAATGATGTATTGGTATTATATAATATACGGTAATTTCTTCAGTAAAAAACACTACTACATCTGTTGCTTAAAAAGGTTACCATACGTAACAGTCCAACGGCTTGGCCTCGTTGACACTCTACTTAAAATAGGTCATACTAAAACAAACTACTCCGCTCCTACCGCTCCTTTTCTTGCATAACGGTTTTAACGGAGGAAGCGGAGGCAACGGAGGTAATCGGAGATACCGATTCATGTTGCGCGAACAACTGCTCCGCTCCTACCGCTCCTTTCCCAGCACTAAGTAATAATGTTCCGTCAGCTTCAAGACTTACTGTAATCTTGTGAATGTGTTCGAAATTCGAAGCTTGGGGTAAAACTGAACCTGAGTGTACATCATTGTGCCAGTTAAGTGTCGTAAATAATTTAGTGGTATACAACTAGTGTGGATCCTATTTTCTGATACAAAATTTCAGTTTCAGCTACCTCTGTGAAGACTAGCCGACAGCATACAACGAACGAGAGGAAAATCCTGGAATTTTCTGGAACATTGTTGGAGTGATTCAACGCTGCTGTACGTAGCCGTAGTCATGATGGGTTAAGCCAAAGTGTGCACGCCAGCGCGATGAACTTGTCCGTCTACAAGCCTCCATAGCGGAAGAAGAGGACGCCGACGCCCATAGTTACATCCCGACGCCAAGGATTTCCATCGGAACCATAAGTACCATTGTAAAATTTCTTCTCTTTCAGTAGATGACTAGTAGATTGTATTCTTGCTTAGAGGAGTGTAGTTTCTTTTGAAATGTTGTACTTAAATGGTGATGGTAGAGTATTCATGCATTCTTTGATTTATGGTTTCTACATTTTGTATCTTTGCATTCTCTTGGAATAATGTTTGTGTTTTTGATTCGGTGATATTTAATCCCAGTTGCCAGTGAGTTTTACAAGGTCATGAATAATTAAGATCTTCAAAAGGAATTATGGGGGATTAAGTCCTAAAAATAAGCATAACCATAATAATAAGAATAAAATGTGGTCATGATAATCATGGCGAGGAGGATGAAATTAAATATAGGAGTAAAATACTAATAAATCAAAGGCTTAATGAACTATTAGTTTTGTGATATGATTGATATCAGAAGGGATAGTAATTGCCTTGTACTAGAAGCAGCTCATCGAGAAGACGTTTTCTAGGAGCCATGGTAAGAGAAATAAAAATAATTATAATAATAATAATAATAATAATGAAAGTCGGGTATTTGACTGGTTGTTGAGAATAAAATTGAATGATATTGTGATGGTGAATTTTATGATGAAATTGACGATATGGGACCACTAGGGTGCATGTCAGTCATAGTGATTTATGGCGATTTGATAATATTTAGGGACTAATAATAGTTCTTTCCTTCGCTCAACAACCGATATTGTATAATGTACGACTTGCTTATTATTAGTCTTTCCTGGGGCTCACAGACGTATCTTTCCGATGATGGTGGTGTTGATTATTTCTTCAAGATTAATTTAGCCATCCTATTTCGTCTTGTAACAATAGTCTTGATGAATTCTTATTATGATCGGTTCATGCTATAAGGGCCTTCAATAAAATTTAAGAGGAGAATATAATAATAAATGAATGATAATAATAAAGTATGATAGTTTCAACTGTGTGATAAATCTGCCTATGAACTGTTGGCGTGATTATGTTGTTACGTGACAGTTATCCATGTCATTCCAGGAATACTTATTCTTTTCGTGTTTTGATGTGATTTATTAGTCAATGTTGTTGTTGTTGATTACGCGTGGTGTTACGTGATGTTCTATCCATCCATAGATCAGTTAGAAATCGTTATGATTTATAAAGGAATACAGTCGAGCGAAATCTGCGAGAGAGGGGAAATACGCCAAAGAATTTCTCAAAATTGTAAAGCATTTCTCGAAAATAAGTTGTGTAGAATTTCTCAAGAAAAAGTTGTAAAGAATTTCACAATGGTGTGAGAAAATGATCTAGGAAGGATTTCTCATATTATCCGCACACTTTATCTTGGTGCATTTGTGTACGGGGTTAAGGAGTAAGGAGGGAGCTGTCCCGGTATCGATACTGCTGCCTGGTGCTGCCAACTAAATGAAAATGAAATCTGAATTGAATCGAGAATATGATCGATCGATATGAAATTTCTAAACCGTTATCATCTTAAGCCAACAACTATGTCACATACACATTATATAACATTATAAAACATTTCTCGATGCGAATCTTGTTCCTAGCACGAATTCTATACTTTGGCTTTGTTGTGTAAACAAAAACAGTACTCGTACGTAAAGTGTACGCCAGATGTCGCACAACGATGCTTAAGCGATTCATAGTTTGTGTTTCAAAGGTTGCCAGTACGAATCTCGAAGATCGCCGGGGTCGACCGATTCAGCACTAGGGTGTAAATGCACCAAGATAAAGTGTGCGGATAATAAGTATAACAAAGTAATTTGTCAAGAATTTTTCTCAAAATATGCCAATATAGATTAGACAGAAAAATTTGTCAAAGATGTGCTTAAGTAAGAATTAATCAATGGGCAATCCGTAAAGATTAAGGAAGTAATGAAATATGGTTCTCATGTTCAGTGTGACATGGTTTTGTTGCAATTATAACGACAGTATCACTAATTACGTGATTGATGAAATGTTACAGAGAATGGCTTCGGTTGGAAGTTCACTGAAGGTGTAATTGAATCCAATGAATTCGCTAAGCATGCCAAGGACTCAGTCATTTTGTTAACGAGAAGAATAATCAGTTGAAGAAATGTTATATATTTTTTTTCTAGCATTGTCCAGACTGAATTTTATTTTCATTTTAATAAACCAGTTTGTTATTTTGTTCTGATTTTCATTCCACATTATGTCTCCTATCCAGTCACCAATGGCCCTGCAAATATAAATCTTCTGAAGGTCGGTCCCGTAATAGCAAGTTGGCCCTCCGAACAGTCCACCCTTTTGGGACTCTCGCTCCGCCGACTGAGCGACCCCGGAGAAGGGGACAGTATTATCTTACAAACACTCCTAAACCAAATCTAACTAGTCCCAATGGACCTCCCGCCTACCAAGCGACTGCTGCTCATCTCGAAAGTCTGCAGATTGCGAGGTGACGCATGGTCAGTGTGACGAATCCTCTCGGCCGATATTCCTGGCTTTCTAGGTTGCCATCTCATAATTCGATATTTCCTCAATTAAAGGTAATCGTAGAAGGAGTGAACCTGGAACCAGCCCTCATATGCAGATAAAAATGCGTGAACTGGCCGGGAATCAAACCCGGGCCCTCCAGGTGAGAGGCACGCTAGTTAGATCGCGGGGCCGAATTCAAATATTAATTATCGGTACGTGATTTAAAAATCTGAAAACTTTACATTCAATTTTACCGGAGAAACTTCGTCTGTTTCCCATGAAAACTGCTTACAGTTGAGCAACTTTGATCAGCCAAATGAAAAATCTAATACCGGTTAATGCCAAGCCAAACAATTGACCACAAGTATTTTATTTTCTAATCTAATGAAATAAAACACATTAGATACGAAAGCACCCAACATGATGGTGAAATCCCTTTTCTTTATTTTCCATTTTCATTTGGTCACCGGTATACAGTTCGTAGTCAGTTGATGGATATCTTGTACCGGTACCACGTAAATAAGGCCTACATCAACTTTTAAAAGTTATGAACTCGAGAATGTGGTTTCGATTCGAATGTAAGTATCGATTCTCGAAAGCATTGTATCCAATTCTGCCCTCACTAATCACACTCAAATTGGAAAGAGAAAAAATATCATAAAAACTTCAGAAATTACGGTTGTTCGTGACCTTGAGCTCAGCTGGAAAGCGCGCTCGCTGTAAAAGTCGGTACGAGTGCAAAATTTTGCAAACTTTTTAAATGTAACGTGCACAAATAAAACGAGTGCGGTTTTTACAACATTTTAACACAAAAACATGAAATTCCCAGTCTTATATTAGGATCAAAACAGTAATAGGCAATCCCAAAACCTCCCATGGCATTATGTATGTAAGGTGCAACATCTGTTCTGGTCTCGATATAATCGTATACGACGATATTAAAATACTAAATTTGTGTTAAGCAGTTTCGATTCCTGCCTGAAAGCCCAGTGACTATACAATGTCCTGAGGGAAGTGTCGAAAACCTGTTCGGCGATACAATCGAAAAAAAAAAAAAAAAAAGTAAAAAGTAAAGTAAAGTAAAGTAAACATTTAACCCTGGACATAATGTAGACGTTTTGCAAGTATGAACATTTGACGAAACTTGTTCCGTCTTCAAGTAGAGCTGTCGAAATGCGCTGTCTCCTTCCAGGTGTTGTGGACACACTGCGTTATGATATCCGAGGATTCTCTAAACAATACTACCCGAATGCGATGCTAAGATGGTCCCTTATGCAAGTTCACCGCGATCGATTTTGCAATACAGTACTTCTAATTATCGCAACGACGGGACGTTAACACCAAGATCGTAAGTATGCTGTAGCCGTTCTTTCGTGAGATACAATTTCTTGAAAAACGCACGATTGAGGATTTAGAGATGATGGGACTGACATTTCTGGCCGGTTGATCCAGGAAATAGTTTCTTCGAGGAACAGATAATGCGCGATTTTTATGTGATTTCATTAGGATGCTCACGGTAGTGATGGGCAACGCTCTCGCTCGAGACTAACGTCACAGATCTCGAGACTCTCGAGACCGATCCTCCTGTAGTGCAAGCTGTGCGACGTACCAGTAACTACAACTGTAAGCTTGATGGTTATAATCAGCAGTTCTCATATGGAATCATGTGTGACGATAAATTTTGTCAAAAGCCTAAGAAAGCACTGCATGTTGACCTATGAGCTCCTTAATGCCATTAAGGCAAGTGAAGACAGAATGCCAGTACCGGTATCTTAAACTGTTCACGAGTTATTTCAGGTGGACTTCTTAGCTGAATAATCCGTAT
Source organism: Anabrus simplex (assembly GCF_040414725.1). Taxonomy (NCBI): domain Eukaryota; kingdom Metazoa; phylum Arthropoda; class Insecta; order Orthoptera; family Tettigoniidae; genus Anabrus; species Anabrus simplex. Next base: position 410,979,483 of record NC_090267.1, on the reverse strand, counting down.
AATTTGTTAGTAACTTATTATGATGTAAACCTACCTGCATGCCTCACAATCGTTGTCGGCAGGGCAGCTTCTTGCGCTTCAGACCGGGCCAGAAGTGTTCCGACTATTCCTCTTCATTTATATTATGAGTTTTTAAGTGTCGGATCATCCCAGAATTATTTCTACCGACGTAATTTACTTCTTTTGAATAAACAACCCAGCGGGCTGTGCAATGTGGCATCTCTTCAAAATAACCGACATCCACGACTTACGTTGCATTTCGGACATCGTCTTCAAGTTGTCACGTACAACTAAACACAATTACACATTGCACTGTCATATAACGAAGTACCAGCACCTAATTATTATTATTATTATTATTAACAAATACATCGCAGATTGGAAATATCCCGGTGGCAGTGGTCGCTTACAGTAGTGTAATAATAACCAGCATACTGATATGGCCCTGTTTATGAAGGAAAACTTGCCCACAAGGGCTTGGAATAAATTACCTGCAGCAGTCTTTGATAGATTCTCTTCCATTATCAAATCGTTTAAGATAATGATTAGTGCTAGTGCAAAGTAAAAGCTGTCAACGACGGACACTGAATTTGTGATTGTCTGCTGGATTTAGAATGTTAAAGTAGTAGTACTACTTCTAATATTTTCTCTCCATGGAATTGCTTGTTGAACTCTTGTCGTTTTAGTTGTTGGGTAGTCATGTTTTAACTTAAATATCACTTGTAGTGTTAAGCTAGTAGTAGGTAGGCCTAAGTTCAACCTATAGTATTGTAAGCCATAGTGTTAAGTAATGGAAAAACTTAAGATGGGTGTGAATATGCGTATAATGAAGCTGGATTTAGAAAGTTAAACTAGTAGTACAGTATTTCTTGTCATACTTTCGATCGTTGTCGTTATAGTTGTAGGGTAATGATGGTTTAACTTCACTTTATTTTCACTTGTAATATTTAGCTAGTAGAAAGCTCAACCTATAGTATTGTAAGCGGTAGTGTTAAGCACGTGAAATATTGCATTTGTGTATGGTGCTGGATTTAGAATGTTCAATTAGTAGTACTTCTTGTAATATTTCCTTTCCATGGAATTTCTTGTGGTATTCTTGTTTTGTTGGGTAATTATGTTCAATTTACATATGACACGAATACTCTATAGCAGGGATGGCGAACCTATGCCACGCGTCACTAGGTGACACGCGAACAGGATTTCAGTGGCACGCCACATGAACATATTAAAGTTTTTATATACGTCTTGTGCTACAGACTATACAATATCACATAGTTTGTATAGTCATAGTGTTTCACGTGTAAGAAATAAATATCGAAAACCTGGCCGTCAGTCAGTCGGTGAGTGAAGTTTGACGTGTGTGTGTGGTAGCCAGTAGCACGTAATTATTCGTTGTGTTACTGTTTATTGAATGTCGTTTGTATACGGACCTCACAAACATGTTTTCAGTGCCGAAAAAAACAGAAACTTAACAAAAGTAGTAACCGGATTCTTCAAGAACAGTGGACAACGGAATTCAGAGTGATAGAAATAAGCAATAACGCTTTGTGTTGCCTGTGACTGAAAACCGTCGTGTCCCGCACATTTAATGTAGGCCAAAAGCACCATTTCCGGACGAATCATTTAAATGTTCGTTCCATGTCAAATGAAGAAAGAAGAGAGCTCATTTCACAGAAAATCGAAGAACACACAAAGCAAACTATTTGTTTTGTATCATCTTTCAGGCCAAGGAATAATATCAGTGCAGTTGTTTCCATCTGTCTCACTGCATATTAGAGCATGGGAAGCCGATTTTTGACGGTGAGTTCTTGAAAGAGACTTTCTTATCGACGTCCGATACATTAATTGAAGATTTTCCTAACAAACAGCAAATAATTAACAGAATTAAAGAAATGCCAGCCAGCCGAAATACTGTCAAGGGTAGAATAATAAGAATGAGTGAAGATTTTTCGGAGCATTTGAAAGCTGATTCGGAACACTCCCAGATGTATTCAGTATGTCTTGATGAAAACACGTTATGTGACCTTAAAAGAAAGGATTGCTGTTTTGTCTGATTTCCTTGTGAAAATATGACGAGGGGAGGGAGAAATTAGTAAAATTGTTGAGTTTACGAAATACGACAATAGGTAAGGATATAATGAAGGATGTGAAGCAAGAACTCGTATTAAAAATGGGCTTTGACTTACAGAATAGCCTCAAGTATGGTGCGTATTCATAATGGGTTTGTGCAATTTCTTAAAGAAAACGTTAAACACCCTACAATGAACATTGTGAAGTCAACGGTTAGAATCCGTCTTGGTTCAGACCTATGTGCTTCTTGTGTGTTACTGAAGAGAAGAAGTTATGAACCTAATACATGGGTACTAAATGTGAGAACGATATTTCACTCGAAGTTCATTAGCATTATTAGTATTTTAATTGTTATATCTAATAATATTTGATGACGAGATGTGTTACAATGGGAGCTTATTATATATTTTTACAAGTAATGTTAGGTATTGTCGAAATACTTAAAAATGTATTTTTGATGTTTTTGCAAAATACAACCACGAAACATGCAGTCAAATATTTACAAGATATATATTAAATAAGTAAATAAATCACTAAAAGAATAACTAACATATTATGAAACATAATTGGGAATTAAGAAAGGAAGTCGTACGGGGGGGGTTTATAGCCATTGCTTAAAAGAAAATAAAAAGTGACACAGTAAACAGTTGAGAATAATAAAACAGACTTAAAATGGCACACTAGCTGGAAAAGGTTCGCCATCTCTGCTCTATAGCATTGTAAGGAATTATTTTCTTCGGTAAACACAAGCAGTGGTCGTAATATGATATTGAATGTGGGGTCTGATAACGATGTACACCTACCTATCGAATGAATTGGAGCAAATTCAAGCATTTTAGATTACACATTCCACTCATGCGTAATGGTGGTTGCATATGCAGCAGGGCGCATTTTGTCTCGTCTCCAGTTCGAATAATGCATGCCTCTAGTACTGTATCCAGGTAGGTGTACCTACAGTAGCCGTTAGCTTCTGTACTTAGCCTATTCATTCGTGTATTGACCACTGCATACAATGCCAGAATGCGTATCCTTCATAATTATGTTATACTACGTCAAAATAGACCTCGGTAAAAATGAACGCCCTAGTCGCTTGTTGACACGTATTTACGAAATGGAGAAGGCCCGTGGTTGGCTATTCGCATTCTCAGCACAAACAAGTCAGCTCCGACCACAACACGCGGCTCGCCGCACAACGCTCTCGAGATCTCTCGAAATTTCTCGCGAGAAATAGTGCCTGCGCTAGTCTCGAGAAATCCCGAGAAATCTCGAGACCTAGTCTCAGACCGCCCATCACTAGCTCACGGGACCACGTAATTTGAACGAATAATGCGGGAAAAATGTAGTTTCCGGGAACGTATAATCGAGATTTTACTGTATTCAATTAGGATGTCCGCCTTAAGTCATGAACAGTTTTAAGATATTGTTATTCCTCTTTCACATTCGTTAATGCTATTAAGGGGCTCATAGTTCAATATGCAGCACTTTCCTAGGCTTTAGACAAATTTTATCGGCACACGTTTCTATATGAGAACTGATGATATACTATTAAGCTTACACTCATTACTGGGAGGTAGCACAGCAGATTGCAGCACAAGAGAATCTGTCTTGAGATTCTCTCGAGAGCGTTGCCCTTCGCTAGTCAACAGGTCTTTGTACTTATGATTTATTAAGAAGATACTTAACCCTTTAACCGCCAACGTCCGATGTTACATGTAATTAATCTCCGACGTTCCGGCAAAAAATATTTTCCAAGTTATTTATTAGTTTCAATAATGCATAATACATGTTCAGGACTAGTATTGGATTAAATAAGACGATACACAACAACTTTTAAAGTTGGTAGCACTGATAACCTTGTAGAAGCTGTTTTATTGTAGTAGTTGGAAGTAAGTGTGCTGCCAAGTACTAGCTAGTACTTTTCCTGTCTACAAAGGCCGAGGCAAAAATTGAAATGAAATCAAAGAAGAAAGGAAACAAGTTATTTATAACCAGCAAGCCATGTTATTTGGCAGTACAATTCTTATATGTGAGGAGTTGACTCATCACATCAAATCCTATACTGCTATTTAGATGAGCGTCGGACACTAAAGTATTGGAAAAAAGTGACATTTTACATTTTTGGAGGAATGATAATCAACTTGTACATTTTGTATAAAGATAATACAAACCCCTATTAAGACAACTTCACAATGTCATAAGTTGAGGAAGTTGCTGCCAAGAGGCTTGGTGACCAAGCAGCAAATCAGCTCCCGCAGACGGGCAATGAACCCCTCACTCTTTAACTGGGGCGGGGGGGAGGAAACAACTGTTCCGTATGCAGCAAGATTAGTACTGGCCAAGGTGGTAAAAGGATCAGATATAATTGTAAACTGTGTAAGAAGAGTGTCCACCCTCTGTGCCTCCCTAAGCACATTTGCTAGTGCGAGTCATAAACATGTGCAAATATCAGTAAATAGTTTCTTGTATCATTTTTAAGGCAAAAAGTGAATTTTTGAATATTCAAAACAAACCAGGAACTGCAGCTATTTGCATATAATGTAAGATTAGGAAATTTCCTGTTAATGTAATAATATTGTAACTGTAATGTTGTACATAAAGCTTCATTTTTCTTTTACATGTGGCATAAGAAACACCACAACTAAAATAATGCAGTTTTGATAAATACTTTAACATTTTTTGACCATGAAATACTTTTTCAAAGAAAATATTTATTTGAATTATCACTTCAAAACAAAAAAATGCCTATCCAATTTACATAAACTGAACAGAAGTTATTACAAATAATTTACTGCAAGGTATAAAGTGCACATTAGGCCTTGGCAGTATAGGACATGGACACTGTATGAGGCTGGCGGTCAAAGAGTTAATAATGGGACATTAACGCCAAGATCCATAGGGATGCTGTTTCTTGAAAAACGTTTTATCGAGGATTAAGCGTTGATGGGACTGAAGTTTCTGGACAGTTGATCCGGGAAATAGTTTCTTTGAGGAACAGGTAACACGGATTTGTACAACATGATTTCATTAGGATGCTCATGATTTGAACAAATAATCTGAGAAAACTTAAGTTTCCGGATATTGATAAACAAGGTTCCGCTGTATATTTGATGAGGCCAAAACTGATTGTTTTGAACTACAGTGATCATACGGCAAGAATACAATACCCATTCCCTCCTGCTAGCAGATTTTACATGATCACTCTTCACGTATGGCGGAAGCCATTTCAGAAAATATCCATTTAGCTGTGACCGTATGATTTTTATCCAGTGGTGATTCCTATCACACACTCGCATAAGTGATATGTTTACATATTAGTCTTCATATTTGGAAGTGAAATACATCATAAACGCAGATTTATACCTTAGCTTCAATCACAAACAAACCATGTGTTGCACAAAATGAGGCACACGAGAAGCATTTGCAACTACTTGCAGTACAGCATGCACATAAGGGGGAAAAACTTAAGCACAGTCTAAATGCAGCATTACAATCTTCATGACTAAAGCAAATAAGACAATCCTGCTGGCGATATTTTCTTTTAATTACTCTTAAAGCTGCAAGATTATACTGTTCTGAAATGAGATCACAATAATACCTTTTTTTCCAATTAAAATATTTCTTTAGAGACAATCAACACACCCAAATGTTTGTTCCATCCACATGGCTTAGGTCACATTTTTAAAAAGTTGTACGTGCTAACATTTAGTAAACCCTTGGTTCATCAGAATAGTTCATTCCGTAAGACATTCCTTGCAAAAGATTTGTAGGTGTCAAATCATAACTATTTCTGAAACTCTTGAAGATCTTATTGTATGAAGTCCATAGAAGACAGGTTTGCAGGGATGAAATCAGGTCTTCAAAAAAATATGTATTACTGCCCAAAGGCAAGGGCACTATTAATGTTCAGGAAAGGAAGGTCCTAACTGTAGCCGAAACTGGTTTTCGGCATACAGCACAGGTATTCAGTGACAGTGCACACTTTACACATGCTACAAGGTGACCACACGGCAGAAATACAACACCCATTTCCTCCTGGTAGCAGATTTTACATAATCGCTCTTCATGGACTACTTTGCTTGCTGTATCTTCAACTGAATGAGGTGCCAAAGGACTGAAAAAGAAGTAAACAGTTATTTATAGCATATTTCCACACACTCAAAAACAGTCACACTGTACACAAGTAAATGCCAAGACCACACAGCATTATAACAATTGTCAGACATTATCTGAAATTCTATCTCCCAAGGGGAACCTGCCAAGTGTAACAACCTGATTTGCCAGAAACTTTGCTCAGTGAAAGAGGAGTCGAAATAAGCAAACACGTTTCAGCTTATCCGTAGACACTTGAACATGTCCAAGAAAATTGAGTCACCATTCCTACTACATCTGTGTAGTGTGTACTGATAAGACAGCAGCAACAACATTCAATGCTTGCTGCTGTCATCTTGTCTTTCTATGAACTGCTTTCGTATGAGTCATCGAGCTTTTAGATTCAGGTTTCCCCTGCGCCTTCCTCTTCGCGTCAAGTTTTCATGTCACACAAAGCCTTTTACCCACAGTGACAACTCCATTAAATAAGTACATAAAATTAGAGGAAAAAATATCTATACACACAATCAGGTGGGAGATACCCTATCAATTGTTTGCCTAGTCTTTTCAAAGAACATGGACATTTTATTGTATTCACGGTAAGCACACAATACAAAACAAATGAGTTAAGCACACAATACAAAAAAAATGAGTTAAAAAATGAATTGCAAGAATAAATTAGGTACTTGTGCAGTACTACTCATACTTATTAAAGTAAAAAACTGACAGAGTTAATAATAATAATAATAATAATAATAATAATAATCGACACAACTCAAATTTTCCACACAGACTAGTGATTTTTCATAGTTCTCAGATAGTAACAACTCCACAAAATACAGAGAATTAGGTGAAAAAATGTGTGTGTTTGCAATAAGTAGCCTACATATCAACATAAAACAAAAGTTAAAAATGAAATTCATGTAAAATTACCACTGCAGTACATCAGTACTTCCTTATTAAGTTACAGTACAAAAATTACATAATTTCCCTTCATCCAGCTGTAGCCGGGTAGGGACAAATATGGTTCCTCTCCACTTTCTTCGGTCTTTCCACCACTTGTGTCCCAGTCCAGGTTTCTTTCTATAATACTGCATTGGACTCTTCGTCCTTCCATCTCGATTGTGGTCGTCCATGGCCTCTCCTGCCTTGCATTTGCATTTCCATCACCTTTTTTTTTTGGCATTCTTTCCTCATTCATTTGCTTTATGTGCCCAAACCATCTTAGTCTGCTCTTCTCTATTCTATCATTCATTTTTTCCACTCCAATTTCTTCCCCAATTTTCTTATTCCTTATTTTGTCTCTTCTACTATTCTGTATCACACTCCTCAAGAACTTGATTTCAGCTGCCTGTATTAGACTCTCATCCTTCATCAATGTCCAAGTTTCTGCTCCGTAAGTTGTTATGGGTACATAATACGTCTTGTACATAGCTTCCTTTGCTTCCATTGGCACATTTTTGTCCCATAACATGTTTCTTACACTATGATAGAAACAGCTTCCATCTCGAATCCTCCTGAAATATACTTAATATAAAAGGCCTGGCTTTAACCCATTGAGCCCTGCATATTTGTTTGATTGAAACTGCACTGGGGCTGGGATTATTTCGGAGGAAATATAGTGTCGCTTCATATCGTGAGAAATTTCTTACTATCAAGACCATTAAGGATTTAAATATACATGAAAATAAATGGCTTTCATCCCACGAACTGCAGAACACGGGTCTGCACTCAGTCCGCCTGCTGAGCTGCAACAGTATTCTCCTTGCACTTCCTCATCTATTTTTGTTCTTCAGGAGCATTGCTCACGCTATTACTAATATTACTGCTAGTTTCACTGAGGAAAAAAGAAAATGACATTCCTGATCAACATTACTTTCTAAGAGGGGTTATATATCGGTTTCAGTTGTTCACTGGCAGCCATTTTGTTTACAAGCGAATCTCAAAGTATAGAGAATAGTCCACTGCAAACTAATATTACCAAGCACACTATTGACATATTTTAGCAAAGAAAGCGTCCCTACACAAATCAAATGCAACTCTGCCATCTCTTGAGGAAAAGTTGAATTGCGTAGTAAAGTGAGACAACGGGACAGTTCCGTGGTTCGGGCCCAATGAGTTAAACAGCCGCAGTTATACAAAGAATGCTTCCAGTCACAATATTACATTTTGAAGTACAACTCAAAACACATGCTACTTATCAGCTAGGGGTTTGCACGCTTTCTGCAGCATGGCTTTATTCAGAAAGGATGGCTTTTTCTACACATAGACCAAGTGGGAATAACAGTAGAGACCATCTTCAGAAACCATTTGCAAACAAATTATCACTGTTTGGACTCTATAGCTGGGAATGAAATTATTTTTAAAAGTTTCAGAAAGACGTGATCTCGAATGCTTTCAATGGCAGTGAAGATGACTTCAATTGGAATGACGACACGCCGATAGAAGAGAAGTTGGTGGCACAAGAGAACGATAATTAAAATTAAATCAGTGATCAGGTTTACTGTGTGGTAGGTCTACTGCTCAACTGGCAGACACAAATGACTGGCCATTAGGTTCTTTTGTATTAATACTGCATAATACAATACCCTTATCCCTTTTCTCTACGGGGTCAAGTATGAAGGAAGACTAATCTTCGCAGAGAGTTTTAAGGATCGGATGCCCTTCCTGATGGCAACCTTATCAGAGGAATTAACAAGAGGAAACTAATCACGCGATATAAGAGTAATTAAAACAGACTATATTTACCTTATATGGAGGCTCAGTGTCAGGTGACTAAGCACCATTTGCCACATTAAGTAAATGAAGGATAAAGGGAGTGAAAATTACAGCAGCTTTCAAAATAATTTATGAAGCATCTGGACAATTAGAAAAGAATCCTCTTTCATAATTATAATTATTCCAAAGTAACTCTTACGCTAGTATGTATATCAGTGCTGCAAATTCTACAAATTATGTCCTCAAAGAAATAACTATAATATGCCCTCTAACAGCATGTTTTAGGGTGTAAAAATAATGGGCAGGTTGTTCTTTATAATTGCACGCACACGCACACAAAAGAATTAAACTATAATATGCCCTCTTCATCCTGACCTACTGTTGTCTCCACTGCTGCCAGATTTCTGTAGAGCTGATGATGAATGAGAGGGATATACTACAACAGCTCCAATAGGTCAGTTCCTTCTGTAGTTATCCTGTGCCCTTGAGGATGCAACATTGGGGTTGTGCCCCTAAATCCACTTGGACAACCATCATCTTACTCAGATCAATGGTCACTGGAGCAAGTTCTTGAAAGATGTAGAAAGCTGTGACCTTAAGTGGACTGTTTATGGAGAACAATGTGTCAAATCTGAAACCACTGCACTTTTTGTCCTGCGGCAAGATGTTTTCCTCTTAATGATCTCATTCTGGACTGAAGTTCTTTGCAGGAATAAAACATGCTGCTCTCCATGTTGAGTGACGTGGAAGTGAGGTTTTTTGTTCTTTTTTGTTGATGCAACCGGTTTTCTTGTGTGAAGACATCGGCATAGGTGATTCATTAGTAATTATTTTATTCCATGACATTGTCACTAACAATAGATAAGTCTGATACCAATGATGTCTCATGTAATGTCACCACCATCTGAGAACTTAAGTCATGTATGGCTCACACATCATAGTCCTCTTTATAGTGCCAGACTTGCTCACTGATGGCAGCACATTACAGAAACAGTAATATTGTTTGTCATAAGTGGCACAAATACAATACGATCCTATCTACCGTATTTACTCTTGTATTAGACCCCCCCCCCCCTTGGCTTTTCAAGACGAAGAAAATAAATTTTTAAAAATCTTGCATATGTGACCTCCCAACGTAATTCGTCAGAGAAAAACAATTCTGCTTCAAAGCGGGTACAAACTTTATGCAACTCTGATGACATGACAAATTTGAATAGTTTCGTCCGTACGGCCCACGCCCGTCGAAATCATGCGGTACATCTGTGTTTCGTAGTTAAGAAATGTCCACCTCCATAGCATAGGCCTACTGTAGCTCTGATGACGTTGCACAAATAGGTGAATAGTTTCGTGTCCAACCCGTGCATTGCAAGCACACATCAGTCATATGTCCGCATTTTGTAGTTAAGAATGTTCACCAACGTAATGGTTAGCACAATTAGCTGCCGTTCTCGAGAGCCTGAGTTCGATTCCCGGTACCGTATTGCCGGGGATTTACGAATGGCAGGAAGGTTGATTTGTGGTAAAAATGGTACAGGCAACTCACTTCCACTGGGGACCTGTCTACAAAAAGGGCTGCACCACCTCGGGACAAGGAAACTAGTTTACTTTAGTTAAGAAATATTCAGGGTTGTTGCTAGACCTGTTTATATAGGCAGGCAAGATCATTAACAAAGTGATCGTTTAATATCTCATAACTTGGGCCAACACAGGGTTTTCTGGGAGAGAACCAGGTTTAAAATGTGCTAAAAACAATCCAATCACAATTGTTTTACTTGCCAATGTACCTAATAATAATAATAATAATAATAATAATAATAATAATGATTTTTTATGTCCACACTTACTTTCAACGATTTCTGGAAACTTCAAACAAAATGTACTAGGGTATGGGTTAAAAAAATGGGAGACAACGAATATACAAAATTAAACATTATGATAATAAACGCATTACCGCCACACTTATAGATATCCGTAAATGCGAGAAACTTTCCTGTCATTTATTTTTATTCTTTCTGTCGTGGAATTTTCGGCACTATCCAGGCGATAGCATAGCACTCCTAACCTAAACAATGCAGTCTCTCTTATCTCATTTACAGCTATGTAGGTAAATCCTGATGTGATAGATGTAGAGAACAGGCACGAAATATACTTAAAAATAAGGGTCTGGCTTTCAACAGCCGCAGTTATCAAAAGAATGCTTCCAGTCAGTATGTATTATATTCAGAAATATAACTAGGAACACACGCTACTTATCAGCTGGTAGATACAATCTAATTGCAAAATGCACTTGATTCACTGTCAGGTTGGTGTACTACATGGCGTCTTAAACCTCATCCCCCCAAGTGTTCCACCATTTCTTTCACATTTCGTAAATCCCGTTCTACAAGAATATCACCTACTGAACCAACTGATTGCACTTGTTGACAATCAGAAAGACTTAGGAGTGCATTTGGCAGTAAATTATTGTTTGCCTCTCACATGAACAGGGTTACCTCATATGCTATGTCACTCCTTGGTTTACTCTACAGGTTTTCTGACACTGCAGATGTAAATGCCCTCAGAGCATTCTACATTTCCTGTATTTTACCTATTGTTGAATACGCCTCTCCAGTCTGGTCCATTTCTGCTTCTTCAAATCTCAGCCACCTTGACCATGTACAATCTTTCTTCTGTGCTATCGTCAGAGCCAGGGTCCCTGCATGTCGCAACTTAAGCACTATCCAAGTGCTTGGGAAACAAACTCAAGACTCTTTCTACTCTGAGGAAAGCAGCCGACCTAAAGCTGCTATACAAAGCAGCTAATGGTCTATTTAGGTCTCCAGATTTAGTTTCCTTATTCCCCTCCACGTCCAATCCCTAGTACCAGAATGAAGACCCTATTCCATATTCCTTACTCCCGGCTTTCTCTCACCCAAAGGTCCCTTTCTGTACATATTCCAGCAATGTTTAATACATTATCTATCAACAAGAACCTAGACATCTTCGTAACGTTTCCTTCCTTCTGTAATATTTCTCACATAACTTGATTTTCCTTCTTGTTCTTTCCTGTTCTGCTCCTGTATTTAGTGTAAATGTATTTTTCTTTGTTACTGTCGTTTATGTAAATATGTATTACAGTACATATGATTGTACAGTTTTTATTGTGTATATTTGTGTCCTTTGTAAATATTTATATCTCTTTCATTTTAGATTCATATCTATTGTTGATAGCTCGGACCTTTGTAATTCAGCGTTATTGCTGTTGCTGATCTTAAATAAATAAATAACTTGCTCCAGCGATTGGGCAGCACAATTTATATGCTGACTTCCTGAAAAGTACTTTATACTACATGAGAACTGCTTTGTTTTTGTTAACACATGAATAACACAATACCTGGATTCCTTCTCCTCAGGATGATGAATTTGTACAGCTTCTTTCAGCTCAGATGGAACCTCAATGTCATTTGCTTCCTACAAATAATAAATCATAATTATCATCACACACACACACACACACACACACACAAAAAATCAAAACAGACACTAGGAAATCTTTTAAAATAACATGGCATTCAATAGTTGCCCAAACTTGTTTAGACCACTGCAAAGAAAATAAAACCTCTAATGTATTTTATGTTCAGAGAAACCACCTGACCTCACTCAACATAAGAAAGTGACCCAGAAAATAATGCACCACAACTTTTTTCCCTGCCCCCAACAATGGTACGAATGCAAAACTTTAGATATGAATTCTTTGAAGTTTTCGGAGTGCGCGCGCAAAGTTACAAGCAGCGTGTCGTAATTGCATTTCTCACTGTGGAACAAGAAACGGTTGGAAACGTTCACAAACGCTTATGTGCAGTTTATGGAGCATCTGCAGTCGACAGAAGTATCGTTAGTCACTAGGCACAGAGGGCGACTCCATCTGAAAGCAGTTCGGCAGAGCTCCAAGATTTGGAACGGTCAGCGAGGCCACCCATGGCTGTCACACCTGACAAGACGCAGCGTGCTGATGTGCTCATTCGTGAGGATCAACACAGCATGACTCGGCAGTTGGTGCGGGAGCTGTCAATCAGTAAAGAAAGTATGGGTGTAATCATCAGTGCTCTCGAGTACACAAAAAAGTGTTCACAATGGGTTCCGTGCCATCTTATGGAGGAACATAAAACTCTCAAAAAACATTTCTTCTGAATTCCTGCAATGTTTTGAAGCTGAGGGGGAAGCCGCCTTGTCCTGAGTGTGACAGGCGACAAAACACGGTTTTACCATTCAGAGCCCGAAATAAAACTGCAATAGATGGTATGGCGCCATCCTGACCCTCCACAGAAGAAAAAATTTAAAGCAACTGCTTCCCTTGGTAAGGTCATGATTACTGTGTTTTGGGACTGTGATGTCATACTCATTGATGAAATACCGAGAGGCACCACCATTAATTCTCAGGCATATGTGAACACATTAACCAAACTCAAGAAGCACTTCCAGCAACTTTGACGCCATAACAACCCAGGCGATAGTTTGCTTCAAAATGATAACGCACACCCGCACACAAGTTTGAGGACGTCGGAACACATCACGAAACAGGATTGGACAGTGTTACCCCATCCGTCCTATAGGCCTGACCTAGCTCCCTCAGACTTTCTCATGAATGGCCCAACAAATGAGACATTTTGAGAATGTCAAAGAGGTGATTTGCAGTGAAGAAATGTCTTCATGAACAGAACAAGGAGTGGTACCGACAGGACATACACACCCTTCTGTCTCACTGGAGGAAGGAAGGAGATTACATGCAAAAACAGGGAGTGTAGAAGAAATATCATTCTTTCTTGTGTTTAACTTTCATTGTGTTCAATAACTGTTGAAGAAAAAAAATGGGTGCATTAGTTTCTGGATTACCCTCAAAATACCAAAATCCCTGGAGTAAACTTGGGATTTTAGAAGAGATTCCTTTTAGTCTTTAGGCAAGTGTCAAGATGTAGCTTAGGGGTATTTTACTTCAAGGGCCAGGTAATTTTCTAGTCTCTTAATTTCACCAGAAATAGCTTCCTATGAAGTTGGATGGCACACATTTCACCAACCAGAGGTAGTCGGATTTTTGAAGGGCGGAAAAAAGTCCATTCGGCACTCCATGTCATACGATGCCGGCATGTAAAAGATCTCTGGTGATACATTAGGTATTTACCCGACAAAATTAATTAAATCTCAGCCATAGACGCCCAAGAGAGATCCGGTTTACTCTGTCTGCCATCTAGCGGACCTAGAGTAAAACGGAACGTCGAAATTGACGAGCAGACTGCCAGATGGCGTCAAATCGAAATGTCTGCACACGGTAGCTGAGGCCATACGATTATTATTATTATTATTATTATTATTATTATTATTACCAACCAGCAGATGAGTATCAATACAGCTTGCCATGACTTGTGGGACGAGGCTGTTACATTTATAAAGACCCTGTAATACTCTCGGTAATATGCTACAACGTAGTGCCATAATTTTGTAGTGGAAGGGATATTTAGCATGCTAGTAAGAGGGCGAGCCTAAAGAGACAAAAACCTTGTCATTTCCAAAGAAATTTATTCCACTGCTAGCTCCAAATTCATACTGCTATAATAAGTAAAAGAGCCGAGACAATAGATCACCAACCAGGCATCAAATTCTAGGACCATGTTACTTTTACTGTACTTATTTACAGAATTAAAACGATAATTAGGAAAGTATGTCTAACAGGAATAATTACATATATGTGGAAAAGGGAAGTGAATACCTTTGCTGCAATAAGAGCTTCTTTCTCTCCAGATATCTTGTCTACAAACTCCTTGCCCTTAAGCTGCACAATGTACGTACACTTCGGATACCAAAGAGCATGTTCTACAAATGGGTCATCTCCATTCTTCCAGTCCTTCAAAGCACCCCCACAGTGAAAGCAGACAGTTTGGTCACCCTTACCTGAAAAATAATTACATTTTATAAAACTAATCAGAATAAGCAGTTCACAAAATGGGAACTTTTGCATAAACATTTAAAATTACAAGAAAAAAATATTAATACATGACTATCATCTAACACCTTGCTTCATAAATCTCTTTGGTACAAGTAACATATGTCTGTACAGCACGCGATTTGCAAACAATATAGAAATACAGAGGTGCCAACGTTTGAAATGGCCTTTTCGTAATCCCCTCCCCTATCATCCGAAAAATTTTGAAGTCGTATGCAAAGCACACTCATCCCTTCTGGATAAAGACACCCTCTTTGCCCTTCCCGACAACAATCTATTCCAAAATATATATCCTATTACACAATAAATTTGCACATGACCAGTTCTGCCATCATAAAACATTCTTTATAGCTTGTTTCCCCACGCAGCAGTTGCTTTTGTGTGTGATTTTTCTTGTAGCATCCTTCCCCCTGTGAGGATGTTTTCACCTTATCAACAATAAGAGATTCCAGTTTAGATCTGATTATTGTAGGCTTGAAGTCGTCCTGTTTTTCCCTATTAACAGTGAGAACTCTTTCTGTAGGAGAGTTCCTGTCAGGTACACTTAACACTGCAATAATACAAGATTACATTTTATAGTGAAGAATAGCACAGTAGAGTTCCTTCATTCACAATGAATTTCACGACGTTCACGGGTAACAAAAGAGTGACCATCAAATAAGTACTAATGCTCGAAAGATTCATTTTTCCTTCTTTCCTTATTTTTTCCATAGAAATTATATTTTCGTTAGGTCGCTTTTCCGTAATCACTTACCCGTTGACTGTAATGCCGTAATCGTGAGAGGAAATCCGTAACAGTTGGCACCTCGGGAAACATACATTAGTTTAAAACTCTGATACCAGTACAGATAACCCAGAGGTGCCAACTAATAAGGACTGTCCATAATGATTACAGATTTTACTTCACATCACGGTCAAAGGGGAAATTATTACAGAAAAGCAACATCACGATAAAAAGTAATTTCTATGAAAAAAAAAAAAAAAATATATATATATATATATGTTCAATCTCCCACAGCATTACTGGTCAACCCTCCTCGTTTCAATGTTTGTAAGTTGGCAACTAAACACATTCGGTGGTTATTTGGTCATCACTTCCTTTTGTTTCGTGCAAGCATTGCAAAATCACAGCCAGATATACGCTGCTCTCTTAGCTAGAACGACGCATCAAGTCGGCTGTGAAGTAGGCTCTGCTGCTTGCCCTGCTGTTTTCTAGTGCGCGCGTTCGGCTCTCTCTTTGTTGTGTGCGTAGACGTGAGTAGTAGATTTAGCGCATTTCAATTCTAATTATCCTACTTGTTGATTCGAAAAGTGACTTTTTTTAAAACGAAGCAGGGAAATTGTCAAATTGTATCATCTTCTAAGAGGACAGCAGTGTTACAGAAATATCAAGATGGTTACATAAATGAATGGCCGTGCCTCCTTGCTTCACGTTAGTGAAAGCCACGTGTTCTGCAGTGTATGTTCCTGCGATTTCTCTGCGGCTCACAGTGGATGAGATGATTGCAGTAGACACATAGAATCCAAGAAACATCACACATATGGTGAATCAAAATTACGAAACCAGTCTGTTTCGTTCTTCGTAAAAAGTAATGAAACTGTTGTGACAAATGCCAAACTGCTGTTCACTTCATTTCTTTTGAAGCATAATATTCTGTTATCAGTTTCAGACCATACTGGAAATTTATTTAGATCAATGATCCCCGACTAAAATCTCAGAAATATGGTTGTGCAAGAACTAAAACCTCTGCTTAATACATGGCATCTGAGGCAAAAAAGAAAAGTGAATTTTTTCAAATAATGCCTTTTTCTTTGACTACTGATGGTAGTACAGATTCAAATGCAGTTAAACTTTATCCTATAGTTGTCTCTTTCTTTAATGCTCAGAGAGACCAAATATTAACTCTTCTAGAGAGTACTGACAATACAGGCAAGGGAATTTTCTCCGTTTTTAATAGTGAATTGTCTTCTTTAGCCATTCCATGGGAAAACTGCATTTCTTTTTCATCTGACAACACATACACAATGTTAGGGGCAAATAAAGGTGTTGCTAAATTTGTGAAGAACAAGGATTCTTCTGTTTATGTCCTGGGTTGTTCATGCCATCTCATACACATCTGTGCACAAAAAGCAGCAGCCCAATAACCAGTCAATGTCGAGAACTTTTTAGTTCAGCTATATTACTCTCTTGATAAGAGTTCTAAAAGGCAGAACACATTGAAAGTATATCAGGCTCTTTGTGGCACAGAGGGTCACAAAATGTTGAAATATGTCAGTACCCGTTTGCTCTTGCTTCTTCAGTCTATTAATCGAGTTCTTGAGCAATGGAAAGCTTTGACACTCATGTTTGTAGCGAGCCCCACCATAAAAATGAGAGCACCAAGCAGTTTGAAACTGTAAAATCTTCCTTACAAAACCCACACACAAAACTGTATTGCTACTTTCTTCAGAGTACACTCCCTGTCTTTAACTCAGTGAATTTATTTCTGCAAGAAGATGCTCCACCCATACATCTTAGGAGGAAACTTACTGGTCTTTTAACTGACCTATTCAATATAGCAACCAGCATCTTTTATCATAAAAGTTGGAGAACCTCCAACCAATGATCAAAATAAAATCTAAAATTATACCAATCCCTGAGTCAATTGCTTTCCAAAAAGCACTTCTTAACACTGGACCGACTACGGTGGTGGTGGTGATTATTGTTTTAAGAGGAAGTACAACTAGGCAACCATCCTCTATATAACACTAATCAGAAGGAAAAATGGAAGGGATCCGACACTTCGAAAAATGAAGATATCGGTCAAAGGAAGACAAGGGGCACGAAGGGCGTGAAAATGAAAGACTCCCTAGCCCTCGCAAACCTAATAGCGTCGGGGTCGGAAAAGAACAAGAGTTGACCAAGGGAGGTCGGATAGGATAGTTAAAAGTGAGGAGCCTGGCACAAGTAAGTGGAAGCAATGCCAGGACTCAACTGAGGGCCCCGTGGTCGCTAACCCACACTCCAAAGTTCAGAGCCCCTGGGGCTGGACCGACTACCCTTGAAGGAAACTACAATAGCTTATAACTTATAACAGATAGAGAATAACGAATGAAACAGGAGCAGCAAGCACGATCCCAAAGCCAAACACCAGTCAAGTGCCAATGCTGGATGCATGGCACTAGTTGAAAAAACAACATTCAGCTCACAATCACAGACTTAATTGCATGAACAGGAACAACCTATGAAAAAAGCGAATAATTACATCAAGCATACATGTAGAATTCACGATAGAATCACAAAAGAACTTGATATAACAACTCAAGGCAGAATAACCACTTTGAATACCAATAATATATAGAAAGCTAACACAAACCAATAAACGATTCCAATCACCCAGGGGAGCACAAAAAAATGACGTCAATAAAATGAGGAATAAAATCAGCAACAATCCGAAAATGCTTCTAAAAAAAAACGTATAATTCACATATAGGAACAGGCATTCATACGATCTGTCTTAACACTTTCAAGAAATTCAATATTGAAATAGCATACCGAACTAATAATGTTTTTGCAAATTCAAGTAATATTAACACAGACAATAAATTCAGTAAATCAGGGGTATACGCACCGACATATCAGAACTGTAACCAAATATACATTGGACAATCAGGAAGAAATATCCGATATAAAGAACATATAAACGACAAAAAGTACAGGAGATATTCGGCCATGTGCGAACATATGCACAAAAATCATTTTTTTACCAGCATAGAACAAGACATGAAATTAATACATTCGACAAATAAAGGGAAATATATGGACGTCCTGGAGAAATTAGAAATTTTAGGCTACTTAGAACAGAAACAAAATATAGACAATTTAAATGAACATTTTAATGAAGAAAATCTTATTTAAGTTGCCTAACCAACATTTGAAAAGAAAAAAGGATAAATAGGCAACATCAATTCTAACTTCTCGGCCCACACCCCTCCCCTCCTCTGAGGCAGTCAGGTTACGTGTTAAAGCCCTCATCTGCTTGCAGCCTTAGGTTACCGCATCATACGTACTAGTAAGTGTTTGGCTGGCGAACGGGTAGGCTTCCTTCGCTTCAACAATTTATGCAAGTTCAATTGCTTTCATACTTTAATAGTTTCGCGCTTGTTAGTCCATGTAACAGTTTTTTCTTACTTTAGAATACGAACAAATTCAAGGACATGACAGGAGGTTTGATCCACTCTGTTTGAAATCCAGTCCAACATCAGCAAAGCACAACTTTATCTGGCCTGATATAATCAATTACGCAATTAAATCCTAAGGCGTTATATAATTTAATGATAAATCAGTTTATCCTAGAAAGGGTTTTAACAATAACAAGACTAAGATTTTAAATCAGGTAGAATGATAGTTGATTTCTTAATGGGCCTATGCTTAAGTGGACTACAACAGCACAAATAGTAACAAGAAACATTTTATCTTTGGCTGCTACCAGCCTTTTACCTCCCTCATCACACCCCCTTTTTTTTTTAACTATTAAAAATTTATTTCTTCTATTACTGTCAAAATAGATTTAAACATTTTCTCCCAGTAATTTGGCCTCTTCTTGTATCACTACAGAGTCTTATTATTTATAAATTTCATTTTCCGTATTGACAGACTCAAAGTATAGATAAGAAATGTGTTTTTCCACCATTCATATATTGTGACCTGTGTGTTTTTAATATGTTTTACATACTCATGCTCTATTTATAACTTTTTAACCTGACCACTGATATTTTAATTATATGCTATTATTCCATCCCCCATTAGACATCCGGATGCCTAATACAATAACAACTTGTGTATTGTCTAATGGCTAAAACAAAACATGTACTAGCTGATGATGGCCGTTAAAGAGCCGAAACCGGTACTAGCTTAATCTATTAAAATAAATTGTGTATTGAATGGTGGAAAAACACATTTCACTACAGAGTCGCCGGGATCCAGTAAGCGATTTATATAAAGAAGGGGCTCGACGTAAGCCAGGGCCCATTTCAACTGTTTATTTATTGCTTGCTCTCCCGGGAACTCGTTTGCACTTTGCGTACCTTTACATTCAAAAACACTTTCATTGTAACATAATTCAACATGTGAGATCTCCATGCCGATCGAACTTATGATGAGCACGTCTGGTTACATCGCATAGGACATTTACAAGACACAATGCGGTCATTCGCAACAAGAGGAAAAAAGGGGATCAGGAAATGTCAAAAAATAAAAGTTGAGACAAACGTGACTCAAACTCACCATCTTCATAAATGAAGTGGAGAACCTTAACCACTCGACCACTGCGCCACCGACTCTCGCTTGATGGTACTTGGCATACTAAAGTTCTCTTAACTTTTCTAGACATTTTCAAAATCTTTTGAGTGTTGCACACTACTACTTTGCCAGTGTGTTTTTTGTGATGTAGTACTACCAACCTACAAAGTTTGAACAAAATCTGCGATGCGGACATTGTGACCTCCCCTTGTATGGTATCACAGATTGCAGAGTTTCATGAATGGCATCAAGCCTGCAAAAGCTAAACAAAGCCCTCTCAGAAACCAGTACTGGCAGCAATAGTAGACACTACCAGACTGGAAAGACTGGAATAAGCTAACAGAGGTAACCAACTCATGCCTCACAACCATTGCCAGTATCAAAAAATGCTTAACAGGATAAGAACTGGTATGGCTAGAATTAGCACCCGCCTAAAAAATTGGGTCTAGCCTCCTCAGTCCAGGTGTCCAGCCGGCTGGACACACTTATGTACAGCCGTAAATGCAAGAAATTCAGTTTCACTCTCTCTAAATCCTGTTGTCCAGCTTGCTGCACATGTACCTTTTACTCTTTGGTTTTTTAATCTTTGATTTTATGTTTCTGAAGTTGGCTAATCGCATTTAGGCATCATGGCGTCTATAGCTGAGATGGCTAGGAAGACTTCCCAGAGAAATAAGGGTAAGTACTGAAGTAACTCACAAGTTATTGTACGGTTAAGTATTGAAATTATTTGTATATATAATGGAGAAGCTCTCTGTGTAATGTAGAATACTGTACATATATTATTTATTTGCTTAATCCACTATTTCTTATGAAGTCCAGTCGGCTGGACACCAGGTCTCTGTTCAGTATCTCAGCTTTTTGGTGGGAAAATATGACATCTTTGCAAAGTGAAATCTTAACTCAGTTCAGTCCGTATGTTTGTTGCATTGAAATAGAATTTATCCAAAATTAATTTATATGTTAATCCGTTATTCTTGTATTGTGTGTTAATAATAATAATAATAATAATAATAATAATAATCTTCGTTTTATCTGTTTAGTTTACAGGAAACCAATCACAGATGAGGACATATTCACTCTGTTGGAAGAGAGCAGCGACATTGAAGATTTATCGGATGATGTTTTTGATGATCCAACGTGGGATGTTGTTTCTTCCGAAGAAAATTCTGATCCTTCACCTGAGCCAGAAGAACTTGAAGATATACATACCCCCTGCACATCAAAGTCTACCAAGCAAAGGAACATGAAATGGAAGAGGCAGCAATTTGATGACAAATTGAAGGATCTACCTGAGAAAGAATGGTCTGTGGGAGGGAGAGAACTATGGACACCACTAAGGTACTTCGAGCAGTACTTTCCTGATGAAATATGGAAGATTGTAGCTGAACAAACTAATATCAGAGCCTTGCAGGATAATCAAAGACCACTTCAAACCAATCCGAAATAAAATTAAACAACCTGTGGGGGCACATATTATTACAGGATGCATGAAATTTCCTAGATTTCGGATGTACTACCGTCAGGGTTTAAGGGTACCTGCAGTGACTGTCATTTCCAGAGACAGGATGTTTAAATTGAGGAATTATCTGCATTTTGTGGACAATTTAGGTGTTTCAGATGATGAAAAACAGGAAAATAAATTGTGGAAGGTGCAGCCGATACTTGATACTGTTCGGAGGAAGTGTTTGACCCTTCCAGTTTCACGTAATCTGTCAGTAGATGAGCAGATGATTCCATTTACTGGAACTACGTCACTGAGACAGTTTGTAAAAAACAAACCAAATCCAGTTGGTATTAAGAATGTTGTTCTTGCAACTCCAGATGGACTGGTACTAGATTTTTTCATCTATCAAGGAGCCAAAACCTGGCCTAATGGCCAGCCTTCCCCTAACTTAGGTATTGGAGGGTCAGTTGTAGTGAAACTGGTGGAAGATAGAATTCCAAGTGACCATATAGTTTACTGCGACAGATACTTCACCTCAATCCCACTGCTCGACTACCTTCTTGAAAGACGCATTTTTTGCCACAGGTACGATACTCGCTAGCCGCATAGACAGTTCAGCGAAATCAAAACTTCCCAGTGACAAAGACTTGCTGAAGAGAGGAAGAGGTTCCTGCGATGAATTTGTAAGAGAAGATGGAAATATGTGTATCGTAAAATGGATGGATAACAGTTCAGTCCTCTTAGCCTCGACCTGTACTGGTGCATTCCCTACACACTTTGTCAGACGGTGGGACAAGAAAAGCAAATCCTACATTGATGTTGAGCAGGCCAAGCTTGTTCTCACCTACAACTCATCAATGGGAGGGGTAGACTTACGTGACCGAATGGTATCATTTTACCGCATTTCCATGAGAACAAAGAAATGGCCTGTTCGAGTTTTCTTCCATTTCATTGATTTGGCCATTGGTAATTCATGGATTGAATATAGGAAAGACCAGAAAGCTCTTGGTCATAGACCTAAAGAAACAATGGATCTTCTGGAGTTCAAGATCTATATTGGAGAATCACTAAGTTTTGCTGCCACTGCTAGAAGACAGGCAATTTATTCTTCTGATAGGACGATGAGAGCCCTGAACCACCAAGAAAGAAAAACAGTCCAGCTACAATTCCCAACAAAGACATCAGAAAATCAGGAAACAACCATCTACCTATTTGTGCAATTGATGATAAAAACAAATGGATGAGATGTCGAAACAAGGACTGTAAGTCTAGAACGAAATTCATGTGTGTTCAGTGTAATGTATTTCTGTGCATATCGAGTGAGAGGCAGTGTTTCCTACAATTTCACAGCTGAATGTTACATTGTTAACAACAGATGCACAATGTGTGTAAAGAATTGATTCTCGATAGTTAGAATCTTATTTTATGTTCACTTATTTTCTCTGTGTTTACAACAATTGAGACTCAGTGTCCAGCATACTGGACACACTGTTACGTAATAAAATACCTATGATGAAATAAAATTATTTCTTTTCTTGTGTTATTTGGTACCTAACTGAATTATTTATGCAAAAAACAAACTTGTAACATACTTCATTTCCACTCGGGACTGAGGAGGCTAGAGCCTGCACAAAATGATGCCTGTGATAGCAGCAACTTTCAAGATCTGGAGTATCTGTACCACTACCCAGAGGAAACTCAGCATGAAGATTTTGATGTAGGCAGTGACAAGGCTGCTTGATACTGAGGCACTTCCAAAATTTGAGAAGAATCTGATGTGATCATCATCACTCTCAGATGTCTTCTCTTCAGCGACCAGAGTGAGACAAGACTGCATTCTTTCCCCTCCTCCCGTTTAATATATACAGTGAATATAACATGAGGAAAGAACTTGAAGACTGGAATAACACCATCACAATTGGCAGCAGGAAAATCCAACAATCTCTTGTACACAGATTATAGTATAATTACAACAGGTGAACATGAATTAGAAACCATTATGTGGAATTTAGATGAACAGATCATAGCTTATGGTCCTGAAATCAAGATCATGGAAGTGACGATAGTAGACCACCTCAGTAACAAAAGCTGACACCACAAAAAATGTAGGCTACGAGGTTGTCAGTTGCTTCTAGTATCTAGGATCTGTTGTCACTAATACCGGTGACAGAGTCCAAGATCCATACACACATTGCGAAACTTACAAGCATTTGGAAGGACACCTCCATCACTACCAAGATTAAAATTGTCCTCATTTGAACTCTGACCTAAAATATGCAGTAAACTGGCTGATTGCCAGAGAATTGATGTACACCAAACAAATGAATTAATTCTGGAAGAACTAAGTGTCAAAACAAGAATGCCATCAGCAAAGACTACCAGTGAGGCCAGAGGAAATGGAAAGATTCATTATAAAGGGTAAAACTGATTACCAAACCCAGAAGACCTGCACAATAGCAATGGATGGATCATATCAAGTGAATGACCAGAATGAGCCTACAGCAAGAGCCACCATGACCAACCCAGACTCCTGGTGGCAGATAGTCACCAGGATTACAGCATAATGCCACTACATACTAATAAGAGTTGGACTGAGAACTAGATTTTTGAAATACCATAAGCAAGTCTACACATACAGGGATGCCATTCCTAGAAAATGTTCAGAAGAATTCTCCCATCAAAACTTTTCTACAAGACATATATAGGCAGTGCTTTTCTGTTTTCTGAAACAAATAAGTAAATAAAACTGTTACAATAAATTAGTTAAAATTTAATACAGTGGAACCTTTATTATCCGTTCCCAGAATCTACGTTTTTCCAGATTATTCGTTCAAATTATACAGCCCCGCAAACATCCTAATTAAATCATGCTGTAAAAGATCCTGCTTCATCCGTTCCTCGAAAAAAAGTATTTCCCGGATCAACCGTCCAGAAATTTCAGTCCCAACCATGCTAAATCCTCTATATCAAGTGTTTTTCAAGAAAAAGTTCTCATGAAAGGACGGCTACGACATACCTATTGATTTTGACGTTAATGCCCCGTCATTGCGATAATTAGAGCAAGTACTACTGGGAAAGCGATCGGCGATGTACCTGCTTAAGGGACCATCTTAGCATTTTATTCAGCTGGTACGAAGGTAATCCATAAAAATAAGGTCTGCTATTTTTTTTATAAATACAGAACTCTGTTCATGTAGCTGTTGGTCACAATATTGTGAAGAGTGTTTCCCGCGCTCGCATATAAACATGCGCATGCCGCACTCAGTCTTGGCTTAGCAGCCGTTGACAATGGAGCTCCCGTTGGATGTTACCGCCAAGTGCGAAGTGCGCGCAGTTATTCGGTTTTTGAACACAAAAGGTACTGAACCGATTGAAATCCATCGTCAATTGACGGAAGTGTATGGCGAGTCTTGCATGGATGTCAAAAATGTTCGTAAGTGGTGTAGAGAGTTTGCAGTCGGTCGGACTGCTCTACTTTAAGACGAACAAAGGAGCGGGAGACAGTCAATTTCCGTTGAGACAGTCTTGAAGGTTCAGCAAATCTTGCGTGAAAATCGGCGGATCACTCTGGATGATCTATGCACTTTGGTTCCTGAGGTTTCCTGAAGCGCCGCTCACAGGATTTTAACAGAAATGTTGAAATACCGGAAAGTGTGCGCAAGATGGGTGCCACGCATGCTGACTGAAGACTACATGCGGCAACAAGTTGATTCTTCCTGTGCATTTCTTCAACGCTTTACAGCCAAACAGGACAATTTTTTGGACTCAATTGTCAGGGGTGACGAAACCTGGGCGTTCCACTTTACACCTGAGACCAAGCAACAATCACGCCAGTGGCGGCATCCCTCTTCGCCAAAGCTGCGGAAATTCAAGCAAACACAGTCTCCCGGTAAAGTCATGACAACTGTGTTTTGGGATTGAAAAGTGGTATTGTCGACTTTATTGCCCGCTGGGACTACAATTAACGCTGACAGGTACTACGAGACCCTGAAAAAACTCAGACTGGCAATTCAGAACCGGAGAAGAGGAATGTTGAGCAAGGACGTAAATATTCTCCATGACAACACTCGCCCGCAACAGTTTCAGTGGGGAACATCACCCACCCACCCTATAGTCCCGACTTGGCGCCCAGTGACTATCACTTGTTCCCTAAGTTGAAAGAACATTTGGCTGTAAAGCGATTCAGCACTGACGAGGTGAAAGATGAGGTTCACCACTTGCTGAACAGCATGGCGGCGAGCTGGTATGACATGGGCATACAAAAACTGTCACAGTGTCTACAAAAATGCATTGACCGAAATGGTGATTATGTAAAAAAAAAAACCCAGCTAAATGTTTGAGCTGTAAAATGATGTAAACCATTGTAGAAATAAAAGGGTCTATGTATTTATAAAAAATATAGGAGACCTTACTTTTGGGATTACCCTCTTGTTATTTAGGGAATCCTCTGAAATCATAAAACAGAGTGGCCACAACAATTGGAGGAAGACAGAGCATATTTCGACAGCTCTACTTTAAGACTGAACTAGTTCAACTAAATGTTCATATTTATAAAATATCTACATCACGTCCAGGGTTAGATGTTTATTTTTGACTTTTTTCTATCGTATTGCTGAACAGGTTTTCAGCATTTCCCACGCGGCGCTATGTAATATAGTCACTGGGCTTGCAGACAGGAATCAAAATTTCTCCTTTCTAACAGAAGTCTAGTATTTTAGTATGATCTGATACAATTACGTTGACACCAGACCATCACTGTTTTGGTCCTAATATGAGACAGTTTTACATTTACTTTTTCATGTTAAAAATGTCCTTATAAAAACAGCATTCATTTTATTTGCGCAGCATAACATTTAAAAGGTTTGTATCATTTCCTACTCGCACTGGTTCGTGCAGCAAATGCACTTTACAGCTGTCCCAAATAAACCAAGATTCCTGGAGTTTTTATGGGGCTTTTTATCTTTCCAATCTGCTTGTGATTAGTGACGGGAAGAATTGAAAATACATTGGAGAACTTTTGAGAATCGATACATTCGAAACTATATTCTCAAGTTCAACATAATCTTTAAAAGTCGGTGTAGGCCTAATTTATGCGGTACAAGATTTCCAGAAACTTTCTACAAACATACCGGAGATCAAAAAAAAAGATTTCGCCATCATATTGGGCGCTTCTGTATCCGATGTGCTTTATTTGATTAGATTAGAGAATTAAAAACTACTTGCTATCGATTGTTGTTAGTCTTGGCGTTATTTATTAAATATTTCGATGAGCTTGGATGATCAAAGTTGGTGACAAAAGAAGTTTTCATGGAAAACTGACTAAGTTTCCCTGGTAAAAGTGAATTTAAAATATCGAGATTTGTAACTCATGTTAATGTTTGAAGCCGGCCGCGTGATCTGGCTTGCCTGCCTCTCACCCGTAGGCCTGGGATACGATTCCCGGATATTTACCTGGATATAAGGGCCGGTTCAAGGTCCATCTGCTTATGTGATTACCGTTAGTTGAGGAGCTATCTAACCGAGATGACAAACCCCGTCTAGAGAGCCAGGAATAACTGCAGAGAGGACTTGTCACACTGACCATGCATCCCCTCATAATGTACAGATCTTCGGGCTGAGCAGCGGTCGCTTGGTGGGCCAAAGCCCATTAGGGCTGTACTTTGCATTGTGTTAGGTGTTTGTTAGATCATAATTATATGCATTTAATTATTGTGATGTTTAGCCAAATTGTTGATGGTTTTAATTTATTCCCGGATATTTTGTTTTACCGTATCTTACGTTTTTTATTACATGTGAATAGGTGGGAGAACAATATAAACATTCTAGTGTTATTTAATTCTTTCGTTTTTTCCCGGGGTCCCCCCAAAAAAATGGAGAATCGAGGTTCCACTGTACACAAAGTGTACCATAATGTCAAACCTAATCTATAGGACAATAAACAACTTAAACTAATCTTTACATTAACCTTCAGACTTCATTCTTTGGTGTCAACATTAAAGTTCATTTGCAAGAAACCACATTCACATCAAGAGGTAGAAATGGAAATGCTGTTGATTGTGTTTACAAGTGGTAAACAACAAATTCACAATAACCTAGAAACTGCCTGTCTTGAATCATTAGTTCCCTACACAAATTTTGTGCTTCAATTTCATCAAAAGCAACATTCCTCCAATGTAAATGAAACTAACTATTGATGAAAATTATGTTAATACCTCATACTGGCATTTCTCTACCCAGTGAAACCGTAAAGTTGCCATCATAATACCAAAGTTTGAAACTGATTTTCTTGCAATTCTGTCTAGCAATGTTTAACTTGCAGCAAATGGTCAATTTTCAAGCAAGGTACTACTGGTTTTCAAGAAAAGAATATAAAGGTATAATTTCCCGATTACTTAAACTTATCTATACGATTAGAAGCTAAGAAACCTTTTTGGAAAATTTTCCTCTTGCGGATTAAAAATAAAGCAAAAACACAAACAAGCAATGTCGCAAGGTCGCAGGCTGCTCTAACACCTCATTTTTATGCCACTTGATAGAGTTGATAGGTCTCGGGGTTGGTGTTCAACTTGTGAGGTGCAGTCACACAGACAGCAGGAAACTTTTCAAATTCTATTTTATTCCTTTTTGTGGTTGGCTCCCGTATTTTCTTGCGTCTACCTTCCTAGCATGTGAACTTGAGGCAGTGCACAGTTCAGTGTTGCTCTAGCTGTTGACTGGTGCAGTTGATTGTGTAGTAAAATTTGAGCGGTACCATAGACCGCACCTCACCGTTTACATTCCATATCGACCATGCATGCGGGACACTTATCGATTAACTTGAATAGAAACCTGAATTTGAAAGCACTCTAAGCACTGCTTAAGGAGGATGCCAAGTAATATTGAAACTGACTGATGATGAATGAATGATAACCACCTGACTAAAAGGATATTTAAATATATAACTGGATTGAGGAGGACAACGAAATGGGTGGAGAAGGTGAAGGACACAGAAGAAATTAAAATAACACCAGAATTGATCCTCAACAGAAAGAAGTTCAGAACTCGAGTAGATGACCACAAATTCCATGAAAAGCAAAGGAAGAATAGACCCAAATTTGTAATATCTGAGGAGCAGAGAAAAATAAGGAGTGAACGAATGAAGTTCTGGGAAGAGAAAAGAAGACTGGCCAGAAAGCATTAAGTTTCACGTGGTCCACAGTTGGCCAAATTCGGAAGAAAGTAGAAACGGTGACAATATTTCAGGAAGTGAATTTTCTGTTTGCGGCATCAGTGATGGTGCAGAAGCGAAAGAAGAAAATGAGGATGTGAATGGTGAGGATAGCACTGCCAGTAGAACATAATGCGAAATAAACAGATATAAATGGCCATATGACCAATTCGCAAAAAGAAGCAGGATACAAAACCATAATGATTTTGCCCAAAATATTACATGTGATTTTTTACAAAATCATGTAATTTACCTTGTTTAATAGTTTCATTCTATCCGTCACATGTATTTGTTCCTAAATATTAATTGTATAATGATATTTTGTAAAGGTTCCTTTTTTTTTTTAGTAAATTAAAACCGATTAGTAAAAAAATGTTATCACACTATTAGGAGTGAAAGTAAGGATAATGGAAGTACGCTTTGATTTTATGAAATATTTGCATTTTTAACCTCTGTTAAATGGATGGAGGTACCAATACAAGCAATTTGAAGATAATCATTTGGTTAGGTGTGGCTATGGGTAACTAAGACAGATCAGCGGTCTCCGAGACCTCGCCTCACAATGTAAGTCTTAGAAATACGACCTCACAAATTGAGGGTTAAGATTAATACCAATATAAAAAAATGCATAAGAGTGTACGATATTGCTCACTTTAGCGCAAGACTTGGTAGTTCTGTTCTTAACACCACTTTGTAACATGGTTCCATCAATCATATATTGTGTTCATGTGCAGCAATTAAAATTAATAAAATGAGGTTCAACATCTATGAAGTGCAAGGATATGATTGAAATAGCCAATATAAAATTGGGCAACAGATAAATTACAGTGCACAGATTTAATTATATTTGCCTGCTATTATAACTTTAGGACGATGAACATTCTGGTTTTTGGCACCATGGATGTGTGTAAAAGAAACTATCCAATAATAACCAGTGTTATTTTTATGTTTCCTTCAGGCTAACAACCTGTCGGAAGGACATTTGATTGCTTTCAAGTCTTGCCGAAAGAAAACTGCAAGACCGTAATGGGACACACGGCCCAATACTTGGAAGGAAGATGATGATTTTTATGTCAGAATAGGATGAAGAGAGGTGGCCAAAGACTTGCATTAGTATCTGAATCTCCTGAATGATTAAGACCTTTATGGTAAGCACTTAATATTGCCTTTCTTGACCTGCATCTGAACATGAGCGTATGCAACATCTTGTCTTTTACAATTTCATAAAGCTCTGATGTAGTTTTAGATATGTGAATTATCATCATCCCAAAAAGACATTACCAGTGTAAAAGAATCCTGCTTCACTCAGCTTATCTGGACGTTGTTTCATTGACACTGGCCAAATATTTTCATATGAGCGTAACCTTCCTTCAATAGAACTGTACTTTGTATATATTGGTCCTTTACTTTTATGGATTCCCAACTTCTCCAAGGCAGCTGCCTGTTCATCAAGTTTTCCATCTCCTGAAACAAAACATGTAAAACATAACAATGAAGAATTTTAACCACCAATTTTGGGAAGAAAGAAAAGAAAGGAGAGAGAAAAAAGAAGTAGTTGTACTAACCATTCTGCAGCATAGTATTTGGTAGCATTCCTAATCCCTGTGGACCACAAGTATCGCAGCCTCGTACGCTATTGCTTTCTGGTACTATAGGTGGGTCGTTAGGATCCAATGGTATGTTACCAACAGGAATTTTACGAAGGTACGGGCAAGCAGGGGACCATTTCAAGTGGTCTCTGAAAGGGTCATCTCCTTCTTCCCAGCGTCCAATTTCAACACCGCAAAACACACACTGGACAATATCTTCCTTCCTTAAATAATAAAAACCAGCAGCTGCCAGTCTATCTGGAGCAAGAAAACTTACAGGCCATGTTCTAAATGTTGTACAACGATCTGCTTCAGATTTTAAGTTTAAAGTAGTCCTATCAACCTCATCACTTCCAGCTGATGCAGCATTTTCTTTCACTAATTGGGAAGAAGTGCCAGTCCCATCAGGAGCCATATGTTGAATTATGATTTTGCAGATCTCAGTTTCAGGACAGTTCGTTTAGAGCCTGCAAATTACCTGTAAGAGACAAAGAAAATCAAATTTACTGTGAACATGTAACTCAGGGATGATAAATCAGCAAGTTCTATTCCACCATCAAAAATGGAAAACAAACAAGATCTGAGTTGAGTAACAATCTTATTTACTTTTCAAAACAGGGTTTCAAAATATAGTTTCACATATGAGACTAATAAGGACACACAGACTAATGTTCAATATAACACAGTCAACATTATCTTCACAATTGACAGGAAGAATTAAACTTGCTACAAAGAAAATATGTCAAAATGGGGGAAGAAAGTCAGGGAATAAATTTCCAATTTTTAAAATTTCTTACATATGTACACATCCTTCAGAAACAGGATATCAACTTGGAGTCATCAGTCCATAGACTGGTTTGATACAGCTCTCCATGCCAACCTATCCTGTGCTAACCTTTGCAATTAAACGTAACTGTTACATCCTACATCTACTCTAATCTGCTTGTCATATTCATACCTTAGTCTACCCCTACCATTCTTACTGCCTACACTTCCCTCAAAAACCAACTGAACAAGTCCTGGGTGTCTTAAGATGTGTTCTATCATTCTATCTCCTCTCCCCAATTTGATTCTGTATCGCTTCATTCATGATCTGATCTATCCAGCTCACCTTCAGCATATATCTGTAACACCACATTTCAAAAGCTTCAATTCTTTCTGAAGTAGTTATTGTCCATGTTTCACTACCACACAATGCCACGCTCCAGACGGAAGTCTTCAAAAACAAATTTCTTCTCTTAAGAAAGGCCTTTCTTGCTTGTGCTAGTCTGCATTTTATGTCCTTGTTACTCTTGCCATCATTAGTTATTTTGCTACCCAAGTAACCATATTCATTTACTTCCTCTAAGTCTTCATTTTATGATATGGAATCAATTCTAATTACATTATTATTCAAAATATTTTAATCATAAAGATTAGCAAATTTTATTTTATCATATGGATTTCAGTGTCAGGAATGTCTGAAAACATATTTGGCTCGCCTGGTGCGGGTCTTTCTATTTGATGCCCATGGGCAACCTGTGGATCTGGGTGTGGGAAGATGATCAGTTGCGAACGCTGGGATCAAGACGTGGTCTACCACTAGACTTAGGTTACCCCTTTTCGATGTTTGGTTTAGGGAACTTCAAGCCCTCAGTGTTTTCAGCTGTAGCCAACAGCCAACGGACTAGCCTACTGTGTTGTCAAGGCTGCTGCACAAGCTGCTGCCAATGCTGCTCAACCCCTGAACAGTGGAGATTGTAGCTTAAAGTCTGGCTGTGCGGCTAAATGGATAGAATGCTTGCCTTTGTTCTGATGGTCCCGGTTCAATTTTCAGAATCAACCCCCTCATACTGTTAATTCCACTGGCTTGGGGACTGGGTGTTTATGATGTCTTCACCACTCATTTTATCCTCATTAGGTCACCACCAAGCCTATACAGATACCATGCACTATTATTATTATTATTATTATTATTATTATTATTAAATAGTAAGCCTCCGTGTCTCAGGCGGCAGCAACCCGGCCTTTCACCGATGGGTTCTATGGTTCAAATCCTGGTCACTCCATGTGAGATTTGTGCTGAACAAAGTGGAGGCAGGACAGGTTTTTCTCCAGGTACTCCAGTGTTCCCTGTCATCTTTCATTCCATTAACTCTCTCCAATATCATTTCATTTCATCTGTCATTCATTAATCATTGCCCCAGAGGAGTGCAACAGGCTTCGGCAGCTGGCACAATTCCAATCTTCACCACTAGGTGGGGGCTCCATTCATTCATTCATTCATTCATTCATTCATTCCATACCTGACCCGGTCAAATGACGAAACAGGCTGTGGATTTTTTTCATTATTAGATAAAAATGTATAATTTTACAGCGGTTGTACCCGTAATTCACTGGTTTATTAGCTTTCTCGGGAGATCAGTGGTGGTGTCCGACCCACGATCACGGATTTGATTTCAACCAGCAAAAGAGAATACCAATCCTGAAAGAAAACTATATTGCTCCTATAACAGCAGCCCTACAGTGTCTTCCTACAAGGATGTAGAAGTAAACAGGAGTGAAATGCCAGCACTCTTTATCTACAGACCATAATTAAGTCAGAAGTATGAGGTGAGGAAGTATATACGATGAGCAACGCATGCTTGATAGTTAACAGTGGCGATCTGACAGACCAAAGCCTAGCACACCTATCCCCAACCCCCTCCCGGTCCCCGCTCCCATCTGATATACAGCAGCAAGCCACGCGGGTTGAGTCGAGGAGAGAGGGACGAGAGTCTGGGCTGCAATATCAGTCTCTGATGCCTTGCTCTCAAATATGTGTGACTTTTTCTCACTGCTTTCAAGTTTTGTAAATGGAATAGGGCCTAATGTGTCAGATGCTTACATTGAAATGTGTTCTAGACTTCATTTTCAATTGAGGTTTGGGCTTCACTGATAGCCTTGGTAGCCCTCAGTATACACCAATGATTATGATGATAGTAATACGATAGGGGAACTGAAACCCGGTGTCAGCACATAGTCTCCTACTGTAAAAACATCAAAGGAGTCTGCCCAAGCCTTAATCTCTCCATCTGACAGATGAATCACAATCTAGTCAGATGAACACTGCGAAGAGGTTTGGAATCCAGACTTTTGGCATGCAATCTAGTAGTTAAGAATTGTAAACAATCATCTTTCCTACACTGCCAGCTAACATTCCGATAGTGAAAATCTTTTCAACCAATAGCACCCAAACTGACTAACCAGTGTCAGACCATATAGACTCAATGCCTTAACAATCATGGCGGCCAGGCAAGCACAAATTAGCAAATGCAACTGTACAATAGTTTAAAGGCACATTAATCAGTGGTTAATCAGCAGAACATAATAAGAACAACTGAAGGAGACTCAGTCTCATCTTGAAGTTTTAGTCTTAACAGTGGAATCACATTGATGTGGATCATCTGCCTAACATTTTTCTCCCTCTGTGGGTGGAGAGCTGGTAGAATAACACCCACAGTAACCTCTGCTTATCTTAAGAGGCGACTAAAAAGGACCCATGGTTCTTAACTTGGAGTGTGGATTGGCGACCACGGGGCCCTTAGCATAATCCTGGCATTGCTTTCATTTGTGCCAGGCTACTCTGTCATCTGTCCTAACCAACCTCCCTTGGTCAACTCTTTCTTTTTTGACTCCGGCTCTATTAGACCATTCAGGGCCTAAGGAGTCTCATTTTCATGCTCTCTGTGGCTCTGGTCTTTCTTTAGCCGATACCCTCATTTTTGAAGTATCGGACCCCTTCCATTTTCCCACTGATTTAGTATTAGAGAATGGTTGCATAGCTGTACTTCCTCTTAATCATCACTAACACCACCTAAGGTTTTTCCTGAGATGGTGCAGCGTTCGCTACTTTGCATGCCATTCTCCATTTGGTCCTTCTAAGGGCATCACCACATCTGACACCCACAATCTTCATGTCCTTGAGATTATGCAGCCACCTTTTCTTGCGACGGCCGCATGGACATTTCCTGTTGGGTTGCACTACAGGACAGCTGTCTTAGGAAATGACCAGTCATCTCTTCTCACTAAATGTCCATACCATAGAAGGTGAGGTTCGCTTCCTGGTAGGAAAGACCATCCCGGGTATTTGTCTCCTGGTTCATCTTCTCACCGAGATATACCGGACAGTTCCAAATTCGCCGGACACATGTCCGCCACGATGCTTCACGTCTTCCATCAGCTCATCATCGGTGTTCAAGATAAGATTACGGTGCAAGATTACTCCATGAACCAGATTCAAGGTTTTGTGCTCTTCCACTTTGACAGGAATTTTGCCATAGTGGTCACACTTGATGATCAGCCTGAACCGTTGCGCATTTTCTTTAAGTCTTCAAGTTTGCCATAGACACCTTCAATGTGTCTACTGAACAAGATAGACTTCACCAGCTTAAAATCTTGCCCGTCGGTTCTGGTAGCAACCAGGAACCTAGAGAAGCTGGATCCCATGCTTTAACACGGCACTTGTTCCCAGGAGGCTGACCCTCTGACGGAATTGAAAATGAAAGACTTGGGTAGAGGACTACCATGGCCATGCTTACAAAGTTTATTTCTGCCCATGCCCGAAAACATCCTCCCCGAATGAAACCTACTCTGATCAAGGGCCTCTGCAACCAAACCAAGCAGCCAAGGCAATACTCATCTGGTTGCAGCAGGAATTGCTCAAGGTCAGATGGTGGACGATTCCAAATATGGACCAACTGAGGCAATGAGCACCAAGGCTCCCTTCCTCATATTCACAACAGCAAGTACCCCATAGCGTATACAGAATAATAAGTAAACAACTTTAAAAAATAAATATATTCTTCTGGCATTCGGCTGTACAGGGACATGCATTGACAGGCAAATACTACTGCAGAGTACAAGACACGCCCACCTGAATGGCTGGGGATACCGTCTGGGCTTTCAAGCATAGTCGCACACGTAAGAGGTCCCTCCCCAAACAAGACACACATCAGATATTGATTTGGTTTACAACCGACCCTCGATACTAAAAAAGACAAAAAAAGGGACTGATACTACATGATGCTTTTAGTCACCTGAGACAGACAGGGATTATCTGTGGATGTATTCGGCCCCTCCCATTCACAAGGGGCACAATTCATGGTACCAAAATCACAATCCATTTCCACACCTAGGTAACCCCCCTTTTACTCGCTTCTTACGACAGGCACGGGATCCTGTGGGTGTATCCTTCGAGTGCATACCCCACCCACAGAGGGTTGTAGGAGCAAACTCCCATGGCTACACTGTGTAACCTTTAGCACTAACTGAAGTAATGATTTTACTTGCAGGGAGGAAACCTGAGCATTCAGCACTAACTGGAGTGCATCATTTGCTTCAGTCCAGTGCACGCAACCGCTGGGAATACATATTCATCAAAGTCACATGTCTACAATTAGTTTTTTAAAATAGCAAGAGATTAGCTGTCTAAAACAAAAAGAGGAATCTGTACAGAGCATCCTTAGAGAAGACACACTTTAGAAGATATGCAAGCCAAGCTTCAGTGCTGTATACCTCCCAGCCAATTTGCAGAGAAATACATCTCGCTGAGCTCAGTTTTAACGAGAACTTAAAAATGGTTATTTTTCCTGTAATACAGAAGAAATACCATGCTTCATACCGGTTGACAACTAAAATTACTATTTTTCCCTGTCTTTACCTTGGTAACTAAAACTAATTGAATTAATATGAACAGTATAACAGTGAAGACTTGTTCATTAATAGTTCAAGAAAGTATTAAACATAACCATTGCTGGAGTTTGATATTCTAACGATATAATGAAGTTTGCAATGCATCCCTTATAATCTTATAATCCAGATACAATTGCTTAGACCAACAGAAAGAAGGATGACAGTTATTTAAAAATGTAATTTAACTTTAGTTAGGCCTAGGCTATATGACCAATAAACATCAATAACAAACCGTGATATTTTAAAACTAAATGGAATTTGTATAACGTTGTAAATTCATCATTAAAGTGATAAAAGTAAATGCAGTTCTCGGCGCGGGATGGTGGGTTCCTGGACATCGCAATGAACACATCTCTCCACTGAGACGCATTCCAAGTAAGATTTCATTAATTTCCACTTATAACATTAGAAATATATTGTCACTAGAGCTGGAATTTTACCGTAAATTAATATAAAAATATGGTAACTATCGGTAATATGTCGTAGACGACATTATACAGCAATCTTCCCCAGCAAGTTATTAACTACCATATATAAATTGGTATACCGGTAATGATCTTACTATGATGAGCATTTCATTATTTACACAAATTAATTTCATAGCCTCGGGTATAAAAACACACCATACCCCATCGTTAAACACTAGCATTAAAATACAAATTAGAGCAAATATACAGGGTGGAATACTAAAATTCATCATTGATAGTGTCATTAATAAACACGTTATTACAGTAGCATACATATACCAATCTCATAGAATCCCAACCTAGTGAAAGAAAAAAATATAGGTCTCAAGTTACAAATGAATGAATGAATGAATGAATGACTGACTTGACCAGTTATGATTATACTTCACAAATTCATAGAATGTTATTGAAAACCTCAGCTAGGGTCATGGCAATTGTTTAACAGTTACAACTTAACGCTTTGTTTTCCTGTATTGTTGTGTTATCTTAATAAATACTGTGGAATCTACAACCGGTCCAGTTACTGGCCCGTGACATTTCAGAATTCCCGCGAAAAAACTGCAATAGGCTTGTCCTATAATTAAACCACATCATCCAACAAGCTTCTAATTTAGCCGCTAAGAGAATGTATGTATTATTATCCCCATACATTAATTCAATTGTGATGATCAATATTATAAAATAAAAATGTTGCTCATAATTCATTTAAAGGGCTGACACACCTCCATTTTATTATCATAAAAAGCAATACTTACCCCGTTAGAGTAGGTGTATCTTATCCCCTTTCATGGTTCCCGTCGAGCTTAAGTAAGTAGCTGTAAAATTAAATTCACGATTTTGCCAAAACGCAGCCGAGAAATGAAAGGTAGAGCACCGTTACGATTCGTCGGTCATAACCGCCGAGCTGTACGCATGTTGGAAGACTGGAGGAGGCATGCCATTCAAAGTACTCTGCGGTATCCACTGTTGCCACACTTATGAAAGCATCTCGAAGAGCTAATGAAATATAAATGAACATGCAAATTAACGAAAGGTAAAGGCGAATAATTCCTTTAATAATACAAATGCCTTGTAAGTGAAAGTAATGTGATTCATCGTATAGTAAGATCAGCCGCAGAATTCTCCAAAAAATCGAAACTATTCCGCTGTTGCCAAACCGGATGTGGTAAAAGAGGGCCGTGTCATTCATTATTTTGATAAGGCATTACTTCAAACCAGAAACTTGAAAGAGAAGTTTTAGCAATAAGATTAGCATTGCAACTGATAAATAATGACCGGTTACATCTCCAGTCTGGATTCATTGATCGAAGAATGCCGCCTAAAGAATGTAGCGATGCCGACCAGCTGTTAAATCAAATAGGTTTTATTGCCAGATGGTATAGGCTTACTGCTACATTCACTAAATTCATTGAATGTCACTAACTCCGCGACAGTATTTTGGAATTTGTTCTTGATTACAATAAAAGATAATCTAGATTTCAAAATAAATAATAAATCTTACGAAAGAGAAGTAGGCCTACTCTTCACTGGTCTTGCGGTTGTATTATTATTATTATTATTATTATTATTATTATTATTATTATTATTATTATTATTATTAAAATAATAATAATAATAATAATAATAATAATAATAATAATAATAATAATAATAATAATAATAGATTTATTGCGGCCAATATTGTCATTATAAATAGTAATTTTATTTTCTTCACTATAGTTCATGAGAGATGTAGTTCTTTTCGAATAGTAGAGCAGGTAGTATCTGCCACACTGTTACCGAGTTCTCAAACGCAATTTTTATCAGGTACCGGTAAGTGAAAAGCTTTCGTTTTACATATTCCTTGATGCAATCTATGAACTGGCAAACCGTGTGTCTGAGAATGTAGTTGGTTTTCGTCCATTTGTCATTCATCATTGCATCAGTGCAATGATTGCACGTTTCTTTCGTTGAAATATGTTTTCCGATGCGTTGGTTGTTGGTAGGTGCGTTTTTAATTTGGTAAGTTCCTCTATGAAGAATGGCTCCCTTGTGAGTTCAAAGTCCATACTGCGAGCGAGGTGTCGGATCTTGTTTACATTATGTTTGGTTTTATTGCGCGTATGTCCAAGCGGAACAGATCATCTTGTAGCTCGAATTCGCGATTTCACTATCTGGTTGTTCCTGCCACGGCAATGATGCATCTAATTACATCTTATATAATAATAATAATAATAATAATAATAATAATAATAATAATAATAATAATAATAATTGTCCTGACTGACTGACTGACTGATTCATCATCGCCGAGCCAAAACTATTGGACATAAATAAATGAAATTTTGAGGATACATTCATATTACATTGTGGGTGCTCACTAAGGGAGGATTTTCGGATATTCCGTCGCTAAGGGGGTGAAAAGGGGGGTGAACTTTTAAAATGAGTGTATTTATATCTCGAAAACTGAACATGTTAAAGGCATGAAAATTGGTATTTGCAATCTGCTTTAAAAATAAAGAAACACGTATTTTTTGTTTTCGGAAAATCATGTTAAGGGGTGAAAAAACGTGAAAAGGGGATTGAATACCTTTTATGTGGATACTTATATCTCAAAAACTGAAGATGTTACAGTCATGAAAATTGGTATTTAGAATTTCTTTTGCAAATAAAGAAACACATATTTTTAAATAAAAATCTACTTAAGGGGCGGTGAACAGGAGTGACAAACGGGGTGAATACTGAAAACGACTACATCTCAAAAACGTAGCATGTTACAGATGTAAAAATTGGTATTTGGAATCTCCTGTAAAAGTAACGGAACACACCTAATTTGATTTCTGAAAATCCACTTAAGGGGATGTGTTAAAGGGGGTGAATTTTTAAAATGGGCTCATAATACAGTATATATAAAAAACTTAACACGTTGCAGACGCGATTAATCTCTTTTAAAAATAAAAATAACACGTATTTGTTTGTTTTCGAAAAAAAATCGGTGGGGGAAGGGTTGTGAAAAGGACTGGAAAAGGGGTTGAATTATTTTTATGTGGATACTTCTATCTCAAAAACTGAAGATGTTACAGACATGAAAATTGACTTTTGGAATCTCCTTTAAAAGTTAAAAAACGCGTTTTTTTATTTAGTTTTTGGAAAATCTACTAAAGGGGTGGTGAACAGGAGTGACAAAAGGGGTGAATTCTGAAAATGAGTATATCTCAAAAACGTAACATGTTACAGACGTCAAAACTGGTATTTGGAATCACCTGGATAAGTAAAGGAAACCACATAATTTGTTTTCTAAAAACCTACTTAAGGGAATGAGTTAAAGGGGGTTAATTTTTAAAATGAGCATATATACAGGTTATATAAAGACACTTAACACATTACAGACGTGAAAACTAAAAGCCACACGTATTTGTTTGTTTTCGGACAAAACACTTCAGTGAGGGTGGGGGTGGGGGGGTTGAAAAAGGGGTTGAATAATTTTTATGTGGATACTTATACCTCAAAACTGAAGATGTTACAGACATGAAATTTGGTATTTGGAATATCCTTTAGAAATAAAGGAACGCGTATTCTTTTGTTTTCGTAAAATCTACTTAAGGGGTGTAAAAAGGACTGAAAAGGAGTTGAATTATTTTTATGAGGAAACCTAAATCTCAAAAAATGAAGATGTTACAGGCATGCAAATTTGTATTTGGTACCTTCTTTCAAAAAAAAAAAAAAAAAAAAAAAAAAAAAAAAAAAAAAAAAAAAAAAAAAGAAAGAAAGAAAGAAAGAAAGAAAGAAAGAAACAGGCATTCTTTTGTTTTCGGAAAATCCAAGTAAGGGTGGGTAAATGAATTGAAAAATGAGTTTAATTCTTTGTATGAGGATACTTACGAGTATGTCACAAACACGAAAGATGTTACGGACGTGAAATTTGGTATTTGGAATCTCTTTTAAAAATAAAGACACAGCATTTTTTGTTGTTGGGGGGGGGGGGTAGGGAATCAACTTAAGCGGGGTGTAAAAGGAGTTGAATTCTTCTTATGAGGATACAAATAAGAAGTGGACTTGAAACAATACACCCCTAAGGGGATTTTGACTGGAGGATGAGGAATGATGACAAAAATATACGTTTATATGAAATCGTTTGAATTACGAAGTTAAAATGTCAAATGATATCGTAGGTGTTAAATAATAGAAGGTTTGAAACAAATTTAACCCCTCAGAGAGTTAAATGGGGGTCAAGATCTGGAAACAAATATATTCCTTCCTTCCTCCGAAACGGTTTAACGTACCAAGACAAAATTCCATTTAGTGATACCGGTATATATATTAAATCCTAGGTGTGAAATAGGAAATATTTTTAACGTTCCACCGCTAAAGTATCAGACGAGGTTAGCTCCGTAAACTAAATTATTCATCCCTTCATAACTGTTCGGCGTATAGAGTTGTAATTTAACGAGAAGGGTGTTCTTTTATGTGCAAGGTGTAAAATAGCGTATACTGCAAAACATTTCTCCCCTAAGAGGTTTAAATGATAGTTGACTCTCAAAAACACAATATCCTTTCTTCCGAAATCGTTTCAGGCACGAACATAACTTTTTCATGCAGGGTTGTCTTCTATATCCTAGATGTTAATAAATATTTCAACACTTTCACCCCTTAAAAAGGTATTCATTCCTCCATTACTGTTCGACGTACAAAATCAAATTTCACAGGATGGTCGCGTTTACGTCCAAGATGTTAAATCAGATAGGGTTTAAAACATGTAAATTCTTCCGTATGGGGTTCAAGTGAGTGGTAGATTATAAATTAAATAGCCCTTCCCCCAAAACCGTTTGACCTACGAACTGTGGACGTATTTTACACGCTTTGCTGACAGTGGACTCTCCAAAATGTAAAACTTTGAATAATAACTTTCATTTTATAGCCGTAGCGAAGCACGGGTATCTTGCTAATATATATATATATATATATGTACTAGCAAGATACCCGTGCTTCGCTACGGTATTATACTGAAATTTATAATTGAATGCTTATTGTTTTAGATATATAATCCGCCGAAATTCGCGATCTGACTCGTTTTCAGCGAGAATTCACCAAAATTCCCGATCTGACTCGTTTTCTATTAGAATACGGCACGTTTCCTCACATTTTTCAATCTTTCTTCCCAGCAATCGATTTCGTACTACCCGGACTACGCTCAGGTATTCCTCCCGGCCAGCTGGGTCCGTAAATCTTTGCCATCTTTTCCTATAATCATTTTTAATATCGATAAAATCCTTCAGGAGATCCGGCGTGGTGTCATATTGGGTGCTTTGGCGGCACTGAACCCGCGGCCGGACTGCATTCTTAGTCATTACCCGTCCAAGAGCCGTTTCCTGCGCGGTCCGCACATTTGACGACGGTCCGGAACATTATTATTATTATTATTATTATTATTATTATTATATGTTGCTGGGATGAATGATGACAGGGAAAACCGGAGTATCCGGAGAAAAACCTGTCCCGCCTCCGTTTTGTCCAGCACGAATGTCACATGGAGTGACCGGGATTTGAACCACGGAACCCAGCTGTGAGAGGCGGGCGTGCTGCCGCCTGAGCAACGGAGGATCCTTATAAGTACATTAAGTACAGTAAACTCAATTGGTCTCACCTCCTTTTACACCCCACCGCCGTTAAGTTTATTTACTGCCACCCCCCACCCAAAAAAATAATTAAAAGAAGGCGTGTTTCTTTATGTTTAAAGGAGATTCCAAACACCAATGTTCACGTATATTACCTTCAGTTTTGAGATATAAGTATCCCTATAAAAATAATTTACTTTTTTTCACTTCATTTCACACTACTCCCCCCCCCCCCACCTAAGTGAATTTTTCCGCAAAAACAATACTTGTTTCTTTAATCGTAAAGGATCTTCTAAATACCAATTATCACGTCTCTAACTTCTTCAATTTTTGATTTATGTGTCCTCATGAAAGGATTTCAACTCCTTTACACTCCCGCCCCCCAAGATGGTTCCCCCCCCCCCAACAAACGCGTTTTTCTTT
Organism: Anabrus simplex; assembly: GCF_040414725.1. Taxonomy (NCBI): domain Eukaryota; kingdom Metazoa; phylum Arthropoda; class Insecta; order Orthoptera; family Tettigoniidae; genus Anabrus; species Anabrus simplex. Next base: position 410,936,909 of record NC_090267.1, on the reverse strand, counting down.
GTTTTTAAAGGAGATCCAAATACGAATTTTCACATCTGTAACAACTTTAGTTTTTATTAGATGCATGTATTCTCATACAATTAAGTCAATTATTTTTTCAATTCTTTCACCCCCCTCATAATGGATTTTCCAAGAATACGTGTTTCTTTACTTTTAAAGCAGATTGCAAATATCAAATTTCACGTCCGTAACATCTTCATTTTTGAGATATCAGTAGCCTAATTAAAAGAATTCAACACCATTTTTAGAAACATTTATACCCCCCCCCCTCCAGCCAAGTGGTATTTCCGAAAACTAAAAATACACGTTTCTTTATGTTTAATAGAGATAACATATCCATTTTTCACTTCTGTAACATGTTACGGTTTTTTAGACATACTGTAAAAATTCTCATTTTAAAATTTCACCCCTTTTGAGTTCCCCTTAAAAGGAGTTTCCAAAAACAAATCACCTATGTTTCTTTACATTTACATGAGATTCCAAACACCCACTTTTTACGACTGTAACATTTTACGTTTCCAAGATATTCTGGAGATATAGTCTTTCAAAAAATTCACCCCAATTTGTCACTTCTGTTTAACCGCCACTAATTGGATTTTCCAAAAACTAAAATATACGTGTTTCTTTGTTTTTAAAGAAGATCCCATATACAAATTTTCAGTTCTGTAATAATTTCCGTTTCTGAGATATATGTATCCTCATTAAAGGCATTCAGCCCATTTTTCACCCTTTTACACCCCTCCTATTGGGATTTTCCGAAAACAAAAGAATACGTGTTCCTTTATTTTTAAAGGAGATTCTAAATACCAATTTTTACATCTATAAACTTTAACAGTTTTCAGATTTAGATACACTCATTTTAAAAAATCACCCCCTTTTCACCTCCCCCCCATTAATTGGAGTTTCCAAAAACAAAAAAATACGTCTTTCCTTAGTTTTAAAGGAGATCCCAAATACCAATTTTCAGGTCTGTAATATCTTCAGGTTCTGAAATATAAGTAGACTCATTAAAGGCATTCGACCCATTCTTCAACCTTTTCCACCCTTCCTTCCTATTGAGATTTTCCGAAAACAAAATATACGTGTTTCTTTGTTTTTAAAGGAGATTCTAAATACCAATTTTCACATCTATAACCTTTAAAAGTTTTGAGATATAGATACACTCATTTTAAAATATTACCCCCTTTTCACCTCCCCCCCCCCCGTTAATTGGATTTTCCAGAAACAAAAAAATACGTGTTTCTTTATTTTTAAAGGAGATCCCAAACGCCAATTTTCAGGTCTGTAATATCTTCAGTTTCTGAAACATAAGTAGCCTCATTGAAGGCATTCAACCCTTTCTTCACCTCTTTTCACCCCTCCTATTGCGATTTTCCGAAAACAAAAAAAATACGTGTTTCTTTATTTTTAATGAAGATTCTAAATACCATTTTTTACATCTGCAAACTTAAAAATTTTGGTGATATAGATTCACTCATTTTAAAAATTCACCCCCTGTTCACCCTCGTATTAATTGGATTTTCCAAAAAAAAAAATACGTGTTTCTTTGTTTTTAAAAGAGATCAAAAGCACCAATTTTCAGGTCTGTAATATCTTCAGTTTCTGAGATATAAGTACTGGTATCCTGATTAAAGGCATTCAACCCATTTCCCCCCTTTTTCACCCTTTTCCACCCCTCCTATTGGTATTTTCTGAAAACAAAAAAATACGTGTTTCCTTATTTTTAAAGAAGATTCTAAATACCAATTTTTACATCTGTAAACTTTTAAAGTTTTGAGATATAGATACACTCATTTTAAAATTTCACCCCCCTTTTCACCCCCTTAGCGAAGGAATATCCAAAAATCCTCTCTTAGCGAGCACCTACATCATAATATGAATATATCCCCAAAATTTCATTTCTTTACGTCCAGTAGTTTTGGCTCTGCGATGATGAATCAGTCAGTCAGTCAGTCAGTCAGTCAGTCAGGACAAGTTATTTTATATATATAGATAATAACATGTCCTGACTGACTGACTGACTGACTGACTGACTGACTGACTGACTGACTGACTGACTGACTGACTGACTGACTGACTGACTGATTCATCATCGTCCAGCCAAAACTACAGGACATAAAGAAATGAAATTTAGGGGATTCGTTTATATTACAGTGTAGGTGATCACTGAGAAAGGATTTTTGGATATTCCGTCGCTAAGGGGGTGAAAAGGGGGGATGAATTTTTAAAATGAGTATATCTAGATCTCAAAACTGAACAGTTTAAACATGTAAAAATTGGTATTTGGAATCTCCTCTAAAAATGGTATTTTTTTTGTTTTCGGAAAATTCACAAAAGGGGGCAAAAATAAGTGAAAATGGGGTTGAATCCTTTATATGAGGATGCTTATATCTCAAAAACTGAAGATGTTACAGACGTGAAAAATAGTACATGGAAATGCCTTTAAAAATAAAGAAACATGTACTTTTTGTGTTTGGAAAATCCACTTAAGGGGGTTAAAAAAGTGAAAAAGGGAGTGAATGTTTAAAATGAGGATACCTCGTAAACTTAACATGTTACAGGTGTAAAAATTGATACATGGAATCTCATTTTAAAATAAACATTCATTTTTTGTTTTCGGAAAATCCACTTACGGGGGTTAAAAAAGTGAAAACGGAGTTGAATCCTTTATATGAAGATGCTTATATCTCAAACTGAAGAACTTACAGACGTGAAAATCGGTACATGGAGTGTCCTTTAAAAATAAAGAAACACTTATTTTTGTTTTTGGAAAATCCACTTAAGGAGGTATAAAAAGTGAAAAAGGAGGTGGAATTTTAAAATGAGTATATCTCATAAACACAACAGGTTACAGGTGTAAAAATTGGTACATGTAATATCCTTTAAAAATAAAGAAACAGGTAATTTTTTGTTTTCGGAAAAGCCGCTTAAAGGCGGGGGGAGGAGTGAAAAGGACCGAAAATTGAGTGAATCCTTTGAAATGTGAAAACTGGTATTTGGAATCTCCTTTCAAAATAAAGAAACACGTATTTTTGTTTTCTGAAAATCCACTTAAGAAGTGGGGGTGGAAAGAAGTGAAGAAAGAGTTTAATTATTTTTATGAGGATACTTATATCTCAAACTCTGAAGATGTTATAGACGTGAAAACTGGCATTTGGAATCCCCTTTGAATATAAACACGTTTTTGACTTGAGAGAGGACTGCTTTTCACATACAGAGTTCCATGTCGTAGGTCTACGAGGTGTATGCATAAGTCTTTTCCGGTTTCACTAAGAGATGACGCCAGCGAACAGTACGCAGCGTATGAATTTGACACATACGTCAGTTTGTTCGTCTGACATTAACCTACCAACACACACAAGTTAAGTCCGCCAAACACTAGAGTCTTTGTCGTATCGTTCAGTGATAATGTCGACGTTTGTGCCTGAAAAAGAACATTTGGGGCACGCGTTGCTTTTCTTATTTAATCAAAAGAAAAATGCTATGGAAAGTCACCGTTTGCTGGTAGAAACATATGGTGAACACGCTCCATCGATTAGAACATGTGAGACAAGGTTTCAACAAATCAATCAATTAATCAATCAATCAATACTGATCTGCATTTAGGGCAGTCGCCCAGGTGGCAGATTCCCTATCTGTTGTTTTCCTAGCATTTTCCCAAATGATTTCAAAGAAATTGGAAATTTATTGAACATCTCCTTTGGTAAGTTATTCGAATCCAATGGCTTCGGCAAGACGACCATGCTTTGTGTCTGGTGGAACTAGAGCGAAACAGTAAATGCACAACGCTATCGCCATCAAATTATGAATTTCAATCACGTATTGATCGAAAGAGGACCGGAATGGGCCAGAAGACATGGCAAAGTGATTTTGTTACACGACAATGCGCCATCTCACACAGCAAAACCAATGGAGGACACCTTGAAATCGCTTGGATGGGACATCCTTCCGCACCCGCCGTATCACCCCGACCTGGCGCCATCTGACTATCACCTCTTCGCATCAATGGGGCACGCGCTCGCATAGCAGCACTTCAACAATTTGGAGGAAGTTGGAAATGGCTCGACGAAGCAGCACTTCAACAATTTGGAGGAAGTTGGAAATGGCTCGACGAATGGTTTGCCGCAAAAGATAAAGTTTTTCTGGCATGGTATTCATAACTTACCTGAAAGATGGGCGAAGTGTGTAGAAGTCGATGGCCAATATTTTGAATAAACAAAATGAATTTCCCTTGAAAACTACGTGTTTTCTTTACCAAAAAAAATCGGAAAAACGTATGCATACCCATGGTATGTTCGAAAGTTAACTCTGCCAGTAGCCTGGTCATCTTAGCCCTAAAAAGCAATACCACAATCGTAGTTTACAAAGGGATTCTGGGATAAATGAAACGCAATTTTTCGGTGAGTTTTTATACGTACTTTAGGGATTTTCAGATGATGTCTTAGTGCAGTACCGAGGAACGATTAATTTTATCAAATTACTAAATTCTCGGAGAACCATAGATAAGGAGACTGCTGGAGTTAACAAGACATGGAGGGAGGTGAAAGCATTGGCGGCAGATAGAACAAGCTGGAGAAATTTCGTCGAGGCCCTATGTTCCACAAGGAATTAAAGAAAATAAGTCATAAGTCAAGTCACTAAGTTCTCGCGAGCGAAGCCGCGGGTAACAGCTAGTAGTCTATATAGAATGTACTCCTACCCTATCCTGAGTGTTTCCCGGTGCTTCGGTTGCATTCTCTAATGTGCTGTAGGGGACATGTCTTAAATATAAAAATGTTATAGGTCATAAATATGCTGTGCCTGGTTGTTACGAACGTACTAAACCACAGTTTTTGGATTCCCAAACCAGTATTCGTGCGAATTCCTGCTGTCGTTGGTAACGGACGCCATGAGCAGTAATTAATAAGTGCATTTTCGGTAGTCTTTTGCTTTAAACGTATTTTGGCGGACTTGTTTGAAATATACTTTTACTCAATTCCCGATTGTGTGAATATAAGGGAATATTGGTAACATAACTTATGTGTAGGTTTTTTACTTTGCTTGTGTGTGTTTTAGTTGGCTTACGGTTTGTATTCCCCTATATATTAGATTTTAAGTACATTTCTAACTCCCAGGTAAACTACTTTTTCCTAGAGGAGAATGGACAAATAAAATCAGTCTGATAAATCCCATGCAGAAGAACCTACTCTAACTAGCAAGGAAACTCCTACCAAAACCTACACCCTCAGTCATAACCTTGCAAATAAACAAATATTCTTCTTGCCATCTTGGCCTATATTCAATTCTTGTTGAGTCTAACTCACCTACACCGTATGTCACTTGGCAAACTTTTTTTATGAACGTAACATTTCTGACATTAAGCAAATTCTCCCGAAAGGACGAAATAGGATACAAACTACCTTCTTGGCATTCTTCCAATAATTTTCTAAATCATCCCATATTCCTGGAAAAGAACCAAAAAAAACTTTAATTCCTTCATCAAATGTTAACAGATTTGGGGTCATTCGAAGTGTTGACACCCCACTCTCGATGGACAGTGGATGATATCCTTCAACAACTAGATTCCCTATGTCCAGCCGTAACAGCTCGACGGATGAACAGAGGTTCTAAAAAAAAAAAGGCTTCACAGCTAACTTTTCTACCGGTACTGTCAAAATTGCTTTTGAGTGCCGACAGTTCCTCACCTATGTTTCTATCTTTAATGTCATGTTGGACGTTCAGGCCTCCATCTCCCCCCACCCTCACGCCCCTAATCTGCAAAAAGTGTCAAACACATAGCCCCATTGCAAATCTAGGAAACCAAGACGTGCAAAATCCAGTCTTAACCACCAGACATCAAGTCATCCATAAATACCTTCAGAGTGAGGGAAACTATCTAGGTGGTTCTGAACGTTGTTCGGAGTATATACAGCAGAAAGAAATCAAAGGCCTGATGAGCATAGAGAACAAATCCTATGTAGAAATTAAAAATTCATTTCATAAAGGTTTCTCTCCCCTCAATTGCCCTAAACAATTTCCTCTCCTTCCCAATCGTTCTACGCCATCTAGTAATGACTCATCTATACCTGGAAACGCAAATATAATGAAATTGTACACCGAACCCCTCCACGAAGAACCGCCACCCCTGAATTTGACAGGTAGACATATCCAAACATTTTGGCAACCCCTAAGATCTCACCAAATCCTTCCTTCAGCTATCATTCTCCCAAAGGACCTAGTACTTCATCCCCCCCCCCCCCCCCCTGAATTCCTGCAAGTTGCTTTACGTCTCACCGACACAGATATGTCTTATGGCGACGATGGGACAGGAAAGGGCCAGGAGTGGGAAGGAAGCGGCCGTGGCCTTAATTAAGGTACAGCCCCAGCATTTTCCTGGTGTGAAAATGGGAAACCACGGAAAACCATCTTCAGGGCTGCCGACAGTGGGGTTCGAACCCACTATCTCCCGAATACTGGATACTGGCCGCACTTAAGCGACTGCAGCTTTCGAGCTCGGTCTCTGAATTCCACTCAATCCTCCACTTCCACGAACATCCTACGTCATGATATCAACAGTATTATTGTAGCACACAACTCCTCCAAGACAAACATTTCCTCTAACTGGTCTAACCCTAAAATTCAGGCTTTAAAAAAAAACAGAATCTATTCTGGAACAAGTTAGCCAAGACGTTCAGTTTAGACACATTATAAAATTAATCCATGATGATTTCCTACAATTAATTAACTCCTTTCTTCCCACCAACCCTTAATATGAGAATTCTGCGATGGAATTGTAGAAGTGTACTAGGTAAGAGACATGAGTTATTACATCTCTGGCATATTTTTAATCCTAATGCAGTCCTGCTTAGCGAAACCTGGTTGAAACCTTACTTTTTATTTAGAATACCCAAATATTTTTCATTCGTGCTGACATAAATGGTTTGGCAGCCACCTGCATTCTTATAAAACTTGATATACCTTTTCAATCTTACCCAATATCATATAATATTCCTCGTACCCTGTCAGTAGCCCTACTTATTGGGAATGTTTGTATTGTGTACCTATATTTCCCACCTAAAGCACAACTACTTGACCCAATTCCCTCCAAAGTAGCGACTTCAGAGCTCACCACAGTCTCTGGGGTAGCGAATCTTGCTGTCCTAAAGGCAACAAAATCACAAATATAACTTCCTCACTAAACCTTGTTATTCTCAACGATATGTCTCCTACTAGACTCACACCCTCTAATCAGAAAAACTACAGTTGACCTTATGATTTGTACTTCAGACTTAGCTCAAAATACACTGGTATGTGACACACGACACTCACCAAAGTGATCATTTTCTTCATCAATATTGATACCAACCTCATAAAATCCCATTGACCAAAAAAATGCTAACCTATCCGTAATGTTAAAGACATAGATTATGCCTTTTTTTCAAAAACATATTGACGATAGATTTACTCTCTGTCCTACACCCCCATCCACTTTGTTTTTTTACTGCTAGTCTATGTCATTATGCAACATGATCCAGCTTAAAATCTAATTACATTATTAGAAAAATTCATGTTTCATTCCTAATGTGAAACACCTTCAGCTGAAAAAAAGATACAAAAATTGGCATAAACGAAAGACACCACTTATGATGATGATAATGATAATCCCCTCCACGGCACTTAACACCCTTGAAAGGGCCTTGGCCTGCCCAGCGATCGCTGCTCAGCCCGACGGCCTGAAGATAACGAGGGGTCGTGTGGTCAGCACGACGCATCCTCTGGGCCGTTAGTCTGGGGTTTCGAGACCGGGGCCGCCATCTCACCGTCAGATAGCTCCTCAATTCTAATCACGTAGGCTGAGTGGACTTTGAACCAGCTCTCAGGTCGAGAGGAAAATCCTTGACCTGGCCGGGAATCGAACCCGGGGCCTCCGGGCGTGAGGCAGGCACTCTACCCCGATACCACGGGACCGGCTTGATGATAATAATAAGATAAAATGTTCTTTCATGTTGGGTTAAAACCTTAACAAGTCAATGTTCAAGTTTGAGACTTGACTTGTTGAAATCTCATATAATCTGTTAAAACAAACCTCCAAACTAAAAATATTCTACTTATGACTTTCAATTCTATACTTTCAGACCAAACAATTCCCTCCTCTGGAACGACTTTCTTATGGTTCCAATCCTAAGAAAAGAACAAAAGCTACCTCGACCAATCCAGCTACAGAAATATGTACTTCAGTTCATGCATTAGAAAAATGTTCCAAAAATCATCCTATGTCGCTTATTTTGGTGTCTAAAATTCTATAACCTCATATCCAAATTCCAATTCGCATTCACCAAAGGACGATCTACATCTGACGCCCTAAATATATTAATCACAGACATCTTACTTGTGAAATATCGACATGAGACTCTTCTAGCAATATTTATTGAATTAAAAGGGGCATTCGATAAGTGGATATACATATATCAGTATAGAAACTCCTCACTTTGCAATTCGCAACCCAATTTATACTCATCTTGCACAATATGTTATCCAGCCGTGCCTTATACTTTAAAAATTTAACAACTCAAATTGAGACCACACAAACCTCCAAAGGCCTTCCCGAGGGTGATAACCTAAGCCCCATTTTTATTCCTTCTCTACACATCTCAATTGGAACGCATAATTTCCTCCAATGCTTGAATCATTCAAATGCGAACGGCATCGTAATCAACTCCACCATCGAGAAAACTTCGCCATAACATGGAACACTCTTTGGAGACCCTAAACAACCGGTTAACCAAACATGAGCTCGAAACTGAACCCAGAAAATCCACGGCTATTTTTTTCACAACCTAAAGAAAATTTAACAAATTTCCATTGAAATATGGCAGTCAGGAAATAAATCCTAATAACGTAACAAGATACCTCGGAATAATCTTAGTTAATCTTAGATAATACATTATCATGACATCCCCATATCGATCAAATCCTTAATAAACTCCACAACAACAAAAATCTGCTCACATCTCTATTCAAGTAACAATGGGGAGCTGATCCTTCCATACACTTAACACTCTATAAAGATATCATAGTCTGTCTTAGATTATGGAAGCATATTTCTAGATTCAGCCGTTACTATTTACAAATATAAATTAGATTCTTTTCAAGTACAAATTATAAAAATAATAATAGGAGCACTTCCTACTTCTCCTAATAATGCAGTCCTTGCCGAAATCTCGGAACCTTCTTTACACATTCGCAGAAAGAAAGATCTCCACTAAATACTATCTAAAATAAATGTCTCACTCACGTCACCCACTCATCCCAAAACTTCAATTTTAACATACGTATTTTACCAAAGCACATATTGCAGAATGGGTCATCATCCTCTGCACTATTGTCGTCATACTCCCACTTTGGGCACCTACGACATAACATCGGATAAAGTTACGCGGCGTCACATCACTTCTATTATCCGAATTATATTCAACCATGCCTGTACTCCTGCTCACTTATTCCCATTGAATCTTTCAGACTCTAACATCTGTCCCTGCGGCCAAGAAATTGGAACGATAAACCACGTACATTTCCAATGCCCATTATTCTCTACTCGGTGTGTAAAATTGATTACGAACCTCCTCAAGAAACAAGTCCCCCTAATCTTACCTGCTCCCCAACCCTAGTTTGCAGATTGCTGAAATTATCTCTTGTTTCCTGAACGAAGCTAAGATTATCCTTTAACACCTTCTCTTTAACCCTTTCAGACCGAGTACGCACGATTGTGCGGGTTCGTATTTTAGTTATCCCTGACCGTATTTGATGTTTTTTCGGCGCTACACCGGACTGCAGTGATTGTGCAGGACACGTGGCGTGTATTTCAATTGATTTTAGTATGCGCTTGACCGCCAGGGCGAAGGAAGAAGAGTTTAAAAAGCACAGTTGATCGGCGAGATGGCAGGAAGCAGTAGTGCCGAAAGTAAGTATTTATTTACTGCGTTTATATTAATCTAGAAGCTTTATTGAATACCGGAATATATTCAATGAAGTGTGTACATTGGTTAGTGAACGTAAATTTTGAAGCTACACCATCGTACGTGATACAACGGGGTTTTGAATTTTGATACGCACAATTGTGTGGGTCCTGTTTTTCGGATGTTAGTTTTTATTTTCTAAAATAAACTATTAATATGTGTATTGAGGAGCATTTTAGTCAGTTCTTGACGTACAAACAAAAATTCACACCTCCAGTTTTCTTTCAGGTCTGAAAGGGATATGTTGATCCGGTCTTATCGTTTGTAGAAAGCCGTCGTGAAGGATCACACAGGCGTGAAATATTTGTACACTGTATCCCTGCACTGCCCCACCCGTTATACCATAAACCATACCATATTAAAACAGTTCTTCCTTCCTTCTTGATCTAATCCTTCTCATAATAGCATGTCTGTTGTGTACACCCAGTGGCTGGACGAAGCGCACTGCGAAGTAAAAAAAAAACAAAAAACAAAAAACAAAAAAAAAACCTAAGCATTAGCATTAGCAATCAGTTTAGTATCAAATAAAGCACAGGTGCAATTTATTTATTTCTCTTTCTTTGAAAGACTGATATATACTTGCCAACCTCGATAAAACAAGGCTATCTGAAGGTCAAGGATTCGAACTCCAGTTCTCTGAGTCGGTTATTTACAACTCTTTGTACCGCTCACACTACAATTTCTCCTATTTTCTTCTTTTAGATCCGTAGTGTCCCACCTGTCGGCTAACTGCGACGTACAGCGGTCGACTCGACCAATTTAGGAAGCCAAGATTTTTTGAACTTACCGTTGGAGTGAGACAAATCAATAAACAGATCTCGTTTTTTGATTGCAAATATTTGTATTTCACACCGCGTCTTAAGGTTGAGTATTGCATACAACGTTACGAAGTACGGCGTCAGTAGGGCGAACAACTGTCCTGTTTACTCTTGGTGGTTCCGATTTTGGCAGTCAAGTCTTCAGTGCAGGTTATCTATCCCGGAACGCCTAAAGTCTCGATGCCAGATTTTCAGTTAAATCATCAGATGGAGTATATTATTAGAGGAGAAGGTACAAAATATCGGCTAGGGTCTACACAGGGACGGTGCGTGGTATTGTTGTAGTACTGCACAGCTCCCAATAATTATATACTTCATTTGTCGTCTTCTTCTCATTTTTTAGTTTAATAATCCTAACATATATTCTAAAATGTGTTTAAATCAACCATTTTTGGTCGGTCGATGCTTCGTAATGAACCAGTAAACGCTACCGGCTCGAACCAAACTCAGGTGTTTGCTTGCCAACGGCAACTCCCAAGTGGATAGAGCGGCGCAATGTAGTTTCAGCAGGGGCGAGCCTAAAGGACACAACACGTAGAAAGCTAAGCTAAGCTACGCTATGCTACGCAACCCAATGAAGTTACGTGGAATGGCACACACAGACTGCTATGCTAAGCTACGCTAACCTAAGCGATGCCAGGCTAAATTTTACAGATCGCCAAGGAGGCGATTTTCATAGCTATAGCTGGCTTCGCGCATGCGCACAATCACTTTTTTGCCCGGCATATTGCAAAAAGTCGTTTTATGTGTGTAGCTTTCGTGAACTGCCTCAATACAACAGCTACTGAATGGAAACCTACAACCTGTTTTCCAGTCATTGACCGGGTCAGGGATAGAATGAATGAAACCCCCATCTTGCGGCGAGGATGGGAATTGTGCCAGCTGCCGAAGCATGTCGCAGTCCTCTGGGGCAATGATTAGTGACTGACAGATGAAATGAAATGATACTGAAGAGTGTTGCTGGAATGAAAGATGACAGGGAAAACCGGAGTACCCGGAGAAAACCCTGTCTCGCTTCCGCTTTGTCCAGCACAAATCTCACATGGAGTGACCAGGATCTGAACCAGGGAACCCTGCGGTGAGAGGCCGACGCGCTGCCGCCTGAGCCACGGAGGCTACAGCAGCTATTATATTGCTTAATTGTTTCTGTGCTTGTTAATTATCATGGAAGGCAGACCAAATGATAAAACACTGCTTGAGAAGATACACAAATATACTCGTCTGTCAAATTATTAAAGATAACCATGAACGACAACTGTTGGCAAGAAATAAATGAGACTCTGGAAATTGATTGTACGTATCATTTATTGATTTTAGAACCGAAACATTTTTACCCTACATTCTATCATTTGGGTACTTCATATTCATTTGTTTAAATAGCGTCCTTAATAATAGAAAGACGTTCATGAAGCTGTTCCTGATTTAGACGAAAGTGATTTTTAATTCATCATTTCCAAGCAATGTTTGAATGAAATGATGGGATTCGCCATGAATTATTGTATTTCCAATTTCTCGTATACAGAATCTTCTTTCTATTTCTCTCCCACCCACCGAGCTCGATAGCTGCAGTCGCTTAAGTGCGGCCAGTATCCAGTATTCGGGAGATAGTAGGTTCGAACCCCACTGTCGGCAGCCCTGAAAATGGTTTTCCGTGGTTTCCCATTTTCACACCAGGCAAATGCTGGGGCTATACCTTAATTAAGGCCACGGCCGCTTCCTTCCCACTCCCTGCCCTTCCCTGTCCCATCGTCACGGCGTAAAGCAACTTTCTTTCTCTTTCTTCATCTTCCACGACAGCGGTCAATAAAAAAAAAGCCTCCTCTTCAATTAATCCACCGTCTTTAAACGGCTGCCTAGCATAGTTTAGCTCAGCTTTTTATCCGTGACATAGCACAACATAGCTTCGATTGCTTAGCATAACGTAGCTTAGCGTAGCTTATCTTAGCTTTCTGTGTGTGGTGGCCTTAAGCCTGTACGTAACATTAGATAGCACGCTCGGCTGTATCGGTTCTGGGGTGTTGTGCGAGCCAGCAAGACCCCTATCGAGAAATAATTTCAAATGCCTTCTTTAGGATGGCACCACTCTGTCGTTCTCTCTTCTCACAACGGTAATTTCTGTACCACGTCACTAGGATACGCCATACCGAACCAACCACAATACCACCAACCTTTTGCGTCAGTGAAAAATAGAAGGGCAAATTTTCATTTCAGGCGAGATAAGAATAACGGTTGTTATACTGTATTAGCCTCGTATTTCCCATGTTTTATTTGCCGGATATATTTGTTTTAATAGGAATGTAGTTCATCATTAACGATAATTGAGTTTCTTGTGGCATTGACAATATTGGTGCAACCCCAGCTTCTGATGCCACCAACCGCCACTGGGTCTACATATGGGCTAGGGGATGGTGCCGTACTGGCGTGAATTGTAGCCGTTTTGGGGGTTACGCGAATGCGTGACTGGAACCCAAAAAAATAAAAATGTGCAGGAGTAGTTGGTCGCTAGCACCCAAGTAGATCAGATGTAGTATAATATAACGTGTGAGGCCAACTGCTTCCCCAAACTGAATGAATCGGTAGTTGCATAAACAATATTAGTCCAAAAATGTAAATTTTAGAAGAGAAAGTTAAAACAATTTAGCATCAACATGGTGAGCGAAGAGAATGTCTTCAGTTAGTTCAATATCAATCCCCGATATTTGCTCACTTTATGCAAAAAATATCAAGATGATACAGTTTACTGTTGCTGCTCAAAATATTTTTAGATTTTGTGGACTCGTTGTTATTTGTACAAAATTTTACACCATTAATTTATCTATCTCACAATAGCTATTGAACATTTCTTAACAGTAGCTGTTTTAATTTGTACTGGAGTATAATTGGAAAATTTGTATAATAGTGGTATTTAATGGAAGAAGTAAAGCATAAGTGTGTGGAAAATAACATTGTGGCAGGTTTGTGTTTCGATTGCATGGAGAATGTTCAGATTCCAAAGATACCTGTCCAGAAAGCATTTTATCTACGCCAGTTCAATATTAATGCATTCTGCATCACAGACCTGAAGAGCAAAAAATCAACGTTTTATGTATACCATGAAGGTACCGCCCACAAAGATCCAATGAAGCTTGCTCTTTTCTGGCTGATTACATCAAAACAGAGCTTCCAGAATATTTTATACTCGTAGAACTGAACATTCTTGTTTGTTTTTTGTTTTTTCCTGATGGATGCCCAACTCAGAATACGAAAACACAATTGCCAGAGTAACAGGTTCAGAGATGTTTTCCAATCAGTGGCGGCTCGTGACAAAATTTTTAGGAGGTTCACAACATTTCTGTTCATGTCTCAAATCAGCAAAAGAGTAACATAGGTACATAAATCATTTCACTAACAGTTCCTTGTACGGTTCCTTCTTCACAAATACTTTGGTAGAACCCCTGTAACCGAGGATAAATTTTATACGAGACTAATTTGTTAGTGTAGAACAAAAGTAAAATTCACAATAACTTTATTACACTGAGATTATTGAAGGATGCGAGCACTATTCTTGGTTTTTAAACAGCACGAAGTTCACCTGGGTGTTAGTGTAGAACCAAACCAAACCGCATGGCCTACCAAGCAACTGCTGCTCAGCCCGGTGGTCTGCAAATTACGAGGTGTCGTGTGGTTAGCACGACGAATACTCTCGGCCGTTATTCTTGGCTTTTTTGACCGCCATCTCACCGTCAGCTCCTCAATTGTAATCACGTAGACTGAGTGGACCTCGAACCAGCCCTCAGATCCAGGTTAAAATCCCTGACCTGGCCGGGAATCGAACCCGGGGCCTCCGGGTAAGAGGCAGGCATATTACCCCTACACCGCGGGCCGGCTGTCTTAGTGTAGAACAATAGTAAAATTCATAATAGCTTTACTGCACTGCGAACACTGAAGGATGCGAGCACTATTCCTGGTTTTTAAACAGCACGAAGTTCACCTGGGTATGACGAGAAGCATAGAAGGAATGTGTATCACATTTACCGGTAATTTTTTTAAAATAATTATTTCCGAATTGACCCCAATAGTCTCCACATTATCTCGGTTAGTTAGGGTTCTACTGTATCACATGGTAATTATTCTCATTTTGCAAATTATAGCCACTACTCTAAACAATTTAGCATGCAGTACAACCAACAATACTAGATCATGCTTATTTAAATGATAGGATTTAGATTAGCAACTCACGTAAATGCTGATTATTTGTACAGGAAAGCAATCCTTCTGTCTTTCAATCGCGCAAATTTCTCAATCACTTTACGATTGAAGTCACTGATGTTGACAAATCTCTTCTCAATAGCAAGCATAGCCAGCGCTGACAGTCGTTCTCCAGTCATGGTGTTCCTCAGAAATGTTTTAATTCGTTTCAAATAGAAAAACACCTCTCAGGCTCCGCTGTCGTCATTGGGGTTGTGACAACAATTCGGAGTAATTCGCATACCGTACTTGTGGAAATGTGTCCCTATCTAGTTCATTGTCAAGCAGAAACTGCAACATGGAAACGGCCCCATCATCTTTCTGAAAGCCATTTCTCATATACAATACTTCTAGTTCAGTCTTCAGCTGTATCTTATTTAGGCAGGGATACATATGCGCCATTGTATTCAGTTCTCTTTCTGGAAAAGAGTCTGAACAGACACCAAAATGCCTATTCAGAATTAGGGTGCTAGCGAAATCTGCCGGTAATGTAATGCAATAGTAGCTCCTGGGAGGCTGTGGCTAACCATAAACGAGTGTCTAGTGGTAGTCCAGTCCTTGCACCAAACAGAGAGAGCGCATGCCCAAACTTTCGCCTCTTCTTTTACCCATAGATTTCGAAAAGTATGTGTCCCGGAACGAAGGCAGTGGTAAATGTATAATTTTGTTCCATCTACGCGTGTTTTTACACCTGTGGACCTTATGGAGGAAAAATAGTTTGATTTTCTACGGTTTCTTTTCAGGGCCTAAAAACTGTGAAAGAAGTAAACCGTTTCTGTTCGGAATATAGGTGAATATCATGGATCTCTTTGAGATGTTGAACCATGCTTTTATCAGTAGATGATGTAAAATCGCAAATACAACAATTCAATTTCTTAATCACCAACGAGGGAAGTAGCAATTGACGGATCCTTCGTTGATGCTGTCTAAGACCTGAGAAGTCAGCAAATAGTTTGTCACACAAATTACACCGATGTTGTCCGTCTCCCTTATATTTTATCTAATTTACTCACTTTTTAATATGTCTGTGTAAACTTCGGGTGTATTCTTACTGCCGGTCACACTCCGAACTCTTAAACATTATGTAATCACGATTGCCACTTCTCGCTAAAAGCAACCAACGACTAGATCTCACTCGTCATATCTACTAATGACTGGCCTAGAACGCGAAGGAAAATATATTTACGCGTCCAAATAGTTGCTATTTTAGGTTTTGAGGGGAGGGGAACTAAATGCACGCGCCCTAACTTGTAAACTTACTACAGCATTATCATTTTGAAGTATTTCATACACTTATATTAATTTATAAAATTAGAAATCGTATCGATCTTATAAGAAAGTTTATTAATTTGCAAATATTTTGAAGAAATGCAATGCTAATTATCAATATAGGCATACATAAAACTACAGGTATTTCCTCCTTAAATTTCTAGCGCGTAACCCTGGGATTGGGGAAGGAGATGTGTCACCGAAAGAAGAAGAGGAGAAAGTTCGCGCATGTGCCCTTTCCGTTTGGTGCAAGGACTGGACTATCACTAGACACTCGTTAACCATAATAGGGGAGGTGGCGGACCCTTGTGGTCAACTGTAATACTGCCACTGGGTTGAGGATGGCTCTAGACGACAAGGCACGTACCTTACCGTGCTCCTCGCTAATGGGAATATCAGTACAGAAAACCATGACGTCATCTGCTTTGCGCATGCGTATAGTCTTTAGCACAATAGCGCATTATCCTGTGTGCTCGCTGCACTGTCAGTCAAAATGAACAACTGTCGGTATAACGGAGCTTCGATATAAGTCGATTGTCGAATGCTTTCGATCGATTGTCGAAATCAGGTCGAAAGAAAAGAATGAATGCGTAAATATGTAATAAAACTGGGTGTTCACGTGCTCCTGTGCCCCCGAGAGCCCACCGCCACTGTTTCCAATACTAAGCTATGAGTGAACATTCGTTTCTACCATGTGACCGTGCAATTGCAGGCGTCAAAAGGTTAATATGAAGAGAGGACATAACATATCGTGCGGGAAAATCCATTTTAAACAATAGGGTTCGTGCTATTTTTGTGTCAAAGCACGCATCTATTGTCTAAGAATTCTGGAATGCCCTTAACTCAGCATTGACAAAAAGTGGACTTGTGGACTCGTGTTTTTCATGCATTCATAAATTTTTTGTTGTTGTTACAATTTGCTTTACGTCGCACCGACATAGATAGGTTTTATGGAGACGATGGGACAGGAAAGGGCTCGGAGTAGGAAGGAAGCGACCATGCTGCCAACAGTGGCATTCGAACCCACTTTTTCCCGAATTCAAGCTGACAGCTACGTGATCCAAACTGCGCGGCCACTCGCTCGATCATCCACAGATTAGAGTATTTTTGCAGATATTTGTATTTCCTTGGATATGCATGTATCTGTTGAAGTAAGTGCTATTTTGAGGGTTATGCGACATACCTGATACAGTAAGATAAATTTAGCAAATATTAACAAATCAGAATTAAGCGGTAATAACGGACTAATGTGAAATTGTGCTCATAAAACAGATCCAAATACAGGAGAGTTAGCTTGGTCTAAATATGGGCTAGCTTCAGGGGCGTATTCTCCTTGAATGCAAGGCATTCATTGCATGCGTTACGATAACGCAAGGAAGTGTCTGAAGTACGATTTAGGTTGTTTCAAGTCAAATATTAACGATTTCAGTCTCGCCATCTATTCCACTCTAGAAAGAGACAGGTCACAGGTATTGGAGGAGTTAAGGGTGGAAGGCATTCAATCTTAAAATTGCATTCGGTGGAAGACATAGTTCTAAAACCCTCCGAATGATATTGCTGCAATTGAAACTTGGTCAGACTTTGTCACCCCATACACGTGCTACCCTCTGTTAGCAACTTGGAGAAAGTCGGCATGCCCACCAGCGAGAACCCAACGTAACGAAACTCACCAATGCCTCTGGGGTGACTTACCTCCAGTGCTTGAGTTGTGGCTGACTAGTAAGTTCATTCATTGTGTGCTTTGCTAATTAGTGAGTTCGTTCTGTGTGTGCTGTATTGTATTGTATTGTATTGCATTTCATCCAACTGATCATTCAGTGATATGGGACGCGTCAATAATCAGATTTACAGTAACAAAGGATAAAATAGTAGTATACATGCCATGAGAAATAAAAAGAAATATACAATGTGGTAAAGAAGCACAGATAAAAAAAGGCCATACATTAGTTAATTTTCAAGTGCTAAGTATTATTCAATAAATAAAAACAATAGTTAGAAACAAATTTGAATCATTCTTTGTTAAATTTGGAACATGGTTTTATATGCTTAATGAAGTCTGACAATTTATTAAATAAATGTACTCCTGCATAACTCAAACTTGATTCATAAAGCTTAGTTTTATGTGGTTCTATGTCCAGACTGTGTCTATTTCTAGTATGAACCCGGTTCTTCTGAGAATGAATGTTCCTGTGCTATTCGTCGTTTTCAGTGTTTTTTTTGTTTTTTTTTAATATTTTGTGCAAATGTGGTATTAACGATGGATGAGTCTAAAACGGATATAATTGTACACCTGTTTGAAAAGCCATTTACTGGCCGTTCGTTTGATGAAAAGATTCAAATAGTTAAAGCCGAAAGACCTCTCCCTTCCCTCGCTAATTTAAAAACAGAAAACAAGAATTGTGTTCTCACGTTCAATCCACAAACTTACAGTAAAACTGTTTGGCTCTGCGGCTCTAGTTACTAAACAAATTATTCTGTTGGCCTTGCTTATTGTTTGTTGCTGAAAATTCCCCTTCGAACAGCAAGAAACGATTGTCATATCCACGCATGGATATCCTTAGGTACCTTTGGCAAAACTAGGATAGATTCGCAGTTGGTTAAGCAAAAGCAGGAAAATGTTCTAAGGCACAACGGAGCCGTTAATAAAAATAGGGAAATTCTGAAACGGCTGACTGTGGTGACATGCTTTTGGGGAAAGCAAGAGTTACTATTCCGTAGGCACAATGAGGTTAGTGAATCCAAAAACAGAGGGAATTACATAGAACTAATTAAATTGTTAGCCGAGTTTGATGAAAAATTAGACAGTCGCTTCACAACAGCGAGTGTATTTACAGGACACTTTCCACTCATTCAGAACGATTTAATTCAAAGCATCTGCACCGTAATGACTGCTGAAATAAAGATTCAGGTTGGAGAAGCTAAATTCGTAGAAATATTATGATCGATAAGACTTTTGATGTTTCGAACTTTTCACAGTTATATATTGTCCCCAGATACGTTCATAATGGTGATGTTGTTGAAAGATTTGTTGGTTTGTATAATGTGAGTTCTGATAGGACAGCGAATGTATTGGTGAGACTTGCGATTGTGTGTCTGGAAAACTTTGACTGCCGTGAAAAATTAGTTGCGCAGACTTTGGATGGAGCGGCGGTGCTTGCAGGTCGGCTGAATGGTATGCAAGCTAAATTAAAAGTAGTTGTTCCTGAGGCTGTATTCACCCACTGCTACGCTCACAAGCTTAATTTAGTCCTCTCTCAAGCCGTGTCATGCACAAAAGAATGCCGTATATTCTTCGCAACGATGAGTGGCTTTGTGACATTTTTTAGCAATTCTTCTAAGAGAACTAACCAGCTGGACAGTATCCTCCAGAAAAGATTTCCTAAACTTGCTCCAACAAGGTGGAACTATTCTAGCCGTTTAGTACAGACCATCGCGGAATATCATGCTCCCCTCCAAGAGCTTTACGAAAGTATTTTGGAGGAACCTGGGAACTGGGATAACAATACAATTAATGAGGCAAGCGGGTTTCTCGCAAAGTTAATAGCATTTCAGTTCAATTTTCTTCTGAACGTTTTTAATGAAATATTTTCATTGACTGATGTTTCTTCGATCTAAGACCCTAGACATTGCATATTGTACCAGAGAAGTGAATTCTTTAGAAACTAAAGTATCTATAATGCGAAACAGTGGATTTGATAACATCTGAGATACAACACAAGAGAAATTTGATCCACCAAGGAAGAAAAGAATGGAATAAACTTCATTTTCGGTAAAGATGAGTATAGGAGGGTTTATCTGGAAATACATGATAGTATTCCAGCACAGTTAAAATATCGCTTCTGTTTATTAGGAGATCTGTCCTTCAATGAAATGCTTGATTGTAAGAAATTTTCATTTTTTTCTGGCGATTTTCCTGAAGAGCAATTCAGTAGATTACCGGGCGAGTTTACCGTGCGGCTAGAGTCGCGCAGCTGTGAGCTTGCATCCGGGAGATAGTGGGTTCAAACCCCACTGTCGGCAGCCCTGAAGATGGTTTTCCGTAGTTTCTCATTTTCACATCAGGCAGATGCTGGGGCTGTACCTTAATTAAGGCCACGGCCGCTTCCTCCCCACTCCTAGGTCGTTCCTGTCCTATCGCCGCCATAAGACCTATCTGTGTCGGTGCGACGTAGCCTAAAGCAAATAGCAATTCAGTAAATTGATTGAAGTTTATGGAAAATATTTTGATATAGTACGACTTAAATCCGAATTGAGGGCAATGTTCACTTCTGAACACTTCAAAGATAAGACTGTGGCTCAAATACAGAAATTCCTATTGGCCAGTGGTCTCCACAGCGGTCTTCTGGAGCTTCATAAGTTGTGCACATTGATTACAATTATGCGCGCTTCATAATCATCTGTAGAATGCTCTTTCTCGACCCTAAAGGGAATAAAATCTTTCGTCCGCAGTTCTCAAAGTCGTCTCTCTGTATTAGGAATGATGTCCATAGAGAAGGATCTTCTTGTTGAGATGAAAACACGTGAGGACTTGTACAGTGACGTCATCACGGCATCAAGGGATTCTGCATAAATAATTTCAGGGTCGAGTTCACTTACATGTAATTAGGGTGAGTAGTATTGAAATTTACTTAATGCATTGTGTTACTGCATGGTTACTAGTTGCATGCCTCGGTGGAGATTCCAGGATACGCCACTGGCTAGCTTATATCACTGGAACGCCATAGAAAGAAGCCTTGTCTATGTCCTTGGACAAAATAATCTACTATTAATAACGGCAAGAAAAGGTTGAGTTCCGAAGACAGTCGAGTTGCTAATAAGAAGAAAGGGGTTCATGTCAAGAAACTAGCAAAAGTCTTACAATCACGAATTAGAGGAGTGGAGTAGCGCCAGCAACAGGAAAATGCCATTCGAAAATGGATAAAGAGTCTTCAGAATCAAAGGATGGTTGTGTACTTTTGAATCCTTCTCTGAATGAGGAGGATAGCCAGTTTGAAATACCTCGAGGGAACTACACGGACGATCAGGATGCTAGCTGCATGTTTTCTCCGAGTATTCAAAGGGAGAACTCTGGATGATTTGTTTTATGCGTAATAAGTAGGGCGAGGATTTATAGGCACTAAAAATACCCAAAATAGGCAGGCAAATATGCACTTACAAATCGCAAAATAGGCACTAAAATGGCAAAACCAACCCGAATATATCATCTCCTTAGCATTTAAAATTACTCAGTATATGTGAATCATGCAACTTTCTTCTCAGTTAAAGGTTTTACACCAAGGAACAAGTGGTCTCCAAAATCAGGAAAAGGTAATATATATATTTTTGCTAGTTGCTTTACGTCGCACCGACACAGATAGGTCTTATGGCGACGATGGGACAGGGAAGGGCTAGGAATGGGAAGGAAGCGGCCGTGGCCTTAATTAAGGTACAGCCCCAGCATTTGCCTGGTGTGAAAATGGGAAACCACGGAAAACCATTTTCAGGGCTGCCGACAGTGGAGTTCGAACCTACTATCTCCCGAATACTGGATACTGGCCGCACTTAAGCGACTACAGCTATCGAGCTCGGTAAGTTAATAATAATAATAATAATAATAATTGTACCGGGTGGTACACCTCCACGCCGCTAATTTAAAATGTGCGCCTTTTGAAACTCCTCTGCTGGAGGGACTCTGAACTTTATCTACGCTATTAATTCTCTACCTTCTCAGAAGATGTCACCACGTGGAAAATTTTGAGTTTTAGAACTGTGTCACTTTTGATGTGTTTTTGTTTCGCTTGAAGTAAGAAGTGTGAACCTTCTCTTCTAGAGGACTCTACTGAAGATCAACAATAGTGCAACCTAGTGAGGAGTCAAAGAACTATTTTTTTGGAGAAAATTTAATTTCAAGAGTTTTTTCTTTGTTAAATTTCTTTCTGTCTTTGTTTAAGTTGGCAATATTTACCCCTTTCTTCCCCTTGTTATGAATGTATCCAATCCCGAATTTCTTTATTTAATTTCTGACCAATCAGGGGTATCTTCCCCCAACTTGAATCTGTTGCGGGGTCCTATCCAATAAAAACGTTGTGGGCGGGTGTTTTCATTCCCCTAACGCCTAGAACCTTCCACGAGAGGTTATAAACTGCTGATTTTTGGGTCTCCGGGCCACTTTTGTTCCATCTTTCAGTGTGTTAAGTACATAGCAGGGGGCGGGAAGCGCCTCTTTCTTCGGCAGCGGTCAACAACAAGGTAATGGCCGATTAATAACTTCTTTCTTTGCTAGCTCAGCAGTTTAACTTTCGGGGCGGGTTCTAAGCGTTCTACCATGTAACCTTTTCCTAAAATGTAAAAACAACTGGTATCTATTCTATTTTCAAACGACATATCGGGATAGAGAGTGCTTAACCCTCTCGAGCTCCCACTCACATCGTCTTGAGGTGAACTTATTTTTCTCAACCAATTCTTCCGTAATATAATGTAAATTGCTATTAAGTCACCTCTGTAGTATGGGATTAGCCCTTGTATTAACGGCCTAGTGCCAAGTAGGTCTTAAGCAAGTGTATTAGGAGTGCAAGTTCGCCTCCTCTCAAATTGTATTTTAGAGGTCATGTATTAATCTTCTTGTTATTTAACAGACCTCAGTAGGTTGGGTATTTTGCCCCTGTGGATGTGTCCTTTGAGGACGGCTTAAAGGTGGAGTTCGGAGTGGCCTATGATAGGCTTGTATTTTAGGGGAAAGTTGCCCTTTTTGAAAATTGTGTTTCTGCCTCAAGGAGGCTTTTGGATGTAATTGGAAGCAGATGTTTCTGGCATGTTTGGGGGTTTTCGGCCCCTTTGTTGTATGGTGTTCATTGTAAGGTTGGGCTCATTGCTCAAGAATTATGTTTCTGACTTTTGAAGCCCCAAATGGGGTACCTATGTAAATGTATTTGTAAATCGTGTTTCGGCTACTAAGTACCTGTTCTATTTGTTGTTACCTAATTTTGAAAAGAAAATATAACCTTGTTAGATTTTAAAATTAATTTCACTTCAGTAGCTTGAGACCCGTTCACCACCCCCGCACCTTCTTTCACGCATAACTACCACCAAAAACACGGTAACAAGTGGTAGCAGAGCGTGGTTGAATGGGTCTCAATTTAGCCCCTTTTGACGGCTACACATTGTTTTGATCCGAACTCTAACCATTTTCTCAGTTGCTGGAATTTTTTGACCTTTTCAAAAGTGTTCTGTCATCATGCCAGGCCCTCGCGATGTTCTCCATCTTAATTATTTGCGCAAAGAGGAGTTGATCTATGAATTAACTATCAGAAATGTACAATCTGGAGGCACGGTTGCAGTAGACACAAACAAGCTTAGAGAGTCCCTAGATTTGCCTATTTCCATCCCCAATTTGGGAGAGAAAGAAATTGATGACTCTCTTTCCACGATCGTCGAGAATATTACTGGGCTAGCTTCTGTAGTTAGTTTTTTTGATGAAAATGATCCGTCTCCTAATCAAATTAAGCGTGTGCAAGGCAGGCTATATCATTTTTCGAATAGGGTTAACGATCTGTTGTCTCTAAAGCTGAATGACGTTCAGAGGAAGGAAGCTAGTACGCTGCTTGAAAATATTTCTGATTTGTCTAGCAAGGTCACTCTATTGTTGACTGGGGAAGTTCCTCCCAAATCTGATCAACCCACCATAGTAAATGTAGGTAGTGAGGAAGCGCCTCCCAAGGGAGAAGTTAATAGGAAAACCATCGCTGCTCAAACTATCTCTGCCCCATTGGACAACGAGTCTGAACGCCGTGCATCGCTGAGTAACATTCGTTCTGAATTAACTTCTCTGCCATTGAAACCTTTACCTACTATGTCACCCGGGTTTAGCAGCTTGCCTCATCCATTGGCAATGTTGCTCAGAGGTATTTCTAAGTTTTCTGTTAATACCACCAGTGACGTAATTTCATTTTTAAGATTTCTAGTGGAATTTCAGGATCATGCCCTTGTGTTTTCTCTGTCTCCATGTCAAATTTTGCAAATTATCTATCCGTATGCTATGGGTATTCTCTCAGATAAAATTGTAAGAGCCATTGCCGAGCAATCATCTATTGAGGATTTCCATGCCCATTTGCTAGCTAATTTCATCCCGGCTAGGGCCAGGTCCTCCCTTATTCAGAAGTACTATTATCGTGTACAGCGCTTGGACGAAAACTTGGCTGATTTCATACAGGACATTAAGTTTTACACTAGAGTGTTTGCCCTTCATTTTCCTGAAGAGCAGATTGTACAGGCTATTGTAGAAGGCATTTCACCATCTTATAG
This sequence comes from Anabrus simplex, assembly GCF_040414725.1. NCBI lineage: Eukaryota > Metazoa > Arthropoda > Insecta > Orthoptera > Tettigoniidae > Anabrus > Anabrus simplex. The sequence goes on along the minus strand of NC_090267.1, from coordinate 410,912,320 downwards.
ATCATACTTGTGTTTCGCGGCGTGCCCGCAAACCTTCTCTGAACTTGAAGCATTGGCCGTCTCAGCGGAAGGAGTTAGATACGCCGATTCTTTGCGTGTCGCGAAAGAACCCCCGCCTTCCTTTAGTAACACTCGGCCGCCACCTCGCCGACCAGTCAATCCCCGTAAATGTTATGCTTGCGGGTCGCCTGACCATCTGCGCAACAAGTGTCCGCTGATCAAGTCAAGTGGGACAAGGAATGGAGCCGGGTCATCACAAGGCTGTTTTAAATGTGGGGCTTTCTCACATATTGCCAAGAATTGTCCGAACTCAAATAGCACCCCCTCCTGCTCAACTTCTGGTGCAAATTCCATCTATGCCAATAATAAAAAGTGACTAGTGGCTTCGGCTGAGTCAACTAATCCATCTTCCCGAGACTCAGCCCCTGGTAAACAGGTTGTAAATTCAGAGGACGATCAGCCTTCAAATTCATCTTTTGAATGCCCTAAAGAATGTCTTAGGATTGCGGCGGATACCCCCGCACCTGTTCCTTTTCTTAAGATTGAGTTAAATAACGAGCCTATAACAGCTCTCTTAGATTCAGGCAGTGTTTGTTCGATTATTTCGGCTGAATGGTATTCTAAATTGAAAACGGTTTGTAAACTTCCTGACTATGTCTCTTCTCCTGTTCAATACGTTTCGGCTAATTCATCTCCATTAGAAATTCTAGGTTCCTTACTGGTCAAAATTCGTGTTTTTAAGTTTACATGGAAAGTTAAATTGTTTGTGGCCAAGCAATTGTCTAGCCCCATTATATTGGGAGCGGACTTTATTTCTCACACTGGTCTTGTGCTCGATCTCCAGTCTAGGTCGTGCACATTCAAATTTGCTTCTAATTGTAAAATACCACTATTAAAGTGTAATTCTGTGTCATGTTCTTCTATTTCGCCTACCCAGGATGAGATGTTGTTAGACCTTAGACATCTACCTGAGGAGCAGGCTAATAGTATTCGCAAACTGTGTCAGTCGTTTCCCGAGGTGTTCTCTGATACTCTTGGTGTTACTGACCTTATTGAATACAAAATTGAGGTCACGGATTCGATTCCTGTCCGTTTTCCACCTTATAGGCTATCTCCACCTAAAATGAAGGCTCTGAAAGAAATTATCGACCAGATGTTGAAGGATGGTATTATTAGGCCCTCTAAGTCGGCGTATTCATCGCCTATTTTTCTAGTCCCGAAACCCCAAGGAGGCTTCAGGCCTGTCATTGATTACAGGGCTCTCAATCGGAAGGTGGTGTTGCAATCTGTGCCCCTTCCTGACCTTCATTCTTGTTTTTCATGGTTTCGTAAGGCCAAGTTCTTCACCATCTTGGACTTGAATCAGGCCTATAATCAAATTCCCCTTGCCGAAGAGTCTAAACATCTTACAGCGTTTGCTACGGACTGGAATTTATACGAATACAACCGCGTGCCTTTCGGGCTCCCCACCGGAGCAGCTGTACTCACTAGGCTACTAGATAGGGTCTTCTCCGACATCAAATTCGAGTACTTATATCACTACTTAGATGATGTCGTCGTATTTTCAGAGACTTTTGAAGAACATCTAGATCATCTGCGAGAAGTTCTCGATCGCCTTCGTAAGGCTGGGTTAACTGTTAAGTTGTCCAAGGTTGCCTTTGCTAAGCCCTCTATGTCATTCCTAGGGCATATTGTGTCACCCGATGGGGTAGCAGTCGATCATTCTAGAACACAGGCCATCCGTGATTTTAAACCTCCCAAGGACATTAAAGGTATCGCCAGGTTCATTGGTATGGTGAATTTCTTCAGAAAGTTCATTCCTAACTTTGCTAATAGAGCGGCGCCCTTAAACCTTCTTCGTAGGAAAGGCATCAAATTTGAGTGGGGACCTTCTCAACAAGCCGCTTTTGAAGATCTGAAATTAGCTCTCTGTAATGCCCCTGTCCTTGCTATGCCTGATTTCTCAAAGAAATTCATCGTCCAAACGGACGCGTCATCGTCAGCTGTAGCTGCAGTCCTTCTTCAAGAGACTGAACTAGGGAGGCGACCCATCGCCTATGCATCTAGGACTCTATCGGCTCAAGAAGCCAAGTACTCCATCTATGAGCTCGAAGGGTTGGCAGTCTTATTTGCCTTAGAAAAGTTCCGTCTCTATCTGGAACATGTCAAATTCGACCTGGAAACAGATAATCAAGCCCTAAGCTGGGTCTTAGGTAGGCCGCGTCGTACTGGTCGTATAGCCCGTTGGGCCATCTGTATTTCTGCCTTCCAATTTGATGTCAGGCATATCAGAGGTACCGAAAATGTTGTTGCTGATGGACTCAGCCGTATGTTTCATAACGACGTCGAGACCCACGAACCGGTCGACAGTTCATCACCTCCCGAGTCCATACTATCTGGTGTTAATGCCATCTTAACAGATGCTCCCATGCTTTTTAGGGACATTGAGAAATACCAACGTGAAGATCCGACGCTGGCTCCGATAATGGAAACCCTTTCTTCTGGGGAACATGTTGTCCCTTATGTTCTGAGGAATGGTGTTTTATGTTGCCCTTCGAGGCAGGACAAGATGATGAAGGTTGTTGTTCCAGCGGTTCTTGTACCTATGATCTTCAAGTATTATCATGAGACCCCTTTAGGAGGGCATCTTGGAATCTTTAAAACTCGTGAGAAGATTCGTGAAATGTTCATCTGGAAAGGTATGGACGGTGAAATCCGTGAACTTGTAAAAGCTTGTAAATCTTGTTTGCTCAGTAAACCCACCATGTCCACCAAGGTAGGCCTTTTGTCTTCGCATCAAGCGTCGCGCCCCATGGAACGTCTGTATATCGATTATGTAGGACCCTTCCCCCACTCAAAGGGTAATGCTAACAAGTTCATCTTTGTGTGCGTAGATGGTTTTACCAGATTTTCTTGGTTATTTCCGACTAAGCTGGCTACCGCTCAGTCTACCATTACTTGCTTAAATTCTATTTTTACTTCTTTTGGTCCGTGTCAATATATTGTATCTGATAATGCTAAGGCTTTTACATCTAATTTATTTCGTAAATTCTGTTTTGACTTATCAATCTCTCATGTAACTACTTCTGCTTATTACCCTCAACCATCTCTGGCTGAACGGGTTAACCGTAATCTCAGGTCAGCACTTATTGCCTATCATCATGAAGATCATTCCAGATGGGACACGTCCCTGCATTGGATAGCTTTTGCTTTGAATTCGGCGGTTCATGAATCTCACAAGTTTACTCCAGCTTCTTTGATGTTCAAGTTTGTTCCCAACTCGCCGCTCTCTAACCTCTGGTCTCTGAGTGACATTCTACCCGAGACAATAGATCCGGATAATATTAAAGATCTTTGGAAGAAGGCTAAAGCCAATCTTAAAGTGTCTCACGAAAAGGTCAGGGAAAGGTATGATCGTGGACGGAGACCCACCACGTTGAATGTAGGTGACCAGGTAATGGTCAAGAATTTTGTTCCCGCGGGCAAGCTTGCCCCCAGATTTCTTGGGCCATGCATCATTCTCGATTTTCTTACGCCAGTTACGTTGTTAGTAAGCAATCCAGCCACCGAGAGGATATTTAGGGTTCACCTGTCACAGGTGAAACCAGTGTAAATTTTGTGTCAACTTGCTTCATATAATTTGAAAGGAATATGAAGGTTATATTTTTTTTTTTGAGTTCAACTTTTAAGGCTTTCTGCCCCTTCTATAATATTTTGGTCTTATATGTAAGCCTCTTGTAAAACCTTCCCCGATCCGTTAAACTGCCATTCTGTCCTTGCCTCGGCCATTACCACGCTCCCGTCTCCTGCTTCAATACACACTGTGGCTTAATTTGAGTAAATGCCATGGATATCTGCACGCCGCTGACCCCTCAACCTCCTCACCAAGCCTGTGCCCTCAAAGAAACATGATGGTCCAACACAATTCTGCCGCCGAGTTTTTATGTTTCAGTGCCCCCGCAGCCGCGCAGCGCCGTGCAGCAACTGGGGAGGTGGATGGGCCCCCTCCTCTCCAGCGAGGACGACATGTGCACGGCGGGCCGGAGCTCTCCTCCCGGCCAAGGCTGATGTGCGGCGCACAACCTGCTACTTGCCCGCAGCCTGTATATGTTCACCGCGGGCGCGGCGTACTTCAACACCTCTGCTCCCCTCATAGTGCGGGCGAGCGGTATCTCAGGGTACTTGAGGGGTCCGAGCGGCCTCCTTTGGACGCAAGCTGCAACGGCCGGTCTGGCCATCCAACTTAGCCTACATCAACTACATGGACAGTCACTATAAGAGATGACCACACTTGGGAATTCAACAACAAATTTGGTGGACATTGCAAAATTTTTCATCACCTTTTAAAAGATTATCTTCAGAAATTCGCCTTCTACAAACATAAAAACCTTACGTTACCAATTACAACAAAAATTTTGGAACTGAATTAAGAATTTCTCAAATACTTCTGCAATTTATTTTAATATCAACATCAAAACTTGGACTTTGTTTTCAAACTATTTCATGTGTCACCCCTGGTGGAACTTTTGGGGGGGGAGGTCTGTACCGGGTGGTACACCTCCACGCCGCTAATTTAAAATGTGCGCCTTTTGAAACTCCTCTGCTGGAGGGACTCTGAACTTTATCTACGCTATTAATTCTCTACCTTCTCAGAAGATGTCACCACGTGGAAAATTTTGAGTTTTAGAACTGTGTCACTTTTGATGTGTTTTTGTTTCGCTTGAAGTAAGAAGTGTGAACCTTCTCTTCTAGAGGACTCTACTGAAGATCAACAATAGTGCAACCTAGTGAGGAGTCAAAGAACTATTTTTTTGGAGAAAATTTAATTTCAAGAGTTTTTTCTTTGTTAAATTTCTTTCTGTCTTTGTTTAAGTTGGCAATATTTACCCCTTTCTTCCCCTTGTTATGAATGTATCCAATCCCGAATTTCTTTATTTAATTTCTGACCAATCAGGGGTATCTTCCCCCAACTTGAATCTGTTGCGGGGTCCTATCCAATAAAAACGTTGTGGGCGGGTGTTTTCATTCCCCTAACGCCTAGAACCTTCCACGAGAGGTTATAAACTGCTGATTTTTGGGTCTCCGGGCCACTTTTGTTCCATCTTTCAGTGTGTTAAGTACATAGCAGGGGGCGGGAAGCGCCTCTTTCTTCGGCAGCGGTCAACAACAAGGTAATGGCCGATTAATAACTTCTTTCTTTGCTAGCTCAGCAGTTTAACTTTCGGGGCGGGTTCTAAGCGTTCTACCATGTAACCTTTTCCTAAAATGTAAAAACAACTGGTATCTATTCTATTTTCAAACGACATATCGGGATAGAGAGTGCTTAACCCTCTCGAGCTCCCACTCACATCGTCTTGAGGTGAACTTATTTTTCTCAACCAATTCTTCCGTAATATAATGTAAATTGCTATTAAGTCACCTCTGTAGTATGGGATTAGCCCTTGTATTAACGGCCTAGTGCCAAGTAGGTCTTAAGCAAGTGTATTAGGAGTGCAAGTTCGCCTCCTCTCAAATTGTATTTTAGAGGTCATGTATTAATCTTCTTGTTATTTAACAGACCTCAGTAGGTTGGGTATTTTGCCCCTGTGGATGTGTCCTTTGAGGACGGCTTAAAGGTGGAGTTCGGAGTGGCCTATGATAGGCTTGTATTTTAGGGGAAAGTTGCCCTTTTTGAAAATTGTGTTTCTGCCTCAAGGAGGCTTTTGGATGTAATTGGAAGCAGATGTTTCTGGCATGTTTGGGGGTTTTCGGCCCCTTTGTTGTATGGTGTTCATTGTAAGGTTGGGCTCATTGCTCAAGAATTATGTTTCTGACTTTTGAAGCCCCAAATGGGGTACCTATGTAAATGTATTTGTAAATCGTGTTTCGGCTACTAAGTACCTGTTCTATTTGTTGTTACCTAATTTTGAAAAGAAAATATAACCTTGTTAGATTTTAAAATTAATTTCACTTCAGTAGCTTGAGACCCGTTCACCACCCCCGCACCTTCTTTCACGCATAACTACCACCAAAAACACGGTAACAATAATAATAATAATAATAATAATAATAATAATAATCAATACAAGTGAAGACACTGTTATCTCTTCCAGATAATAATTATGTCGACAGGACACTTCAAATGAATCTTAGCTGAGCACATGTTACAATGGACAACCAGACACTTGTTCCAGATTTTGACCCGTAAAACTTTGTTATTGGCTAATATATCTTTAAATTGAGAAAATGACCTTCCCACTTCATATGCGTCAGGGAACAGTATGTAAAAACGTCTAGTCATGCTGGCTTGAAAGCTGGTAGTGGCGCTACGTCTTTCTCTTCGAGAACAGCAGCAATGGACAAATCATCCTTTCAGCCCGGATTCCTCTGCTATATACTGTTAAATTTGGCACTAATGTCATCCCCTATCACTCCATTAAGGTAAGTAATGGTCACCTCCACCTCACGAACAATCTCTACAGTCTTCACAAGAAGTAATTCTCCCTTTTCCAATTGCTTTATTATGGAAGGTAGCTGTTCAAGCTTGGAAGAAATCTATGCGAGACCGCCGAAAATCTTGGGGTTGGCTAGTGTAGGGTGCAGATTCAATGCCAGCTCGCTCCAAGCAGAACCAGAGGACAGAAATAACGTTGTTGTCCTTTAATCACATTTAAGTGTCTGCATTTGGTAGCTACCAGCAAAGAATGCCTGCTTTCAGCGGCTATCTGGTAAAGAAGTCTAACAAAGCTGAGATGGGTGGAAAACTACGATTTAAAAACTTAATATTTGTCATTGAGGCAATTAACATGCAAATATCTTCAAAATAGGCATTCATGCACGAAATAGGCATTTATTGGCACTATAAAACCCATATATTTCCTTTACAAATCGACTGAAACAGATGTTAGACTTATGAGCCTACAGTTCTGGATTGAGGATAAAAATAGGCATTTACGACGAAATCCTCGCCTTAGAAATAAACGAGCACACAGTAGTTGTGCAGGTGCAGAAAAGGATGTGCAAATTTGTGACTTTTGGAAATAGACCATAAACATCTATGTCAAATTTTGAATGATTTTGTTCATTCCAAATATTTCAATCTAAAAATATGCATTTCTTAACAATATGTTTAAGTACATGAACAGTAGGTGTTGTTTAGTATTAATGAGCAGTGTATTTGAATAATGAGTTTTAAACAAGCAGATTTCCTACAGTTAGTGTTTTATAATAGTTAATATTGTTTATGAATTGTTAAATGTGTCTACTGAATTGTTTTATTGAGTTTTTCCTGTCGACAAATTTAAAAAGATCCAGCTTATGTTTTTATTGGAAGATTTATTATCTGTATGTACTGAATTTGGTTTCAGATATTAGTTCAGCTTGAGCTTTGCAGATAACAAGTTTATGTTCACTACATCCCTGCAGAGAAAAGCTGAAATGGTGAATCAGTGAATAACGGGAGGAAGAAACTTCCTGTATGGTCTAATCCAGGCTGAAAGAAAGAAATGATTGAGCAAGAAGAATCAGCTTCAGTTACATTTTCGAGCTGTTGAGACCGAAGCTGAGCAAGAGGAGAGACTCAGCTGTCAAGTAGGAAGATCCTAATCCAAGCCTCTGAAATTCTAGAAGAGCCGTTTAACAAGACTGGCAACTCATTGGCGAGAACTCATTGATAGAAAGTTAATCTTATAACTTTTGCCCTCACTACTACCTATAGGTTTTTTTTTTGTTTTTGTTTTTTTTTGCTAGGGGCTTTACGTCGCACCGACACAGATAGGTCTTATGGCGACGATCTACCTATAGGTATAATATTATATAGAGCATTTAGAATAAACGACAGAAGAGATGTATTGGGCTATGATCCTAATAGATCTAATAATGAAAACATTTCGGCAAGATCACAGTGTGAGCGGAAAAGCTACTACAGCCTGGGAAGGAAATAATGGTTCCTGCATTTTTGCGGTTTTCGGAGATACTAGTTGCCGAAATTTTGTCCCTCAGGAGTTCTTTTATGTACCAGCAAATCTATCGACATGAGGCTGACGTACCACTACAATGAACCGATATCGAATCATCCAAAGTGGGCTCTGGAAGCCAACGATCTAATGAGCCTCTTAGCTCGACTTTGAGAAGACTGGAATCAACTCTGTTACTGTACAAATATCTACCCGCTTCAATCCGCAGCCGGCGATGTACCGATTACATCGCTTGAAAATGAAGCTAGCCTGTCAACTAGTCAATCATAAGTATGACACTGCAATCAGCCTTTTCTTATATGAGTACAGACCAGCTAAAAGGTTCGCTGATTTAGCACACAATTTTGTAGCCATAAATATGAGAAAAATTCTGCTGCCTTCGGTAAAATGAAATGGCGTATGGCTTTTAGTGCCGGAAGTGTCGGAGGACAAGTTCGGCTCTCCAGGTGCAGGTCTTTTGATTTGACTCCCGTAGGCAACCTGCGGTGACGTTACCGTATGTACGGGACTTTGCTGTGGCCTAGACAAGCGCCAGTCAAAACCAGTTTTAAACTCGTGGCACCATTTACCCACTGTATATTTACAGAGGGCAGAATTCTGGCATACGGTAATAACGTGACGAAGATGACGAAGACACGGGTTGCCTGGTTACCACGATATCGGTTTTCTGTCCACGCTAATTCCAGAAAGACCCCCCTCCTTCCCGAGCCCAAAAATATATCCGTCTGAATTTACAGGCGGCTATCTTAGAGGTAATGACTCTTACTACTCCTTCATGATAGCGCTGAGAGTGCAGTAACTGCCATGAGAAAAGTTCCGTAACCGATTGCTGCTTCAAAGCAGCTGGCTTTCGGAACGTCATCCAATCAAAATTGAGCGTCATCAGGGTAAATACGTCAAACTAACGCAGTTATAGATGTTCTGTGTGTTAGATGTTTACTCTGTAGTCGTTGATGTGCCTGAGTCAACGGCCTATATTATAAGTCTACATAGACTGGCGGAAGACCTGCCATCTTTGAAGAAAGTTGAAAGCTGCTCCGCTATGTTCTCTGGTGGCAGAAAGGAATAAATACTCACTTCATATATTTCTTCTTGTATTCGTGCATTAATTGCAGAACTTGACTTAGGCATCTTTCCTTTCCTTTCCTTCTTGACAATTAACAGCTGAAGAGTGCCCCCAGAAAACATGGCGGACGTGCTGCAACTTTCCTCGCCAGGAGCACTGTATGAGCCCTTCCAGCCAGTCTATGTAGTATAATATAGGTCGTTGGCCAGAGTAGGTCGAAAAATGAAAGAACAGCGTGATAAGAAGAAAATATGAGAGCTGGTTTTGCAACGAGCTCTCCTTGATACACGAAGGTAAAACTTGTGAATCGTCTGGCACTAGGCCAATGCAAAATAGTTTGTGGAAACTGGACCTCGAATCTTTGAAATATTACTTTTTCCAAAGTCTGGAATTTTGTAACTTAAGAACTAATATATCATTTTGGAGAATGATTTCTGATGTTAAAAATAATTTAAAACGAATTAAATTCGTAACTTACTGAAATAAGAATAGGAATTGCTTTTGTAAACGTCTAAATGTTCCCATACAGTTTCATGCTAGTCAGGACATGTATCATTCATCCCACCCTTGGATTGCAACATTCCAAGCGAGCCAAACGGCTTTCCTTTCAATGGTGAGCTACCCCTCGACATTCCTGCCCTACAACGGGATTGCTTTTCTCTTCAACCCCTCTTTCACATGAAAAAACATTCATCCCCTTCTGAACGGCACCGAACAGCTGCTTGAAGCATCTGCCAGACCTGAGTTCATCAATCTTCGCTAATATTTCCCACATGTTAGTGATGACTCACATGCGAATGACACGTGTACCCTGTAGCACGAGTTTCGGGTTTGTGGCCAGCGGTATACATTGCGGTCTACAATTTGATGTGGCTAGGTGATTTAAAGTAACCCTAGTGAGGAGCTATACGAGTTATTAAGTTAGTGAAGGGGGTTACAAAACTCCCTGATTTTCAATGGCATTGAATTTGCTTCAAAGGACGAATGATCATCTGGGATTCAAACTAAGATCTAATTTACATTACTACCATCCCTTGCATTATTCATAAACTATTGGGATATCTCAAAGTATTTCATTGAGCCTCCTACATTGTAAGATTTGTTTCAATTTACCTAAATCACCACATCCACCTAAATGAACTGTTCACTTGAAATTATTATTATTATGATTATTCATTTTCCTTAAATTGTACATGTACAATCTAGGAGCGGTAGATACAGAACGGGCAAGCCCCACATACACGGAAGTGCCTCCATCCACACATGAATGTATACATAAAGTCTAATGAATATTTACATATGTGTAGACAATTTCAAATTTACATATTTACACTCCAATCACTGTACTCTTAGAATAATAATTATCTTGATTTATGCAATAATTATCTTGATTTATGCTATACATATTAGAGTAAGAAGACCCAGTCATTTATACCGTCACTCACACCCCTATATACAAACTCATTGACAACCACTCTCACACCGGCACGCATACAAATTCGCCCACATTCAACTCTACTTGCACACATCTTTCTTGCAATTATAATTTATACAATTTATATAAATCGCTCAATATGGGTTTCTATTTACATATACATTTTCTTTACAGCGTGGAGAAAGTGAGGAAGAGGAAGCAGTTTTACTTCAGATGGTAGCAGATTCCAAAGACGAGCACACCGTGTGTAAAATCCATTTAAATACAGTATGAGCTTGTTCTGGCGAGGGGTGGAAGAAGAGTAACTCCTTCGCCGGTAAAGCTGCTGGTGGTGGGAAGGGGAGAGGTGTGTGTTGTCTGTCAGGGTTTTCTTAATGATGGCTACGTCTAGTTGTTTACATTACTCAATTAAAGCAGTTCTAACCCTATAATGCGTGATATACTTGTCAACGTAATATGAGAAGTCCAAGACGTAAATTTGCCTCCAATTATCCACGTATACACATTTTCAAAGAATCTCGGAACTACTGTACAGTACATAAGTGTGTACTGGACAAATGTACATGAAAGAGGGAAGAGTAAGGCTGGAAACATTTTATTACGAAAGTGGGGGACGAGACACAACTTTTTTTCCGTGTAAGAGTCCTCTCAATGTTCGGGTCAGAAAGTGAACAGTACACTATATTCACCAAGCATGCGTGAGTCACTGAACGAGTTAACACGGAAATAAATACAAGCCAGAACGTGCTCAAGTGAAAACATACTGTAGGCACCGACTCATACAACTTACCTCTAATCTCTTACGATAGTGCACAAGGAAATAAAAACGTATGTAAGGTCTGAGACATATACATCCTAACGGTAGTCAAGGTTTCAGATACAAATATTTTATAACTGATTTATTAGAGGAAAACAGACCAGTTTTTCCACCATTCCATGCAGTTATCAACAAATCCATTCAAATCCTGTTCTAAAACGTCACGCTACTAGTTTGCGAACTGCTGTCTCAGCACGATATAAGATTATGTCTACAGGGATAAATCTGCTTCATTCGCCCGTAGTAGGGTATTTGTTTCTTCAGAAAGTTGTATTCGTTTAATTTTGTGCAGTGCCAGGACTTAACACCATCCGTCGACTGCTACCATCCTTACGAAATACATGAAATTCCCACTGGTGTACTATCTTTTTAACATGCGCCTTACAGTTGGACGTGAAATTTCAATTCTACAGATGGTGATAGTTGATTTTTCGGGTAAAAACGACGAGATTGTCAGTCTCAGTTAACATAAATTCAAACAGGATGAATTTTGACTCCTCAAAGAACGAGAGTATTGATTAAACTGTCAAAACTGAACGAGATGGACGTGCTGTTAGAGCCGCGCAGCTGTAAGCTTGCATTCGGGAGATAGTGGGTTCGAAACCCACTGTCGGTAGCCCTGAAGATGATTTTCCGTGGTTTCCCATTAAGGCCGCCGCCGCTTCCTTCCCACTCCTAGCTCTTTCCTATTCCATCGTTGCCACAAGACCTATCCGGGTGCGACGTAAAGTAAATTGTTAACAAAATCCAGAAAGGAGAAAGATTATCAAGGATTCACAGTCCTAACGCCATCGGGGGTGGAAAGATGTTATGAGTTGACTTTGGACAAGAAAGGTTAAAGAGAGGTTCCTGACACAGAAAAGCGGAAACCAGGGGCGTAGCCAACGGGGGGTTACTTGAAGTCAGACCCCTAAGGAATTTTTACAAAAGAAATTAAGCATAAACTAACAAACAAGTGAAAGTCGATTCAATGGGTTGGCCCCTTTGGAACATTTACAGAGACATAATTGTAAAACCAGGAGATCTCTTGAAGCTATTTTCTAAGAAGCTCCGAAAGTTGGAATTTGAATTGTAATCTGAACATACCATTCGCTGTAAAACTGTTGACCTTGATCATATTGTTCTTGTTCTGTGTTTTAACGTAAGATTTTATAGTTTACCGGTACTTCGATGTGAATATCAACATAATTCGCTTGTATCAGTGTCCTTATAATGATACTCGTGCATGCTCGCACCACACACGCACAAGCACATTCAATATATTCTATCATCTTCCCCTCACTAATCACTCGATCCTGGCTATGCTACTGGTGGAAACAGAAACTAAGCTTTGATTCTAAGGTTACCACGCATATGTAACAAGTTGTACTCCCCTGATGGGTCAAATAATACAAACACTCTTCTAGAGATTCATAGCTCGTGGTGGTGATTATTGTTTTAAGAGGAAGTACAAGTAGGCAACCATCCTCTACATAATACTAATGAGAGAGAAACAATTGAAGGGGTCGGATACTTCTAAAAATGAAGGTATCGGCCAAGGAAATGAAAGGGCCACGAAGGGCGTGAAAATGAAAGTCCCTAGGCTTCGAGTGCTCTAATATCGTCGGGGTCGGAAAAGAACAAGAGTTGACCAAGGGAGATCGAATAGGATATATGAAAGTGAGGAGGTAGTGGTGATTATTGTTTTAAGAGGAAGTACAACTGGGCAACCATCCTCAATATAACACTAATCAGAGAGAAAAAATGGAAGGGATCCGACACTTCGAAAAATGAAGGTATCGACCAAAGAAAGACAAGGACCACGAAGGGCGTGAAAATTACTCCCTAGGCCTCGAGTGCTCTAATAACGTCGGGGTCGGAAAAGAACAAGAGTTGACCAAGGGAGGTCGGATAGGATAGATGAAAGTGAGGAGCCTGGCACAAGTAAGCGGAAGCAATGACAGGACTCAACTCAGGACCTCGTGGTCGCCAACCCAAGCTTCCTAGTTGAGAGCCCCTGGGGTACCTTTTAGTCGCCTCTTACGACAAGCAGAGGATATCGTGGGTGTTATTCTACCGCACCACCCACAGGGGCACTAGTGATTCATACCGATGTTCAACTACATAATATAAGTTATATTCTTAACATTCTTTCGTTATAGTACTTTGAGTAGTATCCACTACACAGCTACACAATTTGTTCTTTTAAATTTAAGGGCAGTTTAATACAACGCACTCTAAGTGCCATTTCATACAGTAACCCCTGCTACACTCAGCTCTTGTTCCAAAATTCCATATCTCGTGCTTTCTTTCTCCATTGAACACACTTAAATCAGAGATATTTGGAAGTTGGCGAAAAATGTAATAATCGCAAATATCTTCGTACCAGTAATGCAAAAATGTACAAAACATAAAATTATCAAATATTCTTTACGTAACTTTTATTTCCTGTTTTAGTCTCCTTAATGTTGCTATGCTGTTGAATATTAATGAAATAATCTATAGAGGAAGTTTGTGAAAACTGTAATAATCGCAAATATCTTCGTTGTTATTATTCGTAATGCAAATATGTGCAAAACATAAAAATATCAAATATTTTTTACTCAAGTTTTATTTCCTGCTTTAGTCTCCTTAATGTTGCTATGCTGTTGAACGCTAATGAAATAATCTATAGACTGGCGCACTCTCCAGTTATCGCTAAACCTAAGTAGCAAGTCAAGAAATTTTACTCTAGTCATTTTTTCGCAATGTTCACACAAACATCCAATGGACTTACGACTTTTGTGCACCTTATCCGAGATAAACACGAAGTCTGAGAAAAACATGTGAAATGTACAGACAAAATTATAATTTTTATATGTAGGTAACTGTAACGTAGATAGTTAAGCTGCGTTTACACTAGCGAAACTCCCTCGCGAAAGTCGCTAGGGCTAAACTTATTCGCTTCGAGAGAAATTTCGCACTACCCAAAACAGAGCGCAATTCAGAGCGAAAAATAGCGCGAGTGCGGCGAGCCGCCTTCGACAAGCCTGGGAGCTTCAGTTCTGGTTTTGTAGCCAACATGGAAACTTATTTTGACCCTCTAGCCGCTGCAGATGTGCATTACCTTTATGAGTTAATTTGTTTATAATCGTCTTTTTTCATTGTTGTTTCATTGTTAGACACCTGCATGGGGCCGTACTACAATATTTCATCACCATATAGTAGATTAGTGTCATAAAAGTGTCATGAAGTTAAAATACATTGAAGAAAATGAAAATTGCTACACCCAGAAGGAGTGGTGCTACATTGCTGCAACTGAACATGCAGGACGAGTGTTCGGTTGTGATTCGATGAGTACACTTTTAGATCCCTCTGACCGCAAGTTTGGACAACAACCAATACAGGATGTGCCCACCACGAGCTGCAATACATTGATGAATTCGTCGAGGCATGGAGTCAATAAGGCCCTGGATCACTTCCTGAGGAATTGCTGCCCATGCTTGCTGCACTGCACGGGTCAGTTGTTCCAGAGTTGTGGGTGGCTAAGGACGGTTGGCCAGTTGTCGACCCATCATGTCCCACACATGCTCAATAGGACTGAGGTCCGGAGATCTGGCGGGCCATTCTAAGGTTGTGATGTCGTGGAGAGCTTCTCTGGAGATGCCTGCAGTGTGAACCCGGGCATTGTCCTGCTGAAACATCCCATTAGCAATGTTCGCCATCATAGGGACAACCACAACAAGCACTAATTGTGATTTCACATTAAAGCCAATAGTTCCCCAGACCATAATGCTTGGTGTTGGCCCTGTGTGCCTCTCGATAATAAGATCTGGGCGGCCCCTCTCCCCGGTACGTCGGTGCACACGATTCCGGCGATCACTACGGGCAAGACAAAAGCGCGATTCATCAGTAAAGACGACCCTATGCCATTCGTCGACCCACGTCGATCTTTCTCGACACCAGGCCAGCCTTACACGTCGCTGTTGTGGGGTCAATGGAACACCTTCTGCAGGGACACGGGCTCGTAAGCCAGCTGCACGCAGGCGATTACCAACTGTTTGTTGTGTAACGTAGGGTGCCACAGCTGCTCGAATTTGCGCTGCTGTTGCATGGGGTTCCATCCGGGCCATCCGAATGATGCGGCGATCCTCTCTCACAGTTGTCCGTCGCGCTGGGCCTGTGCCAGGTCTACGAGTGTAGGTACCTTCATTTGACCACTGCTGCCATACGTTGTACCGCAGATGCCTGTCGGCCAACACGTGCAGCGACAGTCCTTACCAATAATCCAGCCTCACACAGCCCAATTATCCGAGCCCTCTCAAACGGCGACAGTTGTTGATAGCGTGCTCTTCTCTGTCATCGAGGCATGTTTGACGGGGAACACTTCACTGCACAGACTGCAAGTCAACTACGCTACACCAGAGTCCGTATACTGGAGTTGATTCCTCCGCGACCAATCACGTGGGGAGACCTATAGCAACAATCCAATTAGTCTGAAACTTTGATCGTTTACATACCTACATTGCATGGTATCATATCTTGAAAATCAACATAAACGACCAATGCCTTCATGGTGTTGCAATTTCCATTTTCTTAAGTGTAAATTTCAGTTTTTGTTTTGTAAGGGTTCTTATCCCACTGTCGGCAGCCCTGAAGATGGTTTTCCGTGGTTTACACCAGGCAAATGCTAGGGCTGTACCTTAATTAAGGCCACGGCCGCTTCCTTCCAACTCCTAGGCCTTTCCTATCCCATCGTCGCCATAAGACCTATCTGTGTCGGTGCGACGTAAAACCACTAGCAAAATTTTTTTGTAATAAATTGAAGTGTTGCGTTTCTCGTGCCGATCAGTGTATGATCTTCACAATGACCCAAGAATGCTTCAAAATAGGTACCGGTAAGTTCAAAAAAGTAATGAAAGGACACAATTTTGCAGTATAAACCAATAGTAATTGCTTACCTGATCCAGTGACTCTGCTCCTATTTTCTTTCGATATGATCCCAGCAGCGCTTTAATCTTCCCTTTCACTGTAGAAATAGGAAAGTTTAGTTGAGAACTAATTTCCTTCCACGCATCTTCCCTTTTATTGGGATTGAAATAGTTTTATTTTTTTCGGATTCCACTTAAAATCTCGATTTTTGTAGAGCTCGATGAGCTGCAAGCACTGTTCTTGATTCATCCCTCGCGCTACTATGGGGACCACGTTAACACTGAGCGAAACCGTTTGATGTGCGGACAAAAACCGACTGAGCTCCGGCTCGCAGCGAGGGCCCTCACTCCGCAATTACTCAGGTGTAGACGCAGCTTTAGACAGATGTTTTAACATTGCGCTGCTCGTTCTGTGAACTCTACGCGAGTGCTCGCGCGGATGACACATGTCACTGCCTTCGTAATGTCCAGGCCGTACTGTACAGGGGGGTGAAACTCTAATAGGGCTTTTGGTTCCAATCTGTAGCTAGCTTCACGTAGTTTCAGTCTCTTTTTCTAGATGGCGCTGGAGGTCATTCATAACGTGTAAATAGTTATATACACGTTCTGTAGATGGCACGCAAGTAAGCATGAAATGAGCGTTGTTAATAATTAAAGGCAGTTTGTCTCGAAGTGAAGTATTTAAAGTATTTCAAGTCTAACCTCAATCAGTGGGCACTTCTCACAAATTAATTAGCCATAAAACATCAAGCATTGTGGAGATAATATTGCTGAATTGCATCGAATTCGACTTTACCCAATCGATTAACCTTGTTCGAACTTATATCGATTTTAATCGATAGTTCCCATGATGCTACAGTATTTATGTTGTTTGAATTCCAAGTGCTCATGTGCTTGTGATGTAAATCTTAGTTCATTGTGCTTGTTTATTTGAAATATATCTTCGCCAGTCCTCCTGAAATCCTGTATTTCCTGTTTGAGTACACATCAGGGGCTGAAAGCTGAATGGTTCTATTAATGTAGTTCTATATATTTCCTGTCTCAGTGCATTTAATTCTGTTATTTTTATTTTCATGTGGTACTTGGATAATGATGTGATACCCCATTGTCTTGCATATGGTGTGCTCTGTTGTCTTGCTTTCGAAGGGATTTCTTATTTGTTATAATATCAGCTTTGTGTTAATGTGTCAATCATTCATTTGAAGTTAAAGCTGCTTTGAGGTGTGTGGTTATGTTCTCAGTAACATAGTATGCCATACGAACTAGGGGTATCAGATCATTATTTACAACGTAGTAAGTACTTGGAAATAAAAATATATGAATTACAATGTATTGGGCATGGAAGTAGTAGAACTGCATTATTATCGCCGTTTGGCAGGGGGTGAGGGGCGAGGGGCAGGGAAAGAAGGGGGGGGGGGAGGAGCCGTAAGCATACCCGGATGTGCGTTACTGCGCCGGATGTTAATTCTGCGCGCTATCTGTTGATAGTAATACTAAGGTATTGCACCAGAATGCACACTGCGGCGCTATCTCGGAAAAGAGACTAAAACTACTAGCGCCAAGTGGCTTGGAACCGAAATTTATCATTGAGTTTCATCTCTATTCTATTCTATCCTCTTTGGTACTGTACCTCTGATGACGTCACGCTTTGGGGGGGACTTGAAGGCGATACGCATGCGTTCCGCTTGAATAACACATTCGTTTAAATTACTTAAAGAACTGTCAACACCTTATAAAACCAAAACCTATCCTCAAATATTTGTTAATTCTGACATACAATGCATATCCTTCTCTGTAAGGTTCTAATTCTGGCGTATATACGTTCGTTTGAGTGAGTACAGCCTGAGACATATTCTTGCGATTTTATCCATTTCCCGATCAACTGGAGCATTCACATCATACACACTGACAGAAAACATGCAGCCAATTACCATTACTATTTATTACAAAGATAGATTGTTTCCACTCCATGAACACTGCAGCTTTCCTGGACCTCTTACAGGAAGTTACACCAGTGTGGAGTAGGTCTGCTCTCTTTGAAGCACTTTGTTGAATACACAAGTCGGTGTGAATTTTGGAAAAGTTGTTTAAAAATATTTTTACCCAAATATATATACACTGTCCGGCCAGGTCTTCCAATTTCTTCCCGCAGTCACAAATGACTAGGGAATCTGCCAACTGCATTGACTCCAAAGCCAAGGATTTTGTGACACACTTAGGATTGTCTGAATTTAGAAATACCATCTTATGTGTATCTGACACTAACACACAAAATACTTTGTACACCTCAATTCCAAGTTTTATTAACATGTCTGATGGATACTTTAGGCCCCTCGATTTAGGAAATTCAGATATCTTACTTCTGGAGGTAATTCATAAATAAGATCTGAATCTGTCAGAAGATAAGATTTGCATACATCACACTGCTGTCTGATACTCATACTACCGGGCGAGTTGGCCGTGCGTGTAGAGGCGCGCGGCTGTGAGCTTGCATCCGGGAGATAGTAGGTTCGAATCCCACTATCGGCAGCCCTGAAAATGGTTTTCCGTGGTTTCCCATTTTCACACCAGGCAAATGCTGGGGCTGTACCTTAATTAAGGCCACGGCCGCTTCCTTCCAACTCCTAGGCCTTTCCTATCCCATCGTCGCCATAAGACCTATCTGTGTCGGTGCGACGTAAAGCCCCTAGCAAAAAAAAAAAGATACTCATACTTTTTTTTTTCTTTTTTGCTATTGGCTTTTCGTCGCACCGACACAGATAGGTCTTACGGCGACGATGGGACAGGAAAGGTCTAGGAATGGGAAGGAAGAGGCCGTAGCCTTAATTAAGATAGAGCCCCAGCATTTGCCGGGCGTGAAAATGGGAAACCACGGAAAACCATCGTTAGAGCTGCCGACAGTGGGGTTCGAACCCACTGTCTCCCGAATACTGGACACTGGCCGCACTTAAGCGACTGCAGCTATCGAGCTCGGTGATACTCATAAATAAGACTTGCATTTTCAAATGCACCGAATTCAAATAAGCCGTAGGTCTGATTACATAAAAATTATAGGGCCTACCTAATGTTACCCATGTTTATGACATAATAAAAAAATGTAACTCACCATCTGGACGAAACACTCTTATTTCTCTCAGGATGTGATTTTCAGGGAAGTGCTTGATACACACAACTGTGTTGTGATTAACTATTAAATTCTCCCTGTGAATAGCCTTCTTTCATAACTTAACTCGTTCTTCATCAGAAGGAAACACAAATACCGGAGTGTACTCTCCTTGTTTACAATTGTCTTTGCAGCCAGGCACACAGCAGTTCTTAGGCATGGTGATTTCCCTCACTGATCATCTTAATTCAAGTATATACAATTCGTGGTTAATACGTAATAAAACACACAATGCACTAACTCAATTAATTTTACACTATAATATAACTTTACACATATAAACTACAAAATTAAAACACTGAAGAACGATCTTCTTACCCTATAGCTTCACATAAATACACGCTCACATTAAGTTTTCTTCACTAATTAACGACTTTCCACTTAATAATGCAGTCGATGACGACTCATTCTCACATATATCTGAGTGAACATGCGGCCATCGTTAACATTTTCAATAAAACTGCGAAAATCTATGTTTAACTCTACTAACTCATGTGCTAAACTTCCCCCCTAACGATCAGCTGATTACTTTCCCGCGCTCGTTACAGTACGGCCTGGACATCACGAAAGCAGTGCACATGTCATCCATTTTAATTCTCTTGTTCTACCTTTGCTATTAATATTTGTGTTTTATAGGCCATTTTATCTATTAAATAACGACTTTATTTTGAAACTTAGTATCACATGCTATAAACAACCTGTTTATGAATATGACAGAACTTCCAAGAAATTTCTAACTGTTTGCATCTCTCCGTGTACTCAACCACTTTCGTTGTCTGTTGCCTCCACTCGTGTTGCCAGGCTCCATGGCTACATGGTTAGTGTGCTGGCCTTTGGTCAAAGGGTCCCGGGTTCGATTCCCGGCAGAGTAGGGAATTTTAACCACAGTTGGTTAATTCCGCTGGCACGGGGGCTGGGTGTATGTATCCTCTTCATCATCATTTCACCCTCATCACGACGCGCAGGTCACCTATGGGCCTCAAATAAAAAAAAGACCTGCATCTGGCGAGCCGAACTTATCCTCGGACACTCCCGGCACTAAAAGCCATGGGCCATTTTATTTCCACTCCTGTTTCACATGAACAACAGAGGCAGATTGCATCTGCGTGATCAGGGCAAATCCATCTGGAATGTGTACTGCAGGATTCCCGGGTGGTCTTGTTGCGACTTCTTACGCACATGTAAGCAGCGTTCTCGCCCTCCAACTTATGGACGATTAGCACTGAGGTGCTCACGCTGGTGTGAAAATGGGAAACCACGGAAAACCATATTCAGGGCTGCCGACAGTGGGATTCGAACCCACTATCTCCCGGATGCAAGCTCACAACCGCGTGCCCCTAACCGCACGGCTAACTCGCCTGGTAAATCGTAGCTTGTTCGCTTAAATGCTGTACCTTTATAAATTGTAAAACAAAAATTATAATGTTTTAGTTTTATTTGAATGTATAAGAAAATAAAACTGACTGTTTACGTCGATGGTAGTATAAATCAAACGGGAATAGTTTGAAAAGGTCGGTTTTCTTCGGATTATAGCGTTTTTCTTAAATACTGTGCCCCGATCAGCATTTCGCTGAGTTGTGGAGGAGAGCTTCGTAAATGACAATCGAACCTCACCGTTCCCTTCCTGCAAAGTGCGTCCGCACTCTCGCTTCACTGTGACGTATGCTTGCTACGTAAACTGCCCGCATTTACGTCACGCCAGCCCGACCGCACTGGGCTAGCCTTGACGGGCGTCCAGCTGAGCACCTCTGGATTAGCAGGTCTTTCATAATTTTCAATTCTCACGAATAACTTGTACCTAGTTCCTTGGAAATTATTTCTTGTTGTATCCTTCTGAAGATATGGGGTTTGATGAGATCCATTGGCATGTCGTACAGGAACTTTCATCTCAAAATATTTGGAAAATCATGTTCTTTTTATAAACTGCCTAAAAGGGCAGTTTTCACGAAATGCAGTCCTCTCTGATGCAGTCATTTGCTCATTAATACGCAGGAACTCTCCGGGCTTAAAACACTTTTGGCAGTTCCTCATAACCATGTGAAATATTTCTGTGATCGGTGCAAGCTTGTCTGCTGTTTACGCCATGCATCTCGCAACCTCTTCGTTGGAAGAGTTAGACGGGAAGGTCATGTTTCATATAGAAGATGGATCGAGTGCTTAACTCCCACCGTTTATAAATAATGTCCCATGTTACGGCATGCTATAATCACTCTGGAAATCTTCGTGAAAAAAGGTGAGTTAAACAACAAAATTGTAACGCGAGTACTCGAATGGATGAGTATTGTTATCCACTTGCTTTTAGGTGTCATAATAATGGATGCATCTGGAGAAATTAACCTTAAACTTTAGTGATATCTTTAAACAATTATTTCTTGAGGATTATATAAAATACTCAAACGAATGTTTTTAAACGTATACAATACTAAGAAAATTGTACCTCTGGATGACAATAGTCATCCTTACGAGCACCGGAGGTATTCTGCCATATGACTATATTTATTTATGTATTTATTTATTTAGTTATTTATTTATTTATTTATTTTATGCCTTTGTATGTGGCGAAGTTAGGGCTCACGGCCCTCTCTTACACTTAACCACAAAGCTTTCAAACGTTAGAAGAAACAAAATTACCTCCACAGTCTGCATGTTAAATGAATGCAGTACACCATCACTAAGCTCATCGTCATATGATAAGCATACAATATCCATTTCAGATGAAGCATCATGTAAGCTGTGAAAAATCTACGAGAGGTTCTGCACAATCCTATCTGTATCACAGACTAGTCATTATTTAGTGCCAGAATTGTGAACTTAGTAAACAGAAAAGACTGGGAAATTAACACAAGATGTAAAATGTAAATTCGCTTCCTCGTTCTGAGGTGGTGTAACTCTTTTCAGGAACACCCCCATTGGATGTAACTTGCATGTACCATTTTAACCACTTAAATCTCTGACAGTGCCGGGAATCGGACTCAGCCTCCGAGGACGGCAGCTTAAACGCTAACCGTTACGCTACAAAGGCGGGCTTAACGTAAGATGAGTATCGTGTATGTATTAATTGTTAGTTATAGCATTATTAAGAGTAGATCTTTAATTTGTCAACATGAGACAGGTGTCGATGCGGTGATTGCACAGGTTTTGGTACTAGGGTTGACATTGTGAAATAAATGTGTAATATTTCTTCCTTTGGTGATGTTTTGATGTCGCTGTAAGTCATTTATCAATAGGATTAACAAGCAGACTCCCTTAATTACTTTTGGCATTATTGATCCCAAACTTATATTACGTTATTGATGGCAACCAATTCAGACTTTGCTAAGAGCAGAACTTGGTCCATTCTTGAATCATCTGGAGCGCCAGTAGTGACTCATGGGTCTGTAATGTGTAACTTCCTACGACTTCCTTTTACCACCCTCCTAGAGCCGCTCCCGGATGCCAGCCCCTCTCCAAAGCCCTGACATGTTTCAACTCGAGTAAATAACAGGAATGCGTCCAAAAGAAAGAGACTAAATCGTATCTTCTGTAAAGTGTACCTTTGAACCGTCGATAACTTTTGTTTCTCATGACTGGTCTTTCCTAGAGTTAGATTATCACATATAGTCCACATCAATAGTCAATGAAAGGAAATCAGAGAATGGAATGCAAATATTTGCATATAGTTTCCTAATTTATTTACACAATTCTAAATCAGAATATTCTAATCCATTTACACGAAGTTTTGGCTGTTGTCGAGTAAGTTACAGAGGCCCAAACTAGAACCTCGAAATAGACGAGCAAGTGGCCCTGGTCAGTATAGCGGCGATTAGGGGGTGCGAGGGGGTGGGGGCAGTCGCCCCCTCACTTTGTGGAGGAAAAAATACATTTTTATTCCAGTTTAGCCGGCTAAAACTAGGAGTTATAATTAAACAATTGCAAACCCTGTTGTCTTTTCAGCTAATGATTTCCTTTTATTTCTTTAATTATTAATAAAAATACTTAGCCAAAATAAGCGCAAAATGTTAATCGCGGCTAACCAAATTGCACAGCGCCACAGCAAGTAGTGGAGACCCGCGGAGCAATGTGTAACATTTTCTGCGACGAAGGGTAACAGGGGTATTTTTTTGCCAAGTCACCCTCTTGCCGCGTGCATTCGTCAGTTTGGCAGTATCACTCAGTAAATGTGTCTGTTCAGTTCTCTCCAGGGTGTGTAGTGTAGTGTGTTAGTGTGTAGTCAAAAACTAAATGACATTTAAATTATAGCATCACGCCGTATAATAATAAATTATATCAACACGCCGTTTAATTGTAAAACATGCGTAATTATTGTTCCTTTGGTGAAAGTTTTATTGTATAGTATTACCGCACGTAAGTTGGTAGACTGGCAAATTTTACGTGTCTATCGAAATTTTCTCAGAGAGCATCAAAAACGTACCATGTTATGGCTGCCTTTTCAAGTTTGATGGCTAACTCACCTCCCTCCACCAGCCATCCCCCCCAGACCCGGGTACTTTTCGTTGTCTATACATTTCTGTGCCCCCCCCCCCCCCCCACTTCTTATTCCCAATCGCTATACTGGCCCTGGTGGCGTAACCTCTCTCTCCTTTTTTTTTTTTTTTTTTACAATTTGTTTTACGTCGCACCGACACAGATAGGTCTTATGGTGACGATGGGATAGGAGAGGCCTAGGAGTGGGAAGGAAGCGGCCGTGGACTTAATTAAGGTACAGCCCCAGCATTCGCCTGGTGTGAAAATGGGGAACCATGAAAAACCATCTTCAGGGCTGCCGACAGTGGGGTTTGAACCCACTATCTTCCTGATGCAAGCTCACAGCTGCGCGCTCCTAACCGCACGACCATCTCGCCCGGTGTCGTAATCTCAAGAAGACTTGCATTTCGCTTACTAAGACCAAACAAACACTGAGTAGGCTATAGCCTACTGCAGTCATTCAATAATCATTCATTTATCTTAAACTTGAAGATAGCAAAGCAAAGTAATCTCCGTACAGGCCATGAAGGCCCTTGGAGTGGTGGAAGGTGAAGGCTTCCACTATTCGTAACCTTGGCACTTGATGTGGTAGAGTGGTTAGCTCTACGCCCAGCCGCCTTTGCCCCCAGGAATTAACCTGGTACTCATTTTTGGTGTAGGCTGAGTGAACCTCAAGGCCATGTGCACCTCCGGAAGTGTAAATCTCGTTTCTTAAATTTTACGACTTCCTGGCGGGGATTCGAACCCACGTCCTTCCGGGCGAACCGACCACGCCTTTACCGCCTCGGCCAGGCAGCCCCTTAAACTTGAAGATACCGGGCGAGTTGGCCGTGCGCGTAGAGGCGCGCTGCAGTGAGCTTGCATCCGGGAGATAGTAGGTTCGAATCCCACTATCGGCAGCCCTGAAAATGGTTTTCCGTGGTTTCTCATTTTCACACCAGGCAAATGCTGGGGCTGTGCCTTAATTACGGCCACGGCCGCTTCCTTCCAACTCCTAGACCTTTCCTATCCCATCGTCGCCATAAGACCTATCTGTGTCGGTGCGACGTAAACACCCTAGAAAAAAAAAAAAAAAAACTTAAAGATATGAGGGCATTTATGAGAGTGTTCTGTCCGAAAGCCGGTTGGATCTCCAACAGCTCCACTATCAACTATAGTAGGCATCACTAATAAAGGCGTTCTAGAGCAGTGGTTTCAAAGTGTGGTACGCGGGGTTGTCTCAGGGGGTACGCAAATTTACCGTAGCTTCTGTTTCCAGTTAGCAGTTCAGAAAAAAGTAAAGCCTGCTCATTTTCAATAAAATCTTGTTTTGACTGCTTTTGTCTACCACTATACAGTCCCCTTTCCGAACTATTCACTCTAAAATACAGTATGTATCAGTTTGTACCTCCCATTGATTTGGTATGCAAAAATGCTTACTTATGCTCTTGTTTTAATTTTTTGTTTCGAAATCCACTCATTCACTTCAACTTCTTCAGCAGCATTGTATATAGTACAATCGTAATTTTTGTGTTAATAATACTCGTATGTATATCGTTGCTAAGCCATGAAAACCTTGTAATTCCACTTAAGAGAAAAGCACGTTTCTCCATCTGTCTTGTGAAAGCTTGCCGCATTGCCTGAGAAGGGAGCAGAAGACTCCAGTCTTGTGTAATAATAATAATAATAATAATAATAATAATAATAATAATAATAATAATAATAATATCCGGATGATTCTAGGTACTATCAGTCGACATTGAACACGAGGTTAATTAAACGACACACGTTCAAAAGCAGGAAAGAAAATTGTTTCCTTATTTAGGATCTACTACTCTTTACTATGCCAACGGCCGTAAGCCGTTTTGAAACACCGGTTCCCGTGAGATCTCCGAAGTTAAACAACATTGGGCGTGGTCAAGATCTGGATAGGTTGCCAAGCGCTGTTCGTGGGGGGGGGGGGGGGGTAAGGGAATGGTGGAGCGGAAAGGAACTGGCCACCCTACCGTACGTATATCAGGTTCAGGCACACCTCTGCGGAGGTTCGGACCTGCCTTCGGGCAGAATACACCCTTACCTTTACTCCTTAATATTAGGTTTGTGTACGTGTACAGGCATCGTCGATGTAGAGTTGTTCGACTAGTCCTTCCCAGAGCGCGAGTTCGAAGTGTAATATGCACGAATAAGTTAGATTTCAAACGTATTTGACCAAGGCGCAATTGTCTTCTACCCGCAAAACGGTTCTGCAGTGAGATTAGGATAAAAATATTAGCGATTTGAACTATTACAACCCCTAAAATGTATGCAACTCACCGACATACCTGTAGAGCGGCTAGATCATACTTGCGCCTTGTTCGGATACGTTTGCACTCTAAACTGTTCGTGTCTGCATATTATTTCCCTAGGACGCGTCTTACGTTGAAGCATCAAGCGTAGGTGGTGGACAGGTTATTAGAGGTTTAGATTTGGAGTATTATTTGATCATTAAAAACACTACACTTACAATACGTTTTAAAATGTAAACAAATGTAAACAATCCCTTAATATTTTTTATGCTCGACGATGCCGAAATAGAAATATTATTTGCCAGAAAACTGAATCTTAATGAAGCTCATTATAGTTAAAGTTTCGTTATGATACAGGTTCTCCACCAATCAGAGTTCAGATTTTCATTATGATACAACTGTTTGACCAGTTAGGTAAGGATAGCGCACGCGCGCCTTCTACTTCCAATATTCCACAACCACACGGCACATTCCCGCAAATTCACTTCACCAATTGTACAATAAACAATTTGTATTTGAAATAAAGCTAGGTTATGATAACCTTCTATCAAAGCTTTGAAAACATATGACATTTTCAAGGTCTCTGTTCCACTTACGGAAAATCAATCACCCAGCGCATGCGCTCTACGCTCTGTTCAGTAAACTCAACGGTCAAGCGACATCTCGACATCTCGCTCGTTTTTATAAACACACTCGTGTTTTAATTATTGCCATTATAGGCTTGTTGGATAATGTACTATTGTAGTATTAGGCTTCGATTACTTTTATACTGTAAAACTTTTCAGGAACGTCAACCATTAAAAGGAATATAAATGAACCTGGAACGTTTTTACGATAAATGTAAATTTCTCACGTTAAATATTTTCAAGCAAAGAAAATCAAATTTGAAATGCCACTTTTAGTGTGCATAAGACTTTCAAATTATATAATGAAATAATAAACAGTATTATTTAAACCATAGTGAAGAAAAATGTAACCATGTTTTCTATCCACCTCCAGATTTTTTGTGGGCGAATGTGTATGCGTGCGCGGGTGTGAGTGTGAGTGGTTGTGAATGAGTGTGTTTACAGGGGTCTGAGTGAGAGTATAAATGGCTGGGTGTTCTTACTCTAATATTTTCAGGATAAATCAAGATAATTATTATTCTAAGGGTACAGTGTTTGTAGTGTAAATATGTAAATTGAAAATTGTCTACATAAGTTTGTATGTAAATATTCAGTAGAGTTTATGTACACATGTGGAGATGGAGGCACTTCCGTGTATGTGGGGCTTGCCCTTTCTCCATCTACCACCCCTAAATTGTACATGTACAATTTAAGGAAAATAAATAATAATAATAATAATATTGTGCGTACGATTTGTTCTGGAGGTAAATGTGCCTTTCGTTTACCGACAGTTTGATTCCTGCTGACTTGCGAAAGCACTGGAGCCATACTGTTTATGGAATAACTTGTCCACTACTGAACGAGGAAGAGAATGCTCTGTTCCTAGTGGTCCCGCTCCCTAAAGTAGACAGATGACCCTGCGTTTGTTTACATCGACCTACCATCGTTAACGATGCTTGTATGAAACCTGTCAGGATATAACCTACTCTCGTGGTAAAAAATGTTTTGTTAGTGTCCACAATTTGGAAAGGGACTAGGGTTGGCGAATGTAGTATCGGAGCTACAAATACGGAACCATCCCTGTATTTTTTCTGTAATGAATGAAGTCAGATTTACACAAAACCACATAAAGAATGTTTACTTACTTATTAACATGTACTAGATTGGCATCTAGAATAGAAGCTCGAATCTTCGACAGTCTAACTCCCTAGTCTGCCACAACTTTGGTTCCAGCTGGTACATTAGTAGTCGATCCTGTCAGCGTAGGAGATGGAAGTTTCATTCTCCGCTGTGGACGTCGTTGGTTGGGCCACGTGGGAACATGCGACGAGGGGTAGTTATTGATTCAGGCTGAGGCGTAGTTTGTGCTCAGCTCCAAAATTCCGCATTATTGCGCCCGTTTACGTAACAACTAAGCAATACAACTGAATGGAGTTAAAACATTCAACGTTTATATTTCTGTATTACCTGGGGACTTATTTCCCGTGTAGGCTGAGTGAACGTCGTCGAGGCTACTTGTTTATCCGGAATGGGAGTAAGCAAGCAAGCTACTCAACTAGGTGGAAAGTTTCGAGCAGAGCTGTCAGTAGAGAGATGGCGTAGGCTGACTCTTTTTTTAGAGCTTGCTTTACGTCGCACCGACACAGATAGGTCTTATGGCGACGATGGGATAGGAAAGGCCCAAGAGTGGGAAGGAAACCGCCGCGGCCTTAAGGTACAGCCCCAGCATTTCCCTGGTATAAAAATGAGAAACCATGGAAAACCATCTTCGCGGCTGCCGACAGTAGGGTTCGAACCCACAATCTCCCGGATGCAAACTCACAGCTGCGCGCCCGTAACCGCACGGCCAACTCGCTCGGTGGGATGACATTAGTAGACGAATAAGTATGAGTGGTGCTTTTAAAAGTAGGGAAGGATAAAGTCGGAATTTAAGAGGGCGTATTGGGGCAAATATTCGTTTAGAGGAAGAGGAGTTAGGGATTGTAATAATTTACCATGGATGATGTTCGGTAAATGTCCAAATTCTCTGAATCATGGGAGACTGCCCTAAATGCAGATCAGTGGTGTTGATTGAAGGAATTCATGTTTCTAAATGTTTCGATTTCCTGTCAGGGAACGAACCCACGTGCTTAGCACCTCGACTAGACAGCCCGTCATGTTCAAATGAAAAGTCTTCACAAAACAAAAATGAAAAGGAAGAACACTTTGGCGAACGTATTCTTGTAAAATCAAAAAATGAATATAAGTTAAAATTGAAGTTTCATTTAGAAAGTTCTCGGACACCAAGTTAAGTTCACACATTTTCATTATAGACTGTTATGCCTTTCAGCTTTCAGTCTTCAAGCCTCGTGAATTAACTAAGCACTTCCGCAATCGTCTGTTTGGAACTAGCCCCATGCTCTCGTTTAGATTCACGACTCGTAGGCCTCAATTTAGATAATTAAAAGCAGAGTCCAACAGTCACTACTTCTCTCTTCATGACCGAGTCCATTATTCTCCTAAGTAACCTAGCTTCCTCCATTCGCATTACATGATTCCACCACTGAAGCGGGTTTAAGCACACAGCTTCATCCATTTACAGTAGTTCATTCCTAACTTAGCTTTGATCGCCTCATTCCAAGTTTATTGAGTACTTTCAAGATTACGATAGATTCATGTTCATGAATAGTATAGGTTGGTACTGCAACTATTTCTTTACAGTGTAAAGTGTAATTCATATTCATAAAATACACTTTTATAATTATAACTCGATTTTTGTAAAGTATTGAAATTGAATTCTTAATATGGGGTTGTGCTTAATATGGGGTGATAGAGGTTCCTAATATGGGATTGGATTTCTAAGCTAAGTACATAGTAAGTACACCTGCAGACAATTACACTGAATAACGCACTTATTCAACAGGATCGACGGGTGCATAGACTCAACGTCTAGGGTTCAAAACCCGACAAGGTTACATTTGCTTGCTGTTAGTGTTAGAGAATTCTTACTTTGTTCTTCACATTTTTTCATTCCACACATATTTTGCAGAGGAATCTGGTCGAATATCAGTTGCACAAGCAGTGTGTGCCCACTTCAAACAAACATTACCTACACCTTATCCCGGTTTCTCTTTGTCGGGCGTCCGAGGAAAGGATTGCACAATAGAGACACTCCGCATCTTCATCATCCTCACTTTCGTTTCCCCATTCGTCTTCCGATTCCAGAGACACGATTTCGTAGTCTTCTGTGGATAATGAAGATTCGGCCGCAAGCTTTTTTGTCCTTTTCTCTGTTGTTGTTGTTGTTGTTGTTGAATTTTGTTTTTTGCGAAGTCAGTGTTAAAGCTCGTTTGGCTTTCGGTAAGGTGGTGGTGGCATTCTTCGATCTCTGCAACATGAGCTGAGCTTTGTACGGTGAACTTGGTAATATCGCAAGATGTTACAACTCTGGATGAACTTCTGTCTCCCAATGTGCTCGTCTGCTCCTTCATCGTTGTTATTTAGATAAATAAATAAATAAATAAATAAATAAATAAATAAATAAATAAATAAATAAATAAATAAATAAATAAATAAATAAATAAATAAATAAATATCGACATTTTATCATTATTCAGTTATTTTGCACAATGAATAAGTGGAAATCATTCTAATAACATTCATATAGAAAACAATGCGAGTTTCCTCATACGGGGTACCCCATAATACGAAACTTGCCATGTTGGGTTACTCAAGCTTCCAGCTGTTAGGCCACGATCTAAAGCAGCAACTGATAGCTGCATGTTCTTAGAGTCATTAAAAAATTTGTTGCAAACAAAAATACCTTCCTATGGGTGTAGGCAAAGACGTCACTATCAACAAATTTTATCTCGAAGAGCGAAATTTTTCTTCAATTATTATTCACTATAGCGGTCTCTCAGGCAAGAATTCGTTAGCGTACTGGCAGAATGCGTTTCAGCATGCGCTTTTGTAGTTCGTTAAGTCTCAACGCGATTTCTGTACCTCTCAGCTGAGATATTGAATTACCCCACTATATGAACCATCCCATATAAATAATTTTTTTGCTAGTGGCTTTACGTCGCACCGACACAGATAGGTCTTATGGTGACGATGGGTCAGGAAGGAGCTAGGAGTAGGAGGGAAGCGGCCGGAAGGTACAGCCCCAGCATTTGCCTGGTGTGAAAATGGGAAACCACGGAAAACCATCTTCAGGGTTGCCGACAGTGGGGTTAGAACCCACTATCTCCCGAATACTGGACACTGGCCGCAATGAAGCTTCTGCAGCTATCGATCACGGTCCCATATAAAGATTCTCTCCTCTACCCTCCTACCATTTTCTCATCTGCTGCCCTAGTAATCATTCTTCTTCCTATTCTTAGTTCTAATTTTATGAATAAGATATCCTGAGTCGACCCAGTTTTCACTGTCGTAAAGCAAGAACGGTTTGTTGCTGATGTAAAGCTAGTTTCGTCCGAGAACTGACTTCTTCCTTGAAAATGAAAACCTACAACCTGTTTTCCAGTCAATGACCGTGTCAGGGATGGAATGAATGAAGCCCTCATCTTGCGGCGACGATAGGAATTGCGCCGGCTGCCGAAGCCTGTCGCACTCCTCTGGGGCAATGATGAATGACTAACAGATGAAAAGAAATGATAATGGAGAGTGTTGCTAGAATGAGTAGCCGGAAGAAAACCTGCCCCACCTCCGCTTTGTCCAGCACAAATCTCAGATGGAGTGACCGGGATTTGAACCACGGAACCCAGGGTGAGATGCCGACGCGCTGCCGTCTGAGCCACGGAGGCTCGCAGAAGTGACTTCTTCCTTACAGAATTCAACTGATCGCAGCTGTGAGCTCACTGTACTTTGGTTCAGTTTCACTTTATACTATCATCCTGGAAGAATATACACCCTAAATACTTGAACTGATCCACATGTTCTAATTTTGTATTCCCGACCTAACATTCAACCCTCTTAGATTCTTTCCTACTGACATCACTTTAGTCTTTAATCTCACTAACTTCTCTGATGAGGTAGACGTCAGGAAGGGCATCCGGTCGTAAAAACTCGCTATGAAGATTCATCTCACTTCATAGCCGACCCCGACCAGCAAAGGGAGAAGGGTTGGACATACATATGACACATATTTACTTCAAAAGCCTCTCCTATTTAACTGAGATCCACCGAGTATTGTATTTTCACTCATGCCCTATACAGTATTTCCATTCAAGCGCTACCTGAACCATTCAGATCGAATCTTCAGTCCGCTAGAATGCCCACTGTCGGCAGCCCTGAAGATGGTTTTCCGTGGTTTCCCATTTTCACACCAGGCAAATGCTGGGGCTGTACCTTAATTACGACCACGGCCGCTTCCCTCCCACTTTTAGCCCCTTGCTCCCCCATCCTCACCATAAGACCTATGTTTGTCGACATAAAGCCAGTTCTAACAAGAAAAAGAAAAATACAGTATATTAAATCCGGAGCTGTAAGTCCGAAAGTGAACGCATGATTTCACTACACTAGGGTTCATTAATGCGTAACCTCATTTTATAGATGCTGTCACATCAAAAAATAGGTCGCTATTAATGCAGCCATGCTCGTATGTACTGTCTTTGTGCTCAATCAGGCAGCTTTTACGATGTTTACAAACGTCGAGTAAGGAAGTCTCTCCCTGTATTCTGCACGTATTTATGGTTGGACAAAGAAAGCGTAAACCTGCTTCATGTTTTATGTGATTTTTCACGTGATAAGATTTTATGGCACTTTTTTTTGTTTGTTTGTGAAAACGCTCGAAGTAGGTCATGTATGCCTGCTGTAGAGGTGACAATAAAACACATCACATAAATAAAGACTGACTGAAAGGAGCTTCAGTATTCGGTTTATCTCAACGAATCATGTTATTCGTAAATGAAGATGACGATAATACTACTAATGGACTGCATCGCAATTGACCTGTCTAAAGCATCTGATAGGCTGGATCATGGGAGACTACTGGCAAAAATGAGTGCAATTGGACTTGACAAAAGAGTGACTGAATGGGTTGCTATATTTCTAGAAAATAGATCTCAGAGAATTAGAGTAGGCGAAGCTTTATCTGACCCTGTAATAATTAAGAGGGGAATTCCTCAAGGCAGTATTATTGGACCTTTATGTTTTCTTATATATATAAATGATATGAGTAAAGGAGTGGAATCAGAGATAAGGCTTTGTGCGGATGATGTTGTTCTCTGTCTGTCTGTTAGGTCATCAGCCCAGAGGCTGGTTGGATCCTCAAATTGCACCACCAAAGGTTATGCGGTTATAAGGAAACCGCAAAAACCAATGGCAGCACCAAATGAGGCGTACTAGGCAAGACGAGGAGTGAGGTAGTTTGCCATTGCTTTCCTCACTGGGTCAGAAAGTGCTGTTGCATCACGACTGACCCTATGAGCAACACCTTTCATAACACTCATGCACTAGTCGTGCTCTGAATGTCATTACTCAGCACCACCCATACCCCAGCAGCTTCCATATTGTCACAGCCATGGATGAGACTGGGACTTCGGTGGAAGCTACACTTTACTCTGGCCTGTGCCAAGAGATGGATACAAAAGTACTGTATCCATCAAGAAATGGCAGCAGGCCTAGTTGTTCTCTATAGAGTAATAAATAAGTTACAAGATTGTGTATGCCTTTGCTGGCAGGACGTAGTGTTTACAGTGCACTATGTCTTCTGGTATGGGCTAGAGCAATTTTGTTACTTTTCTTGATCTGTCTCCGTCTTATCCTTGGCTTTGACAATATGAAAGTGACTGAGGTATGAGCGATGCTAGTAATGCCATTCCTTGTGCAGCCAGTCCCTGCTATGAATGGTGTGAAAATGTTCTTCATAGGGTCGGCTAATGCATGCATTTCAGGGGGCTTGGCAAACTGATATGTAATAGCAACTTCTGGCTCAACGAGGAAAGCAACGGGAAACTACCCAACTCCTCATTTCCCTAGTACGCCTCTTCAGTGATACCTAGGCCATATATGACAGCTGATGGCAGAGCTGTTGTGGTTCCAACCAGCCTTAGGGCTGAAGACTGAACATGCATACATACATACAAAATTGTGAATAACTGCAAAATGACCTCGATAATGTAGTGAGATAGATAATAGGCAATGGTATGATGATAAACGGGCTTAAAAGTCAGGTTGTGAGTTTCACAAATAGGAAAAGTCCTCCGAGTTTTAATTACTGCGTTGATGGGGTGAATGTTCCTTTTGGGGATCATTGTAAGTATCTGGATGTTAATATAAGGAAAGATCTTCATTGTTGTTAGCGGAGAAATGGCGTGGAATGACATTAGTAGACGAATAAGTTTGAGTGGCGTCTTTAAAAGTAGGAAAGATCACAATATGAAGATAAAGTTGGAATACAAGAGTACAAATTGGGGCAAATATTCTTTTATGGGAAGGGGAGTTAGGGTTTGGAATAACTTTCCAAGGGAGATGTTCGATAAATTTCCAATGTCATTGAAATCATTTAAGAAAAGGCTAGGAAAACAACAGATACGACATCTGCCACCTGGGCGACTGCCCTAAATGCTGATCAGTATTGACTGATATTATAATAATATATATTTGCAATATGCTTTGCGTCGCACCGACATATTACATGCAAACTTTTTAGAGATAGATGGACACCCTAGTGCTGAATCGGTCGACCTCGGTTATCTTCGAGATTCGCATTGGCAACCTTTGAAACACAAACTATGAATCGCTTATGCATCGCTGTGCGACATCTGGCGTACCCTTTACGTACTAGTACTGTTGTTTACACAGCAAAGCCAAACTATAGAATTCATGCTAGGAACAAGATTCGCATCGAGAAATGTTATATAATGTGTGTGTGACACAGTTGTCGGCTTAAGATAATAAAGGTTTAGAAAATTCATATCGATCGATCATATTATCATATTATCATATTATCGATTCAATTCAGTTTTTTCCATTCAGTTGGCGGTATTACTGCAACCGGGAGAGCTCCCTCCTTTCTCCTCATCCCTGTACAAAAATCTATCACTAAAAAGTGGCTCAGGCGGAAGCTCGCCGGCCTCTCACCGCTGGGTTCCGTGGTTCAAATTCCGGTCACTCCATGTGAGATTTGCGCTGGACAAAGCGGAGGCCGGACAGGTTTTTCTCCGCGTACTCCGGTTTTCCCTGTCATATTTCATTCCAGCAACACTCTCCAGTATAATTTCATTTCATCTGTCATTCATTAATCATTGCCCCAGAGGAATGCGACAGGCTTCGGCAGCCGGCACAATTCCTATCCTCGCCGCAAGATGGCGGGGGGGGGGCTTCATTCATTCCATTCCTGATCCGGTCGAATGACTGGAAACAGGCTGTGGATTTTTATTCATGATCAAAGTGATTGTTTTACGGCGAATGTCATGTTCATATTACAATCTAAAATCCAACTTTCGAGGATTCTTACGAAAACGATTCAAGTGATCTGTTGGTTTTACAATTATGTCTCTGAAAATGTTCAAAACTTTCACTTGTTTTATTTTCAGTTTATGTTTATTTTCTTTTGTAAAAATTCCTTGGGGAGGGGGGTGTAACCCGCCAGTAACCCCGCCCCCCCCCCCTCCCGCACTCACGCACCTTGGCTACACCCATGGTGACATGGCTAATAGATAATGTGCTTTCCTTAGGTGGTGCTTCTAAAATCTTCGGTGAACGCTATCAGAAAACAAACAAAACTGAAAATATCCTTTATTGCCCTTTAAAATAATCGTCATCCGCTATAACACACGTTTAGCATCGTATCTTACAGCTTCCGAAAGCGGTGGTGGTGATTATTGTTTAAGGAAAAAGTACAGCTAGGCAAGCATCTTCTATATAACACTAATTAGAGAGAAAAATTGGAAGGCACACAGCTCCTCGAAAAATGAAGATATCGGTCAAAGAAAGACACGGGCTACGAAGGGCATGGAGCCTTCGAATGCTCTAATAGCGTCGGAGTCGGAAAAGAACAAGAGTTGACCAAGGGAGGTCGGATATACTAGATGAAATTGAGGATCCTGGCACAAATAAATGGTAACTATGCCAGGACTCCGCTGTGGACCCCGTGATCTCCAATCCATGCTCAAAAGTTAAGATCCCCAGAAGCCCCTTTTAGTCGCCTCTTACGACAGGTGGGTGTTAATCTACCATTCCCACCCACAGGGGGACAGCTTCTGAAAACTGTCAGCAAAGGCATCTTTAAGAACGGATCGCAGAACGGCTGTCACACGATCTTGGATGGCTGTCACGTCGGCGGTCAACAGTGTTTCGATCTTGGACTTTTGCAGGCGACTCCTTTTTGGTCACGGGGAAGTCGGTGAACGCCATCCCATCGATTGGCGCTTGGATTCCGGATCGAACTAGTAGCAGCACCAGACCTCGTCTCCCGTGACGTTAGTTAGCAGGAAAGATGGATTTTAGTCATACCAGGGGCGTAGCCATGTAGGGGTAGGGGGGTGTTACTGGGGGTTAGACCCCACTTATGACATTTTTACAAAAAGAAAGTAAACAGAAACTAACAAATAAACTAAATAAACATTCAGATATAATTGTA
This sequence comes from Anabrus simplex, assembly GCF_040414725.1. Lineage (NCBI taxonomy): Eukaryota > Metazoa > Arthropoda > Insecta > Orthoptera > Tettigoniidae > Anabrus > Anabrus simplex. The sequence goes on along the minus strand of NC_090267.1, from coordinate 410,876,100 downwards.
AAACCAGCAGATCTGTTGAATCTATTTTCTAAGAAGCCCCGAAAGTTGAATTTTAGATTGTAAACTGAACAAGTCATTCGTTCGAAAAATGTTGACCTTGATCGTATTGTTTTTGTTCTGCATTTTAATGTAAGATTGTGTAGTGTACTACAATATAACATATCTATATATATAAAATAAGAGTTTTGTCTGTACATTGCTCAGAATTTGAAAAGAATGGTATTTCTGTATCGATCATGTCCACAGTAACAAGAAAATGCAGTTTTTACTTTACCGTAATTTCTGTCTGTCTGTCTGTACACGCATCACGAGAAAACAGCTCAAGAGAATTTAATAAAAATCGGTATGTAGAGTTGGGGGGTGAGCCGCTACAATCTAGGCTATAAATTATTTTATTCACGCTGAGTGAAATGGTAGTTTAGGGGAAGGCCTAAAATTCAATTCTCAAATATTTATATTATTAGTGGTCATATCGATAAATACTACATAACTAAAATTATATAGAATTAAATTTCTGATCATTTACGTCTTATGCATTTTTACCGTACAGGCTATGATAACACAGATATTCATGAATTTGGATTTTTGTTACTAAGTCCGTATCAACGCCGAGCCCCGACAAAATGGGTAAACAGAATTTAATGAAAATCGGTATATAGAGTCGGGGAATAAGAAACTACAGTTTAAGATATAAACAATGTTATTCACTCTGGCTGAAATGGTAGTTTAGGAGAAGGCACCTAAAATTTAATTTTTAAATACCTGTGTTCTTGGTCCTATGGAAAAGTACTACATAACAAAAGTTCGAGAGAATATAATTTCCGATCATTTATGTTTTATTCAGTTTTACCGTACCAAGAGTGGTATTTCAGAACCGGAAGACAATTAATAATGTGAAGGCCTACAATATCGAAAGCGCGTAACATAGATCAACAAAAACATTACAGTACACTGACCGTTGTTTATTGTAATGTTCTTTGTCTCTTATGCTGACATTCAACTCCGATAGATGGGATTACTGCTGCGTACCGAGTATAACAGCCTAACTGAATATTGGCGGGAAATAGCTGAGGAGTTAGATAACTTTCTTCTTTAGCACGCCAATCCTCTGGTTCATACATTTTCTGATACTGCTGGTACGTAACACACTGGTTCATCATAGTATGCCAGCTATTCGATACCTACTCTGACGCACCGTTTTGAAAGAGCAGTGTGCGCACTTAAGTCAGAGGCTCAGTTAGTAGTAGTAGGAGCAGTAGTATGAACTGGTCTGGAATTACAATTTAGCCCTATTCCAAATTACAGTACCACAATTCACTAAATAACTCAAAATTCAACCCTGAAAAGAGCCGTTTCTTAAGAAAAGCTTCTTCCTCTTCACTTTCATTAAATCTGCATTAATTTTATTCCAAATTAGCAGCGAAGATGTGGTTTCTTCTCTGGCTTGGAGGAAAAATTGCCTCCACGTCAGACAGTTCTTTCCCCCGGCAGTGTAGTGAATTGAGATTTTTCGACTCATCGGGTACTCCCAGAAAACAGATAAGTAAACGGGCATAGTTTTTGCCCTGGGACTATCTACTATTTGAAACCCTCTCCCCCACCCCCACCGAAAAAAGGACGAAGATTGTTCACGGATCACGGATGTCTGCGTCTTGGTCATTCCAGCACTGTAGCTTTGGACTGTTAGTTCGGCAGCATAGTACTGTTCGTTAACAGTGAGAAAATGTGTGGTTTTTCATTTGATCGAGTATTTCATATGAAGGCATTGTTTTAAATCGCGCCATTCCTACTGACGTCATTGTAATGACCCATGTTCATTTCAGTTGGGAAAACCACTAAGAGAGTCTTTCTGAGAATCTATAAAGGCAGGAGGAGAGTGAGTGTCTGCCATTATAATGAAAACTCCCCAACCTGATTGTGACTGACGGTAGGCAAATTGGCCTACCATTACAATGAAAATTCCCTAACCCAGTCTTCATATGAGAAAAGATGTTGGTGACTTGCCCGTTGTACTTCTAGGGCAACTTTAAGAGCTATGCAACTTAATACAATCTTGCTCACAAGGTTTATACTACCTAACCTAGAATTCTGTATAAGATTTAGAATTCCGTAGCGAAGCACGGGTACATCAGCTAGTAATATATAATAATAAAATAATAATAACATACAATATAGCATATAATATATAAAACAAAAAAAACGTAATTCACTTGTATTAGTGTACTCATAATGCATGCGCACACCGTGGTTCTATTATTATTTTGTAACTATAAACACCCCCCCCCCCGCCATCGGTTAATCCTGGCTACGTTACTGAATCATACATGGTAATGAAATCCCTAGAAATATCCATACAATCAAAAACAGAGTCACCTGAAAAAGCCCAAGGTCAAAACGCTTTTGATGTGTTTTTTTTTTCAAGTTACTTTACGTCGCACTGACACAGATAGGTCTTACCGCGACGATCAGACAGGGAAGGGTTAAGAGTGGGAAAGAAACGGCCGTGGCCTTAATTTAGGTACAGCTCCAGCATTTACCTGGTGTGAAAATGGGAAACCACGGAAAACCATCTTCAGGGCTGCCGACAGTGGAGTTCGAGCCCACTATCTCCCGAATGCTGGATACTGGCCGCAGTTAAGCGACTGCAGCTGTCGAGCTCGGTAAAACGCTTTTGATCACCGACGTGGTAGCCATCCAAGACAGGGGCGTAACCTCTGCCAAAATAAAAATTCGGGCTCCATCAAAGAAGATATACAACCTATGAATAATTAATAGCATTTAATTACGGCAGGTAGAAGTAATGCAATATTGTCGAGTTAAATGAACAAAGGAATTATTCGTTACCGTACTGTAAGTTTTTCTTTTTTTGAAATATTTAATAGGTTTTATTTGACTGCCTCCGTGGTTTAACGGCGCTGCAGAACTGCCAACCATGCACCACTTAGATTTTAATACCTAACTTTAATTGGTTTCATTTTTCAGTAACTACCGAACTATAATCTGTAACCGATACCCAAGTCTCGCTTATAATAATGCATTCGATTGCAATACCTAAACATTTATGATCAAAATTAAATCAATTACTGTTCAAATAAAGTTTGAAAAATATCAAACCGTTCATTCAACCGATAGGCTTCGCACAAAGAGAGCTCCTTTGAAACTGAGTTGACTGTTTGTTACTATAATAGGAATCAATCGAGGGATGTTCCACCAATCAACACTTTATATAATATATAACATTTATTATTTTATAAATCAAACGACAACACGCAAATGAAAGTTATAGATTATGTTCGTTACTACACAAAGGTCTCGTAGGAGTTATTCACTGTTGTCGAATAAACGCCTGACAAAAGTTAAATGTTCTGCACAATTTGTGCAAAATACGGTCACAGGTGCACTTCACAGCAAGAAAGTATAATTTCCAAACTATATGTTATTTTGGTATAAATTTCTATTGCTTTAAGTATTCTTAAATAATTTGGTGTCGGTCTTTTCTGAGAAGCGTGTCGCGGTGTTGCGATAGAAGGCAGGAGCAAGCATGGTTTAGTCCAGCCCCGCGGTGTAAGGGGCCAACGCGTCCGCCTGTCACCCGGCGGACCCGGGTTTCATTCCCAGCCGGGTCAGGGGTTTTTAATTGTAAATGATTAATATCCCTGGTCTGGGGACTGGATGTTTGTCCTTAACGTTCCTTTCCTCACATTCAACACTTTACATTTCCACAATTTCGAAATACACGCAGGTTCATTCTTTCTAGGTCGACGCCCCGAACAAATAGCATTTCAAAAGAAAAAAGCGTTGTTTACAGCTGTGACGTGTTACACTCAACGCAATCAACTCCTGCTAGATGCAACAATGTGGCAATTCCTATAAGTGCATTTTGTAATATATATATATATATATTTCGACTGATCCTACAAAACCGTGCAGAGTGACATGATTTTTTTTGCGGGGAATCTGCGGGGCCCCCTTAAAGACCCGGGCCGTCCTGCATCGCAGGTCCTGCAGGCCGTAACGTTAAGCCCATGATCCAAGATCTTGCGAAAGTCGATCTGCTGTCTATTCTTAAAGAAGCCTTTGCTGGCGGTTTCCAGAAACTGTACACAAGTTCCCAAATGTATGTTGTAGCGGTTGCAATTATTTTGAAGGATTTTGATTATATTAGACATGTTTGCGAAATGAATAACTGGTTCGATAGAAGGTTGTTCGGGTTTAGGGAAGGTTATTCCACTGAAGCTCAACTTGTAGGATTCCAGCAAGATATAGCAGATACCTTGGATTCAGGAGGTCAAATGCACTGGATCGCGATTGACCTATCTAAGGCATTTGATAGGGTAAATCATGGGAGACTGGCAAAAATGAGTGCAACTGGACTTGACAAAAGAGTGACTGAATAGGTAGCTATATTTCTAGAAAAGCGATCTCAGAGAATTAGAGTGACAGGCGAAGCTTTATCCGACCGTGTAATAATTAAGAGGGGAATTTCTCAACGCAGTATTATTGGACTTTTATGTTTTCTTTTATATATATAGATGATATGAGTAAAGAAGTGGAATCAGAGATAAGGCTTTTTTGCAGATGATGTTATTCTGTACTAGTCACAGGATTGTGAGAAACCTCGATAATATTGTGAGATGGATAGTAGGCAACGGTATGATGATAAAACGGGGTTAAAAGTCAGGTTGTGAGTTTCACAAATAGGAAAAGTCCTCTCAGTTTTAATTGCTGCACTGATGGGGGGGGGGGAGTTCCTTTTGGCGATCATTGTAAGTACCTTGGTGCTAATATAAAGAAAGATCTTCAATGAGGTAATCACATAAATGGGATTGTAAATACAGGCTACAGGTCCTTGCACATGGTAATGAGGGTATTTAGGGGTTGAAGTAAGGATGTAAAGGAGAGAGCATATAAGTCTCCGGTAAGACCCCCAACTAGAGTATGGTTCCAGTGCATGCGAACCTCACCAGGATTACATGATGCAAGAACTGGAAAAAAAGGAGCTCGATTTGTTCTAGGTGATTTCCGACAAAAGAGTAGCGTTACAAAAATGTTGCAAAATTTGGGCTGGTAAGAGTTGCGAGAAAGGAGACGAGTTGCTCGACTAAGTGGTGTGTTTAGAGCTATCAGAGGAGAGATGGCGTGAAATGAAATTTGTAGACGAACAATTTTTAGTGGTGTCTTTAAATGCAGGAAAGATCACAATATGAAGATAAAAACTGGAATTCAAGAGGACAAATTGGGGCAAATATTCATTTATAGGAAGGGGAGTTAGGGATTGGAATAACTTACCAAGGGAGATGTTCAATAAATTTCCAATTTCTTTGCAGTCATTCAAGAAAAGGCTTGGAAAACAACAGATAGGGAATTTTCCACTTGGGCGACTGCCCTAAATGCAGATTAGTAACTTAGTGATTGATTGATTGATTGATTGATTGATTGATTGATTGATTGATTGATTGATTGATTGATTGAAACTTGTTTGTGTCTTCTGGTTTGTTTGTTTTATGATATAATTCACCGAACTTTTTAGGCACACCGCGTATGTGGTCATCCAGCGATATTTACTGGCGATTTCAGCAGCCATCAGCCCGTCACTCAAACTGGAAATACGTTGACGTGGATAAATGTGGGGCCAGGTTTCTAAGGTGGTCTTATTACTCTCGTCTTACGTCTTCTCGTATGAAATGACAACTACTGTTTACACTCACATACTTATCTAAAGAATGAGCAAGTTCGTTGACCATGTAACGTGCTAAATACTACCTAAAAATTAACGGCGTTGGAATACCGCACTTCCTTGTCATTAGCAACATAACTCCAGTGTTATAGTGAATGTCAACCGTTTATACAAGGTGCAAAGAAAACAAAGTCTTGGTGGAAAAATACAAGTATTTAAGAATACATGTGAACTAGAACATTGACTGTACTGAGGTAATAAAGTCTAGGATTTGGCCAAGCCGGAAATGTATTTAATAAAATGAGGACAGTGTTCTGTATCAGAGACCTTAGTTTACATCTAAAAAATAGACTTCTGAGATATTAACGTCTTCTCCACTTTGTTCAGTGGAGTTGAGTTCTGGACCATAAAGAAAGAGAAATGGACAGATTAGAGAATTTGAGTTATGGAAGTACAGAAGGATATTGCGATTGAGTTGGACAGATAAGATCACAAACGATGAGGTAATGAGGCGAATGGGAATGTATAATACACACAGTTTTTGTAAGTTGTACAATTAAAATAAATGTCTTTCTATAACAAACAAACCTCATGGCGCTACAGCCGTGATAGGCCTTCGCTTACCAAGCGACCGCTGCTCAGTCCGAATGCCTGCAGATTAGGAGATGACGCATTGTCAGTGCGCTGAATCCTCTCGGCCATTATTCTTGACTTTCTCGACCGGGATCGCCATCTCACCGTCAGAATAGCTCCTCACTTGCAATCACCTAATCTGAACGTGTGGCACCATGGCTAAATGGTTAGTGTACTGGCCTTTGGTCACAGGGGTCCCGGGTTCGATTCCGCAGCTACTTTCCGCCAATATTCAGTCGTGCTGTTTCACTCGAGACGCAGCAGTAATCCCATGTTTCGAAGACGAGTGGCAGTAGAAGAGACAAATTACATAACAACAATGCTCAATGAAATATTATTGTCGATTAGTTAATTTCTCTGGCACGGGGGTTGGGTGTATGTGTCGTCTTCATCATCATTTCATCCTCATCACGACGCGCAGGTCGCCTACGGGCATCAGATAAAAAGAAGACCTGCACCTGGCGAGCCGAACATGTCCTCGGACACTCGTGGCACTAAAAGCCATAGGCCTACGCCATTTCATTACCCAACCTGAGTGAACCTCGAATCAGCCTTCGGGTCCAGGTAAAAATCCCTTTCGGCCGATGACCTTACGTTAGGCCCCTTTAAACAACAAGCATCATCATCAAAAATCCCTGACCTGGCCGAGAATTGAACCCAAGGCCTCCAGGTGAGAGACAGACATGCTGCGGGGCCAGTAAATGCCTGTCTATGAAGAGTATGCAATAGCCTAACTACTGTTCTAAACATTTAGTGAAAATAAACGAATTTCACAGTGAAGAGTGTAGAGCATCATGAAAATTCCAAGAGTTAGACCACGTCTGCAACGATATAATCCGGCAGCGAATGGGTGTCATACCTACAGTATTTATGAAAAAACTCAGAACAATATTACGTGACGTAGGATACTTACCACATTATACGTATTACTGCGGTAGCTGCAGTACCCGCCGTTGACGGGAAAATCATATGGAATGAGCAAAGTTATCTAACTCCGCAGCTACTTTCCGCCAATATTCAGTCGTGCTGTTTCACTCGAGACGCAGCAGTAATCCCATGTTTCGGAGACGAGTGGCAGCAGAAGAGACAAATTTCATAACAACAATGCTCATTGTAATGTTATTGTCGATCAGTTTTATGAGCTTTCGATATTTTAGGCCTTCACATTTAGTTTCCTTCCGGCTCTGGGATATTAGAGCATCTAATGTAAAGGTACTCCTTTCTTCTTTCATGACTCTCTCTTGTTTATTCTTCAAGCGATCGTTCCTTCACTATTTTTTCTCGTTTTTTATAATCATCTTCACATATTCCCTTGTCGGTACGGACCGATGATCACGCAGTTTTACGCCTTAAGACAATCATGACAAAAACCACCGCCAGTTAGTATGATTAAACAATACAGTATTTCCATGTCAGCTATGCTTGGCGTTTAAATGGACTAAGCCACAAAGACTAAATTCATTATTATATCATCATAGTCGGTACGGTACAACTGTATAAGACATAAATGACTGGAACTTGTATTCTCTATAACTTTTGTTACTGTATGTAATACTTTCCGATAGGACATAGGTATTTTAAATAATAATAATAATAATAATAATTCAGTCACCTTCCTCTAAACTACCATTTTATGTATGTTGGGTATTCAGCCCTAAGGCTGGTTGGATCCTCCATCAGCTGTCATAGATGACTTTGGCATGGCTGAAGAGGCGTACTAGGGAAATGAGGAGTGAGGTAGTTTCCCGTTGCTTTCCTCGCTTGAAATCTCCTAATCTGTGTGAACCTCGAATCAGCCCTCGGGTCCAGGTAAAAATCCCTGACCTGGCCGAGAATTGAACCCGAGGCCGCCGGGTGAATAAAAGTTATTTATAATCTACGCTGTAGCATCTTATTCCCAGACTTTCTTTACCGATTTTCAGGAAATTGTGTTCACTCATTCTCTCGTGGTTCTGCGTTGATATGGACTTAACAACAAAAATTGAATTCATGACAATATCTCTGTTATAATAGCTGATACGGTAAAAATGTATACAGCATAAATAATCGGAAATTTAATTCTACGTAACTTTAGTTATGTAGTGTTTATCGGTGGTACCATTAATAAAGAACATTTGAAAATTAAATATCAGACCTTCCCCTAAACTACCACTTCACTCAGCTTTAATAAAATTATTTATAGCCTAGATTTTAGTGCATCATTCCCCGACTTTGCATATCGATTTTCATTAAATTCTATTCAGCCATTTTCTCCTGATGCCTGTACAGACAGACAGACAGACAGACAGACAGACAGACAGACAGACAGACAGACAGACAGACAGACAGACAGACAGACAGACAGACAGACAGACAGACAGACAGACAGACAGGAAGGAAGGAAGGAAAATTGAAAAGTCATTTAGTTACATGTAACAAGCTTTAACAGCTTAATTTTAGATAATAATCCCGTATTGCTGCCTGCTGTGATTTCTTGATGGATACAGTACTTTTGCATCCATCTCTTGGCACAGGCCAGAGCAAAGTATAGGTTCCACTGAAATCCCAGTCTCATCCATGGCTGTGACAATATGGAAGCTGCTGGGGTATGGGTGGTGCTGATTAATGACATTCAGAGCACAACCAGTGTGTCTGAGTGTCATGAAAGGTGTTGCTCATAGGGTTAGTTGTGCTACAATAGCACTGTCTGGCCCAGTGAGGAAAGCAATGGCAAACTACCTCACTCCTCATCTTGCCTAGTACGCCTCATTTTGGTACTGCCATTGGTTTTTGTAGTTTCCCTATAACTGCATAGCCTTTCGTGATGCTATCTGAGGATCCAACCAGCCTCTGGGCTGATGACCTAACAGACAGACAGACAGACAGACAGACAGACAGACAGACAGACAGACAGACAGACAGACAGACAGACAGACAATCCCGTATTGACTATAAATCAAATAGCGAATATTTAAGATTAACTTAAATATTATATTTAAGTGGTCCGCCTATTCAATATTCAATGTAATTTTGGTATTCTGATATATTATTGTAATTTATTATAGATTACGATATCCCTTACGGGACGAAACATGTACTAAATATAACAAATTATGTATGTATTGAATAGACGGACCACTTAAATATAATATTTACGTTAATCTTAAATTCGCTATATGAAGTGCATATCCATGTTGTGGACACGACCTATACAGAAATACCATTCTTTTTACAATCTGAGCAATGTACGGACAAAACTCTTATTGTATACTGTACATATATTGTCAAAATAAAGTGTCTAGTCAGTGCGTCATTTTCCACCACTGGGGCGGTAGATGTGCTCGGCTGGGGAGCTTCAGTAACGCGGAACTTGACAGCCTTCGCTTTAGACGCTCCCGAGAAGCCTCTTGACACTCGGCATTGGTGAGTTTGGAAATTCTGTAGTATTCTGACAAGCTGCAGGCGTTTTCAATAACTTTGAACCATTTATTGTCCATATGTCGCGATAACTTCTTCGAAGCACTCTTTTTTTTTTTTTTTTTTTTTTTTTACAATTTGCTTAATGTCATACCGACACAGATAGTTCTCATGGCGACTATTCGAGAGGAAAGAGCTAAAATGCGAAGGAAGTAACCGTGGCCTTCATTAAAGTACAGCCCAAGCACCTTCCTAGTGTGAAAATGGGAAGTTACAGCAAACCATCTTCGGGGCGCCGACAGTGGGGTTCGAATCAGCTATCTCCCGAATGTAAGCTGATAACTACGTGACCTAAACCGTGTGGCCACCTGCTCGGTATTAGCTTCCTTCCTACTCCTAGCCCTTTCCTATCCCATTGTTGCCGTAAGACCTATCTGTGTCGGTACGACGAAAAGCAATTTGTTGAAAAAAGTTGAAATTCATGGTTGACGGCCACTAGGAATACTTAAACAACGATGGCTGGATATAATTACTGTACGTCTGTTTTAAAATGCGTCAGCTTACACCCACCTGGTGTAGGTATTTGATTATTGAAAATTACATTTTGTAATCCAAAAAATGGACCCTTGCCCCTATGAGACAACGTTCGGAAGGGCAGGAGGTGGAAGAAAAGAAGAAGACTGTGCAGCACTATTTTATATTTTGAAAAGTTCTCCTACGTTTGGGGTTCATCGAAACGTAAAAAGGTTGGGAGAAACTGTCCTATAGCACAAGTTATCAGACATCTACAAGAGACTGGTGACCACAGTTGACCAAACTCTTAAATTAGAACAAGAAAACAATGACGACAACAACCGGAATGTCGAACACATTTATTTCCACATAATACATGTACGACTCATTTAATTTGGATTCTTCTTTAATGTCTCCCACACAAATAAATGAGCATTCTGTGAAACTTGGTAATGAATGTACTGTGAGCTGTTGGCAGGAAGGATATCCTCTTACTAACACTGGTGGGAATGACCCGTGTTGGTCATATCCGGTAGCTTAGTGTTCTTCACCTGAATGTACTTTCTTATCCTCGGGGTCATTTCCCACGCTAGTAAAATGGATCATTTATGTTTAACGCTATGCCAATTAATCCTTTCTTCCTACTTTGGTACTTAGACCAACTGAATGGTAATGGCACTGCCCCAAGTAGGGCCGTACCGAGGTGATCCTGCTTCTCTGGCAGAAGCAGTGGCGTAACGTCAGGGCCTAAAAGACCTGCAATCGGTGGGCTCGGAGCTTAAGGGGCCCACAGACTTTCCCAGAAAAAAAAAAAAAGAAAAGAAAAGAAGAACCGAAAGCTACTCTTCATCCGAACGGTGGCATCGTGATATGTTGGGGAATGGGCCGTAAAAGATTGTTTTTACAATTGGTAAGTAGAGTAATTGTCAGGTGGTTGTATCTGGCTGCAGTTATTGTTGAGTCTAGCACAGCCGTCTCTCGTAACACGAGCGGCACTTTGTCCCAAAAAAGGGCTACGCCAAATTATAAGAAAAACCAATTAAAATTGGTACCAATATATAATATTTCAGATCTAATTATTCCTGTTATTGTTTCCTCCACAAAACTATCATTTTCGAAACTCAAACTTAAAAAGAACTGCCTAAGAAATGTTGTGACTCAAGGAAGATGGATGAATGGTTAGCACAGTCCTTCTTGAATATATCAAATGAATACAGATTGCATTAAAGTTACGCTTGTATCTGCTATAGTTAATGTTATGTATTATTGATAGTTTTTATACATTTTCTTTACGGAGGCCCAATTTTGTTTCCTATTTGTTACGCCGCTGGGTAGAATGCTTAAAGCTGAGCCTCCCCCTCACTGCGTGCTACATTGTTTGTTATTTTTAATTCCCTCTATAACTAACCCCCCCCCCTGAAAAACTACCTTCCTGCAACTTTTTTTCTACAGAGATTTTCCAAATTTTATAATTCTGTAAGTAGATTTAATAAAGATGATGTGTTCTTGAAAAATAATACTTTCTTCTTCTTCTTCTTCTTCTTCTTCTTCTTCGTTTCACCCTGTTTGGGGTACGGTAGGCCTACGTTAAATCAACCATTTCTCTGTGTGTTGTTCTTTTCTTAGTGCCCAGCATTTCTTCACTCTTTCTGATCTTAGTTTCCTCTCGTCTTCCCAGATAATAGGTTTGGATTTTAATGTAAATTTGCCTTGGAACCTTATATTTGCGTCTTTAGTTATTACTTTAGCTGTTCGATCGAACAGTGAATTTTCTGTAATTTTTAATTCTACTAGGTCTTTTTCAGTTTCTTTAAACCAGTTGGATTTGGTTTTGCGGTTACGAAAGAAGTCAAATATTTGTTTGGTTAATCTATTAGAGTTCATTCTGAGAAGATGGCCACAAAAATATATCCTTCTTTTTCGCGTATTATCTGATAGGTTCTGTTTTCTTGTAGAGTTTTTCATTCTTGTTGTTTGTTATCTTGTTATTCTGGAATTTTGGTCCTATGATCTTTCTTAAAGTTTTCCTTTCTTTTAGCTCGAGTTTCTCTACCTGGCCTTTGAAATTCACGTTCAGTATTTCTGCTGCGTATAGCGCTTCTGGTTTAATCCCCGTTTTATAATGTATAATTTTGGACCGCCATGAAATGGATTTCTTGTTGTGTGTATCTTTTGTTAGCCCGATGAGTGCTACGCCCGCCTATAGACGGGCTGACGCGGCCGGTTCACCAGTGCTACGCCCGTGTATAGACGGTGCGCGAGAATGTTAATTTTTTTTAAGTTTCCCGGTTCACTTTCGAGTGCGAATTTGAACTTAACATGTTCTGCCCTCTGTTGGGCATTATGTAGAACTAACTGATCAGAGATGATAGCTTCGGGAAGTAACTTACAGAGGTTTTTGTAGACATCTGTGGAGTTCATCTGTGATGTAAACAAACATGGCGGAACAACAATTTATTTGCTCTTGCAGCGATGTTATTTCGGATCACAGAATCTTTCAGTTATTAACCACAGCGGAAAGCGATGATGGAGATAATCATTTTAAGCAATTGTTAAGCGATTTTGAAAGTGAGGGTGATAGAGAGTGTGCCGAAAATATTGTATATTTGTACAGCTGAGTACAAAAGCTGTTTTATCGCTAATTTCATGGCGGATGGATTACTCTTCTTCACCAGAGTTTCAGGTAACTGTGACAGGCTCTGAGGGCCAAGTAGTGTTTGATGACAACCCGAAAATCATTGCTTTTTTAGAAACTTTTGTGCCGGTGGTGTTGGTGCAGATAGTTGAACAAATCGGCATCACAAACAACCAGTAGAAAACATTTAACTGTCACCACATTCCAGGTTTGGAAAGTATTTTAAAATATCAACTTATATACTTCTAAGGAGTTACATGTATTAGTTGCCTACAGATTTTAGGAAATAATATTATTTTGGGCTCTTTACTTTGCATAAAGAAAATGCAAGCATGGGCACATAAGTGTAATTTTGTTTTCTCTCAAAATAATATTGAACATAAGTGTAGGATTTTCCATTTGCATTTAGATTTATAAACAACCAACATTTATAAACATTTTAAGCTAATCCTCGCATGATAAGTTAAAAATTGAGGCTTCTACAAATTTTTTTACATGCGAATGAAAAAACTCAGCACTGAAGTACCAAACAGTCATGTGGTAACTCAGCACTTAAAAGGGTTGGAAGGCCAGTTCAAGTTTATTTTTCCTGGATTCCATTGCTTTGCTTTCCACAGCATTCCAACTAATCCATTCCGAGATATTTGAATTCCTTTACTATTTAAATATTTTGTTCCAGGACTTTGAGGTATTTATGTGGTATTTATAGAAATATATTAATGAAAATATTGTATTCAACAAATCAAATGTACCACTACAGTAAATACGTACAAAGTGTACATATTTCCTAAAATAAACTGAAAGTAAAACAAACTCTGTATCTTTTTGTTACGGCCCGGATTCATATGCACTAAAAACTCTGAAAATAGGCAAGCTCATATGCACTAAAAAGACGACGATGCGCGAAAATATGCACTATACATGAAACAAAATACACTTATCAGACGCATTATTTAATTTTAACTCAGAGTTAAATTGACAAACATGTTTAATTCCTTGCAAAATGATGCATGTCAGTAGGTTTCAACAGTTTTTCAATGTTTTCAGGAGTCAATAACTTTCTGTTGTCGGCCAGAATTAATTTATACGCTGAAAATGATCGTTCTACGTTGACGTATGTAAGTGGGTAATACCTGAATACTGGCACTGACTGCTCGGAACATTCTTCTGGCAAAATCTTTAGGCATTTTTCAGTTTAATCTGGTGAAATACTGCAGTAGACGAAGAGCAAGTTAACAGATGAAGGCACTTGTTTAAGCAAACATCGGGAGGCTACTGTAAGGAGAAGGAAATAGCTATTGTGAAAAGCGTCATTATGCGTCTACCTGCTTGTATTGCGACACTGAAAGCTTTTTCCTTGATCAGGGAAGGCTTCTTACGTTGCCAAGGGATGTATAACATACAGAGTTCATTAGATTTTTCATTTCGTTCAGAAATCTTAGATAATCGATCATACATAAGAGAAAAATATGCCTGTATGTGCACTAACGTTCACAATATGCGTCTGCATATGCATTTTTTAAATCCGGGCCTACTTACTGTTCATAGCAGCTACTGACACTGATTTTTGTGTGATTTATAACAGATTTTATTTGCTTCACACAATGTGTAGTACATACATGCTTGTCATATTCATACCCTGATCCACCCCTACCGTTCTTACCGCCTACACTCCCCTCAAAAATCAACTGAACAAGCCCTGAGTGTCTCAAAATATGTCCTATCCCTTCTACTGGTCAAATTTAGCCAAATCCATCTCTTCTCACCAATACGATTCAGTATCTCTTCACTCGTGATTCGATCTATCCATCTCACCTTCAGCACTCTTCTGTAACATCACATTTCAAAAGCCTCTGTTCTCTTTCTTTCTGAGCTAGTTATCGTCTATGTCTCACTTCCATACAATGTCACACTCCAGATGAAAGTCTTCAAAAACATCTAATTCCTATATCAACGATTGAAGTGAGCAGAGGTCTTTCTTTAGGAAAAAAAAAAGGCCTTATTTGCTTGTGCTAGTCTGCATTTTATGTCCTCCTTATTCTGCCATCGTTAGTTATTTTATTACCCAAGTAACAATATTCAACTATTACCCTTAAGACTCTATTTCCTAATGAAACATTTCCTGCATCACCTGACTTCGCTCCACTGCATTACTTCTTTTTGGGCTTACTTATTTTCCTCCTGTACTCCTTCTCCAATACTCTGTCCATACTCTTCACATCTTCTGCAGACTCAGATAAAATAACAATATCATCGACAAATCTCTCAGTTTTGATTTTCTCTCCTTGGATTGTGATTGTCTTTACAAATCCCTCTTTGTTCTATATAAACATTATATTCCTAATAATAATAATAATAATAATAATAATAATAATAATAATAATAATAATACCGGGCGAGTTGGCCGTGCGCGTAGAGGCACGCGGCTGTGAGCTTGCGTCCGGGAGATAGTAGGTTCGAATCCCACTATCGGCAGCCCTGAAGATGGTTTTCCGTGGTTTCCCATTTTCACACCAGGCAAATGCTGGGGCTGTACCTTAATTAAGGCCACGGCCGCTTCCTTCCAACTCCTAGGCCTTTTCTATCCCATCGTCGCCATAAGACCTATCTGTGTCGGTGCGACGTAAAGCCCGTAGCAAAAAAAAAAAAAAAAAAAAAAAAAAAAAATAATAATAATAATAATAATAATATACATATATTATCATTATAGACTGTTATGCCTTTCAACGTTCAGTCTGCAAGCCTCTGTGAATTTACTAAACGTCGCCACAATCCTCGATGTGCAACTAGTGTTGTGGCCTCATTTAGTTCTATACCTCTTATCTTTAAATCGTTAGAAACCGAGTCTAACCATCGTCGTCTTGGTCTACCTCTACTTCTCTTACCCCCCATAGCAGAGTCCGTTATTCTCCTAGGTAACCTATCCTCCTCCATTCGCCTCACATGACCCCACCACCGAAGCCGGTTTATGCGTACAGCTTCACCCATCGAGTTCATTCCTAAATTAGACTTTATCTCCTCATTCCGAGTACCCTCCTGCCATAATAATAATAACGCTGTGTATCCTCGGGAGAAGCCTGGTGCAGGTCTTTCGAGTTAACGCTGTATAGGCGACCTGCGGGTCCGTGGTGAAGCCCTCCCTAAGACGAATTCTAAAGCTGAAGATGGCAGAAACACTCCGCGCCGGAGTCAAAATAATTAATTAATGTTAAAATCCCCGACCTAGCCGGCAACCAAAGCTAGAATTGTTTGGATCAAAGGCAAGCATGTAAACCATTTAGCCATAAAGCTGAACATCTTCCTGACAAATAGGGGCTAATGATTACGTGTCAGAAAAACAATCACTATAACAAACACCACCATAACCAGTTAGATTGTTACCATGAAATTTTCACATCGAGGATGCTCACCAATGTCGGACTTACAAGGAGATTTTCCCAACATGTTCCCATCGATTTGATCCTTCTCTATACATAAGTAGAACATGACGAAAACTACCACAACCTCAAACTGCAAGGTGCAACTCCCAAGTTTTCCGAGAGTGCTTTACAAGACCAGCATCCGTCTCATTTACTCAACGAACGCGTAGCGAAACTAAAAGCGTTAAGGTATTCAGATATCTTTCCAGTGTAGAATAAAAATAAGTTTAACTTTTCAACTATCTCAATAATATCGTGAACAATCCACATGATTTTACTATCACTAAAAAGCCAAATATTATATGTGTGAAAATGAAACCTCTATTTCTGTAAGCGCTATTATAGTTAGGAAAATACTTTTGATGTTGACGCTTGCCTACGTCTAATTTAACATTACCGTAATTTTTTTAAAAAAAACAGAAGTTGGACTTCACGTGGACTATTTTGAGTCCACGGCATAAGCCTATTTTCTTTCCTTCCTGCACATGGAGTTGGGCTCTGTAGGTTCTCTTTTGTGTTGTCGAAGCCCCTAATTTTCACTGTCTATGTGAAATCTATTCCTTCATCTCTTCATATGAAGAAATGTTGTCCAAACATCTTTATTTATAGGAGCGTGCCTCACAGCTGTCAATATGACTGCTTCATTCGTTAGTATGAATTACCATCTGTTTTCGACAATGGTAAGTGATCTGAGTCATCACAACCTGCTATCTGAAGGTTCTTAGCGAGTTGTTTCATTATGATAATGTAAGAGGTAATACTTTTGACCCTGAACTGTATCCATGCTTCCTGTGCAAGTCATTGTATCATTTTGCCTCAAATGACCTTTGTTGTTAACAAAACAATTTAGATCTATCAGTAGAAGAGAATAAAACTGAATCCGTGGTTGTGCAGTGCTTAAAGGGCCTTGATTTCTACCTGACCACGTGGTCTGCTGATATTGAGGTGAAACGTGGCCAGCTTAAGAATATCCTCCGCCGTGTTTCTTAGTATTCACGACCAGGTTCATTGCGTCTCGGCTCCTTGAGCTTGAGTGAGCCCTGTTCTCCCGAAATTAAACCCAGATCCTGCGGGTAAGGAGAGAACATCCTAAAATTCCAAGGCTGTATTAAAATGATGCAGAATAGGACAAGGGAGAAGTGAAAAAGTTTGTCGTTGTTCTCACTGTACCAATAATAATAATAATAATAATAATAATAATAATAATAATAATAATAATAATAATAATAATAATAATAATAATAATAATAATAATAATAATAATAATAATAATAATTCGAACCATTGAAAGTGTAACAAACGAAGAAATGTCAGTAGAATAGTCTGTGCCCGTTCATTCCATTTCGAACGCATTGTCCTCGTTATCAAGTACAGTACCGGTACTCAAGTACAAGACAGCCTACTTTCATATCTTTTCCTGACGGTAAATCCATATTTAAACCGGGAAATAATCGATCGGAGGTGAGCAAAATGGCGTATACAATATATCAAAGACAACAAGCCATTTAGCATTGTAGAAGTTAAAGGATTTGAGCAGTTGATTCAGCACCTTGAACACAGATGTACTATGCCTACTTGTAGGCACATATCAAATGACATCCTCACAGAACTGCATTAAGAAGTAGAAACAAGAGTAAAATCTGAGCTCCTAAATGCAGATAACACAGCTGTTACGACGGATTTGTGGATATCAACAGCAACAGATGACTACCTAAGCATCACTACCGCATTATTGTACTTTGTAGACCAGGACTACAAACGTCAGCATGAAATGCTAACATTTGAAGAAGTGAAATGCAGAGGTGAAATTATTGCAAATATCTTGAGGAAGACATTAGAAAGCTGTGGTTTCACGGATAAAATAGTGGCTGTGATTCATGACAACGGTACCATGACTTTTGAAATATTTCCCCATTTGTCGTGTGTAGTTCATACGCTACAACGTGTTCTGAAAGAGAGGCTTCTCAGTTCAAAGAATATTGAGAAGCTCACTGCGTTATGTAGAAGATTAGCAGGAAGTTTCAAACATTCCTCAAAATCTACAAAGATTTTCAAAGCTGAACCTATTGCTCTACCACGACACCACCTGGTTCAAGATAAACCTACACGATGGAATTCAACTCTTCATGTGCTAAAAAGAATTCAAGAACAGAAAAGAGACATTGTATTCATATCTGCCGACCTCATCCTTCCAGTACATCTTACAGTATCGCAATGTGTATATGAGTCGCCTAAAAGCAAAACGGATAAAGTCCACTTTTTACAAAAAATGAGATAATGGTAGAACTATATCGGTAAAAGATGTGTCTACTGAAGCATGAAATAATATACTAGCAAAATCCATAACATCCTTAAGTATTTCCCCTTTAAAAACTCAGGTTAGATGCAAAACGGATAAAGTCCACTGCGTTTTAAAAGCAAAATGAGTAAAGAGCACTTCAACCAACCAGAACCTGACTTCTATGGCATGTGACAACAACATATAACATAGCTACGATTATGCTAAAGCTGCATGTTTTCTACTAGCGCTTTATTCCTAGTTTTATATCAGAGATTGCCTGATTTCCATTTTTGAAAATGGAAGTATCACCTTCTGCAGTGTCTCCATCAAAGGTGAGAAAGAAAAGAGTCAATCTCAGTGCGACTAAGAGAGCTTTCGTACAAGAGAACACACTAATGTTGACGATAGGACGATGATAGCTATGCTCCGAAGGTGGCTTCTGCAAGCACCAAGAGACGTAGAGGAGGTACAGTTAATTTTTCCAGTAAGAGGTCATTCCTTCATTCCCCCTGATCGGGTATTCGGTCTCTCTGAAAAAAATTCAAGAAGAGAGAAGAATCGAAGATTCACAAACCTACATTAACATCATTGAAAGATTTTTAACCATTCGTCAACCAGGGATTGACATGAATATATTTAACTGGAAACAAGAGGCAACAGAGCACATGAAACCTATTCAACAATGGCACTTTAAATGCATGCCTTGCAAGTGCTACTTTTTCAGACGATTAAAAACGTCTCATCACATGGTCCTTGTGGATGGGGAGCCGTTTTACTATCATAGAACTGGAACCTACAGATCCCTGATGAAAAGTAAGAAGAATGTGTTGGCTATAAACCCTTCACCTGTTATAAAGAACACTACTTCAGTCAACAAGAATAAAGTGTCAGATGTGAAAAGGTTTCTTGAATTGCACTTTGGCTCTGACTGGAAGTTGAGCCCATCACTGAAATTCTACGTTGACTTCTTCGACTCTTGGGAGTGTCATCAGTCGTCAACGAAAATGCTGATAATGAACTTTGCAGTGCAAAAGAGGAAGCTCCTGAACTGTGTGTTTAAATATCTACCCAGGGCACTCTTAAACCATAGTGAATGAAACATGGATATTATGTCTTCTTGTATTTTGTGCTTTTAATAAATAATAGCAAAACGATTAAAATCCATACTGCTAACATGCAAAATGAATAAAGTCCACTTCTTAGAAGCAAAATCAATAAAGTCCACTTTTAAAACAACAATAACAGTCTAAATAATAATAATAATACAAGTATTATTACTTGCTCTAATAATCAGTGAACTTTTTTGTGATTTTATGCTTAATTTTTGTAAGCAACTGCCTTAATGGAAGGTGGTAGTGATTTTTCGCCATTTTCTCAAAATGTGCTGGAGTGCACTTTATCCGTTTTGCTTTTAGGCGACTCATATAGCCTATTGGTTTATTGACCAATACATCAAACATTCTTGATCAAGCAACACTCGCCCTAAATTCTTCTACAGTCCGAGACAGTCATCACTGTGAACAGTGTCATATCTCACCTTCAGAAGCCAGAAGAATTATGACACTACGACAGTCATTGCTAGATTTAATTAATATGCGGTACAATTACACTGAAGAGAACGAATTTGTTCCGCCGCAACGCTGTTGGATCCCACCTCCCGCTTCAAAGGACGAGTTTTTCGCAGCTTGAGTGCTCTCACTGCTGCTA
This sequence comes from Anabrus simplex, assembly GCF_040414725.1. Lineage (NCBI taxonomy): Eukaryota > Metazoa > Arthropoda > Insecta > Orthoptera > Tettigoniidae > Anabrus > Anabrus simplex. The sequence continues at coordinate 410,855,839 of NC_090267.1, read as the reverse complement.
CAGACAAATTGCTGCAATTTGCTAATGAACAGGAGGGTGCCGAATGTACAATACAACTGAATAGCTTGTAACTCACTTTTAATATACGGTGAAATTATAGGTTGCACTTAAATAGTCCCTAAAAATAGTAGGCTATAGTAACGTTTAAAAAATCAGATGATCCATTCTTTGCAACCAGCAATAATGCCTCGTATTGAACCCTTGAACTTGAATTATGGGTTCAGTGTTGTATTTTTGAAAATACTGTTTTATTCTTCTTTTTTTCTTAATCTGCTTACCCTCTAGGGTTGGTTTTTCCCTCGGACTCAGCGAGGAATCCCATATCTACCGCCTCAAGGGCAGGGTCCTGGAGCGTGAGACATTGGGTCGGGGAAACAACTGGGGAGTATGACCAGTACCTCGCCCAGGCGGCCTCACCTGCTATGCTGATCAGGGACCTTGTGGGGGCTGGGAAGATTGCAAGGGATAGACAAGGAAGAGGGAAGGGAGCGGCCGTGGCCTTAAATTAGGTACCATCCCATTTGCCTGGAGGAGAAGTGGGAAACCACGGAAAACCACTTCTAGGATGGCTGAAGTGGGAATCGAACCCACCTCTACTCAGTTGACCTCCCGAGGCTGAGTGGACCCCGTTCCAGCCCTCGTACCACTTTTCAAATTTCGTGGCAGAGCCGGGAATCGAATCCGGACCTCCGAAGGTGGCAGCTAATCACACTAACCACTACACCACAGAGGCGGGCTACTGTTTTATCATTCATTTTATTTTGTTAATAGCGTAGAATACTAAAACATTTTTTAAACATCTGGTTCGCAGAAAGATGCGCAACTAACAAGAATATATATATATATATATTAGTTTAATTTACAATTATAAACAAACACAAAAATGCTTATTTTATAACTAATAAGTTATTGTATGTAGACATTTGTAATTTACTTTTTTTTTTTTTTTTTTTTTCAAGAATTAAAGGAACGGAGTATCAAGACAAAAACTATATTGGTATCGAGTATCGATCACGACCCATCTCTAATACATAGTGTGATTCAGCAGCCCCTTTCAACATCGTTTGCTGCAGCCCAACTAACGTGCACGTGACTGTAGGGGTGCTATTCCCCTGCAGGCGTGCTTTATGGTACTAATGTTCAGTAAGCTCATTATGCACACGATTCTGAACCCTAGCGAAGTTTTATATCATCCGTTCGCATAACACGACGCCTTGAAAACATGTAGCAACGTCGATTTACCATGTAACTATGTTAACGTGTCGTGCCTCGTGACCGGGTGTAACGAAGAGGGGAATCAGTGCATAAAACTAGGTAACAGTGCAGCAATTAATGTCTTAAACACTGAACCGGATGGCGTATGTACTCTGCTCTCCTCGTACTACCAGCATGTTTCCAGCAGTGTAGCGTAGCAGATGTAGGTAGTCGTTCCCCTAGCAATCGGCGGAATGTGACAGTGGGGGTTCGAATATTGCATCTATCAAATATTTTTTCATCAGTATGATGTTTGAATACCTAAAAACAGGTCCTCGCTAGCCACATTCAAACAGTAGAATGACGCTGTTATTCGTTTTGTGCCCTGCGCATACTCCGCTGGTTAGAGCCTGAATGCACTGTAATCTCTGCTGTCATTCGGCATGCTTTCCACGGAGGAATACGTTGACATGTTCCTGATTTATGGGGAAGCAAGACAAAACGCGTGCGAGGTACTACGTCTATACCAGGAACAGTATCCCGACAGGCGACACCCTGCTGCTACGACATTTCGCCATGTTGAAAGACGCCAAAGGGAAACAGGCGTGATTTCCAACCAGCCACCAGTCCGCGATAGGCCCCTTATAACGGGTGAAACAGAAGAAGCCGTTCTGGAGGAAGCTCGTAAGAATCCACACATCAGTACAAGGGCGATTGCACGACAGGTGAACACCAGTCAGCCGTCCGAATACTGCATAAACATAACTTTCACCCATACCATCTTGCTCCATGGGCGGGATTTCGCAGCTTGAATGGAGTTCTGTCGGTGGCTATTAGGCAGGCTGGACAATGATGCAGCATTCATATCGCATATCGTGTTCTCGAACGAATCGCGCTTCCACAGTAATGGGAACGTCAATCGCCGCAACATGCACTAATGGAGTCCGGACAATCCTCACTGGGTGTGACAGGCGGAACATCAAGTACGATGGGGAGTGAGTGTTTGGTATGGAATCTTGGGGGATCGCTTGGTTGGACCTTATTTCCTTGAGGGCCATTGGACGGGCCCACGCTACCTGCACTTTCTGCGTCAGGAACTCCCACTGCTACTGGAGGATGTGCCCTTGCACGATCGTTTGACGATGTGCTTGCAATAGGATGGAGCTCCACCACATTCGACTTTGCCCGTTCGTAACCATCTGAACGAGGAACTACCAGGGAAATGGATAGGACGAGGAGGTCCTGTTTCTTGGCCCGCCAGATCACCGGATTTAACGCCGTTAGACTTCTTCTTGTGGGGACATTTGAAGAACATCGTTTACACTCAATCACCGGAAAACGCCGACCAGCTCCGGCAACTCAACACGGACGCCTGCCGAGCTATTACACCTGGAATGCTTCAGCGCGCAAGACCAATTATTGGACACGGGGCCCGAATGTGCACAAACCAAAACGGTCATCACATCGAGCATTTGCTGCGATAAAACATTGTCAGGGCAGTTGTATTCCTATTATTTCCGACCTGTATGTGCCCGGCCTGCTAACTAATCGGCCCTTCTTAGGGCCACAAACACATTCATTCACACACAATTTGCATGAAAGCGGGTCCTGAACTTACATTGCGTGCGGTACGTATTAAACAAATATTTCAAAATGTTTAAATCTTCGCCGCGGCCTGGAACCTCCCACCTGACATGCAAGCTCGCTTCGCCACTCCTTTACCAACTACACTACGGTTCCGTACGGCAGCTTATAGCAAGTATTAGGTTTGCTGCGGTCACATTATCAATTTGGTGTTTCGCTGGCGTGTCAGGTTCATATGATCTAGAAGGTACACGCATGTCTTCCAGGGTTTAATACGAGTATAACATTACGGCGTCCTATCATGGTGAGGCGGTAAATACCAGGATATCCGGTTGTGTTGTCTGAGCATACCGGCAGGGCAGATGTTTAGGATAGAATGAATATTGTGGGTTGCATAAAACTACATTTGAAGGGGCGGCTGAATCACGCTGTTTATAAATTAAGGCCCTTTAAACCAAATGTCTAAACACATTATGCCGAGCGAATTGAACGGAAGCCAATAATAATTTGACATTCACCGTCATAGCCCTGATGACTGCTTTGCCAAGCGTTCATATCAACACTGAACTGGTATTGACAGTTTGAGAGTTTAACTCGAGTAGTACTTTAAAGATGTCCGCCTCTGTGGTGTAGTATTTAGTGTGATTAGCTGCCACCCCCAGAGACCCGGGTTCGATTCCCGGCTCTGTCACGAAATTTGAAAAGTGGTACGAGGGCTGGAACGGGGTCCACTCAGCCTCGGAAGGTCAACTGAGTAGAGGTGGGTTCGATTCCCACTTCAGCCATCCTAGAGGTGGTTTTCCGTGGTTTCCCACTTCTCCTCCAGGCAAATGCCGGGATGGTACCTAACGTAAGGTCACGGCCGCTCCCTTCCCTCTTCCTTGTCTATCCCTTCCAATCTTCCCATCCCCCACCAAGGCCCCTGTTCAGCACAGCAGGTGTGGTCACCTGGGCGAGGTACTGGTCATACTCCCCAGTTGTTTCCCCCGACCCAATGTCTCACGCTCCAGGACACTGCCCTTGAGGCGGTAGAGTTTGGATACTTCGCTGAGTCCGAGGGAAAAACCAACCCTGGAGAGTAAAATGATTAAGAAGAAGAAGACGAAGACGAAGTACTTGAAAGATTCATATTCCGAATCTCAGAAATTTAGGAAAATATCAACTCGTCAACAAGAAATACTGGACCCCTTTGAAACAAATGCAGTATCTAAATAGGCGCCTGATCATATGGATTGAGCAGGATTAGAACCACGCCGGTTAACGACAATGTTAATGTCAATCCCACGGACATTTCAAAATATAGATTAGATTGACCTAGAGGTAGGTTGTTGACATCGTTAGCACAGTGCTGTAATTCTTCGCGATATAGTTTTTCCTTATCGCACAAGTGTATATTATAATGTATACCAGTACATGATAAAGGTGTAGAAGCTCATGACTGAAGCCCGGATTAAATCATCTGATATCAAATGCAGTATGTTATACTTTCCGTTCGATTTCCGTTTTAATGTTACTTTTAATTGTTCATAACGGCCGTAGCCGTGTTGAAACACCGGATCCCGTGAGATCTCCGAAGTTAAGCAACATTGGGCGTGGTCAGGAGTTGGATGGGTTTCCACGCGCTGTTGGTGGGGGTAAGGGAATGGAGGAGCGGAAAGGAACTGGCCACCCTACCGCACGTAAACTCCGGCTCAGGAACACCTCTGCGGAGGTTCGGACCTGCCTTCGGGCAGAATAACCCTTACCTTACCTTAATTGTTCATCAATTTAGGGCAGTTGGTCAGCAAATATTTTTTTCTGGGCATGTGGTTTCTGATCTTGCAAAAAAAAAAAAAAAAAAAAAAAAAAAGAGAGAGAGAGAGTGGAGACCTTTGGTTGATTGTCAAACAGAACTGGACTCCGTGTAATAGATCTTTTGACTCTCTTGACGCTGGTAGAAATCCTGCTCTCCTGGGTAGAGACAGGCTAATTTTCAATGTGAGTAAATTAGTGGAAATACTTAAGAATTCCTGTTTAGACACATCTCTGCGTTACTATTCCACCATTGCTACAAGTTAAAATAATAATTCGTTGCTCCTATGCCCAAACCACGAATGTGACAATTCTCATCATATCCATAATTTCCCTTAAGAATGGTCACGCCTCCCAGCCACATAGTGATATGCAGTCCATCAGAACAATTTTCGTTGAGTTCATTTCCCTACGCTAACGAGTAAAGGAAAATGAAACTTACTGTATCGTACTGTAGGAACGTATTTTTGCATGGCATATTTACCCGCTCCTAAATATGATGCATTTATGGTTCATTTTCCTTTACAAATGCGGATAGGAAAATAAACTCAACGAAAATTTGTCTGATAGACTGTATATCAATAGTGGCTGGGAGGCGTGACCAGTCTTAAGAGAAATAATGGATAAGAAATGCATTGTCACATTCGCGGTTTTGGCATGGTGGTGACGAATTAATAAAATAACTTTGAATAGTACAATTCTTTCACTTATTTTAAAGTTAGTGGAACTGAATACAGTGCGACAGAGAAGTTTATCTGAAGTAGTTCTGCGCCTGAGAGAGCACTAGTAGCAGCAGGTATGTTTGGAGCCGGATAAGTGAAACCAAACCTGGTCCGTAAAGAAAGTTTCATTTTAAACTTCATGCCCATGTCCATTTATGAACCCCTGGAACGAATCACAATAGAGCAACCTTCTCGCATGATCAATTGTTTCAATTCTTATACCAAGGTCATTTTACAGGGGCACGATTGGACGGCATTATGTCTAAAGTGGCGCCAAGTCACCGGAGTGCCGTGCGACAAGAAAGTACCTCAACATCTGAAACGGAAAGTTTACAAGTCCATGATTCGCCCAGTTGCTCTTTATGACTAAGAATGCTGGCCAACCACAACGAAGGCTTCACGCAAGGGAAATGAAAATGTAGCGTTGGTCCTTGGCTCTTACAAGGTTTGATCACGTAAAAAAGCAGATGGGAATGATGGTAACTGAGAACAAGATGTGAGGAACGCGGCTTAGGTGGTATGGGCATATCACTATAGAAGAGACGAAAATTCGATTTCAAAAACAGCCCTTCCTTAGGAGGAAATCGACGCCGTGGCTGGACAAAATCAGAGAGGAGATGCAAGTGACAGACCTCAAGTCCGAAGATGCTTCCGTCAGAAAGCAGTGGCGAGCAACAACCAAACAAACGGACCTTGTACCATCGCGCATACACGCAAATAAGAATAAGACGAAGAAGATATTGGGCGGCATTAAGCAGATAGGAACCAAAACTTCAATATTATAAAAAAGGAAATGAGTTATTAAAGACAATTTTGAATGGTTCTTTTGTATGAACTATCTTAATTTCAGTACAAATTAACTTCGACTTCAGTTTTTCCAGAGTGTATTCCATCGAAGTTTTTTCTTACAACGTTTTTTGCTGTCCGATTAGTGATTCTGGACACTTGTGCTTGCGTGATGATCTAGGACTTCGCAAAATTACATCCTAGATTTGGTCAAGGTTTGTGTCCATTACAATCGCAGCAGGCCTGTCACTTCTTGTCATGTCATGGCTGAAACGGGCGCATGAATTTTACGTAATGTGTATACGAAATTTTACTATAGTTTCATATTTTACATAAAGTGATCACCTTCATGAAAAACGTATTCCACCAAATCTGCCCTCTCTTCAATAACGAACATTATTACCACTACTCCATAGCACTATCACAAGTATTTTTTGTAAACGCACGCTCACTACATTGTTCACTATTTTTTTGTATACGCTTTGCATTTGCCATTCAAGGCCGTGCAAATGACCCGGCACGCAGCTGCTGCCAATGTAATGCTTTCTCCAAGTCCAGACTATAAATAGAGCCCTGCGCGGATATACCAAATATTATCCACATCCACATCCGCTCCGCATCCGCATCCGCATCTGTTAACAAAATACAATAGGCCTGATACCTAGGATCAGACCCTTCTTACAGTGACACGTTTATGATGGATTTCCTCTTGCGACAACTACCGACGTATTAAGCGGCTCTCTTTCGAAATCTCTCAATAAAGACAATTATTTAAAATTATCCGTGGATATCCGCATCGTCCAGAGCTCGGCTAGCTCCGGAGAAAGTCCCTGGTGTACTGTATTAGGATGCTAGAGATTCCAAATTAAGACTTCATATAATTTAATCCGATTGAAATTGTAGATATCAGTACAGTCGAAGACAATATAATAAATACACTGACCTGGCTTCTGTACCTTATTCCGATGTATCTTCTCAGGCGATAGCATTAACATGCATCATTCATTATTGGAAGCAGAACAAAGGCAAGGGCGCAGAAATTAATTCTGGAGTACATGAAATACTGTATATATAAAATAAATCAAAACTTTCCTCAAGAAACCAACAAAATTGATGCTATTTAAGATGACAGGCGGTTGCTATGTCAAGAACAGAAAGCGATTCAGAACTTGACTGAGTGCCTTGACCACTACTACAGGAAAATATATTCCAGTTACTAAAACTGGCAAAGAAAACGGAATGAAAAGTAAGGAAGAGGGAAATGAAAGCAGATCTTAAAGTACGGGAAAAGAATAAAGAATTAAATAATATTGAGCTAAGAATATTCAGGCTACCACCGAAATCGTATTAGTGCCGGGAGAGTCCAAGAACATGTTCAGCTCACCTTGTGCATATTTGACACCCATGGGCGATCTGAGCGGCTGGGTGTAATAATAATAATAATAATAATAATATCGCGTTATCGTGCTACGGTCGTGGAGCGAAGATTTGGGAGACGAGCTGTCCTGAGAATTGTTTTCTGTGGTTTCAAATTTTCACTTGCAAGAAAATGTCGGGACAGTTCCTATTCATAGGCCACAGCCGATTCCTCCCACCTCCTTACGCAATTTCATTCACAATCATTCATTTCATCTTCATTAGCTACTCAACTGAGGTTGGCATCAGGGAGGGTGTCCGGCCGTAAAAATCACGCCATATAATATAATCTCATCTGTTCGACTCATTAGCTGAATGGTCAGCGTTGAGGCCTTCGGTTCAGAGGAACCCGGGTTCGATTCCCGACTGGGTCGGTGATTTTAATCGCCCCGGGTTAATTCTTCTGGCCCGGGGACTGGGTGTTTGTGTTTGTCCCAACACTTTCTTCTTCATATTCAGACATACCGCACTACCAATCACCACAGAACATGCAATAGTGATTACATCCCTCCATATAGATTTGGGGTCAGGAAGGGCATCCGGCCGTAAAACAGGGCCAAATCCACATGTTCGACACAGTTCGCACCCGCCCCCCCCCCTGGGGTGTGGGAAAAGCGGTAGAAAAAGAAGAAGAATATAATCTCATCTCATCCTCCACCCCGTTATCAGGAAACGGGTCTAAGAAGTAGGCACACATATAATAATAATAATAATAATAATAATAATAATAATAAGGTAGGGAGAGGGTGAAACCCGGTGCACTATCCCTGTCGAATAACATCAATGGTTTTACGCAAGACTTAACGTCCCACCTCGATGGACGGATCACCATCAACAATATTATATACCCTCTCTCCATATGAACACTGAGGAGAGGTTTGGAATTGCATCCAGGCTTTTGGCACGAAATGTAGTGATTAGACATTGTATACCACCACCTTTTCTACCCTACCGACCAACATTCTGACAGCGATTTATGTTCCAACAACGGCACTCGAACCGGCTAATCACGGTGTCACAATAGAGACTTAAAGCTTTAACGATCATGGTGACCACACAGGCTATCGAAATGAAGATGGGAAAGTGACTCGAGCATTTGGACGCAAAGCTCTCTTTGCAGTTGCGAAGTTTGCAGCGCAGTTCTAACCAACACTGCTCTGAATTGACAGATGTAGGATTATCTTACTGTATACCATCATTTTGTAAGAAACTTTAATTAGACTGCAGAAAGGCGTACGTAGCATCACATGCTGATACTATTTTGTCAAATAATTACTCAATTAAGGGTCCAAAACCTTCCAGACGGTCTGTTACGTGTATTGCTTAATTTATGTGGACATAAATGTTATGAAAAAACACCTTTTCCGGATACATGGGAATTAATACGTGAATGGTTCACCACTGGATAAAACATAAGCTTCTTCACTTCCATAAGGGAAGAGAATAAGATACAAGATCACCAAATCAACGATAATACAGAAACACAAGACGTTCAGAATTCTGAAGGTGTAGTTATAGAAACAGTAAATAAGAAGAGTAAAAGAAAAGGAAAGGAAAAGGAAGGGGTATATCTATGAGCGTTTATGGACACAAAACAACGTGTTCCCTAATATTACTACAGCCCCTGCATTTGCCTGGTGTGAAAATGAGAACCCACGGAAAACCATCTTCAGGGCTGCCGACAGTAGGGTTCGAACCCACCATCTCCCGATTACTGGATACTGGCCGCACTTAAGTGACTGCAGCTATCGAGCTCGGTAGTAAACTTTATTTGGAGCCAATTTTTAATTAAAAACCTTCATGACCTATACTTGGAAACATATAAGGCAGAAGAAATGAATAAGTTAGCTACTTCATTTTCAGTAAAATGTTTTATGATCTTTACTAACCTAGAAAGGATATGGGTGGTATCAGCAGTCAATATAGGTTAGAAAACATTATGTAAACAGAGTTGAAAACCCGCAATAATGAAAAAAACCAGAGTTGCTTTGGAGAAAGGTAAAGATAAAGCTGCCGCTTTAGGGAAACAATGTTACGTATCAACAATGGAGTTACAATTTGCAAAGCCTATTTTGTTTAAGCTGGAAGAGTGTGGGGGCCTAGGCCTACTATAAATCAAAACTGTGATGCCACAACTTCACCATGTCGAAGTTCATCCGGCCGGTGGAATAAAATTGAATATGACTTAGTAACAGCTGTCTTTGGTTCATGTATTCTGAGCTACTTATAAGAACACTTTCTGGAGCCCATGATGGATGTACTGTACGTGTCAGAACAGAAACTCTGTGATGGCAAATGCTTTACTCCGCTTCTCAGTCCATAATGAAATAAAAATGGTCCAGAAATATTTATTGAAATTCCATAGCCAAACTGGAGTGCAACAGCGTGCCTTACCACTGAGAGGAAACTGAAAAACAAATACACTTACCTCCCAAGAGACTAGAACTATGTGAAATTAACGAAAGAAACCAGAAAATAATCCATGTATTTATGACGCCAAATACGTCTCCTTTTAATTCAAAGACTACTCCAAGAAATCATTGAAGTACTATACGTAGATTCGTTCAGGACAAAACTAAAATAAAAATGATAAAGATAAAGACGATTGGTGACGGAAGTGAGGACATTTCAGTATAGCGATTAATATATTATGTACAAGATTTTCGTTGATAAGGTGTGCCACAAACTATCTTAGAGGCAAAGTCAACAGAAGTGAAGTCCCTCAAATCCCTATACTGCTGGATTTAAAATTCCCGAGAAGAATGCTGCCGTCTTCAGGAACGTAAAACTGTAATTCCAAAAGACTGCCATGACTTTGACGACAATTTGTCCCACTAAATAAATGAAATGTTAAGACTTCATATGAAATTCAGTACCATACTGTTTAAGGGAATAATTAACATTACATGTCAATACATCATAGACAAAGATTTCTTAGGAAAAATGAACTTCAACTTGATTCATAATACTGTATTGGTAATTCAAATAGCACGTAGTCTATGTTGCTACACGTTCCGTTCAACATATATAACTTCAAAATATTGCTAACATTTCACAATAAAATGAAGGAATATTTTAATATACTATAAACATATTCTACTTTAGTACTTAGACCAAAAAACTACCACATGTGTAGATAATCTATGAATAAAAAGAATATTTTTCCTTCTCCTGTAAAGTAATGTGCGATTGACTTACGTGATACTAGAACCAGGTCATTGTATTTCCACAATCAGTTTGTGATTATCGCAAACATACGACATTATGTTATTCATAATGTCGTTATCGACAGTAGATTATAACTAGCAAAGTGGTATCATGTGAGTTTCAGACATTTGGCGGCTGAGCGCGCTGAAGAAGCGCAATTCCGTAGTTGTCCCGCAGATGGCTCTAAAGACTGTTACCGGTAGGCTTACTATTTAGATTGATGCTTTCATGGTCCGTAATTTGTAGACATGATAATAAACTTTTGGGCTTATGCCGTGTCAGGAAAACAAGGTAACATTCTTTACGTTTCGCAGAGAATTTGCTCCTCATCTTCAGAAGATACTCTCGTCAGTTTTCGATCAAGACTTCTCTGATAATGAAGGTTTGAATTTAAGCACTGCCTGCTCGATCTGCATCCAATGGCACTGCCTGTTCGATGTGCACCGATGGCTGGAAACTTCGATCAAAAACGAGTAACATCTTAATCGGAGCTAAGATGGTGTCGTAACCTCCCACTCGGAAGGCTAACGCACAGTGAGCCATCTGGTGGTGAACGAGAATACTACTTGCAATAGACCACGACCGACTTGATGCGTCGCTCTGGAGGCGCTACGAAGGATCCAGTCGGCCGTGAATAGACCAACGGTAAAGCATTCTTAAATCACTGCCTGCTCTATATGCACCCGTTGGCAGCCATTGGATGCAGATCGAGCAGGCAGCCAACGGGTGCATATCAATCAATCAATACTGATCTGCATTTAGGGCAGTCGCCCAGGTGGCAGATTCCCTATCTGTTGCTTCCCTAGGTCTTCCGTTCCGATTTCCAACGTGATTATTCATGCTGTTTGTGACTAAATCTACGTAAATTGTGAAGTTATCAAGCCCTCCAATTAACCGAAATAATTGATATGGAGGAGAGTTTTGTCTTGTTGGGAACATTCCTGCCAGTGTTTTCGAGAGTACAGAAGATGCCTTAAACAAGTGGTTGTCAGTGTTTACTACTCATAAAGGACAACAGAAACTAATAGAATTAGAAAAATGTGTGTCTTTTGTAATGAGTGTTCCTGGGTCAAATACATTTGTTGAACGCATTTTCTCCTTAATGTCGTAACAAGTGGTCAGACAGTAGAAACAGGTGTTCAGTAGATCTGATTAAAAGTTAACTACTCTTTAATGTAAGCATCAACATGTCTTGTAGAGAGTTCCATGGCATGATGCAGTAAGACACTGCAATTTTAAAGTGAGCTAAGTCAAATGTGAAGTATAGATGGAGAAAATAAGGTAGGTCTAATAATGTCTTTTCTGCATGTTTTGTCATACCTAATGCATTGTACTGTATGTAGGCTACTGTTAAGAGGATGTAAGTTAGTTCATTTTATGAATTTCAACAATTATCTTATTTTTTTAATGAAACTAATAACAATCTAATTGAAATTGGTATCTTACGTTTGATTTTTCAAGTATTTCATGAACTGTCCCTTATTTTTGTGAAAAATCCAGTATTTTTACGTAAATGTCCCTTATTTATTATATCAACAAGTGGCAACCCTACTACTCAGTGACACCTGTCTGTTCGAGTGTCGGTGCAAGGAATTTCAACTGAATGGAAGTAGCGATGGAATACGTCGTTCTAGAACCCAGCAGGAGCAGATCTGGTCTCCAAAGCCAAGCAAGACGGCTAAGAATGCCGGCACACAGTAGGCCATGGGGCCATGTGTAGTGCCCTGCACGGGTAAACAATATATTATCCGCATCCGCTCTGCATCCGCACTTCCTTCATCCGCATCCGCGAATGGTTATCCACGGATGTTGTAACTATTTAACTACATTACACCCAAGGTATTGAAACGGATAGATCTTTTTACATACCGTAATACAATAGGCCTGATGCCTAGTACCAGACCCTTACAGTCACAGTTTTGTGAGGGATTTTCTCTTGCGACACCTACGGACGTACTGACCTTTGTTCCTTCACTCCATTAATTGCGGGCAGGAGTCAATCAATCAATACTGATCTGCATTTAGGGCAGTCGCCCAGGTGGCAGATTCCCTATCTGTTGCTTTCCTAGCCTTTTCCGAAATGATTTCAAAGAAATTGGAAATTTATTGAACATCTCCCTTGGTAAGTTATTCCAATCCCTAACTCCCCTTCCTATAAATGAATATTTGCCCCAGTTTGTCCTGTTTGGCTATTTAGCTATTTTATTGTCAGCTAGGATTGGGTCAGATTTACGGTTTTTCAGGGCTCTTTATATATCACCGTTCTCTCATACTAATGTCAAGGGTCCCCTAATCACAAGCAAAAATAAGAGTATACCTGAGTGAAAATTAATACACTTCATTCTTTATAAATTATCAGCAAAATTATCCGCACGGCCATACAGTTTGCAACCGCCAAGACACTAACTCTGGCTCTAGCCACATGGCTGGGCAACAGTCTTTCTGGCGAATTAAGGCATTTGAGGGCTTTATGAGCCAATCGTGGGGTGTACAAGGAGCAGAAGTGGGAAATCTGGGATCCAAAATTGGAACTGTGGACTGTGTCCACTGAGACAAGTGCTTAAGCACATTGACCTAATCTGGTTGATTGTAGAGATAAATATTTTTCGTATTACATTATTATCGAATGACACTGTTTGAGTCAGCAAGACTTAAAATCTTGGAAGTTCTGTAGAATATTAAGTGACGCCGTCAACCTTGGACCGAAGTCCACCCTTACATTTCAATTGCGAGATTAGAATTTCCAAAGACGTACTTTTCCCATTTCACTTCTTTTCCTGGAAGATTGGCTCCTAGGAGATAGGGTGTTGCCGGAAGATAACATACTTCTCTTGTTATCTCGAAGTAGACTGTGGCAATATTGAAGATTGCTGACGAAGTCTTTTCATTCCAAGTATAAACATGACTAGTTTGTAAACAAAAAAATCGAATGTGGCTGTTTCGGGGTCACTAGCGGAAGTTTTGACGTAAAATGGCTGTGGGTTTGATTTTTTTCTTTCCGAATTTGGCCATCTATTGACCGCATAGAACTTAAGGCTTCTTAGCCTTCCTTCTCTTCTCTTCTCAAAACCTCTTCATTCTTTCGCTTCTCATCTGTCTTTCCTCTTCAGAAATGATCCGTTCGGGCCTCTGTTTTGATGGTTTCTCTTCAAATGATTTTAGACTGTCGACTCTTCTTCTGGACTCTCTTCTATTGCGGACCATCCCCAAATTCTTCCGCATACCTCTTGACCTCTTCTACCAACATGTAGGTGGCCTTTAACCCCATGATGTATCTGAAGATCTTCTTTGGTCAGTCGTTTGTCATCCATTCTTACTGGGTGTCCGTAGAATTTCAGCCTCGTTCCCGCATTGTGTCCGTAATCTTTTCAGTGTACTTGGAGAGTTCTTCATTTCTCCTTTCTTTTCTTCCAAGTCCCATCAATAGTCTTCTGCCGTCGCAGAACTTTTCTCAGAACCTTCCTTTCCTTCTTCTTGAGTTCTTGCAGTTCCCTTTTTTAAAAAAAAATTAAAACATGGCACTCTGAAGCGTACAATCCTCCCAATTTTATTACTGACTCATAATGTCGGATTTTGGCCTCGTAGGATATTGCCGTTTGTTATACCTGTTCTGTGTTATCTTGTAGGCCAGATCTAATTTTCTGGCTCTTGCCTTGTTTGCCTCTTTATCTAGTCTGTTGAGTTGGATCCATTCACCCAGGTATTTGAACTTGTCTGTCCTTTTAATCTTGCCATATTATACCTCCATATACCTCTCGCTTTGGTGCTTGTACTCCATATATTCTGTCTTTTCATAAGACTTTAAGACCCATTTTTTGAAATATTATTTTTGACATGTCTTTATAATTTACAATCAAGAGAGAGTTGATCAGATCTGGGTGATCAGTATCCATATCCATGAGTTTCAAATCATGTGCTTGGTTGAGGCTCCAGGAGCGCCTGATGAACCTCGGCCGCATTAAGGCCACACACAGAAAGCCAAGCTAAGCTACGCTATGCTACGCAACCCAATGAAGTTATATGGAATGGCACACACAGACTGCTAAACTAAGCTACGCTAACCTAAACAATGCCAAGCTAAATTTTACAGATAGCCAAGGAGGCGATTTTCATAGCTGTAGCTGACTTCGTGCATGCCCACAATCACTTTTTTTGTCCGGCATCAAACAAATATTCGTTTCATGTGAGTGGCTTTCATGAATTCAATATAGTAGTTAATATATTGCTTAATTGTGTTTGTTAATTATCATTGAAGACAGACGAAAGAAAGAAAGAAAGAAAGAAAGAAAGAAAGGAAGAAAGAAAGAAAGAAAGAAAGAAAGAAAGAAAGAAAGAAAAAGTAACTGAAGAGAAAAACATACTTGTCTGTCAAATTATTTATTTATTTATGCATTTTATTTATTTATTTATTTATTTATTTATTTATTTATTTATTTATTTATTTATTTATTTATTTATTTACAAGTTGCTTTACGTTGCATCGACACAGATGGGTCTTATGGCGACTATGGGAGAGGAAAAGGCTAGGAGTGGGAAGGAAGCGGCCGTTGCCTTAATTAAGGTACAGCCCCAGCATCTGCCTGGTGTGAAAATGGGAAACCACGGAAAGCCATCTTCAGGGCTACCGACAGTGGGGTTCGAACCCACTATCTTTCGAATGCAAGCTGACAGCTGCGTGATCCAAACCGCACAGCAGCTTGCTCGGTATACGACTGTCTTTATTATTATTATTATTATTATTATTATTATTATTATTATTATTATTATTATTATTATTATTATTATTATTGTGTCATTTTATTTAATACAAATATGATTATAAATCAATCAGTTAATTTTTTATAGCAGCCTAATTCCATGCTCCTATAAATTTTCTATCGTTTTCAGTGGGAATCAGGTAAGCCCACTCAAAAAAGAAAAAACAGATTTCCAGCATACACAGTATACTTGACCTGAGATAAAATATACCGTCTGCTCCTCAACTACTGTTATCACTATCATCAAAGTTTGAAGGAATCTTTAGCGACTTCTGGCGCCCATATACCAGCATTTTAGGAACATTTTGAATTATTATTATTATTATTATTATTATTATTATTATGATTATTATTATTATTATTATTATTATTATTATTATTATTATTATTATTATTATTATTATCATTACCCCCTGTGGATGGGGGCGGTAGAATAACACCCACGGTATCCCCTGCCTGTCGTAAGAGGCGACTAAAAGGGGGCCCAGGGGCTCTGAACTTTGGAGCGTGGGTTGGTGACCACCGGACCCTTAGGCGAGTCCTGGCATTGCTTCCACTTACTTGTGCCAGGCTCCTCACTTTCATCTATCCTATCCGACCTCTCTTGGTCAGCTCTTGTTTTTTTCCGACCCCAACGGTATTACGTATGGAGGCCTAGGGAGTCTTTCATTTTCACGCCCTTCGTGGTCCTTGTCTTCCTTTGGCCGATACCTGCATTTTTCGAAGTGTCGGACCCCTTCTGTATTTTCCTTCTGATTAGTGTTATATATAGGATGGTTGCCCAGTTGTACTTCCTCTTAAAACAATAATAACCACCGCCTTATTATTATTATTATTATTATTATTATTATTATTATTATTATTATTATTATTATTATTATTATTATTATTATTATTATTATTCACGTGATGTATATAAAGAATAATAAAGTAATTTCAATCGAACCCTAATGAGAAGTAGATTAAAGGAAAATTACAATTTTGCGAAAGATAATTATTCGCACTTCTTTACACTACATTTTTTCAGATGTACATTTTTCATTTGTTTTTGTCGTATGTTTATAGAACTCACCGAGACGACGAATCAAACGACCCCTCACACCCCACCCGAGTCTAGAGCTACATTAATTGTTAGCCGTGCGGCACGGCGATTTTAGTATATCACTGAGGGTGCACATAAGCCTTCTCTCATTAATACATATTGTACCGGGCGGTACACCTCCACTCCGCTAATTTAAAATGTGCGCCTGTTGAAACTCCTCTGCTGGAGGAAGTCTGAACTTTATCTACGCTGTTACTTCTTTACCTTCTCAGAAGATGTCACCACGTGGAAAATTTTGAGTTTTTGAACTGTGTCATTTTTGAAGTAAGAAGTGTAAACTTTCTCTCCTAGAGGACACTACTGAAGATCAACAATAGTGCAACCTAGTGCGGAGTCAAAGAACTATTTTGTTGGAGAAAATTTAATTTCAAGAGTTTGTTCTTTGTTAAATTTCTTTCAGTCATTGTTTAAGTTGGCAATATTTACCCCTTTCTTCCCCTTGTGTTGAACCTAACCAATCCCGAATTTCTTCAATTAATTTTTATCCAATCAGATGTATCTTCCCCCAACTTGAATCTGTTGCGGGGTCCTATCCAATAAAGAGTTTGTGGGAGGGTGTTTTCTTTCCCCTAACGCCTAGAAACTTCCGCGAGAGTATTTAAACTGCTGATTTTTGGGTCTCTAGGCCACTTCTGTTCCATCTTTCAGTGTGTTAAGTACATAGCAGGGGGCGGGAAGCGCCTCTTTCTTCTCCAGCCGTTCAACACAAGGTAATGGCCGATTAATAACTTCTTTCTTTGCTAGCTCAGCAGTTTAACTTTCGGGGCGGGTTCTAAGCGTTCAACCATGTAACCTTTTCCTAAAATGTAACTTCCCTTTTCATCTATTCTCTTGTAAAACGACATATTGGGATAGAGAGTGCTAACCCTCTCGAGCTCCCACTCACATTGTCTTGAGGTGAACTTATTTTCTCGACCTATTTTTCGTTAATGTAAAACAAATTGTTCTTTTCTTAAGTCACCTCTTTAGCATGGGATTAGCCCTTGTATTAACGGCCTAGTGCCAAGTAGGTCTTAATCAAAGTGTATTAGGAGTGCAAGTTCGCCTCCTCTCAAATTGTTATTTTAGAGGTCATTTAATTAACCTGCTTTTCTTTTAATAGACCTCAGTAGATTGGGTATTTTACCCCTGTGTTTATGTCCGTTGAGGACAACTTGAAGGTGGAGTTTGGTGTGGCCTGGGAGAGGCTTAAATTTTGAGAGCGAGTGGCTCTTTTGAAAATTCTGGGTTGTATGCCTCATGGAGGTTTTCCAGTGTAATTTGGAGCAAGGGCTCCTAGGTATAAATGGGGTTTTCTCCCCCTCTGTTAAAACTTGTGTTTGAGGTAAAACTGAGCTGATTGCCCAAGCATTGTGAAGTCAGGGCGCGAAGCCCAAATTCTGTAAATATTGTAACTAACCCCTTTTGAATTGCTACTTGTACCTGCCATGATTGTTATTTCTTTGTTTTCGAAAAGAAAATATAACCTTGTTAACTTTTAAATTAATTTTACATTGCACTATAATTTCGTAGCTTGAAACCCATTCACACCCGCACCTTCTTTCACCTCTACCTACCACGGAAAAGTCCGTAACAAGTGGTAGCAGAGCGTGGTTGAATGGGTCTCAATTTAGCCCCTTTTGACGGCTAAATATTGTTTGTTCCGAACTCTAACTATTTTCCCAGTTGCTGGAATTTTTTGAGTTTTTCAAAATTGGTCTGTCATCATGCCCGGCCCTCGCGATGTTCTCCTTCTTAACTATTTGCGTAAGGAGGAGTTGATCTATGAATTAACTATCAGAAATGTGCAATCTGGAGGCACGGTTGCAATAGACACTAACAAGCTTAGAGAGTCCCTTGCTTTGCCCATTTCCATCCCCAATTTGGGAGAGAAAGAAATTGACGACTCTCTTTCCACGATCACGGAGAATATTACTGGGCTAGCTTCTGTAGTTAGTTTTTTTGATGAAAATGATCCGTCTCCTAATCAAATTAAGCGTGTGCAAGGCAGGCTATATCATTTTTCGAATAGGGTTAACGATCTGTTGTCTCTAAAACTGAATGATGTTCAGAGGAAGGAAGCTAGTACGCTCCTGGAAAATATTTCCGAATTATCTAGTAAGGTCACTCAATTGTTAACTGGGGAAGTTCCTCCCAAATCTGATCAACCCACCATAGTAAATGCAGGTAGTGAGGAAGCGCCTCCCAAGGGAGAAGTTAATAGAATAACCGTTGCTGCTCAAACTATCCCTGCCCCATTGGACAACGAGTCTGAACGCCGTGCATCGCTGAGTAACATCCGTTCTGAATTAACTTCCTTGCCATTGAAACCTTTACCTACTATGTCACCCGGGTTTAGCAGCTTGCCTCATCCATTGGCAATGTTGCTCAGAGGTATCTCTAAGTTTTCCGTTAATACCATCAGTGATGTAATTTCATTTTTAAGATTTCTAGTGGAATTCCAGGATCATGCCCTTGTTTTTTCTCTTTCTCCATGTCAAATCTTGCAAATTATCTATCCGTATGCTATTGGTATTCTCTCTGATAAAATCGTAAGAGCCATTGCCGAGCAATCATCTATTGAGGATTTCCATGCCCATTTGCTAGCTAACTTCATCCCTGCTAGGGCCAGGTCCTCCCTTATTCAGAAGTACTATTATCGTGTACAGCGCTTGGATGAAAACTTGGCTGATTTCATACAGGACATTAAGTTTTATACTAGGGTGTTTGCCCTTCATTTTCCTGAAGATCAGATTGTACAGGCTATTGTAGAGGGAATTTCACCTCCCTATAGGTCATATTTGTGTTTCGCGGCGTGCCCGCAAACTTTCTCGGAACTTGAAGCATTGGCCGTCTCAGCGGAAGGAGTTAGATACGCCGATTCTTTGCGTGTCGCGAAAGAACCCCCGCCTTCCATTAGTAATACTCGGCCTCCACCTCGCCGATCAGTCACCCCCCGTAAATGTTATGCTTGCGGGTCGCCTGACCATCTGCGCAATAAGTGTCCTCTGATCAAAACCAGTAGGGCAAATAATGGAGCTGGTTCATCACAAGGCTGTTTTAAATGTGGGGCTTTCTCACATATCGCAAAGAATTGTCCCAATTCGAATAGCACCCCCTCCTGCTCAACTTCTGGTGTAACTTCCAACAACAATCAAAAGTGACTAGTGGCTGCGGCTGAGTCAACTAATTCTGCTTCCCAAGGCTCAGCCCCTGACAAAAAGGTCGAGAATTCAGGGAACGATAAGTCTTCAAATACATCTTTTGAATGCCCCAAAGAGTGCCTTAGGATTGCGGCGGATACCCCCGCACCTGTTCCTTTTCTTAAGATTGAGTTAAATAACGAGCCTATAACAGCTCTCTTAGATTCAGGCAGTGTTTGTTCGATTATTTCGGCTGAATGGTATTCTAAATTGAAATCGGTTTGTAAACTTCCTGACTATGTCTCATCTTCTATTCAATATGTTTCGGCTAATTCATCTCCATTAGAAATTCTAGGTTCCGTACTGGTCAAAATTCGTATTTTTAAGTTTACTTGGAAAATTAAATTGTTTGTGGCTAAGCACCTGTCTTGCCCCATTATATTGGGAGCTGACTTTATTTCTCACACTGGTCTTGTGCTCGATCTCCAGTCTAGGTCGTGCACATTCAAATTTGCTTCTAGTTGTAAAATACCACTATTAAAGTGTAATTCTGTGTCATGTTCTTCTATTTCGCCTACCCAGGATGAGATGTTGTTAGACCTTAGACATCTACCTGAGGAGCAGGCTGATAGTATTCGCAAACTGTGTCAGTCGTTTCCCGAGGTGTTCTCTGATACTCTTGGTGTTACTGACCTTATTGAATACAAAATTGAGGTCACGGATTCGATTCCTGTCCGTTTTCCACCTTATAGGCTATCTCCACCTAAAATGAAGGCTCTGAAAGAAATTATCGATCAGATGTTGGAGGATGGTATTATTAGGCCCTCTAAGTCGGCGTATTCATCGCCTATTTTTCTAGTCCCGAAACCCCAAGGAGGCTTCAGGCCTGTCATTGATTACAGGGCTCTCAATCGGAAGGTGGTGTTGCAATCTGTGCCCCTTCCTGACCTTCATTCTTGTTTTTCATGGTTTCGTAAGGCCAAGTTCTTCACTATCTTGGACTTGAATCAGGCCTATAATCAAATTCCCCTTGCCGAAGAGTCTAAACACCTTACAGCGTTTGCCACGGACTGGAATTTATATGAATACAACCGCGTGCCTTTCGGGCTCCCCACGGGGGCAGCTGTGCTCACTAGGCTACTAGATAGGGTCTTCTCCGACATCAAATTCGAGTACTTATATCACTATTTAGATGATGTCGTCGTATTTTCAGAGACTTTTGAAGAACATCTAGATCATTTGCGAGAAGTTCTCGATCGCCTTCGTAAGGCTGGGTTAACTGTTAAGTTGTCCAAGGTTGCCTTTGCTAAGCCCTCTATGTCTTTCCTAGGGCATATTGTGTCACCTGATGGTGTAGCAGTCGATCATTCTAGAACACAGGCCATCCGTGATTTTAAACCTCCCAAGGACATTAAAGGCATCGCCAGGTTTATTGGTATGGTGAATTTCTTCAGAAAGTTCATTCCTAACTTTGCTAATAGAGCGGCGCCCTTAAACCTCCTTCGTAGGAAAGGTATCAAATTCGAGTGGGGACCTTCTCAACAAGCCGCTTTTGAAGATCTTAAATTAGCACTTTGTAATGCCCCTGTACTTGCTATGCCTGATTTCTCGAAGAAATTCATCGTCCAAACCGACGCGTCGTCGTCAGCAGTAGCTGCAGTCCTTCTTCAAGAGACTGAACTAGGGAGGCGACCTATCGCCTATGCCTCTAGGACCTTGTCGGCTCAAGAAGCCAAGTATTCCATCTATGAGCTCGAAGGTTTGGCAGTCTTATTCGCCTTAGAAAAGTTCCGTCTCTATCTGGAACACGTCAAATTCGACCTGGAGACAGATAATCAAGCATTAAGCTGGGTCTTAGGTAGGCCGCGTCGTACTGGTCGTATAGCCCGCTGGGCTATTCGTATTTCCGCCTTCCAGTTTGATGTTAGACATATCAGAGGTACCGAAAATGTTGTTGCTGATGGACTCAGCCGTATGTTTCATAACGACGTCGAGACCCACGAAACGGTCGACAGTTCATCACCTCCCGAGTCCATACTATCTGGTGTTAATGCCATCTTAACAGATGCTCCCATGCTTTTTAGGGATATTGAGAAATACCAACGTGAAGATCCGACGCTGGCTCCGATAATGGAAACCCTTTCTTCTGGGGAACATGTTGTCCCTTATGTTCTGAGGAATGGTGTTCTATGTTGCCCATCGAGGCATGATAGGATGATGAAAGTTGTCGTTCCAGCTGTTCTTGTACCTATGATCTTCAAGTATTATCATGAGACCCCATTAGGAGGGCATCTTGGAATCTTTAAAACTCGTGAGAAGATTCGTGAAATGTTCATCTGGAAAGGTATGGACGGTGAAATCCGTGAACTTGTAAAAGCTTGTAAATCTTGTTTGCTCAGTAAACCCACCATGTCCACCAAGGTAGGCCTTTTGTCTTCGCATCAAGCGTCGCGCCCCATGGAACGTCTGTATATCGATTATGTAGGACCCTTCCCCCAGTCAAAGGGTAATGCTAACAAGTTCATCTTTGTATGCGTAGATGGTTTTACAAGATTTTCGTGGTTATTTCCGACTAAGCTGGCTACCGCTCAGTCTACCATTACCTGCTTAAATTCTATTTTTGCTTCTTTTGGTCCGTGTCAATATATTGTATCTGATAATGCTAAGGCTTTTACATCTAATTTATTTCGTAAATTCTGTTTTGACTTATCAATCTCTCATGTAACTACTTCTGCTTATTACCCTCAACCATCTCTGGCTGAACGGGTTAACCGTAATCTCAGGTCCGCACTTATTGCCTATCATCATGAAGATCATTCCAGGTGGGACACGTCCCTGCATTGGATAGCTTTTGCTTTGAATTCGGCGGTTCATGAATCTCACAAGTTTACTCCAGCTTCTTTGATGTTCAAGTTTGTTCCCAACTCGCCGCTCTCTAACCTCTGGTCTCTGAATGACATTCTACCCGAGACAATAGATCCGGATAACATTAAAGATCTTTGGAAGAAGGCTAAAGCTAATCTTAAAGTGTCTCATGAAAAGGTTAGGGAAAGGTATGATCGTGGACGGAGACCCACCACTTTGAAGGTAGGTGACCAGGTGATGGTCAAGAATTTTGTTCCCGCGGGCAAGCTTGCCCCCAGATTTCATGGGCCATGCATCATTCTCGATTTTCTTACGCCGGTTACCTTGTTAGTAAGCAATCCAGCCACCGAGAGGATATTTAGGGTTCACCTGTCACAGGTGAAACCAGTGTAAATTTTGTGTCAACTTGCTTCATATAATTTGATAGGAATATGAAGGTTATATTTTTTTTTGAGTTCCACTCTTAAGGCATTCTGCTCCTTCTATTTTATTTTATATGTAAGCATTTCTTGTAAACCTCCCCGATTGTTAAACTGCCTTCCTGTCCTTACCTCGGCCATTACCACGCTCCCGTCTCCTGCGTCAATACACACAGTGGCTTGACTTATGCCATGGATATTTGCACGCCGCTGGCCCCTCAACCTCTCCACAAGCCTGTACCCTCAAAAAAGATGATGGTCCAACACAATTCTGCCGCCAAGCTTTAATGTTTCAGTGCCCCCGCAGCCGCGCGGCGCCGTGCAGCAACTGGAGCTGAGGACGGGCCCCCTTGGCCCCAGCGAGGAAGACGTGTGCACGGCGAGCCGGAGCTCTCCTCCCGGCCAAGGCTGATGTGCGGCGCACGACCTGCTACTTGCCCGCAGCCTGTATATGTTCACCGCGGGCGCGGCGTGCTTCAACACCTCTGCTCCCCTCATAGTGCGGGCGAGCGGTATCTCAGGGTACTTGAGGGGTCCGAGCGGCCTCCTTTGGACGCAAGCCGCAACGGCCGGTCTGGCAATCCCACTTCATCACCATCTACTACATGAACAGATACCATAAGTAATGACTACGCTTGGGAATTCAACTGCAATATTTGGTGGACTTTGAAAATTTTTTTTCCTTCACTTTCAAGTATAGAAAGTTATCTTCAGGAATTCTACTTCTATAAATTTAAAGACTATACTTCTCCTGCAACAACAAAATTTTGAAACTGAAACAAAACAAATTAAGAAAATCTTATAAATTTTTTTGGCAATCAATCTTCATACCCACAGCATAACTTGGACCTTGTTTCAAACTGATTTCATGTGTCATCCCTGGAGGAACTTTTGGGGGGGGGGAGGTCTGTACCGGGCGGTACACCTCCACTCCGCTAATTTAAAATGTGCGCCTGTTGAAACTCCTCTGCTGGAGGAAGTCTGAACTTTATCTACGCTGTTACTTCTTTACCTTCTCAGAAGATGTCACCACGTGGAAAATTTTGAGTTTTTGAACTGTGTCATTTTTGAAGTAAGAAGTGTAAACTTTCTCTCCTAGAGGACACTACTGAAGATCAACAATAGTGCAACCTAGTGCGGAGTCAAAGAACTATTTTGTTGGAGAAAATTTAATTTCAAGAGTTTGTTCTTTGTTAAATTTCTTTCAGTCATTGTTTAAGTTGGCAATATTTACCCCTTTCTTCCCCTTGTGTTGAACCTAACCAATCCCGAATTTCTTCAATTAATTTCTATCCAATCAGATGTATCTTCCCCCAACTTGAATCTGTTGCGGGGTCCTATCCAATAAAGAGTTTGTGGGAGGGTGTTTTCTTTCCCCTAACGCCTAGAAACTTCCGCGAGAGTATTTAAACTGCTGATTTTTGGGTCTCTAGGCCACTTCTGTTCCATCTTTCAGTGTGTTAAGTACATAGCAGGGGGCGGGAAGCGCCTCTTTCTTCTCCAGCCGTTCAACACAAGGTAATGGCCGATTAATAACTTCTTTCTTTGCTAGCTCAGCAGTTTAACTTTCGGGGCGGGTTCTAAGCGTTCAACCATGTAACCTTTTCCTAAAATGTAACTTCCCTTTTCATCTATTCTCTTGTAAAACGACATATTGGGATAGAGAGTGCTAACCCTCTCGAGCTCCCACTCACATTGTCTTGAGGTGAACTTATTTTCTCGACCTATTTTTCGTTAATGTAAAACAAATTGTTCTTTTCTTAAGTCACCTCTTTAGCATGGGATTAGCCCTTGTATTAACGGCCTAGTGCCAAGTAGGTCTTAATCAAAGTGTATTAGGAGTGCAAGTTCGCCTCCTCTCAAATTGTTATTTTAGAGGTCATTTAATTAACCTGCTTTTCTTTTAATAGACCTCAGTAGATTGGGTATTTTACCCCTGTGTTTATGTCCGTTGAGGACAACTTGAAGGTGGAGTTTGGTGTGGCCTGGGAGAGGCTTAAATTTTGAGAGCGAGTGGCTTTTTTGAAAATTCTGGGTTGTATGCCTCATGGAGGTTTTCCAGTGTAATTTGGAGCAAGGGCTCCTAGGTATAAATGGGGTTTTCTCCCCCTCTGTTAAAACTTGTGTTTGAGGTAAAACTGAGCTGATTGCCCAAGCATTGTGAAGTCAGGGCGCGAAGCCCAAATTCTGTAAATATTGTAACTAACCCCTTTTGAATTGCTACTTGTACCTGCCATGATTGTTATTTCTTTGTTTTCGAAAAGAAAATATAACCTTGTTAACTTTTAAATTAATTTTACATTGCACTATAATTTCGTAGCTTGAAACCCATTCACACCCGCACCTTCTTTCACCTCTACCTACCACGGAAAAGTCCGTAACACATATATTTAGAAAATACCTCTGGCTAAGACTAAACAATCCACACGGGGTTCCTAAACCGTTAGAGAAGTTCTCACTACGACTGTGTGTATTTAGGATAGCATCCTACCTCACAGAAATTTACCGAACTCAGAATATTTTAAACAAGCCTTGGACATTTGGAAGAGACATTTCTATTTGACAGGCCAGGGACTATTAGGAATCTACATAGCGAACGAAACGGAGTTCGATGGGGATCCTATCAATAACAATGGGAAAGAAAGGAACTCCACAAGAGAAGAAAATAATGACATGTCCACGTGGTTTTTCTCTAGGCACCCTAAGAACCAAGGAAGAATGTTTGTTATAACTTTCTCTCTTATGCGGAAAGAAAACTAAGTTTTTATTAAGAAAATTACCCCTTCCGAAGTACAAGTAATTCCAATAGTAAGTGAATAACGTTTAACTTAAAAAAAGGACATTGTGTAACGTTCCAGACGTTACAGTGTAATTATGTTAATTTTATTATGTGTAATTAATTCAGGAATTTAACGTCATGATATTTATTTTGGTATGTAATTGTATTATAATTCATGTTTAATCATTTGCTCACTATCATTTCATTACTTTGTAACTACGACTTGTAAACGAGGGCTGAATATCCTAATATTCACTTAGATTCTTGCGACAGTTGGTTAAAATTAACTTGCAGTAGATTTCAGTTATCTTGCCACATCACCGAGGAGGAAGGGAGGACAAATTTAGACATCAAGTTCTGAGAAAAGCGAGCACGTGTTCACGCGTCCTAACGTAAGCTACCGTATTTCGACCAGAATTATTCGAACTGATCAACGCCTATATTTTCAAAGGAGCGTCATGTTGCCATGGATACTGAGTGAAAGGACGAATAGAAGAACAGTTGATATCATGATTTTGGCCCGTCAACTCTAATATCTAGAGTGGGGAGAGAAGTGTCATCTGCTTGGACCACGTGTAGCGGCCTGTAATTAGCGCGAGAGAAGGTTATAAGAGGGCGTGTTGGAGCTCCTGGAGGGTCTCTCTACAACGTCTTATTCGCTTCTGCGAGTCTCTTTACATTATTCTACGATCTTCTACGAGACTTCTACATTATGTTCTACTTGATTCTGCGTCTCGATACTTAGAAATTCTGAATGAGGTGTGTATAACCACTCTCATGAGGAAGTACGTACAGCACGGCTACAAGACCGGTTTGAACCAGTCTAAGTCAATAGATAGTTTTAATCTAGATAGAAATGAAACTTCAGAGAACATTATCAGTAAAGTTGGAAGGATTCTTAATTGAGTATCCTCTCCATATAACCCAAGGTGGTTCTTCTAACTGTGACATAGGGCTTATCTCCAATCTATGGGATAAAGCATAATAGGGAGTGTTAGTTTTGAAGTCATCTTCCAATTAGTGGTGGGTGCAATTGGCAAGGCAGGAATGGTACTGAGCTGCAGATGAAGAGATATCAAAGACGACCGGTGATGTTCCAGCTGCAAGGATGGAAGCTTTCCAAGGACCAGCAGAACAAGACGACATGGTGAGCAAGCGAGTTAAAGATATTGCAAGTTTTCGCGAAGTAGAGTCATTCAATTTTTTATTAAATTCATTTTCTATTTTAAATTCAGTTCTCGTTAAACCGTCGTCATTTATATTAAATATAATAAATAGTATTTTTCTAGTTTACTTTAATCAATTTGCCTTAATTAGCCTTTTGATTTCTAATTCTCCTGCTTAATGATTAGTGTACTATCACCTCACCCCTGTGATAAGAGTCTGTCCAAGCTTGAATATAAATTTTATCTTTAAGTCCTCAACTTAAAGATTGGCGCCCTTTGCTTGCTTGGTTGCATTTCTCATTTGATGATTGTTCTCCGAGAGGGGAAGTCACATAAATGCCGCTCCAACGTGTGGCGAGAAAATCATTAAGTACGGAGCAGTTAATAACAGTAACAATATCAGAATTCGTATTATGGGCAAAATTTGGATATCCACGTTTCATTAAGAGTGTTTGATTGTGGGAAGGGTCATGGCTGATCAGACGAAAGAAGAGAGGATGTTGCGCAGTGGACGGGCGATAAAAGGCAATAACGTATTGAGTTCAGAGGAAGAGTTGTGTAGTCTTGTAGAGGAAATTGAAGATAGAAGTGTAAGTAGTATGGAGAGTGAAGGCAAACAGAAAGAAGTCAGTATGGAGTCAGATGATAGTAGGATGGGGGGCGAAGCGGAAGTCAACACTAACAATGAAAGTAATAATAATGATCAGTTAATGGGAATGATGCAGTTAATGTTAAGTAAGATAGAGGACAGTAAAACTGAAATAAAAAATGAATTGGAACAAACTAAATCTGAACTTAAAGAACAGTTAGAGCAAACTAAAGCTGAATTAAGTAGGGAGATGAGGGAAAATAAGGAGGAAGCGAACCGGAGAATGGACGAACACAGTAGGCAGTTACGCGATCTGGTGGTAAAAAATGAACATTTTAATAAGCGATTAGAGGACCAGGAAAGTGAATATGTACGGCAAGGGAAAAAGGTAGAAGAAAAGTTTGCGGAACAGAGAAGTGAATTCCTGGAATTAATGGGGAAGGAAAACAACTCTACTAGGGAGGAAGTAATGAGGCAGGTCACTAGTATTGATAAGAGAGTTGAGACTCAAAGAGGGGAAATACGGGTATTTAAAGACCACGTCCAACAAGAGATTGACACGGTAAAGCTTAGAATAGAAGATGAGACCCGGGCAAGTGAAGAAAGGTTTGCGATAGCTGA
Organism: Anabrus simplex; assembly: GCF_040414725.1. Taxonomy (NCBI): domain Eukaryota; kingdom Metazoa; phylum Arthropoda; class Insecta; order Orthoptera; family Tettigoniidae; genus Anabrus; species Anabrus simplex. Next base: position 410,827,719 of record NC_090267.1, on the reverse strand, counting down.
AGAGAATAAGATTGAAATTAGGACATTAAAAGAGAAGCAGGTTCATTTGGAGAGCGAAATTGATAGGAGAGACAGAGATGTAGAATGCCGGATGGAGAAAGCAGAAAATCAGTTAAAACAGGTGGCAAAGGATAAACAGGTTTTCACGGGAAGGCAATGTCTAGGAAATAGCTACATTAGGGAAATTGAACTACCTAAATTTAATGGGAAACAAACGAACCCGCTAGATTTCCTTAAGATGATAGAGAAACGGTTTGAAAAGCGTCTAGAGGAAGGGTCTATGGACTGGGAAGACGTTATGGAAAATATTGACCATGCTTTTGTAGGAGAAACTCGATCTTGGTTCATGGTATATAGGCAGACGATGACGAACCTGAAAGAATTCAGAAATAAATTTAGAGAGAAATTCTGGAATGAAGCGATACAAGCTAGGGAGAGAGAAAGGGTGGTATTTGGGAGGTACAAACAGCATGAGGGAGTTACTATGACCGAGTACTTCCTGGCACATGTCATGATTTGTCAGAACTTAGATGGTATAACCGAGGGGTCTGATGTAGTAAGACTACTTTTGAGACATTTTCCGGACAGGGTGAGAGAAGCGGCCTGTATGCAAAAAGTTGGAACTATTCAGGAGATGGAGAACCTACTAGGCAGTTTTGATGCTTTAGGTAACCTTAGAAGTAGAACGGAGAATATTCAGAACTTTAGTCATCACAACGGAATGAGACATAACGGTAGTACACAGAATCACGAAGCTCGCAATCAGTTCAGACCTCAGCAGAACAGCAGGAGAGGAGCATCTGAATATAGGACAGGAAATTCCCAACGGAGGCCAGAGCAATGTACTAATGAGTCCAACGTCAATACACAAAGGGAACCTTTAAACTAACGAGAGGCTGTAATGTTAGGTCAGAATTCCAGCCTAGTAAGAAGGTAGCGAAGTGTCTTGCCATGAAAGTGTTACCATATGACCTCGATGTTAGAGACGATTTGTTGTATGAACCCGAGCAGAATAATGGAGATTCAAGTAATAAAGTAGTCAATCCCGTGGTTAAATTGAAAGTTTGGGGGGCGTGGGTTAAAGTTTTGATTGATTCTGGTAGCCAAATATCATGTATTAGTTCTCAGTGGTATGAGTCATTAGTGAAACAGGGTATTCAGTTGGAGGAAATGCCTGTTAAGTCTACTTTCATCATTACGGCTGTTGGAAAGAGGTCTAAGCAAATTTGTAAACAAGTAGCTGTCCCGATCTGTATTAATAATTTTATTAGCGTTCAGATATGTTTGGTAATTCGGCATTTAATATTTGATCTTATCTTGGGATCTGACTGGTTAACGTTAAAATTGGCTCAGTTAAATTACAATGATCTAGTGCTAAATTTGAGGTGGAATAATGAGGATATTAAGGTCAAGTTTGAGGAGGAAATTCAGAGGAAAACGGAAGTTAGTACAGTGTGGAGAATGAAAGAGGTTTCTAAAGTAAATGAAGAGGCTAGTGAGGGCCTGAAGTTGTGTCAGTTGTGGATTCATGAGGATAAAATATGTGGCTTGAAAGAAGCCGTAAGTAGAAATGAGTTGAATGAAGTCCAGAAGGACAAGTTATTTGAAGTGTTATGTGAACACGTGGAGATTTTCTCCGAGAAACCTGGTGTTACCCATCTGTATGAACATTCTTTTTCTGTACTGGATAAGACTCCATTCAGCGGACCGCGATATCCGATACCACACAAATATGCAAAAGCCGTAGAGGATCAAATTCAAGCTATGTTAGCAGACGATGTGATTGAATTATCAAACAGTCAATATGTTAATCCCTTAATAGTCGTGCCTAAGTCTGATGGATCAATACGTTTGTGTATTGATGGCAGGGAGATGAACCGACGTATTGGTGCTGATCAGTTGAGATCACAAACCATTGAAGAGTTGATACAGAATTTTCAGGGTAAGAGTTGGTTTTCTACGTTAGATCTTAGGAGTAGTTTTTGGCATATACCTTTAAGATCAGAAGACAGGCCTCTTACTGCTTTCAGCTATAAGCATAGTTTGTACCAATTTAGGCGTGTTCCTTTTGGGACCCGTACGAGTTCGGCAGCTCTTATTCGCGCACTTAGTATTGCCTTGGGAGATGATACTGGAGATTATGCTACTATTTATATCGATGATTTGGTTATAGGATCTAGTACCTTTGAAGAGCACTTGGACCACTTGGAGAGGGTTTTTTCTAAATTAGAGTATGCTGGTTTTACTCTGAAACTTGACAAATGTGTTTTCAGTAGACGAGAGGTGACTTTTTTGGGGCACCGTGTATCGGCAATGGGAGTGACGCCTGAGAGCACAAGAATTGAAAAAATATTGAATACTACGACACCTAGAAATATTAAGGAGCTCAGATCGTATATTGGTGTATGTAATTTTTTCAGACGATTTGTAGTGAGATTTGGTAACTTACTAGAGCCTCAGAATGAACTAGTGAGAGTGTTAGGTTTGCCTGAGGAACCACCTCGTAATGCTGAATTTTACGCCCGACTGGCACGGGAGAACCTGATTAAATCTGGAGATAAACGTAAAAGGCAACAGAAACGTAAGGTACGGGATAACTTTGAGGTAGGTGATATGGTTTTGGTGAGAGTTCCCATGTTGTCAAACAGTGAGGATAAGGTAACGAAGAAATTTTTTATTTTATATCAAGGCCCTTATAAAGTACATAGAAAACTAGGACCCTGTGCTTACAAGTTAGCGGATGGCGAGAGCGTAATGAATGGTTCGTACAACATTAGTAGTTTAAGGAGATACCTGTCGTGTGAGGTGGCTGAACCGGATTGTGAGATATAGGTCAGTAACTCGGGGAAGTTGCTACTTGTTATGTCAGACTACGAGCGGTATGTGTTTACGTCTCAATTGTGGTGGTATTTCCTAGTTGTGTTTATAAACAAGGAAAGTGTTTGTGTGGCGGTAGATTTACGCGTTCATTGACGATAGATCATCTGTTTTCCGTATGTGAGGCCATGAAATTTTATATATTTGTTTTCTGAGAGGTTACATAAGGCTAATTAAAGCTGACGACGGCAAATAATTAATTTTCCCGTATGTGCATTTCTAACTTGCAATAGTTTTACCGTGAGCTTAAATCACGTGTGTATTTGTGTGAAGTGTATTACATCCTGCTTCAAGATAAGGTTGAAACATTCGAAAGAGTGATAAAAGTGTAAATTGTTTGTATCATATGTTTTCCATTTTTTTTATGTAAAAGATTGGAAGAGAACGTGTTACTGCTATCTAGCAAAGAATGTCGGAAAGATGGGGAAAAAGGACGAAAAGACACTCGGCAGAGTTTGTAATCTGAATTGTATATAATATGTTATATTCTCTAGGATAATCTTGTTTTTTTACAAAAGTGAAAAGTTGCTTATGATGGGCATAATTTAGCATCTAAACCTCAAGATGAACTGAAATAACAGACAGTCGCAATGGGAAGCAGTCTAAGAGAGATATGGAAAGAGTGAGATATAATTAATTGTATGAAAATAATGTCGCTCGTTATGGGCAGGTAATAGAGGTATTTCAAGTCAATGTGGGAGTAAGTGTGTGAGTTCTCAACTCATGTGATATTTGTTAAGAACTCATGGGGGCGTATGTAACGTTCCAGACGTTACAGTGTAATTATGTTAATTTTATTATGTGTAATTAATTCAGGAATTTAACGTCATGATATTTATTTTGGTATGTAATTGTATTATAATTCATGTTTAATCATTTGCTCACTATCATTTCATTACTTTGTAACTACGACTTGTAAACGAGGGCTGAATATCCTAATATTCACTTAGATTCTTGCGACAGTTGGTTAAAATTAACTTGCAGTAGATTTCAGTTATCTTGCCACATCACCGAGGAGGAAGGGAGGACAAATTTAGACATCAAGTTCTGAGAAAAGCGAGCACGTGTTCACGCGTCCTAACGTAAGCTACCGTATTTCGACCAGAATTATTCGAACTGATCAACGCCTATATTTTCAAAGGAGCGTCATGTTGCCATGGATACTGAGTGAAAGGACGAATAGAAGAACAGTTGATATCATGATTTTGGCCCGTCAACTCTAATATCTAGAGTGGGGAGAGAAGTGTCATCTGATTGGACCACGTGTAGCGGCCTGTAATTAGCGCGAGAGAAGGTTATAAGAGGGCGTGTTGGAGCTCCTGGAGGGTCTCTCTACAACGTCTTATTCGCTTCTGCGAGTCTCTTTACATTATTCTACGATCTTCTACGAGACTTCTACATTATGTTCTACTTGATTCTGCGTCTCGATACTTAGAAATTCTGAATGAGGTGTGTATAACCACTCTCATGAGGAAGTACGTACAGCACGGCTACAAGACCGGTTTGAACCAGTCTAAGTCAATAGATAGTTTTAATCTAGATAGAAATGAAACTTCAGAGAACATTATCAGTAAAGTTGGAAGGATTCTTAATTGAGTATCCTCTCCATATAACCCAAGGTGGTTCTTCTAACTGTGACATAGGGCTTATCTCCAATCTATGGGATAAAGCATAATAGGGAGTGTTAGTTTTGAAGTCATCTTCCAATTAGTGGTGGGTGCAATTGGCAAGGCAGGAATGGTACTGAGCTGCAGATGAAGAGATATCAAAGACGACCGGTGATGTTCCAGCTGCAAGGATGGAAGCTTTCCAAGGACCAGCAGAACAAGACGACATGGTGAGCAAGCGAGTTAAAGATATTGCAAGTTTTCGCGAAGTAGAGTCATTCAATTTTTTATTAAATTCATTTTCTATTTTAAATTCAGTTCTCGTTAAACCGTCGTCATTTATATTAAATATAATAAATAGTATTTTTCTAGTTTACTTTAATCAATTTGCCTTAATTAGCCTTTTGATTTCTAATTCTCCTGCTTAATGATTAGTGTACTATCACCTCACCCCTGTGATAAGAGTCTGTCCAAGCTTGAATATAAATTTTATCTTTAAGTCCTCAACTTAAAGATTGGCGCCCTTTGCTTGCTTGGTTGCATTTCTCATTTGATGATTGTTCACCGAGAGGGGAAGTCACAATTGTTATACACTAGAACATATTGGGGAATAATTTTAAAACCAGCTCCAAGGGTCAACTGGAATGAAAACATATGGTTCATTATCATCCACTGCCCACCCACGCACAAATCACGCACTCATCACAGTCAGCCTTATTTAATACATGCACTCGATAAGAGCGAGTCTATCTTCATTCAGTACCTGTGGTTTGTTATGATCGCGATGGGTATCCAAGGAGACCATCTACACCAATATAGTTTGTGAGTATGTTTGTACACAGAGGCTAATATCGGAACGATATCAGTAATAATTTCAACTGAGAACGTGTATTTCTTACACATTATTATGGGTTAAGTGAGTAAACGCCGTGGTGTAGGTGTAGCGTGCCTGCCTCTTACCTGGAGGCCCCGGTTTCGATTCCCGGCCAGGTCAGGGATTTTTACCTGGACCTCAGGGCTGGTTCGAGGTCTACCCAGCCTACGTGATCAGAATTGAGGAGCTACCTGACGGTGAGATAGCGGCCCCCGTCTAGAAAGCCAAGAATAACGGCCGAGAAGATGCTGACCACACGACACCTCGTAATATGCAGGTCTTAGGGCTGAGCAGCGGTCGCTTGGTAGGCCAAGGCCCTTCAATCGTTACATGTCATAATGAGGCTACTTAACCCTTTGTTGCCTGAATAGTGAAAAATAATAAGTATACTTGATTTTTCACCTTATTCTAATGGAATATGTTCAAATAGTAAATGCTAATACTTTCAAATCATAATTTTAATTTTTGGTATGTTTTTGGGGCCTGGTACTTTTAAGTACCGTCAGGCATATAGGAGGCTTCATATTTGGGTAGATAAGAATGTTCACATTTTGGAATTATATCACATTTATTGACTCAAAATATTAGTAGAACATTTTTTTCATACTTAAAACTATTACAAAAATGTAAAAGCAAAATTTAAAGCAATTATGTGTAATAAGAGTGAAGTTTCCTAATATTATTGTTCATATGTAGAACATCTTGCATACATCCTATACAGCTGACACATTATGATACTCTGCAAAGCAGTTTTTTTTTTCATTGCAGCAAAGAAGAACACTACATGTAGTAAACTTTGAATGCGGTCTTGACTGCACCTTCTTTCCCGAACACACCTCACATCGACCATAGTTTTTTACAAAAACAACAAAATGATTTCCACGATTACTTAGTCTGACATCACTGGGTACAGAATATTCTGTTTTCCTCCTTTTTGGTAGACAAGTTTGCTCTGGTGACTTTGGTGACCTCATATCACGTGAAAGTTTTCCTGGAAGAGGAATTTCTTTCTGGTTCATCAGTCCTAGGGCCACATTATGCCGGAATGCCATTAGAGGGACTTTTTCATGCAGATTACAGTATATGATGTAGGCATTGACAAATGCTATCTCAATCATTCCCCAAAATAATCTATGCCACCATTTTTGGATCGACGTTCTAAACCATACACAGTACGCCTCGAAGTCTGTCAGCATGGTCCACTCCACCCATGTGTGCATTGTAGTCTTGTACAACAACCAGGCAATCAACAGTAACATTACTTCCATCCTTCTGATTCCTAGAAACAGTTGTGGCTTCTGTTCTATGGAAATTAGATGCTAAGCACACACCTTTACTGTCTTTCCATAGAAAAACACCGATGTCCATCGAAGGAAAGCATTACTTTTGGTTTTGGATATGACTGACATGAGACCCTCCATATGGCCTGACGGTACTTCTAAGTACCTCGCCATTTACTAGCTACATATCCACACCAATTGCAAATTTCATTAATTTGGGTATTTTATTGGATTACAGAAGCACACTTACATGTACTAACATCACTTGCAGGTCAAATGTAACAATAGGAGCTAAGAAATAATCAATCAAAATGTCATTTGTTTACAGTGGTAACACTATGACTACACTCCTAAGAATAAAACGATCTCCTGCGTTTTTCATCAATACCAACCTCAAAAATGAAATATCTCTGTTTCAAGAATTAGTTACTTGAAAGTACCATGAGGAAAATACAAGGATAGGATTTACTGAATAATTCCAAAACCATGAAATATGAGATGGTACTTTAAAGTACCGTCAGGCAACAAAGGGTTAAAGGATGCAACAAAGAATTAAAAGAGAAAAGTTACTTAAGTATGGTTCGTCCATTATTGGAATATGCAAACAGTGTTTGGAATCCTCACCAAGAATACCTAATAAAAGAAATAGATGGTGTGCAGAGGAAAGCAGCAAGATTTGTAACAGGGGATTTCAGGAGAAAAAGTAGTGTATCAGAAATGTTGGAGGAATATGGGTGGGAAACTTTAAGTAAGAGGAGGGAGAAAACTAGACTTATAGGATTATATAGAGCCTATACAGGAGAAGAAGCATGGGGAGAAATCCGTGAGAGGCTTCAATTGGAAAATAATTATATCGGCAGGACTGACCACAAGTATAAAATTAGAAGGAATTTTAGCAAAAGCGATTGGGGTAAATTTTCTCTTCATTGGGAAGGGCGTGTAGGAGTGGAACAGTTTACCAGGGGTACTGATCCTTTTCCAAAATCTGTGCAGATATTCAAAAAGAGAATAAACAGCAACAGAGAAAATAAATTAAATGTTAGAGGACATTCGACGAGTGCAGGTTATTGTAAATAAATATGTGTGTGAATAATTGAATTCCATCCCCTGGTCTATGGAGTTTGGACAGCCGAAGTAGGGGACTGCCTGTAGGGGTGAAGTACAGTGGGGACTTCGAGGGCCCTGGGACCGCTACGGTAGCTGTGAAGGCCCTTCAGGAACTCTGAAAATCGGTGGCAAAAGGGGCTCTGGTTAAGACGCAGCAGGTCGTTATGCTACTTAGGTTCCAAAATGGGTGAACAATAAATAAATAAATAAATAAATAAATAAATAAATAAATAAATAAATAAATAAATAAATAAATAAATAAATGCAATGTAAATTTTAATCTTATACCAGTTGTATAGCATTATTAGAATAATTTCACATACTGTAGGCTATATGAGTTGACTAGATTTGTAAGTACAGAATATATTATAAGTAGAATTTTGTAAACAATATAAATTTACTAAGGATGAGCTGTGTGTTTAATATAAAATAATGTTAGTGCAAATTGTATAATATTGTATTGTAGGAAAATTTTCTTCTTTTCTTGTTAATTTAAAATTTAGTGCTTGACAATAAAGTATTTTAGTGTACCATTTGCCACCGAAGTAGACACCTCATTTGCAAATAAAGAGATTTGATTTGATTTGATTTGATTTGATTTGATTTGATTTGATTTGATTTGATTTGATTTGATTTGATTTGATTTGATTTGATTTGATTTGATTTGATTCAAGGGCTGTAGTGCCATGGGGGTGGGGGGGGGTGGAGGTGAGTATACTCGTGCGCTCGTCTCGAGGTGAGGCAGCACTTTACAGGCACTCCCGAGCGTATGGCTTTTGGAGACGAGCTCCTTGACTAAGTGGTATGTTCGGAGCTGTTAGGGGGAGATATGGCATGGAATAATATTAGTATACGAGTAAGTGTGAGTGGTGTATTATTTAAAAGTAGGAAAGATCACAATATGAAGATAAAGTTGAAATTGAAGAGGACGAATTGGGGAAAATATTAATTTATAGGAAGAGGAGTTAGGGGTTGGAATAATTTATCCACTGTCTGCTACCGTTCAGACGTTAAGAGGCCAAATGGGATGACACTTGTGCCACGGAAAAGGGGTAGATCCCTCCTGTGGGATTTTACCTGTGCCGACACATTCGCTCAGTCCAGTCTTCCCCTTTCGTCAATGAGTACTGGAGGTGCAGCCGCGAATAGGGAAAATGCTAAAAGAAGAAAATACAGCGATTTGCTGGGCAATTTCTTCTTCGTGCCAGTAACCACTGAATCGAGCGGTACCTGGGGTAATGATGGCCTCAATTTTATGGAAGAGGTTGGGTAACGAATTGCTAGAATTTCCGGCGATACACGATCAACTGCTTTTCTTATTCAGCGCATCAGCATAAATTAGCTCTAATGTGTGGGAATGTCACATCAATTCTCGGGACACTACCACCTGGTAAAGAACTGGATGAAGTTTTCCTTTAAGACACGACTTTGTATTTTATGGAAATTGAATTTTAGTTAAGTCAATTAAATATTTCTACAATTCCTCTCACAGACACTACCATACGAAAAGTACCTGCAGTTAAGTACTTGGGCGAATGGACCTCTGCGAATCAGAGCGAGAATCTAGCCATAGATGCCAGATGTACCAAGTTTGAAAGGGCTTATCACTCCTGTCGTAGTATCTGTTCATCTAAGTGCCTCTCCAAGAACCTCAAACTCAGACACTACAACTCGGTCGTCAAACCATCTGTTCTGTATGTTTCTGAGTGCCTTGTAATGGCCAGGAAGGGCCCACTGAGAAAGCTGGAGTTAAAACGGAGGAAGATCCTGGGGAGGATATTAAGACCAATCAGAGAGGAAGGAGGCATTTACAGAATCCACCATAATGATGAACTGTGTGAACTCCAGGAGGACACCGTCACGTCTATAAGGAAAAGGCACCCGACCGTTTATGGACACTTCGCCCGTCTGGATTCCGAAAGACTCACCAACAGGATATTCACAGTAACAGAAAAAGGCAAGGCTTCTAAGAACACACCAATCATGTCAGTTAAATCGGATATGGAACAACTAGATATCCCACTGAGACATGCTCATGACCGACTACTGTTCCGTCAAGCTATGCGACAGGGAGTTTTCTCAAAGTCGTCGCTTACAAGTAAGAATCACTACAGGAACTGAGTGACGGAGCTCGATAGCTGCAGTCCCGCAAGTGCGGCCAGTATCCAGTATTCGGGAGATAGTGTGTTCGAAACCCACTGTCGGCATCCCTGAAGATGGTTTTCCGTGGTTTCCCATTTTACACCAGTCAAATGCCGGGGTTGTGCCTTAATTAAGGCCACGGCCGCTTCCTTCTCACTCCTAGCCCTTTCCTGTCCCATTGTCACCATAAGACCTATCTGTGTCAGTGCGATGTAAAGAAAATAAAAAAAAGAGAAATAAGTGGACAGAGGAGAGAAAACTGGCTCATAGTCAGCAAATGAAGGAGTATTGGAAGAAGAAGAAGAAGAAGAAGAAGAAGAAGAAGAAGAAGAAGAAGAAGAAGAAGTTAACAACTTTACCGAAGAGTATATACGAGCCCCGTGGTCCTCAGTAGGCTTAAACGAAAAAGAAGAAGAAAATATTTCAAATTTGAATTTGTTTAGCTTAAATTTAAAGAACTATATATTATATCACAATTTATATTATGGATGAAAAACAATTATAAAAAAATCTTTGAAATTCTTTGAGGAAAGACTAGGTAAACAACAGATAGGGAATATGCCACCTGCGCGACTGCCCTGAATGCAGATCATTGGTGATTGATTGATTGATTGATTGATTGATTGATTGATTGATTGATTGATTGATTGATTGATTGATTGATTGATTGATTAATTGATTGATTGATTGATTGATTGATTGATTGATTGATTGATTGATTGATTGATTGATTGATTGATTGATTGATTGATTGTGCTACAATTACAAAAACTGACCCATCAACGACGTGTACATAGCAGGTAGTTCAAAAATAAAACGCTTCGAAAATATCAAGCTATTAGTTAACATGGTGCAAGGTTATTTAACTTCATAATTTGCACTGGAGATGTATCTGCGGCTCGGAATAATTTATTACACAGCTAATATTGTACTTCAGCCAAAGTATAAACTAAGTGTGAACAGGATTTGTTTTTTGATGCAGGAAAGTTCGCTTCATGTTCTTTGTCCCGGCCAGAAGCCAATGGCCTTCACACAGGGAAGCGCAGTGCGGGTGGATTTGTTTCCATCGAGATTCTTTCACCTGCTGGACCAGCCGCTCTCTCATAGCCGGAGGGCTGCACGGAGCGAACAGCTCCTCCTCCAACATTCCATCGAGAGCAGCAGAAGGCACGAAGCAGCAACTTGAATAGCCATCCAGTCCAAGGCGTACGTGCGTGAAGACAGCTGCCCAAACAGTACGCCTCAGTAAATATCGTTCCAATTGGAGAGGATGGTTAAACTCTCCCAAGTCCTTAAGAGAGAAATAAGAGATACGAGGGGTATAAATAAAGTAGGGGCAATATTGATAGAACGCGACATTTAATGAACTAACATGTACAACTGCATTACATTCCTTTATTGTAGTTATTCATGAAGTACATTTATGGGCTTATGCCGTGTTATTAATTATAAACACACTCTACGCGTTTCAAAAGGAAGCCTTTCTTCATCAGGAGACAACAGAGAAATGAAACGACGCATTCGAGGTTGCTAGGAGGAAGCAACAAGGAACTTAAAATGGTGCCCTAAGATGTAGAAGGGACGCCATTTTAGCACCATGCTAGGGACAGCGAATGGCAACAGTAAAGCACCATTCTCTAATGTTTCTGATAATAGGTAGCCATGATTCACTGAGGTTGTAGCCTGTATCGCAGTTGAAATTATCTGGGTGTTTACGTATTTCAACCGCCTCCCTGATAATTCTTGGGCGATATTGCTTTATACAGGCAAGAAAATCCACTTCTTGGAACAAGACATCATGACCAGGTGTTAAGGCATGATCAGCAACAGCTGATTTATCAGGTTGGTTGAGTCTGATACATCTGATATGTTCTTTGATGCGTGTACATACCGTTCTCAAAGTCTGCCCAATATAAACCTTGCACAAGTACTGGGAACTCTGTAGATACCAGGTTGTTGCAATTTAGGTAAACTATCCTCAATTGGTGGCAGGAGTTGCCTAATCTTAATTGATGTTCCAGAAACAGTTCGTACATGGTACCTACGTAAGATTTTAGCAATACGATAGGTCGTGTTCTGTATGTAAGGTAGGTAGTTACCCGCAAAGTCTATTACCTTTTGCCAAATGTCGGGAAGCCGTTGGGGACCGATGGCAAGGCGTTCTCTGTTGATGACAGCGAAAGAGCGCCCTATGGCATGGAGTACAGATGCCATGTCAGGAAATCGGCGGTCTCGGAGGGTTCCCTTCAACTTCGGAAACAGATCGAAGTCATAAGGACTCATGTCTGGTGAGTACGGAGGATGTTCAGCACGAAACGCCTTGACCCATCGTGCAACCATCCTGTACGGTAATGCATTCTCGCCACAGGCTTCACGTAATCCTCGATAACATTCTGATACATTTTTGCCATGGGCAACATCGATTTCAATCCATGAACGCTGATCACCTTTTGAAAACATGCTTTAGTGCGGTGAAATAGACACTCTTCACTTCAACACCACACAGCAACAATACTCCCAAATGGATGCTTGTCAAATGCACATTACACAACTACAACAACGCCACCTGACGTTCCGCATTTCCGCATACCCCGATCTCCTGCGAGTGTCTGGACTACTTTATTTCCAGCCCTCGTATGACCAAAGATACGAATGATAAAGCAGCCTAGAAAATAAACTATTACCCTCAACTAATTTGTTAAGTGCATGCAAGAAACAAACCTCACAGTGGGAAGCTGCGTGGACCGTATATTGTCGCGTGCTGAAAATATATTTTTAGTTAAATTATAATAGTGACTTTTCGATATTAATTTTAGTTTTGATATGACCTACTTCTACTCTCTAGTGCATAAACGTTTTGTTCTTACGCACTATCTCTTGAATTGGAACTATTCAGAATAAAGAATTTTAATCTCTTCAGCTCTTGAGGAGATCGCAGTCAAGTAGAGGCTCATGGATAAGATCAACCGAGCATTCTTGAGAAACTTTGGCCACGTTTCAAGGAGGAAGGAAGCTATGGAGAAGATTGTTATAGAAGGGCAGGTGCAGGAGGTAGACCTCAGGGGCGGGCACTTGCGAGATGGGACGGTCGGATAAGGACACTGGTTGGAAAGTCTTTATTTGGAGCTTCGCATGTGGTCAAAGATCGATCAGCATGGCGAAAACTTTCCAACTGCAAGTGACATGTCGCCACGCCCTATAAAGGACAAAAAGAAAGTGAGAGATCATTTGATCATTTATTATAAATATCCACACATATTATTATTCAAGTTATAGATATGAACCTTTTTGGAGATGTAACATACCATTTTCCTCTGCTCGTTGTTCAAAAGAACCTTGATACTTTTTCTCATGTTACAACCGTAGGTCTGAATAACATGTTTAATTGTAATCGGCTTAAACTGTGGATGAATGTAGCACCTAGAGGACCATAACCAGCAAAGAAGAGGCCAGCAGCGATTTGTCAACTTCCGTCCGGAACGTGGAAGGCACAACTGACTGGGAAATGGATTAGCACGATATGAACCTAAAGAAATGGAGTTACACAGGTGACTAACAATGTGATTATGGCGAGAGGCAGGGTTTAGTTCATCTATGTCCACCTGAGTGAACCGTGTAGTAAGGAGGACTTGTTCAGCACAAAGAACAGGGCAATTAAAGCTGCTAATCACTGAAAAGGCAAATATGTACGGCCTTTTAACTGTAAACATTATATTTCTCTATAGCTGTACACTGTTCTGGACACGGATAGATGAACTAAACCACAATTTTGACAACAGTAATATGGAAGGTCGTCTAGTGAAAAAAAGGGGACGAACCCTCATTCATAGAAAAAAATTTCCTAGATCTGTGCTTAAAATGAAATATTATATACAATATTTACATTGTTTTAATCAAATAAATAAATAAATAAATAAATAAATAAATAAATAAATAAATAAATAAATAAATAAATAAATAAATGAATAAATAATAAATAAATAAAAAAATAAATAAATAAATGGATGACGTGCACAATATACAATACATGTATACATAATTCTGTCGCTGGTTATTCGTTCTCTCATTCAGCCAGTTGACCAATCAGTTATTACAGTCGTCAATTTATTCACTCATTCATGCGGTCACATACTTCTTTTAGCTCTAGTTTTTTTCCTGCTATTTGTTTTACGTCGCACCGACACAGATAGGTCTTATGATGACGGTGGTCTAGGAAAGGGTTAAGAGTGGGAAGGAATCGGCCGTGGCCTTAATTAAGGTACAGCCCCAGCATGTTCCTGGTGTGGAAATGGGAAACCACGGCAAACCATCTTCAGGGCTGCCAACAGTGGCGTTCGAACCTACTATCTACTGGATGCAAGCTCATAGCTGCGCGCCCCTAACCGCACGGCCAACTCGCGCGGTCTTTAGTTCTAGTAGTCTGCCATTCACTCATACTCATACACACAGAAGCATTCAGTAGTTCCTCTGGAATAATGTTTTTCTTCATGTACAACTCAGAATGAATGGTTTCACCATGTTTCAAAAACAAATAGTGGTCACTACCAACCATCATTAACTTCCTCAGATGAAGGATCGTTTTGGACACGTGCCTTAGGGACCATCGAGCCAATGTGTAGATCGTCGAAAATTATAATACAATATTTTCGTCACATGCCACTATTCTGTTATAAAAAAGGGCAGGGATTAGGAAGATGGCGGCCGTGGCCTTAATTAAGGTACAGCCCCAGCATTTGCCTGGTGTGAAAATGAGAAACCGTGGAAAGCAATCTTCAGGGCTGCCGACGATATTAAGAAACAGTCCAATTTACTTACATAAGACAATGAAGAAAATGAAATGTGCGATTTTCATTTCCTGTGTTTTAATATATCATTCCTTTTGACAGGGCCGGGCTGAGTGGCTCAGACGGTTAAGGCGCTGGCCTTCTAACCCCAACTTGGCAGGTTCAATCCTGGCTCGGTCCGGTGGTATTTGAAGGTGCTCAAATACGACAGCCTCGTGTCTATAGATTTACTGACACGTAAAAGAACTCCTTAGGGACTAAATTCCGGTACCTCGGCGTCTCCGAAGACCGTAAAAGTAGTTAGTGGGATGTAAAGCAAATAAAATTATTATTATTATTATTATTATTATTATTATTATTATTATTATTATTATTATTATTATTATTATTATTCCTTTTGACAGCCCAAGTAGAAAGCTTCGCTTAATATTTTATCACCTTTTTAAATCCAGGGATGTGTCTTCAAAAAGGTTGTATGAGTATGTTCCTTACGATATCTTAAATATAAAGCTAAATACGTCCAAAAAAAAATTCACAAACACTTCATGTTCACACTGGAGTCTTTCCATTGATACCTGCCTCATCAAGTGTTGTAAAGTGCTTCGAAAACAAAATCCTTATAAGGGACTTGAAACATCCCTCGTAATGCCAAAATATCCCTCGCCAGTATCTCAATTTTCAGAACTGATTGTAAGAGTTCTTTCATGCAAATGAATTGCTTTCTATGTTCCTCTCTTTCAGTGCGCAACAAAAATGCGTGTGCAGGTTTCATAATAGTTAGTTGATATTTCTATTTAAAATTGAGCAAAAAGAGTATAAATTAGGACTGTTGTGGAGACTGAAGAGTATTTGAACCTCTAAACGAATACAGTACTCTTAAAGAGAGCAGTGGCACCGCCGACTTGGGGGGGGGGGGCAAGGACTTTTTCTGTCCCCCCAAAATGATCTTAGGGGGGAACAGTGCCACCCCCCCACCACCACCACCACCAACAAAATCTCCTCCTAAATGTTAAGTCCCTTAAAACGTGAAGTTCGTTAGTCTTCGGAGCCCCGAGTGGAGAACTACAGGGTAACTAGATTTAAAAAGGAAGTCCGAAGGTTGGTTCTCTCAGGTCTGCTGCACGATGGGTTGAGCTGATGGGGTTATACCTAGAGAGTCCGGTGAGCTCTCCCCAATGGGTTTGGTAGATGACTGTATATTAAGGAATGAGATTAGAAAGTGGGCATTCCTTCAAAGAACTACATTTCCCAATGGAGACGGTTCAGGCGGTACATCTGGTGGGCAGAGCTATTATCATGAAATGAATAACAGTTATAGGACATGTATTCAGAAATTGTGTTTATGAAGCAAGTTCTACTTTGTTTTACTTGTGATAGCTTGGTACATAAGGCATTCCTTCAAAATATTTATTTATGAATCAAGTTCTATTTTTCTGATTACTTGTGAATATTATTAAAATGTTTGTACATTAGACTTGTTCAAAAATGTATTTGAGAAACAAGCTCTGTTACTGTTCTGTTTTTCTGTTTGTTTGAGAATATTGTTATTATATAGGAATGTTTGCATTGATAGTCGTTCCTCATTTTCATTATAAGTGCGGCCAGTATCCAGTATTCGGGAGATAGTAGGTTCGAACCTTACTGTCGGCAGCCCTGAAGATGGTTTTCCGTGGTTTCCCATTTTCACACCAGGCAAATGCTGGGGCTGTACCTGAATTAAGGCCACAGCCACTTCCTTCCCACTCCTAGCCCTTCCCTGCCCCATCGTCGCCATAAGACCTATCTGTGTCGGTGCGACGTAAAGCAACTAGCATTCTCATTACGCATGCCTGTGTTCACGTTAATCATGACCCCCCAATAATTACCTGAAGTCGGCGCGCCTGGAAGAGAGTTCATAGTTATGCTATTCACTGGCTACACTTTGCATACAGCAGATTAAAAAAAAATTACCGATAACTTATCTTTTTCAGGAAGGAAGAATGTTGGTTAAGTTCAAATCAATTACTAGAATTGAGCCACACCCCTAAGAACTGTGAGAAAGTTGCTCAAGGGAGATAACAACGAACTTCACCACAGTACAGTGTACCAGGTATGTGAATGAGCACATAGCAGTATTCTTCCGTAACGGAAATAGATATGTGACGCGTTCACTACGCACTGTATCTCGATTATGAGTGAAATGAATGGAAAACTTTGACGACATTTCCTAAAGTAAGATTCCATGATACCACTTCCTCCAGCTGTTTCAATGACCTGTGATGTCGGAGACCTGTTTGATATGAAGATGTTTTAGCTTACGATTTTGCAGCTGATGACTTCCTACTTTACGGACCGGGCGAGTTGGCCGTGCGGTTAGGCGAGCGCAGCTGTGAACTCGCATCCGGGAGATAGTGGGTTCGAATCCCACTGACGGCAGCCATGAAGTTGATTTTCTGTGGTTTCCCATTTTCACACCAGGCACACCTTAATTAAGGCCACGGCCGCTTCCTTCCAATTCCTAGGCCTTTCCTGTCCCATTGTCGCCATAAGACATGTCTGTGTCGGTGCGACGTAAAACAAATAGAAAGAAAAGCTACGTTACGGATCAATAGATTAAAAAAAAAACAAGTAAACTTGTAATTTTACATCTATAGATGATCATAGCGACGGGATCTCCAATTTCTCATGGAATCCGAAATAAAGGGGCGTGACTTTTCATTCCATGATTAAACACGCATTGCTCAGTATTCGAACCGCAACCACCTTGTTGAGAAGTAGCGACGGTGTCACCTGGCTATCACACCTCAGATCAATAGAGAAAAGGTAGTGTCTTATACCGGGTGGTCCACCAGACCCTTGTGATCCAGTTTTATGCATTCCTTCATATTTACTACAGTTCTGAGACATCGATCCCTCTCCCTGAATAGTTTACCAAGGGAAATGTTCGATTAATTTCCAAATTCTCTGAAATAATTTAAAGAACAGACTAGGTAAACAACCGATAGGCAATCCGTCACTTCGGCGATTCCCTAAATACAGATCAGCGGTGACTGACTGACTGACTGACTGACTGATTGATTGACAGATTGGTCGCATGTGGCACGATATCAGCGTGGTCGCATCCGGCACGGTCGCTTCTGGCACGTATCCGTGCACCTACCTCCTGTTTTAAAGTACGTGTTCTGCGTATATGTACTCGTTTTACCGGTTCATTCGAGGTACCCATAATGAATTAATAGTGGCGCTCACGATGTCTGCTGTCTTCTAGCCCTTAAACACACATCTCGTTACATTACCCCGGTTTAGGGAGAGGGACCGATGTCTTTGAGAATTGTAGTAAATGTGAAGGAATGCATAAAACTGGATCGCAAGGGGCATGTGGACCACCCGGTATAATTAAATCACACGGGTTGAAGTGAGTGGAAATACAGTCGAACCACAATATCTCGAACCTCCCTTACTCGAATTTTCCCTTACTTCAATTTCCTGGCTGTTAGTCCCATTCTTCACCAATAATTATGTCTCTATTACCTGAAATTCCATTACGGTACGCGAATTTTTCGATATCTCGAAGCGAAAGATTCCTACGTAGAAGAAGAAAATATTCTGTAATTCGAATGTTTGTTCGACATTAACTGTGCAAAACAGCTTTTATTGTACACGCATGCACAGAAATGATGTCCCGACAAACAATCAGCACTCTCCCACTCCAATAATGAAAAGGAGGGGAGGGAGTGAAGGGGCAGTGTTGAAGGCTACTCCAGTACTGTAAAGGAGGGGAAAGGAGTGAACTGGTAGTGCTGAATGCACAGTCTGTGTATTGCTGTACATCCACCACTGTGCCCATTTCAATCACAATAGTCTTGTGGCGCGCTGTCTACCTGCAGCAATGCGTTAAGCGAGGAGGTGGGAGGACGCTATGCTTTCTTTATATCAGGACACTATTTCTGTGCATGCGTGTACAGTACATCTTCCCGGCCGACCTCGGTATAGGCCATAGACAGTTGGAGCTGCTTGAACCATCTCCTGTACCGTCAGCAGACCATGCGTTACTGCTCTTCGATTGTAAATGATAGTGTTTTCACAGCAATAAAAGCTGTTGAAAACTATATGAAAGAAAGCAAGCTTGAGAGTTAAAAAAAACAGAAGGTGTTGACGGAGGTTTCGTGTTCTGCTCTATGTATTTTGTCTTCAATGACTTGCTATAAAAGTGTTGTACTGTAATTAACATGATCAAAGTACTTCGAGTTTGTTTTTATATGTTTAAATAATAGATGTACGATTCGATTATGTGCTATACATGCTCAAAAGGGAGAATTCTCGATAACTCGAAATAGAATGTACCTCCCTAGCAAGACCGACTCCAGTTCTCAGACCTTAGTGCTACTCTCGTCGGTCTTGTCCCCAGGTGACTCGAGATATCGAGGTTCGCCTGTATGTGGAAGAGTGTCGTCAAATATTGTTTGAACAATGTTGCAGCTGCTGCAGGTTATCCACAAAATAAGGTAAACCAAGCAGATTAACAAGCAAAGGGCGACCATCTCTCGCCTTTTTACCAGGGAAGGTAAAAACGTGCAGGCCGATGACCTAGCTGTTAGGCCCCTTTAAACAACAAGTATCATCAAGGAGTAAAAACGTCTGTTCGTGTCATTTACCTTCGTATTACAGATAATTTCATTCATCAGAAGTTCGGACCTCATCGGCTTTTTCCTCTAATCATTGTTAAGACAAGAGGGTTGACCTGTTGGTAGCAACATTCTACCACTACATAGTCATCTCAAACATCACATATCGTCACAGAGTGCCCACTCCGAAGATTCAGTGGGACAATAAAGGACATTCACGAGGCCAGTGATGAAGCTGTGAGTTGGATAACAAAACTGGACATTCAGCTTTAGCAGCAATGCAGATATTGATGAGCTCAAATGCACAAATATTGTTTGCTTTATTACGTACTTGTTCTGTGTGTATAGATGAAACTTTTTTTAAATCCTGTAATTGTATATATTTGTAAATAACCAAACTGTAACAATGTATCCTCATGCCATACGAAATATATATATCCCAAACTTCGACTTAATCGCTGAAGTCAAAGTCTCCACGGAGAAACAACACTACTTCACAGTAATGCAAACACTTCATGTATCGCCATACCGAACGATGGACTTATTACGAGGTCCCGAAGGTGGCTACGAACACAATGTTGGCTCAGAGACGCCATTATTTTTCCCTCGAACTCCTCCGGCCAATGGTGAAGAGAGACCCAAGTATCTACAAGTAGAGAGGTACGAATCAAATAGCTCAATTCATACACATTACAAAGTGTATGTCGTCAGAGGTGGCTACGCTCCTATAGCCCCGAGGTAAGCTATACTCCTCCTCTTCCTCCACTCAAAGGTGAAGATTGCAAGACCAAGAATGACCCGACACTCCACGTTTTGCCCTTATACAGTCCCCACCTGTTGGGGGCATTTATGGCACTTTTTCGCCTTCCTTCCTCCTTCCCTCCTTCATTATTTTGCCCCAGTACACGTTTCTTCTTCTTGCGCTCCTTTTTGTTGAAGCAATACACCTCGATCTAAGTGTTCCTCACGCTATCTTTCCTTCCAACTTCATCTCCATCATCTGTTTTGGTATTCTTTTCTCTTCCGTCCTCTTTACATGTCAATACCATTCGAGTTTATTCCTATCAATTTTCTCACTTTGGTTTTCTATCCCGAATTCCTATCTAACAATTTCGTTTTTCACTCCTTCCCCCCTTGCATTTCCTATGCTTTCACCATTTCTAGTTTTTGCACCCAGTATCTTCTTTGACCATAGTTTCCCAAACATTCCACCTTGGGAACAATATCGTAAGTTTTTGCTAGATCTAAGAACGTCATGACCAGACACTTTCCATATTCCCGATTCTTTTCCATTAATTTCCTGTGTTGTAGATTGGGTCTAATGTACAGGTTCGACCTCTAAAACCAACTTGCAACTCTCCTTCTACCTCTCATTCTATCTGATATCATTCACAGCATTTATGCCACTTGGGATAAGAGTGCCATTCCTCTGCTCTTATCACACAATATTTCTCCCGCTTCTTAAAGGCTGTTGGCAAACGTTTCTGTTTCCATATGCACTTTAGATATCTATACACCCATTCTAGTACAACATATTCAGTTGCATTTATCATGTCTACACTAATTTTATCCATACTTGGTGCCTTCCCCATTTTTACGCACTACTAACTCCACCTCTAATATTGTTATATCATCTTCTATTGTCGAGTTGTCACACCGCATTACTACCGTCTCCTGTGAACAAATTCTCACATTTAGTAGCTTATCAAAACACTACTTCCATCTTCTCTTCATTTCTTCTGGATCTGTTGTCGAATCTCCACCCCTCTTTCATCAGTTTGGTATAAACTCCTTCTTTCCTATTACTTCGTATAATTCCCTATAGCATTCTTTTACCATCAGCTCCATCCGTTTCCATCCTTTGCGTAAATCTTTCCCAACTTTCTTTCTCTTAGCAATTTCTTAGATTTTCCTTTTATTATCCAGAAATGAAGATGCAGCGGCGGTCAAATAGCATCATTCGAGTAGACTATACGATGAACGATATTGTGGGGAAGAAATTCAAGGTTGCACCAATCACAGAATAAACGTATGGTGTTGTGTGTCTCCTCCGCCGCCTGCAAGCTCCGCAGCCCGCGCATCATCGACGTTTCGAGAGACCACGAAGTGAACTGCAGTCCGCTGACGTAATCGTCTGTGACGTCAGCAAGCGCTATAAATTGAGCGACGTTTCCGCCTCTCCAGGCCCGCCCAGCTGCAACCCAGGACTGCTCCCAGGACAGCAGTCGACCGAGGAGCCAATCAGGAGAGGACCTCAGCAGGTAGCGGCAGTCAGGTGAGAACAGAAAGTCCCCCTCAACAGCTCTTGCAGTGTTTCCGCTGTTTGAGGTGGGGCCACCGTCAGATCAGCTGTGGGCTCCAAGTAAGGTGCAACCGTTGTGGTGGTGATCACCATTACACGGCCTGCGCTACACTTAGGGAGGCGCCGGTGTGCGCCAATTGCGCGGGGGGGGGGGCACCCGGCCTCCCATCGCTGTTGCCCTGTATACCGGGCCATGGCGCGGGCAGAGGGGAAGGAGGCCCGGCACCATGTCCCACAACCATCCAGCAGGTCCCCGCCTCGGCGGGCTTGGCCTCATTCTCCGGGATTGGAGACTGGATACGAGGGACCTCAAGGGGGTCGGGCGGTGCGGCAGGCACTAGTGGCTATTGCCGCATGGCTCGGCAACCGGCACGGCCCGCGCTAGTCACAGCAGTGCCTAGAAGGACTGATCCCCTGAATAACTGGAATGGCGAGGAATAGGCTTATGACTGTGCATGATACCTATTCCCAACTAACACAATTACCTGGACCTCTACAGAACCACATCCCTGCATGTGCTATCTACAAAATGTCAGGTTTTACATGTAGGCACCTTTCTATTTCTGCCTATGTGGTTTTGTCCTGACCCTTACTACCTGATTACACCACTATTAATACCCACCACCACATCTGGCCTGGTAGCATGCTGAGCATGGGGACAGGCAGATACTCCTGTAGTATCACACTTCCACTCCTCCCTGCTATCTTTTTATTCTTAGAACTAAGAGCATGTCGGAGGCCATGTAGATTGAGTCGATGGTCACGCGGGGGGAGCGGGCTCGGCCCCCCCCCCCGGAAAAAAGCCTCTCCAGACACTCCCACAATGTCCAACGACCAGACTACACCGTATGTCAGACTCGAAGGTACCCTCTTAAATAAGTGTTCTGAATAGGTGGACTAACTCTGGCCGGGAGGTTTCACCTCAGGACATTGCCTCATGTATCCTGCCGCCCGTATCGCCGTCGTGCGTCCTGTCCTAGCAATCTGCTACTCATGAACTTTAACACAAGTTCCCTGCAAGTTCTCCGACTTCAATCCAAGCATTCTGCTATTCATGAACTTTGCCGCAAGTTCCTTGCAAGTTCTACAACTCCTAACTAGCATTCTGCTACTACGGGCATTTTACAAGTTACACTTGTCATTCTACCAACTACAGATAGTCTTCAACTATCACGGACATTCATTCATCCGAGCAGCCTATCTTAGCAAGATCGAACTCAATGCACATACAAATATTAATATGTATAAATGTAAATAGTTTTCAGACCCTCAGTCTACTAATCATTGAACGTGTGCAGCACATTAAACATCAAGAGAAGTTTCGTTCCTTTTGTGTACATACTGTATGAAAATTTCCAAGTAATAAACTTTATGTTGTGTCTTGTATATCAAGTTCCTTGTATACAACATATGGAATCATGCCTGCAATGGTATGGCCATGTACTCCGTAGCAGTGAAACCTTAGTTGCAAAGTGTTCTTCCACTGAACGTGGAGGGTCGCCGACCTCGAGAGCAACCTCAAACACGATGACTGGGCTGGCTCACCAAACTCAGTTCCCAGGACGCTATGGATCGACTGAAAAAGAGGAAACATTGCGAGAAAGCAGACCCAACATGCGGGAAAATGCAAAGATGATTATTATCGAGATACCTTTCTTGCTTCCTCCCTTTTTATCTCTATTCCATTCTTGCCATGTTTTCTTCTTCCCTTTCACTTATTCTCTCACCTTATCATTCCACCACTGTGTCTCCCTTTTGTTTTTATTCTCGTCTATGTTTTACCCCAATTACAAATGCCCTTTTAAATTTGGACCTATCATCTTCCACATTTCCTACTACGGTAACTGGAATTTGTTGTTTATCTCTCCGGATTTCTTCTCTACTTTCTTTTTTTAATTTCCGCATTTTTATTTTACTATATCGTATCTCCTTTAATTTTTCCATTTTCCGCATTCTCTTTAGTGGTAAGTATAAGAAATAGCTCAGGTCTCATTATACACACTATAACAGCTGGTTGTTTCCATAAACAATATTATAATAATTTTCAATTGTACAGTATATTAAACTTTTACCACTTTGACGTGGAAAAGAGCTATTTCATCCCCCTCTTCCTCCACCCAATGGTGAAGAGAGTGTCAAGAACTCGAATGAAACAGGTACACAACAAAAGAAATAACTTGGTGCCATTGCACTTTCGGAAAGGAATTTACGGCAAAAGACGTGCGTACTGCAGGTTCCGTCTGCGAAAGGACAAAACTGAACAAGGTAACATAAAGAGTTAATGCGGGACGCTTGGAGTATTACGTCTTAACGCGTATCTCAGTACATCCATTTTAAAGTACCCCTTTTCCGAAAGATGTCAAAGTGCCAATAGTATGTAATCCAGAGGTGGCTACGCTCCCATAGCCCCCTTGGTTGGATGACATACGTGGTATTTCATCCTCCCCTTCCTCGGCCCAATGGTGAAGAAAGAAGAGAGATGACGAAGAGGGTTAATATAGGTAAGTAAGTAAGAAATAGCACAGTCTGACCTCACAGCCAATAGTGCTTGTTCATTCAAGGTTATGGTTATGAGCAAATGAAAGACGGTGTTCGCATTACTTATTAACCACTGTTCCTGAAATTCCATGTTTAATATCATCAAGTCTTGGATTCCAAGTGGCCTCTGCAAGTTCACATCACCGTCGAATTTCTTCTGTTTCTCCTTGTTACCTTCGAAATGAATCAATCACACCGGGCGAGTTGGCCGTGCGCGTAGAGGCGCGCGGCTGTGAGCTTGCATCCGGGAGATAGTAGGTTCGAATCCCACTATCGGCAGCCCTGAAAATGGTTTTCCGTGGTTTCCCATTTTCACACCAGGCAAATGCTGGGGCTGTACCTTAATTAAGGCCACGGCCGCTTCCTTCCAACTCCTTGTCGTTTCCTATCCCCTCGTCGCCATAAGACCTATCTGTGTCGGTGCGACGTAAAGCCCCTAGCAAAAAAAAAAAAAAAAAAACAAAACAATGAATCAATCACTGAATAAACGAATGTGTTCCTTAAGATTTGATTCCGTCACTACTTTGATTCCCAATATCTGTTTCGAAACTTTATATCCTCAATGAAATACTCTAATAAAATTATACTGTATATAGTTGTGTCATACTGCGTCAGTTCTCTGCCACAAATGCTGTTTCCTTTCTGTGATGATGGAAGTTTGCAGTAGAACCGTAGATTATTTTTGGCCTGAGTTTTGATTCAGGAGATGCGGTAGTGTTATTAATGTCTAGTGTTTGATAGGATTCAGGTGATGTGGTCTAAACTTACATCGCCTTATTTATGTCATTAATGCCTATAGTTTGAGTGAATATTCCACGACCTGAATAGAAGCACGTTCCAGAACGTTGCCTTATTCTCTCAAGATATTCACCGAGTTTTAGTCTTCCCAGTTCACCTCATGAAACGGCAGAAACCGTCGCTCCAACTGTATCCGATGTTCGGATTCATATTGATTCATATTGAATCCAAGTAACATAGCAGTTGTTTATAATCCATGAATTTTGCTCACACACGTTATCAGATACAGGCATATTCAGCCTCGTTGACAGTTTAAATTGTGTGTGTCTGTAAAAATGTGTGCAGTAACGAGTTTATTCTTGGCAGAGTGACAACATTATTTTCACTGTTCCTTCTGCCTCAAAACCAAGCAAACAGTGCGTTTTATATGAAAACCCCTTTTTGCAATTACTGAAATAACGTATCCTAACTTTCAACTGCACTTCACGTTGCCTTCTTTCTTTATCCCAGAAAATGCAAAGTCTTGGCTCATTTCATGAGCACTGCAACCTGATATTTGTGTTAAATGCGGGGCGATGCAGATCTGGTTAACCGCCACGCTTTCGGATGGGTTGGAGAGGAGACCCCCATCATAAAAATAAATAAAAAATAAAAAATAAAATATTTGTCTGTGGTAACTTCTGACGACTGATCTTCGGGTGTTGAAATCGAATCCTGTATAGAACAAGAATTACAAAATTGTGACATTCGTTGTTGTGCCGTGAAGGTGTAATAATTATTGTCGATCTAGTTTGTTATATGGCAGAAGGAACGGTGAATTGACATGTACATATTACTGCACACACAGGCGCACACTTTTCGTTTTTCACTCACATTCAACCGTGCGGACTGCTGTGTCTGTTGTGTCGAACCCTCCGTCACTAAGCAAGTTCCAAGAAGATGCAGAACAGGTACTTTTGTGGACAAGTGGCTGTACGATTCTTATTAGGAAATGAAGCATTTTATCAAGTATTTTCTCACATATTTATTCATTTTTAACTGTTAGAGTGGTCCTGAGAAACGGAGCCGCTATGTTTGATTGAGATGTTACATGTTTCTTTCTCACCACCAGGTAACGAAAAACAGAATCAGTACGTTCGGGTGAAAAAGGAAAATGACAAATCTCGCATGCAGCTGCGGAATAATTGCGTTTATTATTCATTTTGTAGTGAAAAAACTGCGTTCTTTGCAGTACCTCAAAAAGTAGAGCCATTAATAACTAAACGATGTAGGTTAAGAGCAAACCCAATATTTACTTCTGATGAGCTTAAAATTTAGTGTTAGTTCCAAAAATTTAATTTTTTTGTCGTTTACGTGGTCCAGCATCGACATATCGGATGTCTCACCTAAGAGTCGCCAGACACCTTCTCTTTCAATTTTCGGAATTTATTTTAATTTTAGTGTTTGTATTGTTAAATCACTCCAAACAAAGACTGTCCATCAGATACATCATGTGATATCCAGTGTCAACGGAAAATGTTCTATTGTTTCTCACTGCAAATAAATGTTGCTTAATGTTATTTGCGGAATCCAAAGAGCAGTTCTCAATTTAGTCTAGTACGATATCCGTTCAAGAACATTACTTGACTGTGACAGTACATCTTCCCTCCGTCTTGTCGCCTCACTCAGGCGCTACTGGAAATAATATTCCTCTTGTTGTGCTGTCACTGTCAATAAATATCCTTGAGCGGAATATCGCAAAATACTAATATGAGGACTGCTGAATCTATTGGACTCATAAAATTACACTTTAAACAAAATTTTATTTGCGGTGGGAAACTTAACGACTTTTTCTGTTGTCATTGGACATCGCATGTCGCACCTGATGAACATTTTGTGTTTGGGCTGACTCTACCGACGCATTCTTCTTCTTTTTCTTCTGTGGCTCTACAGTCTAGGGTGAACCTTGACCTTTCCAATGAGCTTATTCCATCCATCATGGTTACATGCTGCCCTCCTCCAATTTCTGCATCCCAGCTCCCGTAGATCATCTTCCACTCCGTCCAACCATCTTGTTCGAGGTCTACCTAGTCCTCTTTATCCTCCTAGGTTTCCAAAGAGAATCTTCTTTGACACCTCAGACTCTTCCATTCTTGCCACATGACCTGCCCATCTTATCCTTCCTGATCGTTTGATTTTTGTTACTGGAGCATCGGTGTATATAGTGTACAATTCTGCATTGTTCCTTGTTCTCCATCGTTCTTTATCATACACGGGGCCAATTATCCTCCTCAGAACTTTCCTCTCGAATCAATCAAGCAGCCTTACACATTACAAAAACAAAATTGAAAATATCCTCCTAAACACCTGAAACAATGCACCTGGGGAATTTTAGGTGACACACCCGGTAAGTACGATAATTTTTTCGATCCCATCAGTCGACTGAATATTACCAAATTGGTAATCATCGCTGTTAATATCCCTTGTAAAAATATGTGCTGAATTGTCAAAATACTGGCGATTACAAAGCACATACATATTACACAACATTTTAATCCAGCCTTTCTGCAGCTGCAGTTGGCGGTACCGCCTATTTTGTTTCCACGTATGCCACAATGCTTTCTTGGTGGAAAATGAAACAAAATAGGTCTTATTTCCGTGCTTAGAAAGGAATATGAAATAGTACATATGGTAACAAAATAGGCTGCTGTAATGCAGACATGCTAGCAGTCAACACAGACATAGACCTATGCTCGCCCTCTGAATTCTTCTGGCGGTTTTATGCTCGCGCGCCATTATGTTATCCATTGGTAGGACTGTTGACAGCACCAATCTAACGTATACGACCTTTCTGTATCTGCTTAGCGTTAGGAAACAAGTTCAAGACCAAATTAATGTTAAATTACTCATTCTCAGTGTTAATCAAAACAGTAACTTTCAATTAAACTGTATATCTCGTTCATTATGTATTTTTGACTCGAGACGGGCGGATGTAAAAGCAAGGACGTTTACAACTTGGATTTTAACACACAAACTATATTCTCGCTAGAGAACCATGGAAAAGCACATATTAGTATCAGTACTGGATGGAGGAAACTCAGCGGATTGTTTGCTGTAGGGGAATGTCTGAACAATAAGGAAATGTGGCCACCTTAGTTATTATGTTGCATAACGAAAACTTCTTCCCCATATCCCAGGTATTTCTGGGGTCGCTGGAGTCAGCTGGCTTATTTCGGGTTTTGACCGGAGGTTTTAAGGCCAGATGCCCTCCCTCACAACGTGATTTTTCGAGCGGAAATTCCAACACGAACCTCATCCTTTCGGGGTTAGGCCACTGCGTTCATGCTCTCAGTTTGCAGAGCGCTGGCCTTCTGAGCTCACGTTGGCAGGTTCGATTCTGGCTCAGTGCGGTGGTATTTGAAGGTACTCAAACATGCCAGCCCCGTGTCCGTAGATTTACTGGCACGTAAAAGAGCTCCCACGGGACAAAAAATCCGGCACTTCAGCTTCTCCGAAACCGTATAAAGAGTTAGTGGGACGTAGAACCAATAACATTATTATTACGTTCATACCCTTAGGTTAACACAGCTATAATGCCAATTAATCCTTGCTGTTGGCAAGAGAAAATGGTATTTCCTATGAGAAAGTACATTTGCTCACCCACTTCGTTTGGCGGTTTTGAACATTGCTTCAGCCTCTCTCTAGGTTTGTAAACGAGAAATTACTGAAGCCAGGGGCGGTGCGTGGTACTGTTGCAGTGTTGCACAACTGCCAATAATTCTACACTTCATTAGTAGTCTTCTACTTTTTTTTTAGTTTAATAAACGTACCATATATTCTAAAATATGTTAAAATCAATCATCTTTGGTCGTTCGATGTACTAATGCTTCGTAATGGAACGATAAACTCTGCCGGCTTCGAATCAAACTGCGGGGGTTTGTTTTCCTACGGCAACTCCCAAGGCCTGTACGTAGCATCAGGTAGCACGCACGCCAGTATTGGCCCTTGGGTGTTGCAGGAGATCAGCAAGCCTCCTATCGAGAAACAACTCCAAATATCCCCGTTAGATTGCACCACTCTACGGATGGTGGTGGTGATTATTGTTTTCAGAGGAAGTAGGCCTACAACTAGGCAACCATCCTCTATATAACACTAATCAGAAATGAAGATGAAAGGGACCCGACACTTCGGAAAATGAAGACAAAGGCCACGAAGGGCGTGAAAATGAAAGACTCCCTAGGCCTCGAATGCTCTAAAACCGTCGGGGTCGGGACGAAAACAAGAGATGACTAAGGGAGGAGATGACATCATGCCTGCTTTCTCTCCTCTTGCAGCGGTAATATCTTTCCCACGCTACTAGGTACGCCATACCGGCCCACCCACAATATTATCAACATTTTGCATTAATGAAAAACAGGAGAACAAATTTTCAATTCAAGTGAGGTAAGAATAACTGTAGTTACACTGTATAATTATCATCTTATTCCCTGTGTTTTAATTACCGGATATATTTCAGTTTGTGCAACACCCAGCTTCAGATACCACCAGCCGCTACTAACTGAAGCTACATTTTAATGATGAGGAATGTTCTCTTAGGCAATTACAATAGCCATATATAGCACAGTATAGACTAGGCTTTAGCGTTTATAGTACCGGCACTTCGTGATGTCGAGATATTTCCAAGCTCTCGCCAATGAGCAGGGAACGAAGGGAGAGGAAAGAATTTCTGGAATGTTTGGTATCCCTTCCGCGTTCTGCTGAATGAGAAGGCAGACAAGGACACCCAAGGACGATGAAAGGCAAGGCAAGCCCATAAGCTAGTTCTAGTCTTAAAGATCACGAAGCGGGGAGGGGCGCCAGATATGGTATTTTAAAGAGAACAAACACGACATGAGCGGCCAGAGCACTTAACTTTTGCAGCCAATGACAATACGGGGAACATTCTTTATATATTTTTCTGTGGCTTGGGGATTGTAATAGGGGAGATTAAGGAGAAAATCCACTCGGTTATAGACGAATATTGGAATGTAGTGACGAGCCCTGAAAGTATTTTCGGGGTTGAGAGAACCTGAGGCTAGGGTTGACAGGTTGACCATCAATCGTAATAAATTACCTGTAGAATGTGTGTGCTACTGCGCTTTCTTGTAAATACCAATTCGAAAGCGAGGCAAAATAAAATAATATAAAATGTCTGGAACCAATTAGAAATGAACAGTTAATATTGTAAGTAAATCGTAAGTAAGGTCGTTTTAACTATTTATTTGGCAATTTGTGCAAAACCACAATAATGTGAGAAGGATTTTAAAATACGAGGGTACAATGTTATCTTAACTGTTGTACATCACGCGTTGTTTCAGAGACACGTTACCAAGCACCGAAAGAAAAAGAAAGTAAGTTCGTTATATGAACAGAGCCTTCTTGAGCTCCCGGCCGGAAGGGGAAAAAATGCCACATTCCCTTTCACAATGTTTCGATTATTATTATATCGGGTGTGGGTGAGTTGGCCATGCGGTCAGGGGCGCGCGGCTGTGAGCTTGCATCCGGAAGATAGTGGGTTCAAATCCCACTGTCGGCAGCCCTGAATATGGTTTTGCGTGGTTTTCCATTTTCACACCAGGCAAATGCTGAGACTGTACCTTAATTATGGCCACGGCCGCTTCCTTCCAACTCCTAGGCCTTTCCTATACCATCGTCGCCACAAGACCTACCCGTGTCGGTGCGACGTAAAGCCACTAGAAAAAAAAATACCGGTTGTAACAATAAAGTACGGCCGAAATTTCAGGACACTTCCTCACACGTAGAAGAAGAAAATATTTTATATGGACATGGGTCCGAAAATGCTTTATTTCCAAGCTGGAACTCATTTTCTACAACTCTGCATTATACATCAATAATGGCAAACACACAGGAACAGAAGGTACCAGAATACCGCATAAAAATCTTTCTTACAAAATGCCCTCCGTTAGCATTGGTAAGTACGTGCATCAATTCGATATCACAGAGATATATAAGCTCATCCGGGATTCAAAGCGAGGATGTGACCATCTCCCGATGTGGAAACAATATTTAAAACAGAAATAACACTACAATTCGCTCCTTCTCACTTACACGCTTTCCCATAGATAAACTAATATTATAATGTGGGTTTTTTTTTTTCGTTCTGATGTGGCGAAATCATGTATTAGGTAGGTCATCAAAGTTTCGGGCAACACAAGAGGATTCATTCATCGACTGTGATAGTTTATGTATTTATGCAGGGTCTTTATTTATGCTTGACAAGGACTTTCTCGCTCGACCTTGGCCGCCAGTGACGGTTCAGTTGCCGGCTACCGCGTGTGCATATGTACGGCAAAATACGGTGCTCAAAATCATTATCATGCATTTTATTCACCATGTTTACAGTTTATGCTCAAAATCATTATCATGCATTTATCATGCATTTTATTCACCATTTTTACAGTTTATGCAGAAAATGTTCCTGATGCGCTGCCAAACATAATCGGCATCTCCTAATGAAGTTTTCGGTTACTCTACCAAGTTCTTCAGCACTGATGGATGCAATTGCAGCTCTTATATTGTCTTTAAGTTCATCTAGTGTGTGAGGGTTGTTCCCATAAAATAAATTTTTTAACATTCCCCACAAATAAAAAATCACATGCCGTTAAATCTGGGCTACGAGGAGGCCATAGATTTTTAGTTATGATCCTCGTACCAAACACGCTTCAGTAAGGAGATAACGATCTTTACGTCTATTTTTATTGTTTACTGAACCTGTACGTTTGAATCTCTTGGCCAGTTGTTTTATTGTCCGATTGATAGGAATGGGTCTCCCTGGAAATTTCGCTCGAAACTTTTGTCTTGTCCTAGCGCACGATTTTCTGCACTTAATGTAAGTATTGTGCAGATGTACACGTTCACGTAACGAACATTTCATATACATTACAGCACTATACACAATGACAACAAAACACTATACAATACGACATACAGTACGCAGTAGCTTCATTGAACACTATACTATCTTGGAGCTCAGCTCTCAGCAAAAGCAGGAAGTGCCGGAAATCGCGCGCGCCAGCGGCCGGTAGCGGCCTGTCATCGACGGCAAAGTTCGAGCGAGAAAGTCCTTGCCAATCATAAATAAAGACCCTGTATAATCTTTTATTTCATACTATGACGAATTTGAATGAAACTTCACGCTTCAGTAGTTACTTTCCCTACATTTTTATTTATAAAGCGTCTCAGATTGGTTGAACGCCGTTTGCTTACCAACAGCTTTTCTGATTGGTTCAAATTTTCTCTCAAGTATTGATCTCCTGAACTTCCGTCCTTGTTTATCATTTGTTTACCTACTCTTGTATTGATTGTGTTGATCACGGCCTCCTCGATCATGCATGGTTTGTGTGGTGACGCGTCAAAAATAATCATAGTAAAATATTTAATTTAAAATAAGCAAATTCGCTGTAGCATTGAATAATACAGTAGTAATTTACGCACCTGCTGCGGAAAGTGTTCTTTTAAGTTACGAGTAAGATGTTTCGAAACGAATAACGTGAACTTAACACTTTAGTGGCTCTTGCGAACAGTATTTTATTTCATACTATGGAGAATGTACTTATTTTAAATTAAATGAATGTAATTATAAATCATTTTGAATTATTATTATTATTATTATTATTATTATTATTATTATTATTATTATTATTATTATTATTATTATTGTCACCAAGCAAGGTAGCCGGGCGTTGGCTGTCGAACCAAGCTCTGCATTCGGAAGACGCGTGGGTTCGAACCTCACAGTCGTCTCTCCTGGAAACAGTTTTCTATGGTTTCCCATTTTCACTTCCAGGCACAAGCCGGGACAGTTCCCATTCATAGCCCACAGCTGATTTCTTCAACCTCATTATCCAATTTAATTCACCGCCATTCATTTAATCTTCATTAGCTCCTCTTCCTCAGCTCATGTTGGCGTCAGGAAGGGCATCCGGCTCTAAAACATGCCATAACATCTCCCCTTATTCCCGACTCCGTAACAAGAAACGGGCCTGAGGGGTAGACGACCTTATTATTATTATTATTATTATTATTATTATTATTATTATTATTACCGTAAACTGGGGTTACTTTGTGACAGTTTTGGTGATTTCTTCAATATAATCAGAATAATATCATTATGTATTAATGTTTTCCTATATATTATCATATGCGTCCATCCTTTGGTCATATTTTGAAACAATTTTAGACGTATGTTTGCATTTAGTCACTCAATATTTCTAGAAAAAAGTTGTCACAATGTTACCCCATTAGGTGAGGTTACTTTGTGACACCATCATTTTACCATTGCATTTCCACGTTTGGTTAAAATGTCACAAAGTTACCCCCATTAAGTGGTTGCTGAAAACTGCAGTTGAAATATTCGCATCATTCAAGAGAGAATAATTTACAAACTGTTTACTTTGTGCTGTGATTTGTGAGTTATGGAATGTCATAGATTTCAAGTTTTCCACTTTGTGTGGCTGGATTAATTTTACGCCATATTTTGTCATCTGCGTACTAGATTTCCTCCTTGATATCCAGCCACTTCTCAGTGCTCTCCATTGCACTGATAACTGCACGCCACGTGTACACTTTTTTAACGATTCCTGGATAGTACTTGCCTTCGAATATTACGATTACGTGTGTTCCAACAGTCTTATCTTCGGATTGAAAGGTACGATTTTTACGACTAGGAAGTTCTTCAGAGTCAGAATTAGATACTTCTTCATGCACTGAACTGTCTTTTGATTCAGTACAGATATCATCGTCATTTTTACGCGAATCCTCAGTTCGGGTGTCTTTACGGTTCTTTGAGCAACATTTCTCGTTGGTACCAAAATAAACTTAGGAATTCCATCTGCAATGTCGAAATCTGAAGCTGGCATACCTCTTCCAGGTGGCACATCTATACGTTTCTCCTTTCTTCGGCCTTTAGTTGTTACCTCACCTATTTTGTGATTCAGGTGCTCAATGAAACTTTCTTACAGCTTGTTTCACAGCATCACTTTCTACATCCATTGCCCTATCATACAGGTGCTTCAGCACTTCTTCCCGATTCAGAGGGCAAATATCACATTTCCTGAATCCATAACGTAGATTGTTCGGACGATTTTTATCTAGTTCTCAATTAGATCTTAACAAGAAATGGGCATTCTTGTTTCGATATAGTGAAACAACATTTTCCGACTGCAGATTATTCAAAAAAAGGGAATTTAGAACATTGGGGTTACTTTGTGAGAAAGCCATTGTTGTCACAAAATTACCCCTTAAAATTCTCGTTTTGATATTCTTTTAACATAAATAACTGAAAGAAACCAAAAAGTGACATGCGAATTGTGAATGTTTGTCAGGAAGCATGAAATTAAGATTTCCATTAAACTTGATGTACTTACATGTACTCCATTGACGTTTCATGCCGTCAACAAAAGTTTCCCGCTATCCACAAAACAATGCTCTCAGTACAATACAGCCAAATTGTCTGTGTCGCAAAAAATACAACACTTAAGAAGTTGTCATTCTACATACAAGTAGCAGCGTTATTGATGAGTGAAAATATATGCCGTTCATTGTCAGGTGGGCGTCTTCATAATACTTTCATCCTCATCACGACATGCAGGTCGCCTCAGGGCGTAAAATCAAAAGAGCTGCACCTGGGCGAGCCGAACATGTTCTCGGACACTCCCGGCACTGATAAATCAATCAATCAATCAATCAATCAATCAATCAATCAATCAATCAATCAATCAATCAATCAATCAATCAATCAATCAATCAATCAATCAATCAATCAATCAATCAATCAATCAATCAATCAATCAACCAATCAATCAATCAATCAATCAATCAATCAATACTGATCTGCATTTAGGGCAGTCACCCAGGTGGCAGATTCCCTATCTGTTGTTTTTCTAGCCTTTTCTTAAATGATTTCAAAGGAACTGGAAATTTATTGAACTTCTCCTGTAAAGCCATACTATACCCCATTTCATTTTCGATCGCTGCACTTCCCGCGAAATATGACAAATATTTGGCGCGCACTTGACACAAAGTAACCCATGCAGTCACAAAGTAACCCCAGTTTACGGTATTATTATTATTATTATTATTATTATTATTATTATTATTATTATTATTATTATTATTATTATTATTTCTTCCTCTTCTTTCCGACGAGGCCTGCTAAGGACCACGTGTGAATTTCAATTCAGTTCTTCACACTTTGTTGTTTTTATCTTCCGCTCCTTCCAATATTCTTTCATCCTTTCACTATGCTGTTTCCTTCGGACCACTTCGCACCAGGCTTCTTGTTCAATCTTCCTTGGTATCCTTCCATACTTACTACCCTCTTTCTAAAAATTTATCTGCTCATAGTTTCTTCTTCTTTTATATTATTTCTTTCTAAATCTTTCTTTACTTCTTGAATCCAGCTAGTTGTTGCCTTTCTGTCCCAAAGCTACTTGAAAATCCTTTTTGTTAATCTGGAATCATCCATTCTGCAAATATGTCCGAAGAATTGCAATCTCCTTTTTCTTATGGTTTCTGTTATGTTTACTATGTTCCTGTATATTTCATCATTAGATCTTAATTTCCATACTTCTGTTGTTTTCACAGGGCCTAAGATTTTTCTCATGATTCTCCTTTCTAGTACCTCAAGTTTATCTAATCTATAGTTTAGTACCAGGCATTTACTTGCATATAAGCATTCCGGTTTCACCACTGTAGTGTAGTGCATTATTTTAAGATTTTTAGATAG
This sequence comes from Anabrus simplex, assembly GCF_040414725.1. Classification (NCBI taxonomy): domain Eukaryota; kingdom Metazoa; phylum Arthropoda; class Insecta; order Orthoptera; family Tettigoniidae; genus Anabrus; species Anabrus simplex. The sequence continues at coordinate 410,792,101 of NC_090267.1, read as the reverse complement.
ACACTTTTTGTTATAAAAATTCTTTGTGATACCATGGGCTCTTTCCATCTTGTGTACCCTTTCTTCTACTGCAGATTTGTCTAAACCATTTTCTTCAATTATTTCTCCCAGGGTATTTGAATTTCGTTACTCTTTCCACTGGACTAATATCTGTTGCCAAAAATTTTGGAGCACTCTTGATGTTTGTAATAATTTTTTTTCTACACAGATTCTCAAACCTGTCTTATTGCCTATTTCTGTTTCTTCCAAGAGATTGAAGAAAGGTGCCGGAAGTTTGTCCCGCGGGAGTTCTTTTACGTTCCAGTGAATCTACCTACACGAAGCTGACGTATTTGAGCACCTTCAAATACCACCGGACTGAGCCAGGATCGAACCTGCCAAGTTGGGCTCAGAAGGCCAGCGCTCTACCGTCTGAGCTACTCAGCTCGGCTTTATTATTATTATTATTATTATTATTATTATTATTATTATTATTATTATTGTTGTTGTTGTTGTTGTTGATAACGAGTGGATTACAAATGTTTATAATTATTATTACAGTCATATACAAGCCAGATTTTCTAACGAAAACAAAAGCTATTATTCAATAACCCTTTCATAAGCGGTTATTATGGAAGGATTAAATGTCTCTTGGGAAATTTTCGTTTGCACAATGCAGAACAGGGGAAGTTTGCCAATGAGTAAATCTATTGTTTACAGAAGCATTAAGTTTCACCACAGTAATATTTACTACTTCATCCCTGGAAGAAGTGACTAATAGGGCAAATCCACTGTTGACACTTCACAGTATTTGGAAATCTTGCAGAAAAAGGGATTTTCTACATATAAGTAATCTATGAGTGTATAATGCGCAATACTGTCAGTTTGTGCTAATGTTTCCCAAACTTTCACAATTGTGTAACATTTACGTAGATTTTTATAAACAGTACCCTCCATAGTTTCAAAATGGTAGCCGTTTCTTTTTAAAGTCTTATGTACAGTGCCTATCTTTTCCTAAAGTAGGAGAAATGAGGTAACGTTGCCGACAATAGGGTTCGAACCCATTATCTTCCGAATGTAAGCTCACAGTTCCGTGTTCTCAACCGCACGGCCAACTCGCTCCGCTGTCTAGGAACGCCTTGTATATTACTTCTTTTGTAAAGATACCTTAATCTACGTGGACGTTGAGCCAATACGTATGAATGAGGTACCATTCAAAAGATCTTTTCACTCCACTTTGACGATTTTTGATACTGTTGTGTTTTAGAAAACTTTTCAGTTAAAAGTAAGGAACAGAAGGAAAATCTCATTCCCCCCACCCCCACCCTCGAAACTACTTTCTTTTTGTTCTACATAGAAAAAATATCCCTACTTTATCGTCTCATAAATTCCCAACTACTCATCGGATTTCGATAGACTTAGTGCCGTTTCGAAGCCCTTTCTTTCCCGATGATGTAAAATACTCAAAAAATTGATTAAGGATCAACAAAGAAAAAGGGGTAAAGTGCGAAAGCTTCGCACGGGTTTACTTGTACATATTGAACTTAATTGCGCTTTAATTAAAACATAACCAGAGATCTTTTTTTTTTTTTGCTAGTTGTTTTACGTCGCACCGACACAGATAGGTCTTACGGCGACGATGGGACAGGAAAGGGCTAGGAGTGGGAAGGAAGCGGCCGTGGCCTTAATTAAGGTGCCTGGTGTGAAAATGGGAAACCACGGAAAACCATTTTCAGGGCTGCCGACAGTGGGGTTCGAACCTACTATCTCCCGAATACTGGATACTGGCCGCACTTAAGCGACTGCAGCTATCGAGCTCGGTACCAGAGATCTAATTTTACAATATTCGTAATACAGAAATAAGTATAAAAAAACCAAACCCCATGGCGCAACAGCCCGAAGGATCATGGCCTACCAAGCGACCGCTGTTCAGCCCGAAGGCCTGCAAATTACGAAGTGTCGCGTGGTCAGCACGACGAGTCCTCTCGGCCGTTATTCTTGGCTTTCTAGACTGGGGCCGCTATCTCACCGTCAGATAACTCTTCAATTGTAATCACGTAGGCTGAGTGGACTTCGAACCAGCCCTCAGATCTGGGTAAAAATCCCTGGCCTGGCTGGGGATCGAACGCGGGGCCTCTGGGTAAGTGGCAGCCACCCTACCCCTACACCGCGGTACCGGCAGAAATAAGTATAGTTTCATATAAAATATGTAACAAACTCTTATTTTAATAACAATATTTATTTGTGTTAAAATCTATAATTGTTACACAGATCACTAGCCAGAGAAACATTGTAGGCTACTTTCTTTATGCGGTTCGGTCTCGTATCGCCTTAGCTTTAGAAAAGGCGAAACCGGAAGTCTGTGATAAGATTCTTTGTTTGGTGGAAGATGGCAACAATAAACGAGTGGATATCTATATATTAATAGGCCTCTAAAAACAGTTGTAATTCTTAAAGGATGTATTGTTTGGCTTAAGATGGTGACAGTAAACGAAAGGATATCTTAATATTTAATAGGCCTTTAAAACTTGTGATTCTTAAAAGATGTATTGTTTGGCGGAGAATGGCAAATATAAACGAGTGGATATCTTCACATTTAATAGGCCTCTAAAATGGTTGTAATTCTTGAGCCAACCGTTCGATTTAAAAAAAAAAAAAAACAGCTCAGCGGGCTGTAGAGATTGATGATGATGAGTGTTGGGCCTGTTATAGCCCATGTATTTTTCATTTGAGTGAGAGATATAACGCAGCTGATTACCCATGGGAGGTAAAGGGTTTCTTTTTCGGTGCTCGTCGGGCATCTTTTTGTCAGAACAAACCAGACAAAGAATACAAAGGAACGAAAATCATCAGACTAATGAAACAATATAACAGGAACTAAAAACAAAATAAGTGGATGATGTGATAGTTAATAACAACGCCTGAATCGATTTTGTTGTGCAAGACAGTTGCAAAATCAAAAACTAAGTACGTACTGGTACATCAAGGAAACTAAAGCGTATTTCACATCGATGACTCAGTTTGCTGCATGTGACATTCTGACGATCTAATAAAATACCAGAACTCGACGAGGAAAACATACACGGAAGCCAAACATATGTTTAGCATATGCGAATCACTATCTATTGTTTGTAATGATAAAACTAACGAGGATATTTAGCTTACGGATGAACTAAAAATACAAACATGTAATATCGATATTTTGCTTGCTTGACTTCCGAATAAATAGGCCTACTGGTGTTATTATTATAATACAAATTAACAAGTTACAAACATGTAACCTAATCATGTTTGTCGTATTGAAACGTAACAAATGAATCAAAAAATTTCGGTGGAAAGATCATTTGAAAAATTATGCTGTTTCCAATCTTGTGGACTGTTAAGAAAAAAAAAATATTCAAGAAGAAATCGATTCGGAATATCTTGACCCATTTCGGGCTAAGCACGATATAACTGAAAGTGTTTTTTGTGTGTGTAGTATCACACCGTTTGTTTGCATCATTGAAACGCATACAAAAGCAAATAAACCAAACCCCATGGCGCAACAGTCCCGAAGGGTACAAAGCGGCCGCTCCTCATCCCGAAGTCCTGCAGATTATAAGGCATCATATGGTCAGCTTGACGAATCCTCTCAGCTGTTATTCTTGGCTTTTATAGACCGGGGCCGTTATCTCACCGTCGAGATAGCTCCTCAGTTGTAATCACGTAGGCTGAGTGGACCTCGAACCATCCCTCAGATCCAGGTAAGTCCCTGACCTGGCCGGGAATCGAACCCGAGGCCTCCGTGTAAGGGGCAGACACGATACTCCTACACCGGGGGGCCAGCTTGAGACGCATATAGCAGTAACTAAACAGCAGTGTCGGAGTGCCAGTTGTCAAGTATAGCCCGGACTATGTATCCTGTGCTTGAAAGGCCTTTGTTACTGCTCTCTCTCTCTTAAATAATAATATATTTTGAAACTACTTCTAACCGTAGGAAATGAAAATATGTGTTTTCGTCTTCCTGCTAACCTACAACAATAGGCATTCTAAAACAAATGTAAGCAACTGTATTTCTAAACAAAGGATTTCAAAGAATAGAAAATAAATAAAATCGCGTTTAGATTAAAGAAGCACAAATAGATACCAAACCTATTGTGTATATACCTGAAACGAACGAAAATTAACTTCATTTTGGTGATACATTCAATATATAAACGCGTTTTCATAAACGTCTGATATGAATCATTTTAAGAGGTATTTATTTTTACGTCCAAACATTCATACTTATAAGCATGTAATCTAATCAATATTTGTTTTTAAATACAACTCTACAACGCTTCGACATCTGCATCGCTTCATCTTCGATGAAATTAAAGTTGGAATTCAAGAGGACAAATTGGGGCAAATATTAATTTATAGGAAGAGGAGTTAGGAATTGGAATAATTTGCCAAAGGAGATGTTCTATAAATTTCCAAATTCTTTGCAATTATTCAAGAAAAAACTAGGTAAACAACAATAAGGAATTTGCCACCTGGGCGACTGCCCTAAATGCATATCAGTGATGACTGATTGATGACATTCCTATATATAGAACCAATAAGCAGGACAAAGAGGGTTTGAATTTAATTTTTGGAAAACCTAAATATACTACTCCGTAGGTTTCATATAAAGAAGTTAGCTTTGTCAAAATAACAGGCGCTCTTTCTAACACCATTCCAGTACAAACGCACAAAGTTACGAGAGTAAAAATACTGTATACGGATTCAACTCGCGTTAAGGTATGTGGGATTGATGCCCACAATCACTAAACCGTCAAAACAAAACAAAACAAACCAAAAAACCAAACCAAAACAAAAACAGAACAAACAACTGTAATGGAGGGTTATACAGACATGTTTTCTCCCTGTCATTGGTAGGTTGGTCTTTATAGCAATAATTTAATATCGATTTAATATGGCTCTAGAAAAAAGTTTCAACTTACTTTTCGTAGCAAAGCAGAGGGACTTCACGTTTGAATTCTTCTTACTACCAGCGTCTTTGTTGAACTAGATTTGAATCACGTATCACTAGAATTTTCGATATTTTAATAACTGATTTGCACTCGAATTTAATGGTAACACTTCGTCCAAATCTAAAGAACCCACTAATGAGAACGGCAAGGACTGGCACAAGATGACCTGGCTTGCTCTCTGGACATGAGGGAAAACATTCTACAAATAAATGTCTGGGCATAAAGCCAGCCAGTGTCGTAAGACCGGGACGTATATTTAGAACGTGCATTCACAGTGCTGTGAAGTCTGCAAGCCCTTGCAATTTAAGGCTTCAAGCGTAGTTTATTTAGACCAGGTGTTTCCAATTTGTAATGGCTCAAGGGGCACATTGGAAACCTTAGCCATGATCGCAGGCCGCACTTTAATAATAAGCCGATTTTCGTAGCATTCTTCAAATAGAACAGAGGTACCAGTATGAAATTATATACATAGTTCAACTGAAATGAAGGTCTGGTAATCTGAATTGCTTAAAACACTATTTTGTGGTTTCCCATTTTCACACCAGGCAAATGCCGGAGCTGTACCTTAATTAAGGCCACGGCCGCTTCCTTCCACTTTCCAGTCAATTCCTATCCCATCGTCGCCATAAGACATATCTGTGTCGGTGCGACGTAAAGCAAAATAGCAAAAAAAAAAAAAACCCCACTATTTTACAATTGCGTAAAAGAGTGAGATGAAAAATAAACACTTAGGCCTATACCCAGGACAATTGAATTTTGAAGAAGAGCACCCAACATTTGAATCAATATTTGACAAATGAGAGCCTCCGTGGATCAGACGGAAGCGCGTCGGCATCTCACCGCTGGTGGATACCGTGGTTCAAATCCCGGTCACTTCATGTGAGATTTGTGCTGGACAAAGCGGAGGCGGAACAGGTTTTTCTCCGGGTACTCCGGTTTTCCCTGTCATCTTTCATTCCAGCAACACTATACATTCTCATTTCATAGCATCTATCAGTCATTACTAAAATCACTTTGGGAGTGGTGACCCTATCGTACTAATAGCCTATATATGATTCATTCATTACATCCCTGACCTGGTCAATGACCGGAAAATAGGTTGTAGGGTTTCATTCATTTGACAAATGATAAAAAGGAAAAAAACTACCTAAAGATACACTGAAATTAATAATGTAGACAAAATAAAAAAAAGAAGGACAATTTAGTGGGAGTAGTGTGGTCGATCAGCTGAATCTAACTTTGAACGAACGTCCACCTCCAGCTCTGTTGTTGCTAATCTCAAAAGATGCAGCAAGAAAGAATCTGAAAGTCGATTTCTGTATTGATTTTTAATTAATTTCATAGAAGAAAGAACACTTTCACATATGAACGTGCTCCCAAATATTGAGGTACTTTTAGTCTAAATTGTCTTAACTTTGGGTACTTTTCGCTGCATAGCAGTTAAAAAATGTGATCCCTTATCTTACCTGGTCTGTAGGAAAGTATCGGCGTGTAAATCGCACAGACCAGGCTGTTCTTGCTCCTCAATCGTAGCACCAAGAAGACTCACGTAAAGCTGCATACTGCTTTTCATAATTCCAATTTCCTTGAATCGTGTGTTGAATTCTTCAATGATCTCTTGAATGTGTGAACTGAAATCTGGAAAAACTGTAATTTCCTGCTCTTTCTCTGCCACTAATTGTAGACAGCAAGGCCATGTGTCAATTCACTGGCACTGACATTTGTGAGGGCTCATTTACCCCCCCCCCCCCGCCCGCAAAGTTTGAGTTTTAATTTTTATATCAAAAATAATCTATTCAGATCAAGTGAATACTTAGAAAACAGAATGAATTAGTTCTGACTAGGGTCTATAAAGGGTATATAAATAATACATTTTTGAACGAGCTATGAAATATTTTTGTGTACATTTTCTTCACATTTCTTAAAGTATTTTTTAAAGCTCTCGCGGGTCGCCATTTGGACGATGTTTCCTCAGTAGTTTTCCTGCGTATAATTTGAAATATTTGCTCTTAGGTCACTTTTGTATTAACACTCTTCGCCTAATAAAAACCTAAACATTTCTTACTGAAGGAAACTTTTGTTTTCTATTTCATTCTATATCGATGTTCATATGTTTACGATCTTCAGAATAACGTGGAAAACAATATTTTATGACGCAGGATTTACTTACAGCACTCAGTTTCTACCAACATAAAAACATAACATCAGAATTCATTTTTCAATGCATGTAAAACAGTTACTTAGATACAGACCAGTTGCCTTCACTTCGTCAAGACCGACTCCAATCCTCAGACCTTAATGCTACTCTCGATCGTTCAAAGATGGCGAATCGAGTAGCCGTATATGTTGGAAATGTGGGTTTCTTTTGGTTTGTTGTTATCGTATGTAGTCGGTGTCATTTCATGAAAGTTGACGATAAATGTTAGTTTCTTTGTGGAATGTAAGTGTGCGAGTGTATTTATATGATCTGTAATCGTGTGCAGTAATGTGAGAATGGTGTTTATTTTGATCGTGTTGTGAACCAGGTTTAAGTCTAACTATGCCAATGCCTCTCATACAGGTAATCTTAAGTTTTCTACGGAATAAAACATTAAGAGAGAAATGTATTAGGAATATACATCGTAATTATTTTGAAGTCGGTGATAAAAATGTAGTGTACATATAGCGGTATTATTTTCAGAATAAGTCTGAGATTATGGAAGACCTCTAATTCCAAACGGTGAAACTATTCGTGTTCCTCAAAAAATATTAATTTAGATAGAATATAATTGATATTGTGATATTTCGTCAGTGTCTATGTGCTTTAAAGAGTCGAGTGATTTAGATGCAAGTGTATATTGCAATATTTTTTGCTTGCCTGCGGAAATGTTTGGCTGGATCTTGGAGTATAAAAAACTTGTACGTGTGACAGATGGAGCAATCTGCATAGTGTTACACAGAAGAAATAGTGACTTGGTGGGCTTAGCTGGGTTTGTAACGCGGAGTTTTACACTACCAACACCTTCCGATTCATGTTGTGGCTATGTGTTATCAAGCAGAGTACACCGGACTGAAACTAGTTCATGTGGTTAAATATCAGTGTTTAGAGTCAATAGAGATTTTGCACTCATGTTCGTTAATGGGTAAAAACCTATTATATCTTTAGTGTCTGAACGTTTCATTACTAAGGTTACCTTAATTGTATGAAGTGTTGCTATGCCATACGTCAACATTATGTTAGCATTACCAGGACTGTTAATTGGGTTAACATAATCATTTCGGGTGTACTTGGGCTGAGTGGCTGGCCTTCTGATTCCAAGTTGGCAGGTTCGATCCTGGCTCAGGCCGGTGGTATTTGAAGGTGTTCAAATACATCAGCGCCGTGTCGATAGATTTACTGGCACGTAAAAGAACTACTGCAGGACTAAATTCCAACAATTCGGCGTCTCCGGAAACCGTAAAAAAGTAGTTTGTGGGACGTAAAGCCAATAACATTATTATTTCGTGTGTACTTCCCTTTCATTTGGTGTTGAATATGAGAAATCGTCCACGACTTAAAAACTAAGTCAACAAATTAGGGTAATTCCGGGAGAGTTGCCACACTTTTTATGTCTTTTGTTATATCTCGGTATATTTACTTTAAAAATTGTTGCAAATTCATCGAGCATAATTTGAAAACATGTACATTTGATCACGGATGAACAAAATATTGGCAATTGAAAGTAAATGGAGAAAGGAGTGAACAAAGGAATTGTTGCACCTGCGGCATCTCTCCCTGGATCCCGGTATAGATGCCGACTTTGCTCGGGAGAGATGTCGCGAGTAAAATAATTAATGACAAAATCAAATTTAAGCCAATTTCTTCAACTTTAATATAACCGAACACTAGAACGTACTACAAGACAATTACATCCACATAATATAATCATTCAATGGAAAAAATCTATCTGATAATTTACAACATTAAAATCATACTTTAATTTCGATTTACTATAAATGTGCATGTGCAATGGATTCTTCACTGTGTTATATAAAACCCCACGGCACTTAACACCCTTGAAATGGCTCTGGCCTGCACAGCGACCGCTGCTCAGCCCGAAGGCCAACTATCAGGGAGAGACGCCGCACTCTCCTGTTTTCATATCTCAAGGCTATCATGGCCCAAAATTAGCTTACTCTCAACTACAGTTATGTTTCTGACGTCTACTGTACTAAAAACGTCTGATTTAAGCATTTGAAGCCAACTTAATATACAATAAATTAACACACGCAAAAACTTTGTCAGGAGGAAACATGTACTCGCCTCATGATATCGGCTATAATTGGCGTAATATACGAGCAACTTTCGTCACACTCGCAGACAGTAGTTCTTCCTTAGAAACTGAAACACCACACATATTGCCATCTAGCTGTAACGATGGGAACCTTTAGCTACAGTGTATGCGCCATCTCTACCGGGGCGGCATCTGTCCCGGATTTACCTTATGTGGCAACTTAATTTATTTTGAAACATTCAACACGATGTTATAAACATAATTTTAACAGTTTTATAATGTATTTTCATCTATCCAGCGAAGTGAAATATAAAAGAAAACGTTATTTGATACAATGAAATTTCTAACAGCTTGTTGTTCTCTTTTCTAGTAGAATATATGCGATTCTAGTTGATTATATGTGTTGTGTATTCGTTGGCGAAGCGTCTTCGTACGTGAAAAAGTGATTTTCCCTTTTATGTTACATTTATCATGTTAAATTACCGCCACTGTACGCGATATTTCCGCGTTAGCCAATCTCAGCAATCGGGCTACTTCGGCCGCCATGTTCTTTTAATATTACGGTCTGAGGATTGGAGTCGGTCTTGACTTCGTCATGTGGAGCGATTCAATATATATATCGATTAATTCTTGAATGATATCGATTCTTTCATGAATGGCGTCGACTGTTTGAAGGGTGGTCCTGAACCGAGCATAATGTGTTCATTTCAATATTATTGAAATAAAAAGAAATTCAATATCCAGTAGAACCGCAATTATCCAAGCTCCGTTAAAGCGACGAACTGTATAATTCGAGTCAAATCTACTTTACTTTTTAAAACAGTAATTCTGAAAAGTTTTGCCGTGAATAATGTGCTGCGCAAGTACAGTAGGGTGACCATTTTTCCAAAATCAAAATACGGGACTCAAATTAAAAGTTGACATGAATTGACATTTTGTGTACACATTCGCTATTACTATATCTATATAGCTTGCATAGCAGATTTGAATAAATATTTTGTTAAAATAAGTAGGTTATGAGATAATAGCATGACAGGCCTTCTTTACTTCTCTATCTCTTAAATAATAATATATTGTATATGTTTATAATTAAATTTCGAATACAATTAGTCATAAACAGTATATTTCCCGTACGAAACCACGTCTAACCGTAGAAAATGAAAGTACGTGCTTTCGTCTTCCTGCTAACCTCGAACTTCAAAACTAAAATAATAGGCAACAAATGTACCATGTAAATATATTTCTTAGAAAAATAGAAAATAAATAAAACGCGTTTAAATTAAAGAAACACAACTAGATATCAAAACTGTTTTCTATATTAATAAAAGGAAGTGTCTGTCTGCCTGTCTGTCTGTCTGTCTGTCTGTCTGTCTGTCTGTCTGTCTGTCTGTCTGTCTGTCTGTCTGTCTGTCTGTCTGTCTGTCTGTCTGTCTGTCTGTCTGTCTGTCTGTGCGCGATGCCCAGCAAAATCTACAGCACGCAGAGATCTTGACATTTTGGACACAGGTAGTTGGAAGGAGTCCGAATGCACCTCGAAGCCGGAATGTTCATTTTCGCTTTCGTTGGTAAGTTATGAACGAAAAATAATCGGAAAAAGTGTATTGGGATATGACAATCCAACGTGCTGTCACCAAGATTATATGCATAGAGTCACTGTCGCTAGGCAACGTACATAAGATAGATAGAGAACACAATTCAAGAAGCCATTTTACGTCCACGCCATAGGAAGCCGTTCTTGGTCTTATACGGTGTGACTGCGTATGACTCTGTTGATGGTGATTAGTCCGTCGGATGGGGACGTAAAGTCTTGAGCTATTCGAGAGGAGTGGGCTATGTACCGGCGCCGGGTTTCATCCTCTTCATTCATATATCATGTCATTCATTTCATCTCATTAACTCATCTGATTAGGTTGACGTCATGAAAGATATCCGGTCGTAAAAACTCGCCACGAAGATTCATCTCACTTCATACCCAAACCGCGTAGAGAAAGGGGACAAGGTTGGACATGTATACACTTAGAGGAAATATATAGGACACAAGATAGACGATAAAAATAATCAAGGAATAATACATACATCAGTCAAGATGCCATTTTAAGTCCGTGGAATAGGAAACCATTTTCCTTCAGTCCATGATGTCTGTCTGTCTGTCTGTCTGTCTGTCTGTCTGTCTGTCTGTCTGTCTGTCTGTCTGTCTGTCTGTCTGTCTGTCTGTCTGTCTGTCTGTCTGTCTGTCTGTCTGTCTGTCTGTGTGCGATGCCCAGCCAAATCTACGGCAAACAAAGATCTGAAATGTTTGTCATAGGTGGGCACAGGTTTTCACCTAAGACGCATGGCTGTGTCTAAGAGCAATTCTTGCACCAAGACATGAAGCTGTCAACGTCATCAATAAGCAACACTCACAAGAATTATCCGGTTACCATATTTTCCTTCAACTAACTCAATCTCATGTTTTATTATTTCATTTAGAGAAAACATAGGCTACCGGATATAGTAAGGAAGATTAGATTATAATAAACACGCAAAGATCTGAAATTTTTAACATTTGTGGCCACAGCATTTCACCAATTACGCATGGCTATGTCAAAGAGCAATTCTTGCTCCAAGATGTGAAGCTGTCAACGTCATCAACAAGCAACTTTTACAAGAACTACCCGATGTTCTACAAAGTTACAAGTCTATCGACTACATGGCAGAGCTTTTGAAAGACTTGGAGTCACCTGGAGTACCCTCGAACATCTTGGAGCACCGATTATCTTTCTTAAGAATAAGAATCCTGCCCTCTGCAATGAATACGACTCTGAAACGGATGACTAATGTTATTGAAGCCATTCTCATGATTGGGCATGCCGCGAGCGAAGTAATATTCATTCCTCGGATTCGAATAATTTCTTCGGATATAAAGTTTAGATGCCTGCAGTTCCTTTTTTGTTTCAGTTTCGCTATGAACATGAACAAGGCACAAGAACAATCTCTTAAAGTTGTAGGACTCCATCTCGAGAAGACTGCTTCTCCCATTGTCAACTGTACGTGATTTGTTCAAGAGTTGGGTACATTCTAGTCATCATCATCATCATCGTCGACCAACTCCAGTTTCCCAGGTGTGGTATACGAGCCCCTTCCATTTTGTTCTGTCCAATCCTGACCTCTCTCCTCTACATCCTTCTTCACTAAGTCTGTCCATTTTTCTCTACGTCTGCCCACTGGTCTCTTTCCCCTGATTTTTCTTTCATACTCCTTTCTTGCAGACCTGTTGGCACTCATTCTTTTCACATGACCAAACCACTTCAGTCTTGCCTTTTGGATCTTCTGGAGTAAGGAGTCTTCTAGTCCTACGTCTTCTCTGACTTTTACATTCCTGATTTTATCCCTCCTGGTCTTCTGGATCATTGTGCGTAGGAACTTCATTTATGCTGCTTGGAGTTTCGAGTTGTCCTTTCTTGTTAATGTAGCGGTTTCCAGGCTGTATGTGAGGATAGGGGTGTAGTATGATTTATACAGTGTCATCTTGGTTTTGAGTGGTACTTGTTTATCCCATAGTAGCTGTCTTACTTGGAGGTAAAAATGTATTGCTTTGCTGATTCGACTGTTTACTTCATATTTAACTAAGTTATCCTTGGACATTATACTACCCAAGTACTTAAATTCTGTGACACTGTCCAGCTTAGTGCCATTTAGCATGATTTCTAGCTGATTGTCACCCTTCTGTACCTTCAACACCACCGTTTTAGCCTTGTTGATGTTTAATCCATCTCTCTCAAACTCCTGACTCCACCGCTGCAGTCTCTCTTCTACATCTTTCTCCGAGTTATCCCAAATGACTACATCATCTGCAAATGCAAATAAGTCTTGTTGCCCCTTTCCTTTTAGCGCCTTTAATATGGTATCCATTACAATGATAAATAATAGGGGCGACAAAGCACTACCTTGTTGTACTCCCCTTCTTGTCTCAAACCAGTTTGACAGTCCAGAACCGACTTGTACACAGCTTCCGGTTTTCTCGTAAAGCACCTTAACTTTTGAAATTAGACTGTCTCGAACTTCGAGCTTTCTCAGGCACTCCCAAATACGCCCCCTTGGTATGCTGTCATAGGCCTTTTCGATGTCAAGGAACAGTAGATTTTTCCTAATGTTTTTCCATCAGCATCCTGACAGCAAATATAAGATCTGTTGTTGATCTTCCAGGCCTAAAGCCATATTGTTCCTCTTCTAAAAGTGGTTCTACAAATTCTCGTAGTCTATTCTCTATATTTTTTTTCCAGAATGTTTAGTCCATGAGAGAGTAGAGTGATGCCACGGTAGTTGGTACAATTCCGTCTGCTTCCTTTCTTGAATACAGGTACAATATTATACCTTTCTTCCAGTCTTCTGGGATGGTATTTTTCTGCCATACTACATTTAGGAGTCTATATAGCCACTGGATTGCTGGGGTTCCTCCTGCTCTTAACATGTCCACACTTAACTCATCTATTCCTGCAGCTTTCCCTTTCTTCATACTTTTAAGGCTCTTCTCTGTCTCCAGCCATGTGATTGGTGGCTCCATATTTTTACTGGGCTCTTCACTTTTTCCAGATTCTTCTCAGTTTTGAATTACATGTGATGCCTCTCCATTCAGGAGCTTGTCAAGGAAGTTCTTGAATTCTCTCCTGATTACATCTTCCTCTCGTACTACTGATCCACTGTCCTGCTCTATTACCTTGATGTAATAGTATAATAATAGATTTAACGTACATATATGACAATATTTACTGCATACATAACTGTTCTTATTACCTACGTATTGCAGTATACTAATTAGACTACTGCAAAAGTATATTAATTCATGGTGAAATAGTTAGCGTGTTGGCGATTAGTTCAAGGGGTCCCGCGTTCGATTGCCGGCTGGGTCGGGGAATTTAACTTTAATTGGTTAATTCCGCTGGCTTGGGGGCTGGATGTCTGTGATGTATTCAACATTAGAATACATATTGGGTAGGGCCTTATCACAGACGCACAGGTCGCCTACAGGGCGTCAACTCGAAAGACCTTCCCCGGGCCTCTCCGGAGGCCATGTGGATAAAGAACGCAAAAATGAATGTGAATATGTTTTTTCTGTGTTTTTAAATAATAAGTGATTTACTAAGATATGACAAGGATTTTAGTGATACTGTACTATATTTATTGACCGAATTGTTATTGCCCGGGTGCGTCAACCACGGTTACGACCTGACCTTGGTAAAATGGAGAGCTACCATGGGTAAGTTGAATTTCTGTTGCATCAAGCCCAGTTCTTAAATATTTGACGTTTTACCACGGTTAAAAGTTAACCGGTCGTGAGCGAGCGGTTAAACAGCTAACCGAGACTTTAAGGCCTACGTACGCTACTTAACCTCACGAGTAAGTTGTATATTAGTGCATCAAAAGTGTCGTGATCCGATTTAAAAGTTTACCGGTCATGAGTGAGCGACAAAACCTCACAATGCATGCATCCAAAGTTCCGTGATGTTACCGTTAAAATGTATTTTACACCGCATATCGTATATCTACAATATCTTGAGGATGATAAACAGAGAGAAAGAGACGGTGCCATCCTTGTTAAAATTAATAGGTGGCCAACACAAGTTCCCAACTCAAAAATAATCCTGTTTTCCCAAGAAGTAATCTGAGGCAGTGAGCACCTCACTTTCAAATGTACTAAAATTTGGCTTTCTCCTTCACCCTTCCTTTCCCTTATCGGCTGATACTGGTAACTTAACCTAAACTAACCTAACGAAACAAAATTAACTCATCTTAAAAATAAAGGGCTGTAATAGAAGATAGGATTAAAATTACTACAATGAGGCTGACAAAGAGAAAAATTATTATAAAACTTTTTTACACAAGTGTAAAATAGCATTCGTCGTAGAAATAAAAAAGGCAGTGACGATTCCAGACAAAATGTAGACAACTGGGAACTGGATAAAGTAGACACACATGACTGTCGAAATCATCACTGCCTTCTGGATAAATTAAAGACAAGTGACTGTCGAACTCATCACTACCTTCTGAATATTACTTTGAATTAATTTCGAGGTGAATAATAGCAAGAAAAAGTGTCTCAATTAACCGTGGTTTCGAAACCAAGGATTAGCAATGGTGCAACAGGTTAATGACAATACCACGGCAAGAGATTTACCACGGTTTCGTAACGCCCGCTATTTACCGAGAACGGTGTGCCCGAGTACAAGGCCTTGTGACCATCCGTATTATCCGATTATTCACTTATCCGAGATGGATGTTGTCACATTGCGTCGGATAATCGGCATTCTGCTGTAGTATGAAATGAGGTATTCTACATTGCCTGGGAGAAATGTAATCGTTTCGAAATTCCAGCCGAGCAGTCTTTCGACCCATACATAAAACCTCACCTTTGGCCGTTGTAATGTAAATAATCATTGCATACCTGTTACAGGGAGACGCCCAGACAATAATTGTTGTTAATCCCTTTCATGTAAGAATAGCTATTCTTTCTTTCTTTTTTTCTTTCTTCCTTTCTTTCTTTCTTTCTTTCTTTCTTTCTTTCTTTCTTTCTTTCTTTCTTAATCTGTTTACCGTTCAGGGTTGGTTTATCCCTCGGACTCAGCGAGGGATCCCACCTTTACCGCCTCAAGGGCAGTGTCCTGGAGCGTGAGACTTTGGGTCGGGGGATAAAACTGGGGTGGAGGACCAGTACCTCGCCCAGGCACCCTCACCTGCTATGCTGAACAGAAGTCTTGCGGGGGATTGGGAAGATTGGAAGGGATAGACAAGGAAGAGGGAAGGAAGCGGCCGTGGCCATAAGTTAGGTACCATCCCGTCATTTGACTGGAGGAGAAGTTCGAAACCACGGAAAAACACTTCAAGGAAATTGAACCCCTCCCGCCTTCTACTCAGTTGACCACCCGAGGCTGAGTGGACCCCGTTGCAGCCCTCGCACTACTTTTCAAATTTCGTGGCAGAGCTGGGAATAGAACCCGCGCCTCCAGGCGAGGCAGCAAATCACACTAACCATTACACCAGAGAGCCGGAGAAGAATAGTGAACCCTTGGGCCACAATGAAGGATACCTATCTTCCTTACCTATCAGCAATTTTCACGAGATCTGTCTCTTGGGTCGTTACGGGTTCTTCGTCACTTGCTGAGATACAAGGTATGGTTCAGTAATCCTAATCTATCTACTCAAATGAAATGTCTATTCACAAAGTATTTGTATTTATTAATGAAATCACGATGAAAAATATTAAAAATCAATATAATTTGGACTCAATCTTGTCCACTTGACGCCACAATAATTTAACACAGAGGAGAGGAGTCTTTCACTTAACTGCCTGATGGGCATCCTTACTAGAAACCATTGCCACATATTATGAATGAAGGAAAGAAAGTCTGGAAATCCTTAAATTCGGCTTCCATGTGACACTGCATGTACCATCATAATGATTCTTGATGGCCCAGCCCTCGTAACACGAACTTTGGACTCTGGGTATAATTAAGGCAGTCCAATCGGTGTGTGCCGCACAGTGTTTTTACGGCATGGACCCTTAATTGAATCGATGTGACCTGCGACTATGTCATGGACCGACATCTAAACTTCTAATTTACTTTAAAGTCATTGTGGATGATGACCGCAAGGAAAATGATGCTACAGTGGCATATGGTCTTATCATAAGTCACTGAGGTTGATGACCCCCTGACCATCCAAGTTTCTAAGCTGAAGGCTAAACACAATTAAGTTACATCGGTTGATGACCAAGTTTCCACTTTACTAATCCCAACACATTTAATGCTCAATCCATCACAGTCAAATAATACAACAATAACGCTCACAATACTTTGTGGCAGTAAAATCCGTTATCTTCGGATATGTCCTCTTAAGTGTTACGTTAATATTTGAACTTTCCCAGAAAAATAAACTAAGTTTTCCAGAATGCACCTTCAAGTTATTCACTTGGTTTTATTACACAAATACGGTTTCCACTGAGTTTAATAATTTATTAAATTTAAATGATTTTATGAATCTTAATTAACAACAAATTCTATCACCGCGGACGAATGGTTTCTTTCACAAGTCCCTACTCGAATTCTGACTTCGATCGTGTTTATCGTCTTTTGTTATAGTGCAGCTGGAAGAAATTTACATAATTTATTTCCAGTATTATATCTGTTTCATGACATCACACTTTAATTCTAATCTAATACTAGCCATTATTAATACTTGGATAACCCTAATAATTAAGTATAAAACAAATATCTGCATAAGTAACTCTCCGTAAAAATGTAAGCCAATTACTATGCCATATCCCACCATGACATTTCCATAACGCTTTTTGCACCCCTCACAAATAAATCAATCATCACCACCACCACCACCACCACCACTCTATATTTTGGACAACCCTGGTATTGACTAACTTCGCTCATTATACTCTAACTTCGTGGTTTCAAATATACATACGATCTCAATTAAACAAAATAATAGTAGCTAATAACCTACGCGTTATTCCCGGATGAAAATTCTGACTAGTTCGCGCACATTAATGATCTCCGATCTAAAGATTGCTTTCTCATTTTTAACACGTAACAAGCAGCACACTCTTGTTATCTTCGAGCGGCGAACTCCCGATCAGCTGGCGGTATCGGACCCTTCACAACCCTCGCTCTCAGCTTTGATATGAAACACCTGTCCTATGTCATGAGTAACTGGTCTACAGGAATGAAATCCCCGACTTCGCAAATAGAATTAAAATGCGATATTCCTGACCAAACAGATATGCACATAGATTTACTTTTTTAAATGTCATTCAGTAATTGTACACGTCGCAAATTAACACTTACGAGGATTCTCTCACACCTTTCCATCCCAAACATTATACAAATATCCTCCTCGGGCTCACATAAAATCCCGGCATCATTACAGGTTTCCAATCACCTGATTCGCAAATCCTATCTCAACTCATACGACAAAATCTAACCTCTTGCCTTCAACTCGACGACTCAAGAAATGGAATAATAATACTTAGAATCCTCGACGCATAAATTGCGCACAAATACTTTAATAATGAACAACTTCTCATAACATGACCTCGTATTTTTTAAAATGGATGATCACAAAAATGCCTGACACACTTTACTGTTATTTATTTGTCAATCAAACACAGTTTAAACGGACATAGAATAGCATTCCCCTTCGCAACAAATATTCACTGATCTACATTACTCAACACTACAGCGCACTTACTCCCGATTAAAACTGGGTAACCACGGATATCTTGCACCAATTCCACTTATCGAACAGAAAATTTTCACATCAAATAAGATATCTTAACTTGACATCACAAAAATATAGGCAATAAATTAACGGAAATGACGATCGACTTTAGACGTGATTGATATCACTTCGTAACCCTTAGTAATAACTTTTTACAACATGTTACACGGCACTCGAAATACTTTAAAATTTATCCAAGCAGAAAATAAAACAAATGACCTCTCGTCATATTTCTGACATTCATGAAACATCTAGGTGACCAACTGCGTCATAAATACCCATTACAAATACATATAAGTGTGATATCAAATAACAGGTACAAAAGGCGTTGAGATGGCAATCTATCTACCTTAACTGCACGTTGGGCTCACCAGCAACCCTGAGGATTTCTTTAGCCATTTTAGTACTTCTGGCTTCACATTTGGTTTTATTCATGTTTTCCTGGAAAATAAAGCATAAAAATGCCCTTCACTCGGTGTCTTCGATGATCGCGCTCGACTGATTTTATTTGTTACCCGCACACGAATTACTTTCTTTACAACACAATATTTACAACTTCACAAATACTACTTCGGTATCTTGACCGTCTTTTTATCAGATTACTTTTTCAAAGAACTACTATCTCCACTTGGAGTCAAGACCCCGGCCACATCGGCCAAAATCTATGTTTGCTGAACTTAGTCTACTTCTTGACGATTGATTTAATGAACAGTTCAATCCTCTCTCTCGAGCTTCAAAGATACAAATGCAGGGGTTTCAAGATGGTGTCCCCTCTTATTTTATAGATTCTATCCCCTCTCTCAGGCTTTTTTCCTTTGCCGCCAAGAAAATTTGTGTAATGCACCCCACAGGGGCAGCATCCAAGGACCTTTCGTTAAGACTGGTCATTTAAATTGCAGACGCAATGCTATTTGTGGAAAGGAATATCGAAATTAGTTGATATCAATATCATTGAGACCGATAAAATAAGTACACAAAATTTATTCTACAGAATTATATTATATGCGATCTATTGTGCAACATCTTTCTTTGTCCAGCGGGGAACCCGCAGCCGAGTCAAGCCCGTCAAGTCTTGGGTGGGGCTGGAATCGGTGGTTCACCATGACGTAACTTGAGAGAAGTCATCCCTCCCTCGCGACCAAGAAAGTGAGGGGAGGCAAACTTTTTCGAAACGAAATATGGAAGCCATCTTTAATTCCGCCTAGCCAACTTGATTGTCTACGATGTGAAAATTAATGAAATCTGAATTCTGGAGTCGTCTTCCGATTTAAAAGAGATAACTATAATTTGGGCATTTATTTAGTGTGTCTAATGTCCTCTTACTTGATAACTTTCGGATGGAGAATGAATACTGTGTTATTTCTGCGTGGAAAAGTACCAGGGCCCATCTGGTTAGTGTCATCACACCTCCTTGATGCGGGAGTTCACCCTAGTGTGGAAGGGGAAGCAGGAAAAACTTTAATTACAGGAGATCCTACGAAGAATAATCGTACGGAGATGTCTCAATCACATCAGGTGAATACTGGTACTATTTGACCTCTAGTGGGCCGTGGATAGGCCATAGGCAGATTTGGAGTAGGGGAAATTGCCTTCTTGTAAAAAGCAATGCCGAGGGGGCAGCTAGTCATTCGGGAATCTCAGCTCACCAAGGGCAAAGAGCTATGTTTAGCTGAGCTCCTATTAATCATTTGTTCATTGACTTCATACTTAAAACTCAAATGCAATAGAGTAATTCGTGTGGATACTGCATAGAGTTGATATACGTGACGCTAGAAATTAAACTTTTAAAACTGTGACGTGTCGCGAACACTCAGTTCGAATTGTAACATTATTATTATTATTATTATTATTATTATTATTATTATTATTATTATTATTATTATTATTGTTGTTGTTACGGAGTTATCCGTGGTAGTTAGAGGTGAAAGAAGGTGCTGGGATGAACAGGTCTCAACTTACGAAATTAAAGTTAATTTAAAATTTAACAAAGGTTATATTTTCTTTCCAAGGTCAAGAAATAACAAGTATAACAGGAACTCAGTTGTATATCAACAAGTTAAGAAAGTACAATTACAGTTTATTAATGGATTTTGGGCTTCGAGCCCCAGATTCACAATTCTTGAGCAATTAGCCCAACTTTACTTATGTATAAGGTTCAACAAAGGGGCAGAAAACCCCAATCATACCAAGGAGCACTAGCTCCCAATTACCCAGTACAGCCTCCTCGAGGCACACAGAACCCAAATTTAAGAAAGAGCAACCCGCTCTCAAAGTTCAAGCCCATCAACGGCCACACCAATCTCCACCTTCAAGCTGTCCTCCGGACACATAAAAACAGAGGTAAAATTACCCAACCTACTGAGGCCTATTCAGTAAAGAAACAGGACAATGACATGGCCCCAAAATACCAACTTGAGTGGAGGCGTACTCAGCACTCCTAATACACTTTATTAAAACCTAATTTGGCCATAGGCCGCTTATGCAAGGGCTAATCCCATAATACGGAGGTGACACGAAATAAAACTTTATTACATTACGAAGAGATGGGAAACTGTTATACAAATGTAGTCATCTCAAAACCATATGAGTGGGAGCTCGAGAGGGTAAGGCACTCTCTATCCCAATTTGTAGTTAAAGAGACAGAACTTTATACCAAGTGTCTTTTACATTTTAAAGGAAGGTTACATGATAAAAGTTTCGAACCTGCCCCGAGGGTTAAACTGCTGAGCTAGCAAACAAAGAAGTTATTAAAAGGCCATTACCTGATGGATGAACTGCCGCCTGAAGAAAGGGTCGCTTCCCGCCCCCTGCTATATAATCACACTAGGAAAGATGTTACTGAAGTGGCCCCGAGACCAGAAAATCAGCAGTTTATACATCCTCGTGGAAGATTCGAGACGTTTCATGAATGATTACAACCCGCCAACAAAATTTTATTGGTTACCGAACACAGTTACAGAGCAGGTTGGGGAAGAAAGCCCCGATTGGTCGAAAATGAATTTAAGAAATTCGGGATTGGCTAATTTCAAAACTGGCGGAACGAACGGATTAACATTGCCAACTCAAACAATGACAAAAAGAAATTTAACAAAGAACAAACTTATGACTACAAAATTTCTTCAAAAAAAAAAAAAGGTTCCTTCACTTCGCACTAGGGTGCACAATTGTAGTTCTTAAGTGGTGCCATCTAGAAGAGAATGTTCACACTTCTTGCTACAGAGAAAACAAAAACGAATCGAAACTGACATAGTTCAGAACACTTCAAAATTTACAGTAGGGACATCTTCTGAGAAATCTTAGAATTAATGTGGTTGTTAAAGTTCAGGCTTCCTCCAATAGAGGAGTTTCAACTGGCGCAATGTTTGAATTAGCCGCGCGGAGGTGTACCGCCTTGTACAATTATTATTATTATTATTATTATTATTATTATTATTACTATTATTATTATTATTATTATTATTATTATTATTATTATTATTATTACCGCACGACTGTGTCGAGTAGTAATAAATAAATAGTGGCTGAGAGGCACAAGGAATTCGATACCGAACCGCGGATTACAAAGTACTAATCCGAAATCGTGGCCGGACGCCCACGTTGAAGGCAATAAAACATATTGTGAAAATAAATAGTGACGTGCTCTGTGCTCAGGATATTGCAAGCGACTTCATCGATCAAGAACCATGGACTTCCGGCTTGAAGGTGAAATGGAGCTAGCATTAACCACCTTGGTGCCAATGGGTCAGCAGTAAAACCTGACATGGACCGCCCTAGCTGACCAAGATGTCGTCAGATGATAGAGATGAGTATTATTCATATTCAAATGGCATGATTAGAAGGAACGGGAATTATTTATCATAACCTGATGCTATAATGGTAGGGATGTAATTTTATTTGAATGTAGAAGTGCTAGAGATGAGCACGTAGTTTTTATTTCTTATTTGATTTAATTAATAACAGGTCTGAGTGATTTAATTGTAAACAGGGGAAACTATAGTCTGGGAGATTTGTATGCGGTAGAAGATTTACTTATTTACTTCATTTTGGGAATCTTGTAGTCAGTTAATGCGTCAGGAGACCAGTAGTTTAGTAGATTCAGGGACTGATAATTTAAGGTAGGTTGTAGTTCACACAGTATTGATAATTTCATGAGTGGTAAGTAACAATTAATCTACGTGAGGTGCCAAAGTACGAGAGATGTATGTAGGACTGATACCCCTTATACCTCCATTGAAATATTTAGCTAGGAAATGTTTCAATTTAAGATGGGTAGTTTTGATCAGTTTAAGTACGATTTAATTATGATTTAAGTACCGTGTGACAATTTAATTATGGTACAAATATGAGTTAATTAGCGTGTGAATATTTAATTATAAGTTGATTACCGCGTGACAATTTAATTATAAATTAATTATGTGTTAACTATAAATTAATTAGGGTTTAATTATGAGTTAATTGCCGTTTGATTATTTGATTACATTGTAATTATGAGGAAGTTTCCATGTGATGGTTCGGTATGATCTCATTACCAGGTAAATCACGTAGGAAGACAGTGAACAGATGAAACCAATAATACTAATACTAATAATAATAATAATAATAATAATAATAATAATAATAATGATAATAATAATAATGGTAGTAATCATGCAAATATTAGTATTATAAAACCGGTGTCGTGTTGTGAGATAGGTGTGATATTTGAAGTCATGGTTTGACCATGAGAAATATATGTATTGAATCGAAGTGATTTTTTGGAAGTCGATGCGGTTTGATTAATGAGGAATAGACCTCAGTTTATCGAGAACGTGCCTCGGGACGAGGTGTTTTTAAAGAAATGACTTGTTACGCCTGTAGAAGGTCGAGGATAATGACCACCCGTGTTGAGGGTGGAAACGTTTGACCTTGCGCCAGACGTGTTTTTGTGTGTGTCTGGCTTCTGAGGGAGGGAGCTTTTGGCTAAGGAAAGAAGGCCTGAATGAATTGGCTAATAACTGGAAATATTCAACACGCCAGAATAATGTATTCGCTAATAAATGACACGGTCATTGGTACTAATATTTGTTAGATTTATTATTATTTATTTGAGTATAATTTAGCTAGGTTTTTCAGTGCCACATGTTCATCTCTGGGGTCTTTAGTTCAGTCCTCTACGTAGGCATTGGTATTCCACAGTGCTGGAATGAAGGATGTGTGCCTCACGTGTTTATTGTATATAATGTGTGGTTCTTTATGTTGTTCTATGTAATATGTTGAGACTGTGATTAACGTCGGCGATGGCTATGTCCCATCGGCACGGCGAATTGTATTCTAGTGTGTGTCGGTTCAACCCCGGGTGTTGATCCGCATTTATATAATTTCTTTTATCGTATTTCGTTGGGAAAAAATTGTGTACGTTTAAAATAAGGATTACTCAGACCCGTTGCATGATTGTCAATGTCATTTGTCAATAATGTGAGACAGCTTCAGTATTTATGGTAAATGTTTACGTTCGCGCTGCGTCATGATATATCGCTTCGCGATAAATAATACTCGGATCTATCATACAAGACTACAAGTCCATAAATGATCCACAACAAATGTCAATAAAGCATGTACTTCATTTGTGTATTTATGCGTCATCCCCACAGTAATCAGTATTCAATAAACCTTTTGCATTAAAGTAAATTCTATACGAATGTGTTCTCATTATAGTTAGGTATGCCTTATTTCTCCTACCCTGTATGCCACTAAGTTAGTTTAAGATATGCGCCTATTTCTTTTACCCTGGAACGCTCTGTAGATTTCTCGCCAGAGCCACTTTTTGGGTAGGGGGCGGATTCAGTATTTTTTTCCGACTTAGTGGAACTGTATTAAAAACAGTTTTTCTGTAACCAAGTATTTGCTAGCTTGCTATCGACAGTGTTCACGAACATTTAAAATTATTCCTTACCAAATTAACTGGTTAAATGACCTCATTTGATAGGCACTATTTTCTGACGACTTGGCGCGTGTAAAATAGACATGCGCGTCTTTCATGACATATTCACTGAATTGGCTTAGCAGCCTCAAATGTTTTACTAAAGACCAATTGTCTTATAGATAAATACAGGACCCTCATTATACTGCGTTGACTACTAATTCTTTTATTTAAATATACGTATTTAACCAAAACGTTCTTCTGTATCCATCCACCTTTGACACGTGCGGATGACGTCACATCTCATAGCATTGCGTTCACTACTAATTCTTTTATTTAAATATACGTATTTAACCAAAACGTTCTTCTGTATCCATCCACCTTTGACACGTGCGGATTACGTCACTTCTCATAGCATGGGAAAGAAAGCAGCCATTTTCCTGCCTCGTGTCGCCTCTGCGATATAAATATATATTCAGTCTTCTCATTACGATTGACATGGGGCCTCATGTGGTAACTTTAAGATTTAAAATTCTTAGAGCACAATGGTCATGGGTTCAATAACTGTTTATAGAAGAAAATAGATTTCGTTGTTGTTTTCTTTTCTTTCTTAATCCGTTTACTTTCCAGGTTTGGTTTTCCCTCGGATTCAGTGAGGGATCCTACCTCTACCGCCTCAAGGGCAGTGTTCTGGAACGTGAGACTTTGGGTCGGGGATACAAGTGGGAGGAGGACCAGTAACTCGCCCAGGTGGCCTCATCTGCTATGTTGAACAGTAGCCTTATTGGGGGATGGGAAGTTTGGAAAGGACGGACATGGAAGAGGGAAGGATGCCGCCATGGCCTTAAGTTACGTACCATTCCGGCATTTGCCTGGAGGGAAAGAGGGAAAACACGGAAAACAACTTCTAGGAAGGCTGAGTTGGAAATCGACTCAGTTGACCTCCCGAGTCTGAGTGGACCCCGTTCCAGCCGTCGTACCATTTTTCAAATTTCGTGCCAGAGCCGGAAATCAAAATCGGGCCTCCGGAGGTGATAGGCAATCGCAATAACCACTACACCAAAGAGGTGGACTGTTGCTATTACTACTGATGTTTTTTTTCCTGTTCCTTCACGGAGGAGGCTAGGAAAACAAAACAAACTGTTATGGAGGGTTGTACTAAGACATTTTCTATTTACCACTGCAACCCGATAGTTGAGGTCATACGGTTATGTACGAAATAAGTAATTAAGCGTGCCCTGTGTAGGTGTGGATGGAAATTCTACCACAACTGTCGTGTTGTGAAGTGATCATCCATCCAAGGAGTGACCATTGCGAATGTTACTTAATTGTTATAAGTCCAAGGCATTACGAATTTCTCGATTGAGTTTTAAATTAAAAAAATCACTAACGAGGGTACATACATTGTTACACTCGGATTCGGTTGAAATTTGGTAGGGATATTCGTGGGAGGCAGTAGAATGCTAAGGTGAAAACTGCATGTCCCCAGCGCAAGTTTAAACGCCAAAATAGAACAAATACATAGTCTAAAATTAGAAGTGCCGCGGGAGTATCTGTGTGCGGCGGAGAGGAAGGGAGGAGCGAAGTAGCGGACGTGAGCAGCGTATAGTCGGGCTGCTCACTCGAGTCGAATGAATGACCATCCACCCCCACCCCCCCCCGGCCGCTCTTCTCTACTACACCGCACTTCGCACATACCTCGTATCTTCCCGATTAGAAACGTCAAAGCAGATCAAGAGGTGCACATTGATTAGTCGTCCGATGAGACAACGTTCTTACAATGACAGGTAAAATCTGACGTTCTTATAGTCATTTTTATGAATGGTGACTGTATATTTACTTTAACCATGTATGGTAATAATTGATTTTTTACACCTAGATACAAAAAACGCCCAGTACAGAAGTCATTCAATCCGTGGAATGTAGTAGTGTGCCTTCAGAATTGTTTTTCAGAGTGTGACAAAAAAGACACCCCATTTTCTGAAGATGAAAGGAATTTGGGATTGGAATTATATCGTAAGTAGATCAATGTATTTATATATATTTACTTTTACGAGAAAAACAAGCGTTCACAGGAATTGCGTTCTTGTCTCCGTTTTACAGGCCTAATTTCCGACAGGGTTTTGGATACCGATATGACAGTGGAACTGGATGGCACATTGGATATGTCAGATGATGACTTTGATTTCGAGGAAGACAATATTGAAACACCGTTATTTGACCTCGTCTCCAAAAATGTTGCTCCTAACCCTGCATCCACAACAACGGCTGAACGATGCCTAACCCCAATAACTTATAAGAAGAAGGTCGTCGAATATTGGCGAAACAAAGGTGGGAAACAGAGGAGCTTCGCATCAGTGAAACACATGTTTTGTAAATTAAAGTTCCGACAAGAGCTTTACAGGTGGGAGCAACAACTGGAAAACGGTGGCACAATGGGAGAAAAAAATTAATTTGTTACGAAGAAGACTTATCAAGAGTTCAAAGAAAGTAGACAACAAAACAAAATTGTTCACGAAATAAATATGAAAAAATGGGCCTTAAAGTACGCTCGTCTAGTTAACTACGACACGTTTCGAGCGTCTCATTCCTGGGTAATTAGTTTTAAAAAGAAATTCAAAACTGGATCAAGAAAAATTTGCAAATTCGTATCTAAAAAGTACCAATTTGAACAAGAAGATACTAACTGTAACGCGACACTGTTTGTTGAAGAAGTGTCGCAATTAATAGAAAGTCACAGCCCAGAGTGTGTGTTTAATACTGATCAGTCTGGTTTTCATGAAGAGTTCCATTCTGGCAGGACCCATAATGAACGAGGAGAAAACGTCGTATTAGCGGAAGCACAATCTATGAATTCACTAACTCATAGCTACACAATACAGCCAATAATTTCGGCAGATGGACAACTCCTGCCGAAGTTGCTAGTGTTGTTGAAAGAAAAAAATGGCAAATTTGGTTCTATACTATTTACCACACCAAATGTGTACACTTTGCCTTCAAAGTCTGGAAAACTGACCAAAGAACTTGTACAGAAATAGTTACGGGATGTTTATTGTGAGCTAGTACCAGACTACAGTGTTTTAGTTCTCGATTCCTGGACCGGACAGAAAGAAGAAAATAATTTAAATGCTAAAATTGGGTGTAAGAAAATCATTAATGTTCAAACAATTCCGAAAGGAGCAACTGGACTTATCCAGCGGTTATATGTTTTGGGCTTCCGCATTTGGAAGCAATTTATACGTATTTTGTAGGATTTAATTTTGTTAAACTCGTTAGACATCAAGGTACATTTATGGAACAGCAATTTAAAAGTGCAATCTTTGACGCACAACCAGTTCTCCTCTCCGCGTTTTCGTAGCATGTGGCAGTACAGTTAGTACAAATGTGGCTATGTTAACAAGAAACCTTCACAATTTGTTAATCCAGTCGATTATTGTTTCAAAGAAGAGCCTTCCTATAATCAATGTAATACTTGTGAAAGCGACAGCGCTGTAAGATGTGCATGGTGCACACAGTATCTGTGCCTTGTACACTTTTTTTGTAAACAATCAATATTGCACTAATTACAACGAGTAACAAGAACTCGGGCGTGAATTCTCCAAACCTTATTGGCATCGTTGTTCAAACATCGTCCTTTGTACACTTGTTTCATGTGCTGTGTTTATATTTACGTTTTGCACATCTTATCGGGAAGTTAGGGGAACGCGCTAACTATACACTGCCTGGCTGCTGGCGCAGCTCGACACAGCCCGGTTGGCTTACGTCCGCTGCTTCGCTCCTCCCTACCTCTCCGCCAAACCCCGATACTCCCGCGGCACTTCTAATTTTACGACTATTTATTTGTTCTATTTTGGCGTTTAACCTTGCGCTGGGGACATACAGTTTTCACCTTAGCATTCTATTGCCTCCCACGAATATTCCTACCAAATTTCAACCGAATCCGAGTGAAACACATGTATGTGTCCCTCGTAAGGAAAAGCCCTTTCAGTTTTAATACTGTGTTGATGGAGTGAATAATTGGAAGTACTTAGGTATTAATATTAGGTAAGAAAGCTTGAACGGAGATGTTAAATGTAGGAAATATAATAAACGTTGGAATTGTTGAGGACAAAGTGGGACAAATATTAGTATATAGGAATAAGATTTAGTGATTGATTAATGTACCAAGGGAGATGTTCGATAAATTTCTAACTTCTTTGAAATCATATTCAATGTTAAGTGATTACTTGGAAAGTTTAACCCAACCTCATATCAGGAGATACAGTACACTGTAAACTCTGTGTCTCACCCAGAGGCGACTCGTGCATAAGAGCGTGAGTGCATCTGAACACCAGAATCTGGAAATGAGATCCATGTTATCCTTTATTACTGGTATCTGACTTATTAATTACAGCATACGGTTGTCGCCTTCAAGAATGCTCAGCATACGACTGCACTAATCGGAGTAATACAACCAAGGATATATTATCGTAGTTTAAGTATTACTGAGTGATGACTGAGATGTATGTTTGTACTTTTTTTACATTTCTGTTTAAAATTAAACCCATATTAATATTTACACAGCAAATGTGTGTACAGTAGCGGTGATTGGGAATTAGAAGTGGGGGGGGGGGGGCAAAAAATATACAGACAACAGAAAGTAGCCGGGTTGAGGGATATAGCGGGCGGGGGTTATACACATCAAAACTGAACAAAAAAAGATACAAAATGATAAGTTTTTGATGCTCTTTGAGCGAATTTCGATAGAGAGATAAACGTTGACAGTTTACTAACTTAAGTGCGGGAATCATAGTTTTTTGAGATTTTGATTCAGTACTATACAATAAACCGCCTCTGTGGTGTAGTGGTTAGCGTGATTAGCTGCCACCCCCGGAGGCCCGGGTTCGATTCCCGGCTCTGCCACGAAATTTGAAAAGTGGTATGAGGACTGGAACGGGATCCACTCAGCCTCGGGAGGTCAACTGAGTAGAGGTGGGTTCGATTTCCACCTCAGCCATCCTGGAAGTGGTATTCCGTGGTTTCCCACTTCTCCTCCAGGCGAATGCCGGGATGGTACCTAACATAAGGCCACGGCCGCTTCCTTCCCTCTTCCTTGCCTATCCCTTCCAATCTTCCCATCCCTCCACAAGGCCCCTGTTCAGCATAGCAGGTGAAGCCGTCTGGTCGAGGTACTGGTCATTCTCCCCATTTGTATCCCCGACCAAGAGTCTGGAGCTCCAGGACACTGCCCTTGAGGCGGTAGAGGTGGGATCCCTCGCTGTGTCCGAGGGAAAAGCCGACCCTGGAGGGTGAACAGATGATGATGATGATGATGACTATACAATAAAGCTTTCACCAAAGAAACAATATTACACACGTATTACAATTAAATAGAAGTACGGCCTGATTATAAAATTAAAACATCATTTAGTATTTGACAATATTAAAAAGACTGCCAGACTGTCGAATGCACGCGGCAAGCAGGTGAATCATACCTCAGTGTCCACGACCTTGGCAAAAAATATACCCCGGTTACCCTTCCTCACAGCATTTGCGAAGTCTCCACTAATTGCTGAGGCGCTGTACAAATCGGTCAGCCGCGACGTACGACATTCTGTGCCTATTTTCGATAATAATTTTGTTAATAATTATAAATTTGTACATTAAAAAAAATTCCTACAATTCCTAGTTTCAGCCGGCTAAAATGGAAAAAAAATGATAATGCTTTCCCTGAAAAGTGCGGGGGCGACTGCCCCCTCCCCCTTCGCCCCTTAGTCGCCGCTACTGAATGTGTTGAAATCCACGGTAAGTACTGTATTTATGGGATTATGTTTCAGATTTCCTTTGAAGAACAAGGAATTAACATAGCAATGGGTTGTGAGGATGAAAAGAGACAAATGGTATCCCACCGCATGGCTATCCCCTCTGTAACTCTAAGGAAAAAAAAAAAAAAAAACTACAATCAATTGTGTCATTTTTGATTTCTTAAGTGTGCAAAAACTTGTAGAAACATGTCTGGGGAGATGATTCTGTACTAAAATACCTTCTCACATACAGGTTGAGGCAGGATCAACTGGGATTATTCTTTTCACGTGTGGGGAACACAGGGGGAAATAGAAATTTGTTCTGGGTGATTTCCGACAAAAGAGAAGTGTTACGAAAGCGACTAAGCGGAATGTTTCGAGCTGTCGGTGGAGAGATGGTTTGGAATGACATTACCACATTAGTAGACGAATAAGTTTGAGTGGAGATTTTAAAAGTAGGAAAGATCATAAAATGAAGATAAAGGAGGAATTCAAGAGGACAAATTGGGGAAAATACTAGTTTATAGGAAGAGGAATAATTTATCAAGGGAGATCCTCGATAAATTGCGAACTACTTTGAAATCAACTGATAAGGAATCTGCCACCTGGGCGACCTGCAAATCAATAATTGACTGATTCTTGCTTGCTTGTTTTCTTTCTTTCTTTCTTGATTAATTAACTGATGGAGTGATTGATTAACTGATTGATTGATTGATTGATTGATTGATTGATTGATTGATTGATTGATTGATTGATTGATTGATTGATTGATTGAAACAACCCCAATGCTGCTCAGTTCAAAGCTGCATACAGGAAGTGTCTCATTGATCAAATCGACCCATCTTGTTTTATCTTTATACCTCGCTGATATGTACTTTGTATCAGTTCAATTCTTCGGCGCTAGATGGCAACCATATTATTTCTGACACGTCCTGCGGGAATTTGGTGGATTTAGATAAGACAGAAGATACAAATTATATAATAAGGAATGTACCATATTTATATTTTTCTGTATGTTACCGGTGCCAACGTAAACACCGCGTTCCACTAATAAGCAGATAAAAGTAAATTTTATAGCAGAAGGAGGAAACTAGACGTAATAAGGGATCGAATGAGACTAAAGTACATATTCTGCACACTAGTATTCACTCAGCTAACCAGTCAACCTCAGCTCCCTTCTCTGCACCCCCTTCACTCCAATAAGAATCGCAATTTGGCCACTCGTAGCCCTCATAAACGAGCCAGTACGGATGACAGGTTCCTCCCTGAGTTCGTCTAATAGCCCCACCCTCCTAAAACCTTGTACCGGTCGCTTGGTAATAAAAACTCCTATTAGCCACAACCACATCTCAAACATTCCACATTAAAGTCGCATCTCCTACCCATCCACCTATTCACCGGAAATTTAGGTCTAAATTCGTCGCCATAACGGCATTTTCATGTCGCACATCAACCAGCTAATATAAATAAGCAAATTCCTCTCCGTCGTAATGGGACATACGACCCTATTTGTGGTCGACGGTCCCAACTCCGGGAGCACACAAAGGGGGTCGCAAACGAGCTCGGTCTCTTAAGACAGCGATTGAGACAGGTTTGGGAACGTCGCAAACTCGAATCAGCACTGCTGATATGTTGTAAAACAAACAACAAAATACTGGTGAGTACTACAACTGGATATCAGCGGTTCGTAATTTTGACAACTGCTAAAAATTGTTCAAATGAAAGTTTAAATGGATAAATAAAATTATGTGAAAATTTCCGCTGTATATATTTTTTTAATACACAGTAGTCGTTTCATATACATAACTCTAGTGGCTGTACACAGTACAGCCTACCACGACTATTTCTGTTTTGGTTATTGTTATGAAAAGCTTTGAAAATTCTCTTTTTCTGAATTTGTATGAGATGTTTAATTGGAATTTTACAAATGTCATATTCACGCCATTAAAGTTAAGTATCCCGATTCGCGTCAAGATATAATTATTACGTAGTATATACAATGATATTTTCAGTGTTGAAAGCAAAAATCAGTTAAATCCATTAATTTTAAAGTACGGTAAGTAGTTAAATATTCTGATCAATAATCATGTTTTATTTTTAGCATAACGTGTAACTATGGATTCATTTATTTTCTCAGTACGCCTATGCACGACAGAAATATCACAAAGTTTCGACTGTTCTGTATCACACAATTCAAATCCTAATTCAAGGCAAGCATCAAAAGTGCCTATTTATCATAGAAGAATCAGTTCACCCTCTTCGACTGTGAAATTACACAGCTCACTTAAAATAGGTTTAATGTTTCCAAACGATCATATTTCTTACGCTGAAAGGACAACAGAATCGCCAAGCATGTCCGTCCTATTGTGTTACTATGTAGTGAAAACAGAGAACGTATCTTACGGTCTGTCATTCGAGACCAGCTACCACTGGGCTTGTGATAGGAAATAATATACAGCATTTAGACCGGTATTTCCCTGTAAGCTGGACGCACAACAAATATAAGTAAGAAATCTTAATCTGCCTGGAAACTTTGCATGCTTCAACTGGTAATGGAGGCACGTGTCATCACATGCCATGACCATACAGGGATTTCCAATTACAGGCTACTGTAAATAGATAAATAGCAATAATACCCAAGATGAATGTGAAATTCTTAAACTTAAGGATGTTGCAACTTACTAAACGCAGCCAGTTGAATATAGTAATAACAATAGTAATAATAATAATAATAATAATAATAATAATAATAATAATAATAATAATAATAATAATAATAATAAAAATAAAAATAACAACGGCGTGTGGCCTCCGAAGAGGCTGATGCCGTACAGGCATGAGGTTGGGGCTCTACCTGTGATGATTTCTAATGCTGAAGACGACACACATACCCAGCCCCCGAGCCATCGGAACCAATGAAGATTAAAATCTGCGACCCGGCCGGGAATCGAACCCGGGAGTCACTAGACCAAAGGCCAGCACGGTAACCATTCAGCCAAGGAGCCGGACAGTTGAATATAGTAATACGATAGTATTAAGACTGTAATTACTCAGTTTATAAACTTGAATTTTGATCTTTCTTTCCTAATTAACCCATTTACCCTCCAGGGTTGGTTTTTCTCTCGGTTTCAGCGAGGTATCCCACCTCTACCGGCTCAAGGGCAGTGTACTGGAGTGTGAGACTTTGGGTCGGGAATACAACAGGCATAGAGGACCAGTACCTCGCCCAGGCGGCCTCACCTGCTATGCTGAACAGGGCTCTGCCCTTGTGGGGGATGGGAAGGAAGCTATTTTTTTTTTTTGCTAGTTGCTTTACGACGCACCGACACAGATAGGTCTTATGGCGACGATGGGACAGGACAGGGCTAGGAGGGGGAAGGAAGCGACCGTGGCCTTAATTAAGGTACAGCCCCAGCATTTTCCTGGTGGGAAAATGGGAAACCACGTAAAACCATTTTCAGGGCTGCCGACAGTGGGGTTCGAACCTACTAACTCCCGAATACTGGATACTGGCCGCACTTAAGCGGCTGCAGCTATCGAGCTATCGAGCTCGGTGGGAAGGAAGCAGCCGTGGCCTTAAGTTAGGGATCATCCCGGCATTTGCCTGGAGTAGAAATGAGAAACCACGGAAAATCACTTCGAGGATGGCTGAGGAGGGAATCGTAAACCGCTCTACTCAGTTGGCCTCCCGAGGCTGAGCGGACCCCGTTCCAGCCCTCGTACCACTTTCCAAATTTCGTGGCAGAACCGGGAATCGAACCCGAGCCTCATGGGGTGGCAGCTAATCACACTAACCACTACACAACAGAGGCGGACTTGAATGTTTATAATCAATGAGACAGAATAAAATTACGCCTCTCGTTCAAATTAACTAAGGCACGTAAGAAAGCACGAAATCTTTGAAACATTAGTCAAACACTGTACACATGACTTTGCTGTTCTGATAAGACTTAGACGCTAATTGGGACAATATCAACGTTTACGATTTTGGGTGATATTTCTTCCTGTAATCGCAGCTGACTGACGAAAAGCAGAGTTCATAACTTTCATAGTGTGCAGAGTTCGAACTCTGCACACTATGAAAGTTAACCGAATCGCTTTATGTAGAAAGGAAAAACCGGGCTGAGTGGTTCAGATCGTTAAGGCGCTGGCCTTCTGACCCCAAAGTGGCAGGTTCGATCCTGGTTCAGTTCTATGGTATTTGAAGGTGCTCATGTAAGTCACCCTCGTGGCGGTAGACTTTCTGGCACGTAAAAGAATTCCTGCGGGACAAAATTCTGGCACTTCGGCGGCTGCAGCAACCGATAAGTGTAGTTAGTGGGACTTAAAGCCAATGACATTTATTATTATTGTAGAAAGGAAATACAGCATGTCTATTTTTTGACGAAACTGCCCTCTTTTAGGCTAATAGCGAATCTCACTTTTACTTACTGTTCTTTGCAGAAATCAATACCTCCCATAAACTTTATTATGCGAAATGCGTCTTTTTTCTTCTTCTCTTTCTTCTTCTGTATACTTACTATAGATTTTAATTTATTAATGAAATTTTAGGTCCGCCTCTGTGGTGTAGCGGTTAGTGTGATTAGCTCTCACCCCCGGAGGCCAGGGTTCGATTCCCGGCTCTAGCACGAAATTTGAAAAGTGGTGCGAGTGTCGGAACGGGGTCCACTCAGCCTCGGGAGCTCTACTGAGTAGAGGGGGGCTCGATTCCCTCCTCAGCCATCCTTGAAATGGTTTTCCGTGGTTTCCTCCAGGCAAATGCCGAGATGGTACTTAACTTAAGGACACGGCCGCTTCCTTCCCTCTTCCTTGTCTATCCCTTCAAATCTTCCCTTCTCCACACAAGGCCCCTGTTCAGCATAGCAGGTGAGGCCGCCTGGGCGAAGTACTAGCCCTCCTCCCCAGTTGTTATATCCGCCGACCCAAAGTCTCACGCTCCAGGACACTGGCCGTGAGGCGGTAGAGGTGGGATCCCTCGCTGAGTCCGAAGAAAAATAAAACAACCTTGGAGGGTAAACAGATTAAGAAAGAAGAAAGAAAGATAAAGTTTTACAATTCCACTGTAAGAGGAGAATCCTTACGGACTTTTGTGTGGCGCTTCTTAATGTAAAATAAATTCTTGAACCTGCCAACTCTTTCAAGAACGTAAACAGTATACTTCCAAATAAATGCGTGTAATTAATTTTACTACTTTCAATATTTTATAAAAAATAACATCGTACACTGTTTATATATCGGTTCCAAACCCGTAATACCAAAATGCTATAAAATGACTACTACTACTACTACTACTACTACTACTACTACTACTACTACTACTACTACTACTACTACTACTACTACTTTCTTTCTTAATCTGCTTACCCTCCAGGGTTGGCTTTTCCCTCGGACTCAGCGAGGGATCCCACCTCTACCGCCTCAAGGGCAGTGTCCTGGAGCTTCAGACTCTGGGTCGGGGGATACAAATAGGGAGAATGACCAGTACCTCGCCCAGGCGGCCTCACCTGCTATGCCGAACAGGGGCCTTGCGGGGGAATGGGAAGATTGGAAGGGATAGACAAGGAAGAGGGAAGGAAGCGGCCGTGGCCTTAAGTTAGGTACCATCCCGGCATTTGCCTGGAAGAGAAGTGGGAAACCACGGAAAACCACTTCCAGGATGGCTGAGGTGGGAATCGAACCCACCTCTACTCAGTTGACCTCCCGAGGCTGGGTGGACCCCGTTCCGGCACTCGCACCACTTTTCAAATTTCGTGGCAGTGCCGGGAATCGAACCCGGACCTCCGGGGGTGGCAGTTAATCACACTAACCACTACACCACATAGGCGGCTATTAAAGTATTAGTTTTTATTGGTGGATATTAAATTCGGTTATTCTAGCCCCATTATATCTTAATCGTTAACATTTCGCTTTTCTTTTCTGTTGAGTTATTAGACTGCTCCACGGATATTATTAATAATAATGGACAGGAAAAAACACATCTACCGGGCGAGTTGGCCATGCGGTTAGGCGCGCGGCTGTGAGCTTGCATCCGGTTAATAGTGAGTTCGAATCCCACTGTCGGCAGCCCTGAAGATGGTTTTCTGTGGTTCCCATTTTCATACCAGGCAAATGCTGGGGCTGTACTTTAATTAGGGCCACGGCCGCTTCCTTCCAACTCCTGGCCTTTCCTATCCCATCGTCGCCATAAGACCTATCTGTGCGAGGTTGAGACCACTGTAGCTCTATAATAGGCTGAATCTAATAACGTAGAAGCATATATAAATAACTTTAAAACAGGGTTTGTTTGGAAGATCTGAGAGATTTTTCAGCTCTACCGAGGGACCGTTTCAAAAACCTGGCAACACTGCGAAAAACAATCTTCATTTCTGCCAACGGTGGGATTGGACTACACTATCTCTTAAATACACGCTCACAGCTTAATGACGCGAACTTCACAGCTAAATTAATCGGTGGACCGACGATCTAGCTGTTATGTCCCTTTAAACAACACACAACATTATCAAATTGATCGGTCCTACTGCTCTTTTAGAACAAGGGTGCAGAAATCGCGGGCACTAGGTCGCCACGGCGACTGGGTTTATGCTACTGACGCCTCAGTCTCTGCCCCCCCCCCCCAAAAAAAAAACTATTTTACGTTTTTTCCATACTTCTCTTCTTCTCCTAACCATAAATTTGCTGCAAAAGTACCTTGACATATGACGTGACGTCACTGAACAAGCTTGAAAACACCCCACGATCTTCTCGGAAAAAAAAAATCACTTTTCCCTTCGCGAAAATCAAATGGACATTAGTATGTCTCCCGGTCATGGCCATCCATCAACGCCTGCTAATTTCAGATGACAACCAGCCATTAGACATAGCCTGCACGGTTGCTAGGTAATATTGTCTGATCATCCATCCGCACCTTACATCACTGCCTGTACGGTTGCTAGGTAACATTGTCTGATCATCCATCCGCACCTTACATCACTGCCTGTACGGTTGTAGGTAACATTGTCTGATCATCCATCCACACCTTACATCACTGCCTGTACGGTTGCTAGGTAACATTGTCTGATCATCCATCTGCACCTTACATCACTGCCTGCACGGTTGCTAGGTAACATTGTCTGATTATCCATCCGCACCTTACATCACTGCCTGTACGGTTGCTAGGTAACATTGTCTGATCATCCTTCCGCACCTTACATCACTGCCTGTACGGTTGCTATGGTTACACCTCTGTCACACATTTTGTCACGCCTCGTTTTACAAATTTTCGAACGACCCCCAGCCATAAGATAGAAATAATTGCTAGACCAAAGAGAATATACAGTATATACCGTATTTTTCCCTGCACAAGACAATCGACGTATAAGGTTGAACGAACAGAGAGACTTTGCGCTTGAATTTGATCATGCAAGGGCTGTAGACGACCATGCATGAATTGGTTACGTCTCAAAACTCACGGGCTAAAATTAGTTACAAATAGCATCAAAACTCATGACTACAAACTGGTGGCTAAAGTAAACATGCTATTGAGTCTCAAAATTCACGACTCTGGACAGCAGGTGCTTGCGATGATCGCAGGAGGGACTCAGGCTTCCGTTACGACGGGGAGGGGATACTGTGGAAGTTATTTTGCCACCCCAACCTACAGGGGAAAAATAATGGCTAGTGAATGAAAGAGAACGAGGTGTATTATTATTACTATTATTAGAGTATTTTGCTGTTGCCTTTCACATAAATTTATAATAATGACGTGTGGCCTCCGGGGAGGTCTGATGCAGGTCTTTAGAGTTAACGCCGTAAAGGTGACTTGCACGTCTGTGAGGATGAGGCCCTTCCTAAGATGAAGTCTAATGCTGAAGACGGCATGAACACCCAGTCCCCGAGCCATAGGACTTAGCTAATGAAAGTTAAAATCTCCGACCCGACCGGGAATCGAACCCGGGACCCCCTGGACCCCCTTGGACCAAAGGCCGGCATGCTAACCATTTATGCATGCAGCCGGACGACATAAAATTAAAGCAGGTATATTGCCCGCTGCTAGTTAAAAGAAACTGTCATTTGGTAGTACTCGGGCTTAGTTCCATTATGCAGCCAGACGGCGGCATTTACTTGAATAAGGAATTTCATTTAGAGATATTAAAGATGAAGACAGTTAATTCACTCCTTTAGTTTCAACACTTGGAGATTCATTTGAAAAAAAAAAGGCGTATTTCTATTTTTCGTAAGAGTTCATCTATTCGCTTATTTCAACAGATTGCCTACCCGACACACTTAAACCGACAAAACTGTTCATAACGCATCCGATTATTCTGTGCGATATAACTGAATGATCACCGCCTCTGTGATGTAGTGGTTTGAGTGATTAGCTACCATCCCCAGAGGCCCGGGTTCGATTCCCGGGTCTGTCACGAAATTTGAAAAGTGATACGAGGGCTGGAACGGGGTCCACTCAGCCCCTGGAGTTCAAGTGAGTAGAGGGGGGCTCGATTCCCACCTCAGCCATCCTCCAGGTAAATGCCGGGATGGTACCTAACTTAAGGCCACGACCACTTCCTTTCCTCTTCCTTACCTATCCCTTCCAATCTCCCCCCCCCCACAAGGCCCCTGCTCAGAATAGCCTTGGCGAGGTACTGGTCCTCCTCCCTAGTTGTATCCACCGACTCAATGTCTCATGCTCCAGTACACTGCCTTTGAGGCGGTAGAGGTGGGATCCCTCGCTGAGTCCGAGGGAAAAATCAACTCTGGAGGGTAAACAGATTAAGAAAGAAAGAAAGAAATAACTGAAATATATTTGAAACTCATTCGATTACTAAAAGTATTCCATTATCCCATCACGAACAGGGTGGACATTTTCAAAGCAGAACTGGCCCTGCTCGTGAGTTTTGAGACTGGCCCAGGTAGAGAAACCTGTTCTTACTAATCCTCTTCCTGGGACTTGTGAATTTTGAGACTCGTGAGTTTTGAGACGACACGCATGAATTCAGGGGCGTATCCAAGGGGAGGGGTGGTTACTTTTTTTTTTTTTTGCTATTTGCTTTATGTCGCACCGACACAGATATGTCTTGTGGCGACGATGGGATAGGAAAGGCCTAGGAATTGGAAGGAAGCGGCCGTGGCCTTAATTAAGGTACAGCCCCGGCATTTACCTGGTGTGAAATTGGGAAACCACGGAAAACCATCTTCAGGGCTGCCGACAGTGGGGCTCGAACCCACTATCTCCCGATTACTGGATACTGGCCGCACTTAAGCGACTGCAGCTATCGAGGTCGGTGGGGTGGTTACTGGGGAATAGAAAATCCCCATGGCAGTTTTACAAATCAAATAAACTGAAAGTGACAATAAACAAGTGAAAATCGTGTTGGCTCTTTCGAACATTCACAGAGACATAATTGTAAAATCAACGGATCTCTTGAATCTATATTCTAAGAAGCCTCGAAAGTTGGATTTTCGATTGTAATCTGAACATACCGTTCGGTGCAAAACTGTTGACGTTGATCATATTGTTCTCGTTTTGTATTTTAATGTAAGATTTTGCAGTGTAAGACAATCTGAATATCAACATAATTCACTTGTATCAGTGTCCTTGTAAAGAAACTCGTGCATGCGCATTACTATACTTTTGTTACTTTTGTTACTCTACTCCCCCACCCATCGGTCGATCCTGGCTACGTACTGCATGACTTAACCATAATTCTGTAAGATTGTTAAGTCTATGTTCAGTAAAACAAAGCTGACTAGCGTTTACAGCTAACAGTCCTTACAATCCACAGCCTGTTTCCAGTCATTCAACCGGGTCAGGAATGGAATAAATGAAGCCCCCATCTAGCGGCGAGGATAGGAATTTTGCCGGCTGCCGAAGCCTGTCGCACTCCTCTGGGGCAATGATTAATGAATGACAGATGAAATGAAATGATATTGGAGTGTGTCGCTGGAAGGAAATACGACAGAGAAAACCGGAGTACCCGGAGAAAAACCTGTCCCGCCTCCGTTTTGTCCAGCACAAATCTCACATGGAGTGAGCGGGATCTGCACCACGGAACCCAGCGGTAAGAGGCCGGAGCGCTGCCACCTGAGCCACAGAGGCTCCCTAATAGTCCTACTGTAGCTCTTTAATTTTATATTTCTGGACGGTTGAAATATTAAGATTAGTAATAATAACAATGTTATTTGTTTTACGTCCCACTTACTACTCTTTTACGGTTTTCGGAGACGCCGAGGTGCCGGAATTTAGCCCCGCAGGAGTTCTTTTACGTGCCAGTAAATCTACCGACACGAGGCTGACGTATTTGAGCACCTTCAAATACCACCGGACTGAGCCAGGATCGAACTTGCCAAGTTGGGGTCAGAAGGCCAGCGCCTTAACCGTCTGAGCCACTCAGCCCGGCTTTTTAAATTAAGATTAGTAAAAGTAATACCTAAGTCAACACTAGGTAGTGCAAATCGGTTATTTATAGGTATCAGGTTGATGAGATTCTTGCTGGCTCTTAAACTTTTGCGCTGGCTCCACAGTTCAGACAACATTTCTGCAGCCCTGTTTTATAACAATCTCGTAATTCAACAGAGCCGAATGTCAACAGTTAAAACAAAAAGAGCAGTTAGAATAACGACGTTTAACTTGAAATGAATACAATTTCACTCACCCGTATATAACTGTGACACCCGTCCTGCGTCATACCTGCAACCTTCAACTCCAGAGTTGAACTTGATATGGGTTAACTACCTACAGTACAATGAGGGCGGTTGTATAGATTACAGAGTAGTAAAAAAAAAAGAGACATGTGTGCAGCGTTTCGTAGTGTTGCGAAATCACTTCCCCTCTTCACATTTCCGGCCGGAAGAACACGTTTCCT
This sequence comes from Anabrus simplex, assembly GCF_040414725.1. Classification (NCBI taxonomy): domain Eukaryota; kingdom Metazoa; phylum Arthropoda; class Insecta; order Orthoptera; family Tettigoniidae; genus Anabrus; species Anabrus simplex. The sequence continues at coordinate 410,751,088 of NC_090267.1, read as the reverse complement.
AAGAATGAAGATGGTTTACGAGGGTCTGTAGTCTGGAGGGTGTCGCTATACTACCGAGATAGATCAGTAATACTGGCGTAACGAAAATGATGCGGGCTTGCCTGTAGAAATTATAGTTCGGCGCCCTCAAAGAAATTGTATACAACTTATCACTGAATTTAACTGCAGCAAATACAAACAAAACTATATTCCTTTAAAACAGCACAGCATGTGCGAAGGACTGATTGTAAGATTTTACGAAAGTAATTCATGGATTTTATTTTTAAAATTAAATATTTATGGATTGAAATACAACATATATATATATATATATACTCTCTATCTTAATCTGTTTTTCCCTCGGACTCAGCGAGGGATCTCACCTCTACCGCCTCAAGGGCAGTGTCCTGGAGTTTCAGACTTTGGGTCGGGGGATACAACTGGGGAGAATGACCAGTACCTCGCGCAGGCGGCCTCACCTGCTATGCTGAACAGGGGCCTTGTGGGGGGATGGGAAGATTGGGTGGGACAGGCAAGGAGGAGGGAAGGAAGCGGCCGTGGCCTTAAGTTAGGTACCATCCCGGCATTTGCCTGGAGGAGAAGTGGGAAACCACGGAAAAGCACTTCCAGGATGGCTGAGGCGGGAATCGAACCCACTTCTACTCAGTTGACCTCCCGAGGCTGAGTGAACTCCGTTCCAGTCCTCGTACCACTTTTCGTGGCAGAGCCGGGAATCGAACCCGGACCTCCGGGGGTGGCAGCTAATCACGCTAACCACTACACCACAGAGGCGGACTACAACATATATACAACATTTTATATTTTTAAAACTTTACTGTACTCACATCAAAGTCTAATGAAACTGGGCCATGCTGCGTGCTTTCTGGGATGAAACGTAGTATTGATGATTTCATTGGCATCGGAGAGATTAAAGCTACTAACAACTATTTAAAATAGTACATACATGGATATTATTCATACATGAGTAAATACTTTTCAATTACTGTATAAAAAGTGTATTGATAAGATGGACCAAAGAGTTACTATTTTAAATAGTCTCAAGTCAGTACAGGATCAGATCAAATACCTAGTGTATTATGGTTAAGTTTATCGTTAGAGAGGTTGTCATGGTGATTTCCTTTATAAGTTCGCTTTATGAGAGAGCGTGTCGCGCATGTTACGAGAGACGGCTGTGCTACACTCAAAACAACAACAGCAATAATAATAATAATAATAATAATAATAATAATAATAATAATAATAATAATAATAATAATAATAATAATAATAATAATAATTGCAGCTAGATGCATTCACCTGACGTCTACTCGGGAAAATAGTAAAAACAATATTTTTCAACCCATTCTACAAAAGCGTGATTGGCCTTGGGTTAATTAATTAATTAATTAATTTATATTTTTACGGGGAAGTTTGCGGGTCCCCTTAAGTCCCGGGCCCGTCTGCACTGTAGGCCTTGCAGGCCCTAACGTTACGCCACTGAGTTAAAATGCATGGTAGTAAAATATTAACTAAGTTTTATGGACTTTGAATAATATTCAGACTGAAATGAGTATAACGAAAGTATCAGATACTGCCGATAGTATGCTATTTTCTTTATTAAATGCCCTTTGTGTGTGTAACAGAAATACAAATAAGGTGCCAGACGTACGGTGCACCCTTTAAGCCATACGCCGAATGTTCCACTTTTTTAAATATCGCGTTTTAGACAATCAAGATCGACTCCAGTACACAGACCGTAATGTTAAAAAAATATGGCGGCCGAAGTAGCCTGACAGCTGGTATTGGCTAAGACGTTAATATCACGTACCTATTATACCAACGGCTGTAATTTAACATGATAACTGTAACATCATCCGGAAAATCACCATTGCACGTGTATGAAAACGCTTCCCGAACAACTACGCATCGTATATTATCAACTAGAATCACATATATTCACAGCAAAAGAGAACAAGCCGATAATTCAGAAAATTTACTTACAAGGAAACCCTTTAATTTGTAAGTCTCTGATCTGATTGAGATTTTGTACAACTTCAGTAGGAATGTTTTATTTAGCCATGTCAAAATTAGATGCCCAGTCGTATAATCTGTACCGGTTTTGGGGTGTCAAAGCTTGGTAATTTGAGCACCGCATAGACAGGAGTGTGCGGCGGGAAGCAGGTAGAAGCGGCGTGGCCCACCTGTTCATCTGTCACGCTCTCACTCTTTCTTGTACAGACAGCACTTCCATTACAATGAAAATTTCCCAACCCGGTCTTCGCGTGAGGAACCGGCGTATGGCGATCTCCTAGTCGTGTTTCTGAGGTAGCGCTAAGAGCTATGCAATTTAATAAAATATCACTCAAAACGTGTACACTACTTCTACTAGAATTCTGTATACAATTTAGAATTCCGTAGCGAAGCACGGGTATGTCAGCCAGTTTGTTATAAACGCGAGCTCTGTTCGCCCGGAAGGACGTGGTTTCTAATCCACTTCAGGAAGTCCTAAAATTTAAGAAACGAGATTTCCTCTTCCGGAGGTACAAATGGCCCTGAGATTCACTCAGCCTACAGCAAAAATGAGTACCAGGTTAATTCCTGGGCGCAAAGGCGGCCGGCCGTAGAGCTAACAACTCTACCCCATCACGTGCCTAGGCTACGAATAGTGGAAACCTTTACATTCCACCCCTCCAAGGGCCTTCATGACCTGTACGGAGATGGCTTTGCTTTTACAGTATAGCTATGGAAGGAGTGTTGAAATCGCTGAAGTGTACAGGAAATATCCAGTGCTGTGGCGTTCTATAGAAGAACGTTTCAAAAATAGGGAAATAAGATGGTATACTCTACAGCGTGCCCCCAAAATACAAATTATTGTTTCTGGATGCCAAATAATATTAACTGTAATAATAATAATAATAATAATAATAATAATAATAATAATAATAATAATAATAATAATAATTGTTACCGTGGTTTGGTGGATTAGCAGAGGTGAAAGAAGGTGCGGGGGTGAACAGGTCTCAAAATACGAAATTAAAGTTAAGGTAAAATTTAACAAGGTTATATTTTCTTTTCAAGATTAAGAAATAACAAGTAGAACAGGTACTCAGTAGCCGAAACACAATTCGAAAATGTACAATTACAGTGATTACAAGATTTGGGCTCCGAGAGCCAGACACATAATTCTTGAGCAATGAGCCCAACTTTACTATATACAAGATTCAACAAAGGGGCAGAAGACCCCAATCATGCCCAGGAGCTGTTGCTCCCAATTACACAGTAAAGCCTCCTTGAGGCACGCAGAAACAAATTTCAAGAAAGAGCGACCCGCCCTTAAGTTCAAGCCTATCAAAGGCCACACCAAACTCCACGTTCAAGCTGTCCTCCAAGGACATATACACAGGGGTAAAAATACCCAACCTACTGAGGCCTATTAAGAAAATAAACAGGACAATTACCTGGCCTCTAAAATACCAACTTGAGAGGAGGCGTTCTTGCCCTCCTAATACACTTTATATAAAACCTACTTGGCACTAGGCCGTTACTGCAAGGGCTAATCCCATACTAGAGAGGTGATTTATAGAAAGAGACAATTTACATTACATTAAGGAAGAAGCGGTTGAGAAAATAAGTTCACCTCAACGCAATATGAGTGGGAGCTCGAGAGGGTTAAGCACTCTCTATCCCAATATATAGTTTAAAAGATAGAACTGATACAAGTGTCTTTACATTTTAGGGGAAAAGTTACATGGTAGAAAGGCTTCGGACCTGCCCCGAGAGTTAAACTGCTGAGCTAGCAAGAAAAGAAGTTATTAAACGGCCATTACCTGGTGGCTGAACTGCTGCCCGAAGAAAGGGGCGCTTCCCGCCCCCTGCTACGTACTTTATGCACTGATAGATGTTACGGAAGTGGCGCGGAGACCCGAAAATCAGCAGTTTATATACCCTCGTGGAAAGTTCGAGGCGTTTCAGGAATGAGAACACCCTCCCACAAGAATTTTATTGGTTACCCACGAACACCCCTACACAAGATGAAGAAGAAACACATTATTGGTGGAAATTTAATTACAGAAAATTATGATTGGCCAGTTTCAAAACTGGCAGAAAGAAAGGGTTAATATTGCCAACTTAAACAATAACTGAAAGAAATTTAACAAAGAACAAACTTATGAACACAAAATTTCTCCAAAAACATAGTTCTTTCACTTCGCACTAGGGTGCACAATTGTAGTTCTTCAGTAGTGCCATCTGGAAGAGAATGTCCACACTTCTTACTACAGGTATAACAAAAATACATCGAAAACGACCCAGTTCAGAAACTTCAAAATTTACAAGTAGTGACATCTTCTGAGAAACTTGAAAATTAACACAGTAGATAAAGTTCAGACTTCCTCCAGCATAGGAGTTTCAACTGGCGCACATTTTGAATTAGCGGCGTGGAGGTGTACCACCCGGTACAATTATTATTATTATTATTATTGTACCGGGTGGTACACCCCCACGCCGCTAATTCAAACTTTGCGCCAGTTGAAGCTCCTCTACTGGAGGAAGTCTGAACTTTATTGACGGTATTAATTTTCTACTTTCTCAGAAGATGTCACTACCTGGAAATTTTGGAGTTTTAGAACTGTGTCATTTTTGATGTGTTTTTGTTTTGCTTGAAGTAAGAAGTGTGAACTTTCTCTTCTAGAGGACACTACTGAAGATCAACAATAGTGCACCCTGGTGGGAAGTGAAAGAACTGTTTTTTTTGGAGAAAATGTAATTTCAAAAGTTTGTTCTTTGCTAAATTTCTTTCAGTCATTGGTTAAGTTGGCAATATTAACCCTTTCTTTCCCCTTGTTTTAAATCTAGCCAATCCCGAATTTCTTAACTTAATTTTCCACCAATAATGTGTTTCTTCTTCATCTTGTGTAGGGGTTTCTCTTTTTTCTCCAATAAAGTGATTGTGGGCGGGTGTTCTCATTCCCCTAACGCCTAAAACCTTCCGCGAGAGTATATAAACTGCTGATTTTTGGGTCTCTGCGCCACTTCTGTTCCATCTTTCAGTGTGTAAAGTACCTAGCAGGGGGCGGGAAGCGCCTCTTTCTTCGGCGGCGGTCAACAACCAGGTAATGGCCGATTAATTACTTCTTTTCTTGCTTGCTCAGCAGTTTAACTCTCGGGGCGGGTCCGAAGTTTTTCCATTATGTAACCTTCCTTAAAATGTAAAGAAACTTGTATCTATTCCATCTTTTAAACTGCATATCGGGATAGAGAGTGCTTAACCCTCTCGAGCTCCCAATCATATTGTTTTGAGGTGAACTTATTTTTCTCAACCTATTCTTCGTTAATGTAATGTAAATTGGTCTTCTCTAAGTCACCTCTGTAGTATGGGATTAGCCCTTGTATTAGCGGCCTAGAGCCCGATCAGGTTTTAAACGAATGTATTAGGAGAGCAGATCGCCTCCTCCCAAATTGTTATTTTAGAGGCCATGTAATTTTCCTTTTTTTTTAAATTAATAGGCCTCAGTAGGTTGGGTATTTTACCCCTGTGTCTAGGTCCGTAGAGGACAACTTGAAGGTGGAGTTTGGTGTGGCCTTTGATAGGCTTAAAGTTGAGAGCGAGTGGCTCTTTTTTGAAAACTGAGTGTTGTATGCCTCGAGGGGGCTTTACTGTGTAATTTGGAGCAAGTGCTCCAGGGTTCGATTGGGGTCTTCTGCCCCGTTGTTGAAATTTGTATATCGTAAAGTTGGGCTAGTTGCTCAAGAATTGTGTTTTCAGGGCTCGAAGCCCAAATCCTGTAAATACTGTAATTGTACTTTGTTGCCTTGCTACTCCGTACCTGCCATTCTTGTTATTTCTTTATTTTAAAAAGAAAATATAACCTTGTTAAATTTTACATTAACTTTGATTCCGTAGTTTGAGACCCGTTCACGCCCGCACCTTCTTTCACCTCTACCTACCACTAAAACACGGTAACAAGTGGTAGCAGAGCGTGGTTGAATGGGTCTCAATTTAGCCCCTTTTGACGGCTAAACCTCGTTTTGTTCCGAACTCTAACGATTTTCTCAGTTGCTGGAAATTTTGAGTTTTCCTGTTTCAAAATTGTTCTGTCATCATGCCCGGCCCTCGCGACGTTCTCCATCTTGGGTATTTGCGCAAGGAGGAGTTGATTTATGAGTTAACTATCAGAAATGTGCAATCTGGAGGCACGGTTGCAGTAGACACAAACAAGCTTAGAGAGTCCCTTGATTTGCCCATTTCCATCCCCACTTTGGGAGAGAAAGAAATTGACGACTCTCTTTCCACGATCGTCGAGAATATTACGGGGCTAGCATCTGTAGTTAGTTTTTTTGATGAAAATGATCCTTCTCCTAATCAAATTAAACGTGTACAAGCCAGGCTGTTTCATTTTTCAAATAGAGTTAACGATCTGTTGTCTCTGAAGTTGAATGACGTTCAGAGGGAGGAAGCTAGTACGCTGCTTGAAAATATTTCTGAATTGTCTAGCAAGGTCACTCAATTGTTAACGGGGGAGGTTCCTCCCAAAAGCGATCTACCCACCACAGTGAATGTAGGTAGTGAGGAAGAGCCTCCTAAGGGAGAAGTAAATAGGAAAACCATTGATGCTCAACCGACCTCTGCCCCATTGGACGAGTCTGAACGCCGTAACTCATTAAATAATATACGTTCTGAATTGACTTCCTTGCCATTGAAACCTTTACCTACTATGTCACCCGGGTTTAGCAGCTTGCCTCATCCATTGGCAATGTTGCTTAGAGGTATCTCTAAGTTTTCCGTTAATACCACCAGTGAAGTAATTTCCTTTTTAAGATTTTTAGTTGAATTTCAGGATCATGCCCTTGTTTTCTCTCTTTCTCCGTGTCAAATTTTGCAAATAATTTATCCTTATGCAACTGGTATTCTCTCAGACAAAATAGTAAGAGCCATAGCCGAACAGTCATCTATCGAAGATTTTCATGCACACTTGCTTGCAAATTTTATTCCTGCTCGCGCGAGGTCATCTCTGATTCAGAAGTACTATTACCGTGTACAACGCTTGGATGAAAACTTGGCTGATTTCATACAGGACATTAAGTTTTATACTAGGGTGTTTGCTCTTCACTTCCCTGAGGATCAGATTGTACAAGCCATTGTGGAAGGTATCTCACCATCCTATAGGTCATATTTGTGTTTCGCGGCGTGCCCGCAAACTTTCTCTGAACTTGAAGCATTGGCCGTCTCAGCGGAAGGAGTTAGATACGCCGATTCCTTGCGTGTCGCGAAAGAACCCCCACCTTCCTTTAGTAATACTCGGCCTCCACCTCGCCGACCAGTCACACCCCGTAAATGTTTTGCTTGCGGGTCGCCCGACCATCTGCGCAATAAGTGTCCACTGATCAAGTCTAGTAGGGCAAATAATGGAGCTGGTTCATCACAAGGCTGTTTTAAATGTGGGGCTTTCTCACATATCGCCAAGAATTGTCCCAATTCGAATAGCACCCCCTCCTGCTCAACTTCTGGTGCAACTTCCAACAACAATATAAAGTGACTAGTGGCTTCGGCTGAGTCGATTAATCCATCTTCCCGAGACTCAGCCCTGGGTAAACAGGTCGAAAATTCAGGGACAACTCAATCTTCAGAGTTATTTTTTGAATGCCCCAATGAGTGTCTTAGGATTGCGGCGGATACCCCCGCACCTGTTCCTTTTCTTAAAATTGAGTTAAATAATGAGCCCATAACTGCTCTATTAGATTCAGGCAGCGTTTGTTCTGTTATTTCGGATCAATGGTATTCTAAATTGAAATCTGTTTGTACACTACCTGACTATGGCTCATCTCCTGTCCAATATGTTTCGGCTAATTCTTCTCCATTAGAAATTCTCGGTTCTGTAAATATCAAAATTCGTATTTTTAAATTTACATGGAAAATTAAATTGTTTGTGGCTAAGCACCTGTCTTGCCCCATCATATTGGGAGCTGACTTTATTTCTCACACTGGTCTTGTGCTCGATCTTCAGAGTAAGTCGTGCACATTCAAATTTGCGTCCAATTGTAAAATCCCCTTGTTAAAGTGTAATTCTGTATCATGCTCATCTATTTCGCCTACCCAGGATGAGATGTTGTTAGACCTTAGACATCTACCTGAGGAGCAGGCTGATAGTATTCGTAAATTATGTCAGTCGTTTCCAGAGGTGTTCTCTGATACTCTTGGTGTTACTGACCTTATCGAATACAAAATCGAGGTCACGGATTCGATTCCTGTCCGTTTTCCACCTTATAGGCTATCTCCACCTAAAATGAAGGCTCTGAAAGAAATCATCGATCAGATGTTGAAGGACGGTATTATTAGGCCCTCTAAGTCGGCGTAATCGTCACCTATTTTTCTAGTCCCGAAACCACAAGGAGGCTTCAGGCCTGTCATTGATTATAGGGCTCTCAATCGGAAGGTGGTGTTGCAATCTGTGCCCCTTCCTGACCTTCATTCTTGTTTTTCGTGGTTTCGTAAGGCCAAGTTCTTTACTATCTTGGACTTGAATCAGGCCTATAATCAAATTCCCCTTGCCGAAGAGTCTAAACATCTTACAGCGTTTGCCACGGATTGGAATTTGTATGAATACAACCGCGTGCCTTTCGGGCTCCCCACGGGAGGAGCTGTACTCACTAGGCTGCTAGATAGGGTCTTCTCCGACATCAAATTTGAGTACTTGTATCACTACTTGGATGATGTCGTCGTATTTTCGGAGACCTTTGAAGAACATCTAGATCATCTGCGAGAAGTTCTCGATCGCCTTCGTAAGGCTGGGTTAACTGTCAAGTTGTCCAAGGTCGCCTTCGCTAAGCCCTCTATGTCATTCCTAAGGCATATTGTGTCACCTGATGGTGTTGCAGTCGATCATTCGAGAACACAGGCCATCCGTGATTTTAAACCTCCCAAGGACATTAAAGGTATCGCCAGGTTCATTGGTATGGTGAATTTCTTCAGGAAGTTTATTCCTAACTTCGCTCATAGAGCAGCGCCCTTGAACCTTCTTCGTAGGAAAGGCATCAAATTCGAGTGGGGTCCTTCTCAACAAGCCGCTTTTGAAGATCTGAAATTAGCTCTCTGTAATGCCCCTGTCCTTGCTATGCCTGATTTCTCAAAGAAATTCATCGTCCAAACTGACGCGTCGTCGTCAGCTGTAACTGCAGTCCTTCTTCAAGAGACTGAACTAGGGAGGCGACCCATCGCCTATGCATCTAGGACTCTATCGGCTCAAGAAGCAAAATACTCCATATATGAGCTCGAAGGTTTGGCAGTCTTATTCGTCTTAGAGAAGTTCCGTCTCTATCTGGAACATGTCAAATTCGACCTGGAGACAGATAATCAAGCCTTAAGCTGGGTCGTAGGTAGGCCGCGTCGTACTGGTCGTATAGCCCGTTGGGCCATCCGTATTTCTGCCTTCCAATTCGATGTCCGGCATATCCGAGGTACCGAAAATGTTGTCGCTGATGGACTCAGCCGTATGTTTTCCAACGACGTCGAGACCCATGAACCGGTCGACAGTTCATCACCTCCCGAGTCCATACTATTTGATGTTAATGCCATCTTAACAGATGGTCCCATGCTCTTTAGGGATATCGAGAAATACCAACGTGAAGATCCGACGCTGGCTCCGATAATGGAAACCCTTTCTTCTGGGGAACATGTTGTCCCTTATGTTCTGAGGAATGGTGTTTTATGTTGCCCTTCGAGGCATGATAAGATGATGAAAGTTGTCGTTCCAGCTGTTCTTGTACCTATGATCTTCAAGTACTATCATGAGACCCCATTAGGGGGGCATCTTGGAATCTTTAAAACTCGTGAAAGGATTCGTGAAAGGTTCATCTGGAAGGGTATGGACGGTGAAATCCGTGAACTAGTGAAGGCTTGCAAATCCTGTTTGCTTAGTAAACCCACCATGTCCACCAAGGTAGGCCTTTTGTCTTCTCATCAAGCGTCGCGCCCCATGGAACGCCTGTATATTGATTATGTAGGACCCTTCCCCCAGTCAAAGGGAAATGCCAACAAGTTCATCTTTGTGTGCGTAGATGGCTTTACTAGATTTTCCTGGTTATTTCCGACTAAGCTGGCTACCGCTCAGTCTACCATTACTTGCTTAAATTCTATTTTTGCCTCTTTTGGTCCGTGCCAATACATCGTGTCTGATAATGCTAAGGCGTTCACATCAAATCTTTTTCGTAAATTCTGTTTTGACTTGTCCATCTCTCATGTAACTACTTCTGCTTATTACCCTCAACCATCTCTGGCTGAACGGGTTAACCGTAATCTCAGGTCCGCGCTTATTGCCTATCATCATGAAGATCATTCCAGGTGGGACACGTCCCTGCATTGGTTAGCTTTTGCTTTGAATTCGGCGGTTCATGAATCACATAAATTTACTCCAGCCTCTTTGATGTTCAAGTTTGTTCCCAACACGCCGCTCTCTAACCTCTGGTCTCTGAGTGACATTCTACCCGAGACAATAGATCCGAACAACATTAAAGATCTTTGGAAGAAGGCTAAAGCCAATCTTAAAGTGTCTCATGAAAAGGTTAGGGAAAGGTATGATCGTGGACGGAGACCCACCCCTTTGAAGGTAGGTGACCAAGTAATGGTCAAGAATTTTGTTCCCGCGGGCAAGCTTGCCCCCAGATTCCATGGGCCGTGTGTCATTCTCGATTTCCTTACGCCGGTTACCTTGTTATTAAGCAATCCAGCCACCGAGAGGATATTTAGGGTTCACTTGTCACAGGTGAAACCTGTATAATTTCTGTGTTAACTTGCTTCATATTATTTTGAAAGGTATATAAAGGTTATATATATATATTTTTTTGAGTTTTCACTTTTAAGGCATTCTGCCCCTTCTATAATATTTTGTTTCATATGTAAGTATTTTTGTAAACCCTCCCCGCACCGTTAAACTGCCATTCTGTCCTTACCACGGCCATTACCACGCTCCCGTCTCCTGCTATACACACTGTGGCTTGCTTATATTATATGCCATGGATATCTGCACGCCGCTGGCCCCTCAACCTCTCCACAAAGCCTGTGCCCTCAAGAAAGATGATGGTCCAACACATTCTGCCGCCTAGTTTTAATGTTTCAGTGCCCCCGCAGCCGCGCGGCGCCGTGCCGCGACTGGGCTAGAGGAAGGGCCCCCTCGACCCCAGCGAGGACGACATGTGCACGGCGAGCCGGAGCTCTCCTCCCGGCCAAGGCTGATGTGCGGCGCACGACCTGCTACTGGCCCGCAGCCTGTATATGTTCACCGCGGGCGCGGCGTGCTTCAACACCTCCCCTCATAGTGCGGGTGAGTGGTATCTCAGGGTACTTGAGGGGTCCGAGCGGCCGTCTTTGGACGCCGGCTGCAACGGCCGATCTGGCCATTCAACTTAGTCTACATCAACTACATGGACATTCCAGTTCAACAGTACTACCTTCTCTTGGATTTCTCTGCAATACCTGGTGGACTTAGAAATTTTTTTTTTCTGAACTTTAAAAACTAAAGTTTTACTTCGGAATTCAACTTCTACAAACATAAAGACCTTACTTCACCTGTCACAACAAAAATTTTGAAACTGAATC